>NC_080687.1:2500-715674 GCF_030445035.2 Dasypus novemcinctus
CTAACCCTAACCCTAACCCTAACCCTAACCCTAACCCTAACCCTAACCCTAACCCTAACCCTAACCCTAACCCTAACCCTAACCCTAACCCTAACCCTAACCCTAACCCTAACCCTAACCCTAACCCTAACCCTAACCCTAACCCTAACCCTAACCCTAACCCTAACCCTAACCCTAACCCTAACCCTAACCCTAACCCTAACCCTAACCCTAACCCTAACCCTAACCCTAACCCTAACCCTAACCCTAACCCTAACCCTAACCCTAACCCTAACCCTAACCCTAACCCTAACCCTAACCCTAACCCTAACCCTAACCCTAACCCTAACCCTAACCCTAACCCTAACCCTAACCCTAACCCTAACCCTAACCCTAACCCTAACCCTAACCCTAACCCTAACCCTAACCCTAACCCTAACCCTAACCCTAACCCTAACCCTAACCCTAACCCTAACCCTAACCCTAACCCTAACCCTAACCCTAACCCTAACCCTAACCCTAACCCTAACCCTAACCCTAACCCTAACCCTAACCCTAACCCTAACCCTAACCCTAACCCTAACCCTAACCCTAACCCTAACCCTAACCCTAACCCTAACCCTAACCCTAACCCTAACCCTAACCCTAACCCTAACCCTAACCCTAACCCTAACCCTAACCCTAACCCTAACCCTAACCCTAACCCTAACCCTAACCCTAACCCTAACCCTAACCCTAACCCTAACCCTAACCCTAACCCTAACCCTAACCCTAACCCTAACCCTAACCCTAACCCTAACCCTAACCCTAACCCTAACCCTAACCCTAACCCTAACCCTAACCCTAACCCTAACCCTAACCCTAACCCTAACCCTAACCCTAACCCTAACCCTAACCCTAACCCTAACCCTAACCCTAACCCTAACCCTAACCCTAACCCTAACCCTAACCCTAACCCTAACCCTAACCCTAACCCTAACCCTAACCCTAACCCTAACCCTAACCCTAACCCTAACCCTAACCCTAACCCTAACCCTAACCCTAACCCTAACCCTAACCCTAACCCTAACCCTAACCCTAACCCTAACCCTAACCCTAACCCTAACCCTAACCCTAACCCTAACCCTAACCCTAACCCTAACCCTAACCCTAACCCTAACCCTAACCCTAACCCTAACCCTAACCCTAACCCTAACCCTAACCCTAACCCTAACCCTAACCCTAACCCTAACCCTAACCCTAACCCTAACCCTAACCCTAACCCTAACCCTAACCCTAACCCTAACCCTAACCCTAACCCTAACCCTAACCCTAACCCTAACCCTAACCCTAACCCTAACCCTAACCCTAACCCTAACCCTAACCCTAACCCTAACCCTAACCCTAACCCTAACCCTAACCCTAACCCTAACCCTAACCCTAACCCTAACCCTAACCCTAACCCTAACCCTAACCCTAACCCTAACCCTAACCCTAACCCTAACCCTAACCCTAACCCTAACCCTAACCCTAACCCTAACCCTAACCCTAACCCTAACCCTAACCCTAACCCTAACCCTAACCCTAACCCTAACCCTAACCCTAACCCTAACCCTAACCCTAACCCTAACCCTAACCCTAACCCTAACCCTAACCCTAACCCTAACCCTAACCCTAACCCTAACCCTAACCCTAACCCTAACCCTAACCCTAACCCTAACCCTAACCCTAACCCTAACCCTAACCCTAACCCTAACCCTAACCCTAACCCTAACCCTAACCCTAACCCTAACCCTAACCCTAACCCTAACCCTAACCCTAACCCTAACCCTAACCCTAACCCTAACCCTAACCCTAACCCTAACCCTAACCCTAACCCTAACCCTAACCCTAACCCTAACCCTAACCCTAACCCTAACCCTAACCCTAACCCTAACCCTAACCCTAACCCTAACCCTAACCCTAACCCTAACCCTAACCCTAACCCTAACCCTAACCCTAACCCTAACCCTAACCCTAACCCTAACCCTAACCCTAACCCTAACCCTAACCCTAACCCTAACCCTAACCCTAACCCTAACCCTAACCCTAACCCTAACCCTAACCCTAACCCTAACCCTAACCCTAACCCTAACCCTAACCCTAACCCTAACCCTAACCCTAACCCTAACCCTAACCCTAACCCTAACCCTAACCCTAACCCTAACCCTAACCCTAACCCTAACCCTAACCCTAACCCTAACCCTAACCCTAACCCTAACCCTAACCCTAACCCTAACCCTAACCCTAACCCTAACCCTAACCCTAACCCTAACCCTAACCCTAACCCTAACCCTAACCCTAACCCTAACCCTAACCCTAACCCTAACCCTAACCCTAACCCTAACCCTAACCCTAACCCTAACCCTAACCCTAACCCTAACCCTAACCCTAACCCTAACCCTAACCCTAACCCTAACCCTAACCCTAACCCTAACCCTAACCCTAACCCTAACCCTAACCCTAACCCTAACCCTAACCCTAACCCTAACCCTAACCCTAACCCTAACCCTAACCCTAACCCTAACCCTAACCCTAACCCTAACCCTAACCCTAACCCTAACCCTAACCCTAACCCTAACCCTAACCCTAACCCTAACCCTAACCCTAACCCTAACCCTAACCCTAACCCTAACCCTAACCCTAACCCTAACCCTAACCCTAACCCTAACCCTAACCCTAACCCTAACCCTAACCCTAACCCTAACCCTAACCCTAACCCTAACCCTAACCCTAACCCTAACCCTAACCCTAACCCTAACCCTAACCCTAACCCTAACCCTAACCCTAACCCTAACCCTAACCCTAACCCTAACCCTAACCCTAACCCTAACCCTAACCCTAACCCTAACCCTAACCCTAACCCTAACCCTAACCCTAACCCTAACCCTAACCCTAACCCTAACCCTAACCCTAACCCTAACCCTAACCCTAACCCTAACCCTAACCCTAACCCTAACCCTAACCCTAACCCTAACCCTAACCCTAACCCTAACCCTAACCCTAACCCTAACCCTAACCCTAACCCTAACCCTAACCCTAACCCTAACCCTAACCCTAACCCTAACCCTAACCCTAACCCTAACCCTAACCCTAACCCTAACCCTAACCCTAACCCTAACCCTAACCCTAACCCTAACCCTAACCCTAACCCTAACCCTAACCCTAACCCTAACCCTAACCCTAACCCTAACCCTAACCCTAACCCTAACCCTAACCCTAACCCTAACCCTAACCCTAACCCTAACCCTAACCCTAACCCTAACCCTAACCCTAACCCTAACCCTAACCCTAACCCTAACCCTAACCCTAACCCTAACCCTAACCCTAACCCTAACCCTAACCCTAACCCTAACCCTAACCCTAACCCTAACCCTAACCCTAACCCTAACCCTAACCCTAACCCTAACCCTAACCCTAACCCTAACCCTAACCCTAACCCTAACCCTAACCCTAACCCTAACCCTAACCCTAACCCTAACCCTAACCCTAACCCTAACCCTAACCCTAACCCTAACCCTAACCCTAACCCTAACCCTAACCCTAACCCTAACCCTAACCCTAACCCTAACCCTAACCCTAACCCTAACCCTAACCCTAACCCTAACCCTAACCCTAACCCTAACCCTAACCCTAACCCTAACCCTAACCCTAACCCTAACCCTAACCCTAACCCTAACCCTAACCCTAACCCTAACCCTAACCCTAACCCTAACCCTAACCCTAACCCTAACCCTAACCCTAACCCTAACCCTAACCCTAACCCTAACCCTAACCCTAACCCTAACCCTAACCCTAACCCTAACCCTAACCCTAACCCTAACCCTAACCCTAACCCTAACCCTAACCCTAACCCTAACCCTAACCCTAACCCTAACCCTAACCCTAACCCTAACCCTAACCCTAACCCTAACCCTAACCCTAACCCTAACCCTAACCCTAACCCTAACCCTAACCCTAACCCTAACCCTAACCCTAACCCTAACCCTAACCCTAACCCTAACCCTAACCCTAACCCTAACCCTAACCCTAACCCTAACCCTAACCCTAACCCTAACCCTAACCCTAACCCTAACCCTAACCCTAACCCTAACCCTAACCCTAACCCTAACCCTAACCCTAACCCTAACCCTAACCCTAACCCTAACCCTAACCCTAACCCTAACCCTAACCCTAACCCTAACCCTAACCCTAACCCTAACCCTAACCCTAACCCTAACCCTAACCCTAACCCTAACCCTAACCCTAACCCTAACCCTAACCCTAACCCTAACCCTAACCCTAACCCTAACCCTAACCCTAACCCTAACCCTAACCCTAACCCTAACCCTAACCCTAACCCTAACCCTAACCCTAACCCTAACCCTAACCCTAACCCTAACCCTAACCCTAACCCTAACCCTAACCCTAACCCTAACCCTAACCCTAACCCTAACCCTAACCCTAACCCTAACCCTAACCCTAACCCTAACCCTAACCCTAACCCTAACCCTAACCCTAACCCTAACCCTAACCCTAACCCTAACCCTAACCCTAACCCTAACCCTAACCCTAACCCTAACCCTAACCCTAACCCTAACCCTAACCCTAACCCTAACCCTAACCCTAACCCTAACCCTAACCCTAACCCTAACCCTAACCCTAACCCTAACCCTAACCCTAACCCTAACCCTAACCCTAACCCTAACCCTAACCCTAACCCTAACCCTAACCCTAACCCTAACCCTAACCCTAACCCTAACCCTAACCCTAACCCTAACCCTAACCCTAACCCTAACCCTAACCCTAACCCTAACCCTAACCCTAACCCTAACCCTAACCCTAACCCTAACCCTAACCCTAACCCTAACCCTAACCCTAACCCTAACCCTAACCCTAACCCTAACCCTAACCCTAACCCTAACCCTAACCCTAACCCTAACCCTAACCCTAACCCTAACCCTAACCCTAACCCTAACCCTAACCCTAACCCTAACCCTAACCCTAACCCTAACCCTAACCCTAACCCTAACCCTAACCCTAACCCTAACCCTAACCCTAACCCTAACCCTAACCCTAACCCTAACCCTAACCCTAACCCTAACCCTAACCCTAACCCTAACCCTAACCCTAACCCTAACCCTAACCCTAACCCTAACCCTAACCCTAACCCTAACCCTAACCCTAACCCTAACCCTAACCCTAACCCTAACCCTAACCCTAACCCTAACCCTAACCCTAACCCTAACCCTAACCCTAACCCTAACCCTAACCCTAACCCTAACCCTAACCCTAACCCTAACCCTAACCCTAACCCTAACCCTAACCCTAACCCTAACCCTAACCCTAACCCTAACCCTAACCCTAACCCTAACCCTAACCCTAACCCTAACCCTAACCCTAACCCTAACCCTAACCCTAACCCTAACCCTAACCCTAACCCTAACCCTAACCCTAACCCTAACCCTAACCCTAACCCTAACCCTAACCCTAACCCTAACCCTAACCCTAACCCTAACCCTAACCCTAACCCTAACCCTAACCCTAACCCTAACCCTAACCCTAACCCTAACCCTAACCCTAACCCTAACCCTAACCCTAACCCTAACCCTAACCCTAACCCTAACCCTAACCCTAACCCTAACCCTAACCCTAACCCTAACCCTAACCCTAACCCTAACCCTAACCCTAACCCTAACCCTAACCCTAACCCTAACCCTAACCCTAACCCTAACCCTAACCCTAACCCTAACCCTAACCCTAACCCTAACCCTAACCCTAACCCTAACCCTAACCCTAACCCTAACCCTAACCCTAACCCTAACCCTAACCCTAACCCTAACCCTAACCCTAACCCTAACCCTAACCCTAACCCTAACCCTAACCCTAACCCTAACCCTAACCCTAACCCTAACCCTAACCCTAACCCTAACCCTAACCCTAACCCTAACCCTAACCCTAACCCTAACCCTAACCCTAACCCTAACCCTAACCCTAACCCTAACCCTAACCCTAACCCTAACCCTAACCCTAACCCTAACCCTAACCCTAACCCTAACCCTAACCCTAACCCTAACCCTAACCCTAACCCTAACCCTAACCCTAACCCTAACCCTAACCCTAACCCTAACCCTAACCCTAACCCTAACCCTAACCCTAACCCTAACCCTAACCCTAACCCTAACCCTAACCCTAACCCTAACCCTAACCCTAACCCTAACCCTAACCCTAACCCTAACCCTAACCCTAACCCTAACCCTAACCCTAACCCTAACCCTAACCCTAACCCTAACCCTAACCCTAACCCTAACCCTAACCCTAACCCTAACCCTAACCCTAACCCTAACCCTAACCCTAACCCTAACCCTAACCCTAACCCTAACCCTAACCCTAACCCTAACCCTAACCCTAACCCTAACCCTAACCCTAACCCTAACCCTAACCCTAACCCTAACCCTAACCCTAACCCTAACCCTAACCCTAACCCTAACCCTAACCCTAACCCTAACCCTAACCCTAACCCTAACCCTAACCCTAACCCTAACCCTAACCCTAACCCTAACCCTAACCCTAACCCTAACCCTAACCCTAACCCTAACCCTAACCCTAACCCTAACCCTAACCCTAACCCTAACCCTAACCCTAACCCTAACCCTAACCCTAACCCTAACCCTAACCCTAACCCTAACCCTAACCCTAACCCTAACCCTAACCCTAACCCTAACCCTAACCCTAACCCTAACCCTAACCCTAACCCTAACCCTAACCCTAACCCTAACCCTAACCCTAACCCTAACCCTAACCCTAACCCTAACCCTAACCCTAACCCTAACCCTAACCCTAACCCTAACCCTAACCCTAACCCTAACCCTAACCCTAACCCTAACCCTAACCCTAACCCTAACCCTAACCCTAACCCTAACCCTAACCCTAACCCTAACCCTAACCCTAACCCTAACCCTAACCCTAACCCTAACCCTAACCCTAACCCTAACCCTAACCCTAACCCTAACCCTAACCCTAACCCTAACCCTAACCCTAACCCTAACCCTAACCCTAACCCTAACCCTAACCCTAACCCTAACCCTAACCCTAACCCTAACCCTAACCCTAACCCTAACCCTAACCCTAACCCTAACCCTAACCCTAACCCTAACCCTAACCCTAACCCTAACCCTAACCCTAACCCTAACCCTAACCCTAACCCTAACCCTAACCCTAACCCTAACCCTAACCCTAACCCTAACCCTAACCCTAACCCTAACCCTAACCCTAACCCTAACCCTAACCCTAACCCTAACCCTAACCCTAACCCTAACCCTAACCCTAACCCTAACCCTAACCCTAACCCTAACCCTAACCCTAACCCTAACCCTAACCCTAACCCTAACCCTAACCCTAACCCTAACCCTAACCCTAACCCTAACCCTAACCCTAACCCTAACCCTAACCCTAACCCTAACCCTAACCCTAACCCTAACCCTAACCCTAACCCTAACCCTAACCCTAACCCTAACCCTAACCCTAACCCTAACCCTAACCCTAACCCTAACCCTAACCCTAACCCTAACCCTAACCCTAACCCTAACCCTAACCCTAACCCTAACCCTAACCCTAACCCTAACCCTAACCCTAACCCTAACCCTAACCCTAACCCTAACCCTAACCCTAACCCTAACCCTAACCCTAACCCTAACCCTAACCCTAACCCTAACCCTAACCCTAACCCTAACCCTAACCCTAACCCTAACCCTAACCCTAACCCTAACCCTAACCCTAACCCTAACCCTAACCCTAACCCTAACCCTAACCCTAACCCTAACCCTAACCCTAACCCTAACCCTAACCCTAACCCTAACCCTAACCCTAACCCTAACCCTAACCCTAACCCTAACCCTAACCCTAACCCTAACCCTAACCCTAACCCTAACCCTAACCCTAACCCTAACCCTAACCCTAACCCTAACCCTAACCCTAACCCTAACCCTAACCCTAACCCTAACCCTAACCCTAACCCTAACCCTAACCCTAACCCTAACCCTAACCCTAACCCTAACCCTAACCCTAACCCTAACCCTAACCCTAACCCTAACCCTAACCCTAACCCTAACCCTAACCCTAACCCTAACCCTAACCCTAACCCTAACCCTAACCCTAACCCTAACCCTAACCCTAACCCTAACCCTAACCCTAACCCTAACCCTAACCCTAACCCTAACCCTAACCCTAACCCTAACCCTAACCCTAACCCTAACCCTAACCCTAACCCTAACCCTAACCCTAACCCTAACCCTAACCCTAACCCTAACCCTAACCCTAACCCTAACCCTAACCCTAACCCTAACCCTAACCCTAACCCTAACCCTAACCCTAACCCTAACCCTAACCCTAACCCTAACCCTAACCCTAACCCTAACCCTAACCCTAACCCTAACCCTAACCCTAACCCTAACCCTAACCCTAACCCTAACCCTAACCCTAACCCTAACCCTAACCCTAACCCTAACCCTAACCCTAACCCTAACCCTAACCCTAACCCTAACCCTAACCCTAACCCTAACCCTAACCCTAACCCTAACCCTAACCCTAACCCTAACCCTAACCCTAACCCTAACCCTAACCCTAACCCTAACCCTAACCCTAACCCTAACCCTAACCCTAACCCTAACCCTAACCCTAACCCTAACCCTAACCCTAACCCTAACCCTAACCCTAACCCTAACCCTAACCCTAACCCTAACCCTAACCCTAACCCTAACCCTAACCCTAACCCTAACCCTAACCCTAACCCTAACCCTAACCCTAACCCTAACCCTAACCCTAACCCTAACCCTAACCCTAACCCTAACCCTAACCCTAACCCTAACCCTAACCCTAACCCTAACCCTAACCCTAACCCTAACCCTAACCCTAACCCTAACCCTAACCCTAACCCTAACCCTAACCCTAACCCTAACCCTAACCCTAACCCTAACCCTAACCCTAACCCTAACCCTAACCCTAACCCTAACCCTAACCCTAACCCTAACCCTAACCCTAACCCTAACCCTAACCCTAACCCTAACCCTAACCCTAACCCTAACCCTAACCCTAACCCTAACCCTAACCCTAACCCTAACCCTAACCCTAACCCTAACCCTAACCCTAACCCTAACCCTAACCCTAACCCTAACCCTAACCCTAACCCTAACCCTAACCCTAACCCTAACCCTAACCCTAACCCTAACCCTAACCCTAACCCTAACCCTAACCCTAACCCTAACCCTAACCCTAACCCTAACCCTAACCCTAACCCTAACCCTAACCCTAACCCTAACCCTAACCCTAACCCTAACCCTAACCCCTAACCCTAACCCTAACCCTAACCCTAACCCTAACCCTAACCCTAACCCTAACCCTAACCCTAACCCTAACCCTAACCCTAACCCCTAACCCTAACCCTAACCCTAACCCTAACCCTAACCCTAACCCTAACCCTAACCCTAACCCTAAACCCTAACCCTAACCCTAACCCTAACCCTAACCCTAACCCTAACCCTAACCCCTAACCCTAAACCCTGACCCCCACCCCGACACCGCCCCTGACCCTGACCCTAACCCTAGCCCTAGCCCTAGCCCTAGCCCTAGCCCTAACCGCATCAGCACTGCATGTGCACCAGCTCCACATGGGTCAAGGAAGCCCGGGGTTTGAACTGTGGACCTCTCATATGGTAGATGGATGCCCTAACCACAGGGCCAAGTCCATTTTCCAGAAATAATGTTACTTCTGAGACAGTGTCTAATGATCCTCAAAACATCTCATCATTTCCTTTCCCTCAGTGCACAGTTACCCTGGGAAAAGCTGGAAACAAGATTAACAGTATAAATTTTTGGGAGTGTAACATGATCCTTCCCCAAGGGCACTTGCCCTTCCCCTCAGTCAAGGGGTTTTGAATGTGTAAACTGCCTCAAGTCTAGGAATTGATTAAGAGTCCATGACTCTCTGTTTATACAATTCAAGTTAGATTTTTGTTCACCTAACATAGAACTCTTCTGGTAGACTGCTCATCTATTTTACTTCTAGATATCCTATAATATATTAGTTAACACCATAAGTCTATGTGACTCAGACTCTTGATTGATGTTTTGAGTCTGCCTTTCATTGCGGTAGCCACACCCACCTTGTTTTTGGTGATTTAATGCTGATCCAACTCTTCTGCCAGCCTGAGATCTGATCATCCTCAGAGTGCTTAACGATTCTCATTCCATGACAGCAGTCACCCCAGTAATAGCTGGCCTACAGGGAAGAGCAATCACAGAACTCTTCAGGGAAGATGGAGTTAACTATAGATCTCACCATGCTGTCATATGCTGGGTTAGGGTAAAGGTTAGGGTTAAGAAGATGGAAGTTAGATATTGATTTCACAGTACTGGTCAAAAGTGTGTCCTCTGGACATTCCTGGGGTGGGTGGGCAGGTCTTCAATGGTGAATCTATCCTAGCATTCCAATTTCTCTAAGCCTTTGGATCCCCTCATCTACACTATACCAGGCTAAATTAGGCCATCTTTTGGTTCATGTTTCAGACAGCCACCCAAACAAACTGTTAGAGCCATTTCTAATCCCTTCAGCTATAGCATTGAATCCACAATCTCTGCTTACTGGGCCCATATCAATAAATTCAGCCTGATCCCATTTTATATTCCTTCCAGCATTATACCATACCCTTAATATCCATTCCCAAATGTATTCCCTTGATTTCTGTCTATATAAATTGAAAAACTCATGCATTTCTTTTAGAGTACACTGTACTTCATGGGTCACTTTACCTTTGGGAGCTTGTTGTGATTTTAGTCTAGTTATAGGTCTGGAAGAGAAGAGGGGTGGTGGGATGGGTAATGAGAAGAATTAGAAATGTCTTGCAAGCTACTGACTTCAGGCAATTCTTTGTAATTTCATCTGGTGAGATAGGATTAATCTGTTCAGACAGGGGGTGGATGGCAGTCTTCTCAGAGCAGGGTGGAGGCTGGGTGGTGGTATTTTCAGGGTAGGGATGACATGAAAACTCCATGGGGCAGGCTGGAGTTTGGGCAGTGAGGGCTTGAAGTTTTCTGGTTTCCACAGGGTAGGGAGGAGGTCTGGACTCCCTGGATCAGGCTGGAGGTTGGGTGGTACAAGCTTGATATATTGTGGTCCCCGGGGGGGGGCAGACCATTAAAAATTTTCTGGCAAAGTCTCAGCAGAATTTACGGTTTCAATGTCCCCACCGATATCATTACCAACCCATATGTCCAACCCCAACCCCCAGAGTTCCCCTCCTTTCCAAGCAATGCCCTCACTTTATCAGCAAACACCCTACAAGTTTGAGATTTTAGTTCCCATTTTAATTCTGCTACCCATACAATAAGACTCTGAGTCCTGTTTTTAGAGATCTCAAATCTGTGGCTGCACAAAACAAGATTTTCTTTTAGAACACATATAGAAATTTTCACATAATTTATAGTGCTTGAGTTGTAAATTTGAAATCTTCAATTTATCTCTTTCTCTTTCTAGCATATTTAGGAAGAGGCATCCAACATCATTATACCTTTTAATGCCACAAAACTCTGGTATGATATTATAAACACTCTCACCCAGATCCCTGCCTCTTATAAGTATGGAGGTAGTAGTAATCATTGGTGATACCTGGCATATCTCTATTGCTAGCTCATGCCATGGACTGTAAGTGGCATCTTGATTATTGGAAAGAGTGTCATTAGTGCCCTAGAATCTAATCAGAGTAGAGAACCAATTGCAAAAATCCCTGAAACAATTCAGAAATCCCATTTTTAAGATTCCATTTCTCAAGAAACACTCCTGGTACCAAGCTGTATTAGTAAGGGTTTTCTAGGGAATCACAACTGATACTATCTGTAAATAGTATGAGATTTAATAAATTGTATCACATGATTGCAGGGATGCACAAGTCCAAATTCCACAGGAAAGGTTGCAAACCACGGGCTCCAATGAAGGCCCTTGATGAGTTCCCCAGAAGATACTGTTTGTCTGAAGTAGACATGGGAATTCTCTTTCTGATTATTGAAATCACTTCCCCTTTTAGGGCCTTCGACTGATTAGATGAGTCATCACTCATTGCTGATGCCAATCTCCTTAGTTGATTGTAGACATAACCAGCCATCTATGCAATCAAATCACTGAAGATTAAAGTCCATGAAATGCCCTTATATTACAATTAGCCTGGTGCTTGCTTGACCAAACAATTGGGTACCATTACCTAGCTGAGTTGACACATTAGCCTAACCATGATAGTAAGGTTATAAAAAATCAGTTCATCATAGGTTCTATTTATGAACTCTCAATTAAATTCCATTGATCAATGTGTCTATCTTTATGCCAAAACCACGCTGTTTTGACCACTGTGGCTTTGTAATATGCTTCAGGTTTAGGAAGCATGATTCCTCTGACCTTGCTCTTTTTTATGATGTTTTAGGATATTTTTGACTTTTGGAGGTCCCTTTCCATTCAAAATAAATTTAGTAATTGACTTTTCTACTCCTATGAAGTAAGCTGTTAGAATTTTTATTGGGATTGCATTAAGTCTATAAATCAGTTGCAGTATAAATTGACATCTTCACATTATTTTGTTTTCCAGTCCATGAACATGGAATGTCCTGCCATTTGTGTACATCTTTTCTGATTTCTTTTTTCAATGTTTTGTAGTTTTCTGAATACAGATCTTTTACATCCCTGGTTAAGTTAATTCCTAAATGTTTCAGTCTTTTTGTTACTATTTTAAATGGATTTTTTTCCTTGATTTTCTCCTCAGCTTGTTCATTACTAGTGTATAGAAACATTACTGATTTTATGGTGTTGATATTATACCCTGCCACTTTGTTGAATTCATTTATTAGCTCTAGTAGCTTTGTTGTAGATATTTCAGAATTTTCTAAATATTAGATCACATCATCTGCAAAAAAAGAGTTTTACTTCCTCTTTTTCAGTTTGGAAACTTTTTATTTCTTTTTCTTGCATAGTTTCTCTAGCTAGAACTTATAGGACAATGCTGAATAATGGCGGTGACACTGGACATCTTTTTTCCTGATCTTGGAAAGCTTTCAACCTTTCCCCATTGAGTATGATGTTGGCTGTAGGGTAGCTTTCTAACACATTATATGAGAACAGCATTATTCTGATATTAAAGACAGATAAAGACAGCACAGGAAAAGAAAATTTCAGATCAATGTCCCTTCTGAATATAAATACAAAAATCCTCAATAAAATCCTCCCATGACCAAGATGGATTTATCCCAGGCATGCAAGAGTGATTTGACATAAGAAAATTAATTAACGTAATACACCACATGTTTCAGTTTCCTAGACTGCTCAAAGCAGATGCCATGAAATGGGTTGGCTTAAAAAATGGAAATTTATTAGCTTACAGTTTGAGGCTAGAAAATGTCCAAATCAAGGCATTATCAAGATGATTCTTTCTTCCCAAAGACTAGCTTCCAGTGATCCTTGGCTCCTATGCCACATGGCAAGGCACATGGTGGTGTCTGTTGGTCTCTTTCTTCTGAGTTTTGTTGCTTTCTGCTTCTTTCTTCCCTGGCAAAGGAAGCTTCTCTTTGTCTTGCTTCCACTATAAAGGATTCCAGGAATAAGATTAAGACCCATCCTGAATGAGGTGAGTCACACCTTAAATGAAGTAGCCTTATCAAAATGTCCTGCTCAAAATGGGTTCACACTCACAGGAATGGATTAACCTTAAGAACATGTTTTTCTGAGGTATATACAGCACCAAATCACTTTACTACATTACAGGACAAATGGAAAATACCACATGATCATCTCAATAGATGCAGAAAAGGCATTTGACAAAATCTAGCACTGTTTCTTGATAAAACCCTTAGAAAACTAAGAATAGATGGAATCTTCATCAACATGATAAAGGACATATATGAATAACTCACCACTAATATCATATTCAATGATAAAAGACTAAAAACATTCTCCTTAAGATCAGGAACTAGACAAGGATGCCTATTTTTACCACTCTTATTCAACATTGTACAGAAATTCTAGCCAGAGCAATTAAAAAAGAAAAAGAAATAAAAGCCATACAAGTTGGAAAGGAAGAAGTAAAATTTTCACTATTTGCAGATGGCATGATCCTATATACAGAAAATCCTGAAAAATCCACAGCAAAGTTCCTAGAGCCAATAAATGAATTCAGCAAAGTGGCAGGATACAAGAGCAAAATGAGTAGTGCTTCTCTACATTAGTAATGAAAAATCTGAAGATGAAATTAAGGAAATAATCCCATTTACCTAGCAACTAGAAAAATCAAATATCTAGGAATAAATTTAACCAAGGGTGTAAAGGATTTACACACAGAAAACCACAAAATATTATTAAAAGAAATCAAAGAAGACCTCGATAAATGGGAGGACATTCCATCTTCACGGATTGGAATGATAGACATTGAAAAGATGTCAATTCTACCAAAAGCAATTTATAGATTCAATGCAATCCCAATCAAAATTCCAACAGCTTAATATGCTGAAATGGAAAAGCCAACTGCCAAATTTGAATACAGCTACCAAGGGCTGGAGAGGAAGTAGAGAATAGGGAATTAAAGCTTAATTGATGCAAAATTTCTATTGCAGGAGATGGAAAAGATTTGTGAAAGGAAAATAGTGATGGTAGCACAACATTGTGAATTATACACTCACTGAATTATATATTTGAATATGACTGAGGAGAAAATTTAGGTAGTACATATCTTATTAAAATATTATATTTTTAAATGATTATACTACATGTCCAAGTGGGATTTATTCCAGTAATGTAAGGATGGTTAAACATAAGAAAATCAATCAAAGTAATACACCACATTTATAAAGTGAAGGAAAAAACCCACATGCTCATTTCAATTGATGCAGAAAAGGCATTTGACAAGATATTATATCAGTTCATGAAAAAAAAAAAAAAAACACCTCAGAAAACCAGGAATAGAAGAGAACGTCCTCAATATCATAAAGGGAATTTATGAAAAACTTACAGCAAATACCATACTCAATGGTGAAAGACTGAAGCTTTCCCCCTAAGATCAGGAACAAGACAAGGATGCCTGCTGTCACTGTTGTTATTTAATATTATACTGGACATTCCAGTCATAGCAATCAGATAAGAGAAAGAAATAAAAGATACCAAAATGGGAAAGGATGGAGTCAAATTATCCCCATTCTCAGATGACATGTCCCAATATACAGAAAATTTCAAGGAAGACACAATGGAATCTCTATGAAAACTCCAGCAGCATTTTTTGTAGAAATAGAAAAACTGATCCTCAAATTCATATTGAATTGCAAAGGGCCCCAAATAGCCATAACAATCTTGATAAAGAATGAAGTTGGAGGTCTCACACTTACAGATTTTAAAACTTACTACAGAGTTAAAGTAATTAAGAGTGTGGCACGAAGATAGACTTGTAAACCATTGGAATAGAATTGAGAGACCAAAATTAAATCACACATTATGGTCAGTTGATTTTAAGCATAGGAGCCATGTTCAGTCAAGGGGGAAATAATTGTCTCTTCAACAAATGGTGCTGGACAACTGGAAATCCACATGCAAAAGAATGATTGTGGACCCCTATCTCTTACCATATATAAAAATTAATTTAAAATGTATCCATATCTAAGTGTAAAGAGCAAATATATAAAACTCTCACGTGAAAACATAAGGAAATGTCTTCAGGATCTTGTCACAGAATTTTTAGATTTTGTACCAAAAAATCGCATGTACCAAAGGAAAAATAGATAAAAGTGACTTCATCAAATTTAAAAATTTTGAGCATCAAATACCTCAGCAAGAAAGTGAAAGACAACCTACAGAATGGGAGAAAATATTTGGAAACCGTGTATCAGATAAGGGTTTAATACCCACAATATGGGAATAGCTCCTACAATTCAACAAGAAAAGACAAACAACCCAATTTAAAAATGGGGGTAGGATTTGAATAGACATTTCTACAAAGACGATATTCAAATCATTAATAAGTATATGAAATGATCAACATCATTATCCATTACTGAAATACAAATTAAAACTATGAGAGCCCCAGAGTCCTCCTCTTGTCACACCTTGTAGAAGTTCAAGTGGGACCATTTTAATTCCCCCCCTTCCCCCAAATCCCTGTCTTCACCTTCTTCCTGGGTGAGGCTCTCAGGACCTGAGTGCCTTTGTGGTTCTTGGCCAGAGTGGCCCATTTACACACAAGAGTGGCCACCAGGAATGGAAGATTGAGACTTCCACTCCTGGGAGTTGGGGTTTCTGGGGGCAGTGGGGAAGGGACAGGTGAGAGGATGAGCTTCTTTCAGGGTATAGAGTTTAGAAAGAGCCTGGAGTACAGAGTGGATCATTGCTGAGCACCATGAAGAACAAGTCGCAGAGGGGGCAGTGAGAAGGGGTACCCACTGAGTGCAAGCTGGGCATTTGCCTGAAGCAGAGTACTTTGAGGAATTCTCCAACCAGATAATCATCACCAAGGACAGCCAGAGGAAGTTTCTGGTGCTGAAGGTGAATGTGTCAGCCTGGACCCCAACACCTGGACCCCAAGTCCTCCTGGACTTGTTGGCCGACAACCACTACTGGAGGTACATGATCAGGAAGTGGGTGCTGGGGGCAAGAGTGAGCTGCAGGTGCCAGCTGCATGTCTCCATCCACCACAACCCACCCATCTTTGAGGCCCATGGGTGAAGGTGCACATCTTTTTCATCAAAGTCAAACTCACCAGCCAGCTCAATGGGGGGGGCCAGATCATGTTGAACTCCTTACATAAATATGAAACCTGAATTCACATAGGGAGGCTTGGGGGTCCCCGGTGGATGATCAGCAGCCATTGCTTTCCAGACACCCATTTCATAGTGGTGACAGCTCACCAGAATGAAGAGCTCACAGCTCTTAAAATTAAATTTAGTACAGTTGCAAAGGCTTCCTTGATAAAAAGGAAAGAAGCAATCAAATATGTGCCAGAAGAGCCCAAATTCACCCAGTAAGCTAGGTGTTCTCAACGGATCTAGTGCCCTCTGTCCACCTGCCAGCCCCCACTCTCAGGTTGACGATCCTCTCTCAATCTCTTCCATGCAAAGTGGTGGAAGATACTCTGCCCTGAGGATCCACCACTCAACCCCCAACCCCAGTCCATATAGTCATAGGAATACTCTCCAACTTATCCTGACAGTTCATCTGCATGTCTCTCCATGCTCCAATCTCATGTAAATTGGTCCAGCCTTAGGATGCCTGCCCATACCAGCATGCTACCCATGAGTACCATGAACACACAGGTCCACCTACTGGTTCTAGCCAACGCCACAACCTGTGGTCTGTAAGTAGCGGCTCCAGCAGCACCTGACTTGCAGAACCAGGTATGTGCAAAGGGTTCAGAGCCCAGTTCTTTTCAAGTTCCACTGCACACTGTGCACCCCTCACTCATATGATCTCAGCTTCCTCCTTCTTGAGGTTCCTGCTGTATGAAGAGGGTTCCATGAACACAGACATTCTTGATAGCCAGTACAATGCCTCAGCAGTTTGCCTCATAGTCTCGTGGATGCCGTGTTGCCACCTTCCATGTGAATTACAGCCCTCTTCTTGAAAGATGCACTGATTTTCTGCTGTGGCAACCAAGGACTGACTTGACTTGTACACTAGAAAGGTATAACATGGCAGTCTTGTGGGACAGGGGAAGGAAATAAAGCTTTTTAACTTCATTTTTAATTAAGAGGAGGAACATAGATTCTATTTATCAAACACATCAGAACAAAAACACACCACCACTAACACCACCACCATCTATTTCCCTGTCATCTGCAACAACAGTTTAGTCCTATTGCAGTTTACATGCTGCAGGTGATTGTAAGTTTGAAAACAATATATTTGGCCTAACTCTCTTCATTATTTATAATAAACTAAATATCTTGCTAGGGTCCAGAAACTTAATTTTTCTATCATACAGCATACAGATGACTTTGGTACAACGGAATTTAAAAATTCCACTGGTCTTATTTCAGCAAGATAAAAAGCACACTTTTAATCCTCCCACTGCTTTTGAGTAGTATTTTTCAGGACCATTTTGTGGCAGTTCCCATATTTAGGGGTGAGCTGTTATGAACAGAACAAATTTGAAGACAACAGATTTTAGTTAAAATGAAAATTTGCTCCATCTACTAGAAATTGTGTCACTTTGAATAGAGTTATTTTCTTGTATTGTTAAACCTAGAACAGGTCATATTTTTCTTCTGACAAAGTAGCCAAAGACAATCAGCGGAAAGCATGTTCTGCAAAATAAAGGAAATATGAAAGAAAAAAAAAAAAGACAACCTACAATGAGACACCATTTCACACCTGCTAGGATGGGTACTATTTTAAAAAAATAACTGATAATAAATGTTGGGAAGAATGTGGACAAATAACAACCCTCTTACATTGTTGACAGGATGGCAAAATGGAGCAGCCATTGTGGAAGAGTTTGGTGGTTCCTTTGAAAATTATTCATATAATTATCATATGACACAGCAATTCCACTTCTAGGTATATACTGAAAGAGAATCAAAAGCAGGGACTCAAACAGATATTTGTACACTATTGTTCACAGCAACATTAACAACAAAAAGTGGGAGCAAGCTGTTTTAATTTCCTAGACTGCTCAAACAAATACCAGGAAATATGTCAGGTTCAACAATGGGAATTTATTTGCTCATGGTTTTGAGGTTAGGAAAAGTCCAAATCTATGCATCATCAAGGTCATAGTTTCTATCTAAAGTCTGCGGTGTTCTGGGGCTGACTACTGGTGATCCTTGATCCTTAGCTTGTCACATGACAAGGACATGGCAGCATCCCCTGGTCTCTCCCATCTCTGGGTTCCGTTGATGTCTAGCTTCTGGCTGCTCCCTCTGGGTGTCTCTCTCTGGGTCTGAATTTCATTCCACTTATAAAGGATTCTAATAATAGGATTAAAACTGATCCTGATTGACGTGGGCCACACCTTAACTGAAGTAACCGCATCAAAAGGTCCTACTTACAATGGGTTCACACCATAGGAATGGATCACATTTAAAAACACATTTTTCTGGGGTACATACAGCTTCAAACTAACATACAAACCAAGTGCCCATCATCATTTGAAAGGGTAAACAAAATCAGGTATATCCATATGATGGAATATTATTTGGCCATAAAAAGAAAGGAACCTTGAAGACATCATGTTGAGTGAAATATTCCAGAAATAAAAGGACAAATACAATATTTATCATATGTGAAATACTTGTAATAAGGAAATACATAGTGACAGAAAGCAGAATGGTTACAAGAGGTGGCAGGAAGCAGGAATGAGTTTGAATTGTGTTCAGGATGATGAAAATAGTCTGATATAGTGGGGAAAGTTACACTATTGCCAATATGTACTTAATTTCAAAGAACTGTACAGCCTCCCACAAACCTTCCATCTAGCATCTATGCAGTGGACTGCATGCTGTGCTTATTCCCACTCTGCACTTCTCATGAATGTGCATTATCAACCAGGCCCCTGGCAATCTCTCCATTCATGGTCTATTCATTGGACTCCATATTCAGCCAATGGCATCCAAGGATCTGAAGTCAGAATACACTGGATGCTCAATCACTAGTGAACCATCCAAATCCAAATAAGGTCTCCTGTTTGGACTCTAGTTACCCAACCACTAGTGAGTTGTCAACGAAAGATCTCCATATATGATTTTACAATCAGCCAAAGGCCTCTGATGAGCTCCACTCAGAGTGGGGTTCATCCACAGGCAAATCCTCCACCTAAGATCTTCCAAGTGGACTCCACACTCAGTCAAAAGCCAAAGACCCCCCACTCAGAGTACATAGACTCCTGTCATTAGCAAAAACTTCTTCCAACATTTCTTCATTGGACTCCACATGAAGACCAGGGAAACCACAGACAATGATTCAGTATACACAGAAGGCCAGCCCACCAGTTCTTCTCATTGGAATCCTCCATCCAAGTTCTTCTCATTGGAATCTATACTCAACTAAAGACAACCAGAGATCCCCACAGAGTGTGCCATGGCCCAGCAGCCACCTACAAGCCCTCCATCCAAGATCTCCGAAGTGGATTCCAAACTTAGCCAAGGGCATCCAAAGGTCCCCAGTCAGAGTATACTGGATAACTGCTGACCAGTGAAACCCTCACAAAAGACCCCCACATTAGTCTCTGCACTCATACAAGGGCAACCATGGACATCCACTGAGTGCCATGGGCTCCTCCTCCAATCCAGACCCCTGCAGTGGACTCCACAGTCATCCAATCACATTACCAGTCCAACACAGAATATGGTGGACCTCCCCCCTCCCCCATGCCACAGAACACTACATCGAAGATTTCCACAGTGGATTCCAGACTCATCAAAGGACTTCCAAGAACCCTCAATCAAATACAATGGATGCCTTTCCTTCCATCAATGAACCCTCTGCCTAAAGTGTCCTATTTAGATTCTATGCTAAACCAAGTGCAACATAAGACCCCAAGATAGAATGGTGTGGATCACAGCCCTCCATGGAACCCTCCATCCAAGGTCTCTGCAGTGATATCTATGCCCAGTGAATCACAATTGCAGACTGCAACTCTCAGGGAATTGGACCCCAACCACCAGTAATCTTCCATGCAAGGTTTCTACATTGGAACCCTGATCAACCAAGGGAAAACATGGACAGCCACAAAGAATATACACAGGATTCTGGACAACTGGTCAGTTATCAATCCAAGGTCACAACTTTGGAACTAATGGCAACCAAGGACTACCACTCAGTATACTCAGGATGCCAGTCTAATATATTGACCTCAACACAAGGTCTTCATGTGTAATTCCTTGCTCAGCCAAGGGCATCCAAAGACACACAGTCAGACTACATTAGAAGTGAAGTCTCCACCAATGGTCTCCTTGTTGGACTCTATACTTAGCCAAGAGCAACTGCAGACACCCACCCAAAGTGTACAGTCTCCTGCCTGTCAGTGTATCCTCCATTCAAGGTATCCATTGTGGACTCTGTACTCAGCCAATCACAATTGTGCACTCTAACACAGAATGCTGTGGCCATCCACATGCCAATAATCCCTCCATTCAAGATCTCCATGGTGCCCTCCATGTTCATCCGATCACAATCAGAGATTCCAAATCGCAGTGCACTACACTTCCAAGCATCACTGAACTTCATACATGGTATTCACATTGGACTCCATGCTTAGTCAGGACCACCATGGACTCCCACTCAGAATACACGAGATGCCTATCCACTAGCAAGCCCTTAGTCAAATTCTCCATGTTGGATTCCACACTTAACAGATCACAATCACAGACTGAAACACAGTGCTGCGGAATCCCATCCACTCAGGAACCCTCCACCCAAATTCTCTACATGGGACTCTGCAGTGTGCCAAGGGCAACTAGGGACTCCAACTCAGAATATACAGAACATCAACCCACTGGCAATCCCTTTATCTAAGTTCTCAAATTTGGATATTATGATCTGTCAAGACTGTCTGAATACCCCAAATCAGAGTGCACCAGATACCCATCTGTCACCACTCTTCATTCAAGACCTCCTCATTGAATTTTACACATATACAAAAGCAACTGCAGAACCCCACCCTCAGTGCTTAGATATCCACTCACCAGCATACCCACCACCAAAGGCAGCTGGTGTGGACTCCACTTTGAGCCTAGAGCATATGAAGACTCTCTTCAGAATACACAACACCCACCCATGAGAAAACCTTCCATCCAAACTCTCCTCTTTAGACTCACACTCAGCCATGGACAACCACTAGCCTCTACTAAGAGTGTCATGGACTCCTGCCAGCTAGTGACCTGCCATCCAACATCTCTACTCTGTACTCCATGCTCAGTCAGTCACATTGCAGACTCCAACACAGAGTGCTGTAGAACTCTAGACAATAAGGGCAACAGTAGACCACCACTCAAAATGCAATGTACTCCTGCCTATCAGAGAACCCTCAGGTCAAGATCTCTGCAGGGATGGATTTGGAGCTCTGTGCCATGTCAGAGGCCCCTACTTTGGAATTTGTGCTCCTGAGTGTGATGCAGCTGGACTCAGATGTGACTTTTCTACACATGCCTCTTCTGTCACTTTTACTGAACCTGTGGTTGGCGCTAGAGATGGTCCATACCATCAGGAGACTTGAATCTCTGGCCAATGTGCCAGCTGGGCCCTGAGCCTCAGAAGAGTGACGACTCCTACTATCTGGTTTGTTGGTCTTACCCAGGTCAGCTAACAGGGAGGTGAAGATGGTTAACCACCACACCAGGAATTAAGAGTACCTACAACTGTAAGCAGAGGAATTGCATCCATCATCCATGTGGAATCTAAGCCCCCTCTTGATCTAGAGGTGGAGGGAACATCATCATCCCAGGGTCCAGAGAATGGAAGAATAAAAGATGGACTAGAGTGGACTTACTGATATTCTACTATAAAACTATTATGATGAGTAATAGAAGATCTTTTAGCAGCAAGGTGGAGAAAGTGGCCACAGTAGTTGCTGAGGGCAGGGAGCAGTAGAAGAGATGTGATGTGGGGCATTTTGGGGAGTTTGAGTTATCTTTAATAACATTGCAGGGTCACATGCTGGACTTTATATATCTTGCCATAACCCACTGGATGTACTGAGGGACAGTGCGAACTACAGGGTAAACTATTATCTGTGTAGTGCAACAGTGCCCCAAAATGAGTTCACCGAGTGCAATGAGTGTGCCACAATGATGAGGGAGGTTGTTGGTGTGGAAGGAGTAGGATGGGGGGTGGGGGTATACAGGAACCTCTTATGTTTTTTAGTGTAACATTTTTTTTTGTAATGCATATATCTTTCAAAAAATATAATTTACAAAAATGATGTGGTGGGGGTGGGGAGTAGGTTAATGGGAACCTCTTATGTTTTTTTATTTTTTTATGTTTTTTAATGTAACATTCCTTGTGATCGATTAACATTAATTTTTAAAAAAAGAAACAAACAAAAAAAGATCTCTGCAGGGAAGTAAACTTGGCTCAATGGATAAAGTGTCCACCTACCACATGGGAGGTCCACAGTTCAAACCCAGGGCCTCCTTGACACGTGTGGAGCTGACCCACATGCAGCACTGATGTGCGCAAGGAGTGCCATGCCACTCAGGGGAGTCCCCCGCATAGGGGATCCCCATGTGCAAGCAGTGCACCCCATAAAGGAGAGCCAACCAGCATGAAAGAAAGTGCAGCCTGCCCAGGAGTGGTGGCTGCACACACGGAGAGCTGATGCAGCAAGATGACACAGCAAAAAGAGACACAGATTCCCAGTGCCACTGACAAGAATAGAAGTGGACACAGAAGAACACACAGTGAATGGACACAGAGAACAGACAACTGGGGCAAGGAGGGGGAGAAGGGGAGAGAAATAAATAAAAATAAATCTTTTTTTAAATAAATCTCTTCAGTGGACTCCCCAGTTACCAATCACAATTGTGGTGTCCGATACAGAGTGCTGTGGACCCCCACCCATCAGCTAACACCCCAACCAAGATATCCACAGTGAATTCCATGCTTAAATAAGAGCATCCAAAGACATTCAGTCAAAGTCCACTGGATGCCTGCCCATCAGTGTACCTCCACTCAAAAGTTTCCTCTTTAGATTCTGTGCTCAACCAAGTGCAACAACAGACCCAACTCAGAGTGCTATGGATCCCAGCTTTCCTGGAAATTCTCCATCTCTGGTATCCACAGCGATCTGTATACTCAGTGAAGCACAATTGCATGCTCCAACTCTGAATGCACTGGACACCCACCAACATGTACACCCTCCATGCAAGGTCTCTGCATTGGATGCCATGATCAGCCAAGGGCAACCACGGACAGACACCCAGAATACACAGGATGCCTGTCCACTAGTGAGCCAGCTACCCAAGACCTGAATTTTGGACACTATGATCAGCCAGGGGCATTCAAGGAACCCAAGTCATAGTATACCTGATGCCTACCCACCAAGGAACTCTGCTTCCAAGGTCTCCTCATTGGGTTCTACACCTAACCAAGGGAAACATGTGGAACCCCACTTACAGCACCATGAGTCTCTGCTCACCAGCAAACCCACCACCTAAGGTATCCACTATAGATTCCCTGTTCAGCCTAGGGCGTCTGTAACAATTTGTTATTATTTATGAATTCCAAAAAAGGTATTTGATTATGTTTGTAAACTGGTCTGTTCCTCTGGGCATGATAACCTTTTGTATTAGATTCAGCTGAGACATCTGATTAAATTATGTTAAGATTAAGGTTTTGATTCAATCATGGTATTAGATTATGACTCAGCAATGAGTCTCAACCCCCTTGGTGGACTGATAAAACAGACTCTCACATGAAAGTAGATACACGGAGAAGATAAACAGAGGATCTACAGGCCAGGGAAGAGAGATGCACCTGACAGACTACAGCTGACATTGTGAAGAGAACAGAGCAGCTGAGTCCTGAAAGAAATGAGTCCCAAGGAGAGAGATGAGCCTTATGCCAGCCTACAACTGTGATGGGAAGAAACTGGGACCACTTAGCCTTAAGAGGAAGAAGGGAGGCTGAACCCTTGCAGATGTTGCCTGCCATCTTCCTTCATAAGTGGCTAAGGACTTTAGGTGAGAAAGTACCTCTTTTTTTAACACATTTTTTTATTAAAATTAATAGATCACATAGAGCACTACAATAAAAAAAAGTAAGAGGTTCCCATATAAGTATGGTGTCTTGAGTTGGACTCTTTAGGGCCTTGTGACTGTAAGTTTCTACCCCAAATAAATACCCTTTATAAAAGCCAACAGAGTTTTGTTATTTTAGAACAGCACTCCTTTGGCTGACTAACACAACAACTGAGGACACCCTGTCAGAGTGCATTGGACATCCATCCACTAGTGAACCTTATATATAAGGTCTCCTCATTAGACTCCACACTCAGCCGATGGTAACTGTGGAACTCCATCCAGACTCCTGTCACACTGATCGCACTGGACTCCCACACACCAGTAAAACCTCCATCATTGTTCTCCATTATGAATTCCATGCTCATCGAAGTGCAACGGCAGACTACCACTCACAATACTCAGGAAATCAGTCCACCAGCTTGCTCTCAGTACAAGTTCTACACATGCAACTACTTGCTCACCCAAGGGCATCCAAATTCATCCAGTCAGGGTCACTGGAAGCCCACCCACCAGCGAACCCATCAAGGACTCATTGGACTCTACATTCATCCACCAAAGACTACCACAGACACCCACACAAAGTGTGCAGGTCTCCTGCCTGTCAGCGTACCCTCCATTCAAGCTCTTCATTGTGGACTCTGTGCTCAGCCAATCACAATTGCACTCTGACACGAGTGCTGTGGCCATCCACCTGCTAACAGTTCCTCCATTCAAGGTCTCCACAGTGCCCTCCATGTTCATACAATCACAATCACAGGCTCCAACTCTGAGTGCACTGCACTTCTAAGCATCACTGAACTTGCTTTACGTGGTCTCCACATTGGTCTCCATGCTTTTAGGTCCACCATGGAATCTCACTCAGAATATGTGGGATGCTTATTCACTAGCAAATTCTTGGCCAAATTCACACTCCCTCTCAGAATGTACCTGGCCACTGCCCAAATGGAAAACACTGCACTCAAGGGCTCTTCTTTGTGTTTGACACTTGCCCAAGGGAAATTGCAAACCACCACTCAGAGTGTCATGGATCCTTGCCAGTGATCCACCACCCCACCTATCACATATTATTAATATGTGGTATTAATAATAGGATGGTTTGTGGGAAAAATACACCAAATATAAGCTATGGATTATAGATAGTGGTAATATTATGATGATACACTTTAATTCTTTTTAACAAATGTGTCACAACAATATAAAGTGTACAGGAATCCTGTATGGCAGGCATGATTGTTTTAACTCACAACCTTTCAAACAAAACAAAACAAACAGGTATAGAGTGTTTGTAACTGAAAATTAAAGAAAATTAATTAGATTTAATTTTTAGAAAATTTGGAAAAGTGTTTTTCTTTCCTAAAATATTCCTTTATTCTTTAGCAGGAATACTAAATTTCTTCTCTTTCAGTCTCATTCTTCTACCCATAAAGTAAAACTAATTACATTTCATATTTTAAATAATGGAATAATAAGATCTTCAATCTAATTGTTAATCACAGGTACATAAACTTAAAATGGATAGATGTCATTTTATGAAAATATTAACAAAATTTCAAAGATGGATAATGTCTAATATTTTTAAGAGTGTGAAAAATCAGGTCCTCTATAGCACCTTTTTTCTTTTTTAGGAGGTACTGGGGATTGAGCCTGGGGCCTTGTACACAGAAAGCAGGCCCTCAACCACTGAGCTATACCCACTCCTCTATAGCACTTTTTTGAGATCTATTGGTAGTATTGATTGAGATGGTAAATGCACATTCATGTTGTCTTAACAATTCCAATTCTAGAAATTGATCTATCACATAAGTACAACATATGTGAGTGTGTGTTTATGCATGTGTTACTGCATTGCTAGTGATAAAAAAACTGGAGACAGCTTAAATGTCCAACAATAGAGCACTGGTTAATTTGAGCTACTGTATTATGCAGCTGGGGGAGAGTCATGGAAGACTTCCTAGAAGAAATGGTGTTTAAGTTGTCGCTAAAGGATGAATAGGAATCGGCTTGGCAGTGGACTTGGCCCAGTGGTAAAGGCGTCCATCTACCACACGGGAGGTCCACAGTTCAAACCCCGGGCCTCCTTGACCCGTGTGGAACTGGCCCATGCACAGTGCTGATGCGCACAAGGAGTGCCGTGCCACGCAGGGGTGTCCCCTGTGTAGGGGAGCCCCACGCGCAAGGAGTGCGCCCCTTAAGGAGAGCCGCCCAGTGCGAAATAAAGTGCAGCCTGCCCACGAATGGTGCTGCACACACGGAGAGCTGACACAACAAGATGATGCAACAAAAAGAAACACAGATTCCTGTGCCGCTGACAACAACAAAAGCGGACAAAGAAGACGCAGCAAATAGACAGAGAACAGACAACGGGGGGGGGGATGGGGAGAGTAATAAATAAATAAATAAAACTTTGAGAAAAAAGGAATCAGCTAGGTGAAGTATGTGTGTGAAAGCGTGTGAAATTGTGCGTGTTGGGGTGAGGAGAGGATAACCAAGGCAGAACATAATGGGCAGAAAAGAATTTGGTGTATTCAAGACATGGAAATTAAGAGAAAGTGATAGGGCATTAGGTCAAGAAGGGTCTAGAAAGGAGGAAGAGGGTGGATTGGGCAGAACTTTTAAAGGCAATTTGGGCTTCACATGGAGGACCCTGGAAAACATCAGGTTCTTCACACTTCAGTCCATGGGTTCTCCATCATGGACCACAGGACTGGCACCAAGGCCACGCTGACCTCCAAGACCTCCCTTGTTTCAAGCACAACCACTGCTAGAGGCCTTTCCTGCTGCCCTTCTGTACCTCTGTGTCTTAGCATCCCGGCTGCTAGAACCAACACCACACGATGTGTTAACTTAAGAAGGAGAATGTATTTGCTCATGGTTTTGGGGTATTTCTGTCTGCTTGGCCATCTTTGGCTTTCCTTAGCTTTCCTATCACATGGCAGAGTTTCTACCAACTTCTAGCTTCTAGCTGTTCTCTGTGGTTTCTCTTTTTGTGTATACAATTCTTTTGTTTATAAGGACTCCAGTCTATTGAATTAAGGTCAATCCCTGTTCAGTTTGACCTCAAGCCCTATTAACAAATGGGTTAACCTGCACATGTATATTGTTGGGAACATGATTTTTCTGCCACAACCCAGAGAAGCCATAAATTCCCAGAAAAGACAAAACCCCTCCCCCCATAACTCCATCATAAAATCCATGGGCAAATTCCTAAGCACAATAGCTATCTGTACTGAAACTGCTCAAGTATCAATAATTTGAAAGAGACTTGTCTACAATATTGCAAATCCTGACTTGGCTCTGTGCCTTCTTTGTCCTTGCCCCATTAAACTTCTTGTAACCCACTGGGCAGAGCAGTGTATGAACTTCCTGCAGCTGCCCAGAACCAGCTTCCTATTCTATAAGTTCTCTAATAAACTATTACTATATTACTACACAGAGTCTGTAAGTCTTAAGGGCCCATCAAACTTTGGCAGAACCTGTAGGTTCATGGCCAGTTGGTGAGCTAGCCAGCAGACCAAAAACTAAACAAGTTGAGGGAAACAAGTATCCGCATAATAATGTGGTCTGCAGGGGAAATCCTGGGGTGGCCGACTTCAAGTATGTGGAGGGAGACAGTTCATTCTTTCTAACTGTTCAGTCCAGTGCGGAGTATAGGACACCCAGAAAAATGCCAGTTGGAGCATTGTCTGCCCTGCAGGGGAACATAGGGGGCAAATGGAAATCACAAGGAAAGAAGTGATTGCTGCCACCTAAAGGCCATTTTATTGGACAGTTAAATATGCTGCCAACACTCAGTTAAAAGCAGAAACTGAAGTAAGGAGATTAGACTAAGCTTTCACTCCAGAAAATGATATTAGGTTAGCATGTTCCAACATCACTGATGTAATTAGCAAAAAAAGTTACAAACCCAGGAGGGACAATTAGAAGTAATGGCATATAAAGTGGTGAAAATGCATGGATGAAGGATGCCACAGCAGCAAGCCTGAGTGGTTATACAGAGGAAAGATTAGGATCTGTGGAAGAGTGCAGAAGAGGGAGAATAGGAGGAGAAAAGTAAAATTGAAGATGAGCCTAAAGAGGCAAGGCTCTTTGCTTTCCTTGTTTCTTTAGGAGGCACTGGGAACTGAACCCAGGACCTCCAATGTGGGAGAGAGGTGCCCAAACGCCCTGAGCCACCTCCATTCCCTGCAAGGCTGTTAATAACTAAAAAAATGAAACTAACCAGGGATCCTCATGACCCTTGGGAAGAGATCCCTGTTCAAAAGCAGAAGTAATGAGGAAGTAAACCCCTGCAGAACAAGTATAACTAACAGAAAATTTTAAACAAAAGGTCTGAGAAAGCATAGTTGCTTGGTTGTTGAGATTATGGGATGTAGAGGTATTATTTGATTTGGGGAGTGGAAATGGCAAAAATGGCAGCATATCTACACATCCCTCTCTTCATTATTGACTTTAATAGGCATAGTAAAGACTAGATGGCATTAAAAATGTGTTGTTGTGCATTTGAGATTCAAAATTGGCCTGGCCTAATGAAAGGGATATGCCATCCACAATAGGTAGATGGTCATCTACGGAGTAATTACAGGATACAGTCAGAAGAACCAGGAATGAAGCATGCAGCATACACTGAACACTTTTGTGGACTTGATGATGAGCTGTTCACAACTGGAATGAAAGCTAAAGTCCTCCAAACTGTGCCTGCAACCTGGTATGGGGTATCAGTAGCTACTCTCAGCCCATTAGTACATCAGACCATTCAGCAGGTAGCATAGGCAATAGGAGATTTGGGTGAGTGAGATGGAAAAATTGTGATAGAAGGGGGTGAAGAAAGTGACCAAAGAGACATGGTAAGGGAGGGGCAGAGGGGCTATATATGTAATCCATAAACAATTGTGGGCTGACTTAACTTCCCCAAGTACCTTAATGGAAAAATAAACAACCTAATGCTCTATTAGTAAGAGTCTGTCAAAAGTTGCCTAAGGAGAAAAGGTATAAGCCTCTGCGTCCACCTAAATATTAATATGTGCTGCTGGTTATCATTTCCACAGCAGCCTCCAAGGAAATTAAGTCTGATATAAGTGGGGTGATATAAGTAGCCTTGAAGGCTAGGGGTGGGAGCACAGTTGCCTACAAATACAGATGACGGCAGGCAATTGGAGGCCTCTTATAGAGCTAATTATCCACTGACCACCAACAAACCTTTTGCAAGTTATAGCCCTTATTCATACTGGAGCAGAGAGCACACTCATCTATGGGACTCCTTGGAGACTGTATTAGTCAGCCAAAAGGGGTGCTGATGCAAAGTACCAGAATTCTGTTGGCTTTTATAAAGGGTATTTATTTGGGATGGACGCTTACAGTTACAAGGCCCTAAAGAGTCCAACTCAAAGTAACTTCCTCACCAAATTCTGTTGCCATGTGTTGAAGCAAGATGGCAGGTGATGTCTGTAAGGATTCAGACTTCCTCTTTCCTCTTAAGGCTTCGAGGGCCCAGCTTCTTCCTATCACAGCTGTAGGCAGGCATAAGTCACATCTTTCTTCCCAGGGCTCATGTTTTTCTGGGCTCAGTTGCTCTGCTCTCTGTAGACAATCAGGCTCATCTCTCTTCCTGGGGCCTCTGCCATGTCTAATGAGCTGTCTCTCTTCCTCTGTGTTCTTCTTCTCTGTGTGTGTACTTCTATGTGAGTGTCTGTTTTATCCCCAAGGATGCAGGGACTTGATACTGAGTTGCTCTCTAATGATGTGGTAGGATCAGAGCCCTAATCTTAACATAATTTAGTCGGACATCTCAGCTGAATCTAAGGGTTAACAACCAGTTTACAAAGACAATACAATATCTATTTTTGGAATTCATAAACAATATCAAACTGCTACAGAGATTTAATGGGCCCCTAAATGTTATAGATGGTATGAGGGAAAAGCCATATGTGTAGTGCAAACTACCCTAACATTATAGTTTGGGTGCCTCACCCCCTAAAAATAAATAATATGCATTTGTCCCATTCTCAAATATATATTGGGGGTGGGTGTGTTACCAAACCTAGACCTTACCACCACCACCACCAGTGAATTTTACTTTCACAACCACGTGGTGAAATCAATTATATGGGGTGTTGTTGCTTGCTCTCCAGTGCACCTGTCCCCACCCAGGAGAGCCATCCATATCAAACAACACTGCCTCCTAGTGGGGACATGCTAAAATCAGTGAGTAAGAACAGGCCAGAGCAGGGATCATACAGCCAGCACAGAACCCATGTAAGAGTCCTGTAAGGCGAGTAAAAAATCCTGACGGAGGTTGGAGGATGACAGTTGATTATCAAGGCTTGGATAAGGTAGTTCTCCTGTTCTCCTGTTCTCCGCAATGCCTTATACTGCCATGCTTCTCGATAACTCATCAGCCCAGCTAGGAGAGTTCCATTTTGTATTAGACTTAGCTCAGTATCCCAGTAGCTGAAGACAGCCAAGATAAATTTGTATTTACATGCAAGATAATTTTTGCATTTACATGGGAAGGGCAGCAATCACCTTTACAGGTTTTGCCACAATGGCACCTACATAGCCCCACCATCTATTGTGAAGTGGATGTGAAAATTCACCAAATGTTGCTGATTTTCTCTATACTGATGATATTATGCTTATTTCTGACAGTGCTACACATCTAGAAACAGCAGCCCTGCCATTACAGTATCTTCTACCAAGCCAAGGATGGACCATCAACATTGCCCAGGTCCAGGCATCTGAGCAGTTTAAAATTCCTAGAATGGTTTGTTCAGGTAAGACAAAGGTGGTTCTGACAGTGGTCATAGAGAGCATTGCAAATGTGTCCACCTCCCCACACTGTAAAGAACTGCAAGCCTTTATAGGTGTATTAAATTACTGTAGACCCTTTATATTCCCACCTAGCTCAAGTATTTCAACCATTATATACACTAGTTAAAAAAAGAAAAGGAGGGGGACTCAATGTTATTGGGACACTGAGATAAGTGTTTGAACAAGCAAAAATATGTGTAAAACAGATCCAGTTTCTAGGTACCTTAACAGCACAGCAAGCTTGTAAATTGGATGTTGCCACCTACACAGAAAGGTTTGGGTGGAGCCTGTGCAAAAATAAAACAAAAAACCCAAGTTCCTCTTGGGTTCCAGTCCCAGCTATGGAAAGGAACAGAACAACAATATATCCCTATTGAAAATGACTGCGAGAGGTAGATCTTGCCCTTATGCAATTGAGCCTATGACAATGATTTTGTGCAAAAGTCATTGCCAGTAAGTGGTTGGGTCAGACACTTCAGCCTAAAAATGCTTGTCCACAGGCATGCTTATTTACAACAATGGAGTTCTCTCCATACGAGCCCACTATTTGAAGTCACAAAAATTATTGGGGTCAGTTATGTACATAGAGAATTCGAACTTCTCTACACTATCTGTGCCAACAATAGAAAAAGTAGCACCAATAATGAGGTTATAGGAGACTGTATCAGTCTCCCAAAGGGTTACACATACAAAGTACTAGAAATCTGTTGGTTTTCATAATGGGGATTTTTTTGGGGTAGAAGCTTGCAGTTCCAAGGCGATAAAAAGTCCAACTCAAGGCACCATAAGAGATGCTTTCTCACTAAAGTCTTGTTGAAACATCTTGTTGAAACATGATGGCCGCTGATCTCTGGCTGGTCTCTGCCTTCCCCTTCAGGCTCACCCTTTCTTCTCGAGCTCCGTGGGCCCAGCCTCTTGAGGCTTCATGCTTAGGTGATCCTGTTGTAGTCCTCTCTCTCCTGGCACGGGGCTTGTTTCTTTCCAGGACTCCTATATCAGTCTAAGCTCTTCTGCTCTCTTCCCAATCTCAGCTGTGAGCTACCAGGCAAAATGGTTTATCTCTCCCTGGGGCCTCAGCTGTTTGAGCCTCTCCTTTCGGTCACATGGCAGGATCAAAAATGGCAGAGCTCTCTGAACTGTAAGCATCAAGAGCAGAGCTCTCTATTCCTGTGTCTGTGTGTGTGAGTGTTGGTTTATATCAGACCCAGCAAGGGAACAGGGACTGAACCTGAGTCATGCCCACTGACTTAGTCAAATTGAAAGCCTAGAGCAATCTTATCAAATAATCCAATCAAAGGCCCCTCAGCTGAATTTAATGCAATCAAAGAATATCACACCCAGAGGACTAGATGAATTTATGAACAAAATCTTTCTTTTTTTGGAGATTCGTAAAATAATCTCACACTGCCACAGAGCCCATCAGAGGATGCCTGGTATATTGACAGTTCCCACAGAGGACAACCCCCCTGCAGAACAGCAGTTCAGACACCATGTGGATGGATGAAGGAGAAGGTTAGGGCAGCCAGTCAGCTGAGGCACAAGCCATCTCGATGCTCAGAGTCCAGGAGCCTCTACCAATCTCTATGTGCACCTACAGCTGGGCCACATCATGGTTGGACTCTGGATGGGACAGTGACAATAGGAGAAATGGGCCAAAGCTGAAAAGGACATATAGAAAAAGCCCTGTGGGAAGATATCTGAGTTTGGGCACAAAGCCCAAATGCCAAAATAACAATCTAACACATTCCAGCCTATAGCAGTTTGATAGTATTAATGAATTCCAAAAAAGAAATATGTTTGTAAACTGGTCTTTTCCTCTGGACATATTAGATTATACTGGATTCAGAGGTTTACCTGATTAAGTAATCAGGTAAACCTCTTGTGTCATTAGGGCATTGAGCCCCCACTCTTGGTGGTTGGGGACGTACAGATAAAAAGCATGGCAAAAGACAGAGTTGGAAGGTTTTTGATTTTGGAATTTTGATGTTGGAGTTTGATGCTGAAGCCTTAGGCTGGAACCCCAGGAAGTAAGCACACAGAGGAAACAGAAGCAAGCCAGAGGAAGAGAGGAACCCTGAACCCAAAGAGAAACAAGACATTGTAAGGGAAGAACCCAGGAAGCCTGAGCCCTCACAGACGTCAGTAGCCATCTTGCTCCAACAGGTGAAAATAGACTTTGGTGAGGGAAGTAACTTATGCTTTATGGCCTGGTATTTGTAAGCTCCTACCCCAAATAAATGCCCTTTATAAAAACCAACCAATTTCTGGTATTTTGCATCAGAACACCTTTAGCTGCCTAAAACACAGCCCATACCTCACACATACCTTCGGGAGATCTGGAAGCTGACACCGTAGCTAAAATTAGATGAGCTGGTGAATGCCTTAACCAAGCAGATTGGCTTCACTGTACATCAGGACACAGGGTCTTAAGACTGTATGGGGATTATGCAAAAGGTTACATCTCCTTTGGAAATTTAGTGACATGCTTATGGCTTGTGAGTCCAGTCTAACACATGCTTGACAGAGGTGCCCTCTACCCCACAATAAGGGCCAGACACCACAGAGATGGACAAGGTTGACAAACTATGAGTCCCTCCTCTGTCAGGTGGACAAAAATACCCAATAACCTGTGTAGACACTGCTCCAGGCATTCCGCAGGCTTTTGGATGTAGACAAACGAATCAAGCTTCAACAACATGAGGACCTGAGAAACATCCCTGTAGGTGTGGGTACCCACACCACATTAACAGCAACCAAAGCACCCAGCTTACAAATCACAAAGTCCAGGGCTGGGTGCAAGAAAGAGAAATAGCCTGGCGTTTTCAGCTGCCATACAACCCCCAGGCCAGTGGCCTGACAGAAAAGAAGAATGATATTTTAGAACAAGACCTACAATAGCTATCTTCAAACCACTGATTGCATGGGTGAGCATCTCATTTATAGGAAGCAATTAGGCTAATATATAGTGCAATGATGACTGGACAAACCTCAGCAAATGAGCATTTTAGGACCCTGATGTCTATTCCATCAGCAACAGGAATGAAAGTAACTTTGAGACAAGGGATTCCTCCAACCATAACAAAGCAGGGACTTGGACTGAGATTGTCACAGTTGGGCTTGTGCTGGAAAATGCCACCCAAGGGGAGAGGTATTCTTATTCCTTGGTGACAGGGAAAGGATTTAGCAGTAACCAGTAACTCTGACTCCTATTTCACGTGTAGAGGGTTTCCATTGCTCTAGTTTACAGACAGCCTCCTCCATAGAACCTGGGGCAGAAGTCGTCCTTCTATTATGACTTAATGCACAGGCTCCTTTATATAATGTCTTACCCAATACTGTAGAACCCTTGGAAACCAACGCTCAGTACACCTCCCCAGGGAAGAAACCAATTTTAAGAACTGTCAGGGGATGGACCTATAATTGCATCTTACTGAATGGTCATAACCCCCCAAAGTTGGTTCCTACTAAGCATCTCATATTTTGTCCCTAGGTTCATGTTTCTATTCTTTACAAAAGAAGGAAATGAATTCCTGAAATGAGCAACTGAAGTGGCTGCAACCCATAGTTAGACTGATTGCTGTGTGTGTTGGACAGTTGCTAACCTCTCCAAGATGAGGGTACCTGGTGCTCTCATCACTTGGCTGTGTCACTTACTGAGGACTTTGGGATCAGCTTTACTGGTTTTCCTCTTGGCATTAGCAGTCATAAGTATTAGCACATGTGTCTTATATTTTTGTTGTGGATTCTGCCTCCAAATGTGCCCCTCAATTGCTACTCAGGGGTATTTGTGGAAGGAGGGCATGTAAGATGTAATAGTGAGTCTTTTGATGATGGAATGTGAGGCCACAAACCAAGAAAGTTGTAAATTCCCAGATAAGACAATGCCCTCAGAAGTACCTCCTAAAAACATATTCACAAGCATATTCCTAAGCACAGTGGCTACCTGTACTAAAACTGCCCCTGCTGTGCAACAGTAACTTCAAAGAAATACGTTTACAATCTTGCAGGTCCTAACTTGCCTCTGCGCCTTCCTTGTTCCCACCTTCCAAATAACTCCTGTAGCCCCTTGGGTGCACAGAACATGCTCTAAACATCCAGTGGCCACCCAGGACCAGTTTCATGATCTGTAAGTTCCCCAACAAACTGCTACTATTCTGCTATATAGAGTGGCCTGCTTTGTTTTTCAGTCTTAAGTGCCCTTTGAACTTCGGTGGAACCTATTTTGTAGGTTCAAGGCCAGATGATGATTCACTCCTAAAATGCTGTGTGTACTGGGCTTTCCTCCATCACTGCACCTACCATATTGCATTGCCATTGTCTATTTATGTATCAATCTCCTCAACCTCACTGTGAGTTCCTTGCAGCTTTTTAAATCCTTATATCTCCCTGTCCAGCACAGACAGATGTTTGATAAGTAGTAGTTGAATTAATGAAGAATTCTACTGACTACACCTGGAAAAGCATTCTTAACCTGGGATTCATAGTCCCTGGTGGCTCTGTGGATAGAGTTCAGGATGGGGACGTGTGTGAACTTGGATGGGAAAAACAAGTCTCCCTGTTTCCACTTGTCTCTAATGGACATTTAGCATTTCCTTCAAATATGAATTTTAACAACACAGCACAGTAGTAATAGTAGTACCTATGAAATTGTCATACCAAGTCAGTTATTTGCATATTCACAGTGCAGTTGTTGTGGATATCCAAAATAGAATTTAAGCTCATCACAACTTTAAATTTACAATAGGTATTAGATTGGCCACTAGATCTTATTTAATATGTTAATGGAAGAATAACTTATATTATTATATCATATTTTTAAGATGTTTTAACTGTATTTCAACATAATTGGCTCTCTTTTTAATTGTATTTATTTTATTATGCTCATTTAAATGTGTTACTCTAAGAAGGAGTCCACAGGGTGGCAGACTGCCAGTACACCAGTGGTTAAAAGCCCATGATGAAGTATTTTCATGTACATTTCAAGTGTCATAATCCTACTCCCTTTTTTTTTTATCCAACCCACCCCACAGCTTGCTTGCTGTCTGCTCTCTGTGTCGATTCTCTGTGCACTCTTCTGTGTATCTGTATTTTTTTATTTTTTTATTTTCCCCTCCTTGTGGCCTGCTTGTTGTTTGCTCTCCGTGTCCATTCACTGCATGCTCTTCTGTGTTTTTTCTTGTCTTCCTTTTTTGTTGTTGTTGTGTCATCTTGTTGTGCCGGCTCTCCATGATGCTCGCGGGGGGCGGCACTCTGCGGCACTTTGCAGGTCAGGGACTCTCCATGGCGTGTGGTGAGCCTGCCTTCAAAAGGAGGCCCCGGGACACGAACCCAAGGCCTCCCATATGGTAGATGGGGGCCCAACTGATTGAGCCACAGCCGCTTTCCCCCGTTTCCTTTTTGTCAAACAGATGCTGCCTTATCATCTTCCCGTCCCTTAGCTTGAGCCATTCTGTTCTCTCCACTTTCCCTATTGGAAAAATCACATTCAATTATTTTCAATTATTAATTACACAAGAATGACTATTAAATATGAATATCAGGCCTGATTTCTCTCTGAGACCCAATCACATATTAACAATCATCAGCAGTTATTGTGTGCCCGACATTATCTCAAGTTCTTCATCTTTCCCCACACATTGCCTCAAATATTTCTCTTATCCTAGTCCCTCAAGCACAAACAACTATCAACTTTGCTCTACCTCTTATGCTTTTGCTATTCAAATGACAAAACCCATTCTCCTAGACCTTCGAGTTTCATTGTGTTAAAAGTGTCTGTAAAGTGATTTACTTTAAAATACTTCAGTAATAATAGTGTAAAATTTGTGTATATAAATTAACTTTAATCCACACCCCAGAGGCTGCTCACATTTGAAATACCTGCATTAAGAATCCATACTCCAGAGGCATTAGTGAGTATTTGAAGCACCCTAATAAGAAATCCATTCTCTAATGTAGTTATCCAACCACTTCAAATTTGTGATTGATTTACAAATGAAATGATATGGCATCTAGCATTTATCTAAATAATCCAGGGTGAAGGGTAAGTGCACAGGGTTATGAATGAGACAAGCCTGGGCATAAGTTGTAACTGTTGAGGCTGGGTGGTGGGATGCAATGGGGGTTAATTAGTGTTCCCTATATTTTCTTTATATTTGAAATTTTCCGTAATAAAATGTTTTGACATGTCATGCTTAAATGACATTTTAAATATGTCTGTGTTTAAAGTTTCTGTCTAAAGATAACAGGTCAAACACACACCATCTACCTTCATTCCTGAACCCCACTAAATGACTGTAAAGACCAGTGGCGCAGCTGGAGTCACCACAGGCGCGGGGAGCTGGCCCGTCCCGAAGTCTCCTTGTCAGCACCGACCGGCTGCAGCCAGGAAGGGTGCCAGAGCCAGCCTGCCTGAAACAGTTCATGTTCCTCAGGGGACTCGGGGGGTCGGGGGCGGGTCCTGAAGGCCGCCCCACAGGCCTCTGCAGCCTCCACGTACACTCACACCCTGGACTCGGGGGGAGACCAGGTAGAAAGGGATGGGGAAGGAGGCAGAGGGGCAACCACCTGGATGGAGTCCAGCTACCCCAAGCTGAAGGAAGTTTCTAACCTCCCTAAACTCCAATTTCCACTCAGTGGGTTGTGCTGAAAACAGACGTAAAAAGGGGGTGCAGAGCAAGTTTACTGAGCGAAAGTTGTGTTGATGCAGGAGCAGTTCCGAAAGAGGTTTGCGCTCAATGGGGAGAGCGGGAGAGCAGGTTCTGGGCTGCTCGAGACAAAGGGGAGGTGTGGGGGAATGAGGAGGGGTGGGAAGATGTGCGTTATGATGGGTGCATGAGCTACGTGGCCCGCGGGGCCTGTGGACGGCTGAGCAGGGTGCTCTTGAGGCCCAGTTCATTAAATAGCAAGCAGGATGTTGGCATAAGGTTGTGGCCATCTGGTGAAGATCAGCAGACTTTGCTGGTGTCAGCCTGATTCCTTTGTTTCAGTTCTTTCTGGGCAGGGGCAGGGTCTCTATCAGCACTGCAAAGGATCACTGGTATGTCAGCCTGGTTCAGTGAACCTCAGTTTCTTCTTTGTAATCCCCTGGATAAAACGGAAGCTCAAGCTAATTGAGGTAGTTAGAAAATCATTTACCATTCCAATCTCACAATCTCTCCTTTTGTTCAAGGAAGTCCTTTGACTCCCTGAAGACCAAATATGGCTAATTTGGGGATTTTCAGGCTAATCTTTTGAAGACACAGGGGACAAGAAATAGAGTTTCTTGGCTTTGAGGCACCGTGCGACAGCATTGGTGATGATGAGGGTGAAAACACGTCCAAGGAGAAGTTTGATGTGAGCATGATCTACGGGTAATACTAGGGAATACAACCAAGAGGTGTTAGGCAGAAACCCCGTCAATGATCCCCACATCTCTTGGTTGCTGGTTTACGCTGTGAAGCCATTTGGCTTGTTTGAAGATTTGATGAGTTGGCAACAGCACAAATGCCACCTTCTTATTTAGCTGTTCTGAGAGACATTCAGTGGGGTCCTCGTCCTCGGTGGCAGATGAGGTGGTTCCCAGCCTAGCCATGGCCTAGTCCTTGTCTTCAGCAATGGAAGGAGAAGTGGTGCCTCCCAGGCTTGACGTCTGCATCATGGCCAGAGGAAGGGGGTCTTTTATAGGGCATATCCATGTGTGTGGTGGGGGAGAGGCCTCTTTTCTGAGGAACACAGTGAATTGCTCAGGAACCAAAAGGATAGGAAACAGGGGAATGGGTGTAGTTCAGTGGTTGAGCTGCTTCCCATGAAAAAATTCCAGGTTCAATCCCTGGCATCTCCTAAAAAAAAAAAAAAAGGTAGGAAACAGATCCTAAAGGAAGAGAGGTTTTCTGCAAGTCAGGAAAGGTTTAGTGATAAAGGAGTGATTAGGCGGTTTGGAGACAAGATCTGCTGATCCATCACCAGTTCACAACCAGTTCCTGAGGTGTGCCTTTTTAACTACTCAGGAATGCTGCTGCAATTTGGGGGAAAAAGAACTGGAAGGGTTGGGGGAGAAAATGCAAGATCATATACACTACAATCCACCCCATTCCACAACTCTTACAATTTTTCCACCACCTTTTCCATAAAAGGCCCTGAGCATTGAACAGAGGACTTAAAAACAGTGGTGCTGTGGTGCTTCAGCTACCACACAAACGACAGTTACAGGAGCTCCTGGGCTCTGGGAGTTGCCACCTAGAGGGCAGCTCTTATCTTAAGGGAAGAACAGTCCAGGGGAGACTACAAATGCCCAGTGCTGGCAGGCAATTGCTCTAACAACAGTCCAATTGGTCATGGGTTGTTGCCAGTGGCAGCCCTGTCAAGGAAAAAGTTAGACGAAGCCCTGTGAATCTGGAAAAGAAACCTAAGGGCACAAGCACAAATGTTAAGTAAGAACTGGAGGGGGAGGTTTTTTCCAGTGAGTAAAGTAACAGTGGGACTTTCTCCTGTAGGCCTGGGATATTTGCTGAGAGTAGGGGAGGTGCAGGTTCGACTCCACAGCTGATCCTCCATAGGAGCAGGCCGTAGGCCTATTGTGTGTCTATAGGGTCTACCCACACCACTCTCAAATGTTGCCCTTGTTGGCATCGCTTCTGTGCAGTTGACCTACTGTGGAACCGTCAGCCGGGTATGAGCAGGAAGGCAGGCTCCATGTTCCACAGCCGGTTGCACAGTGCCCTCTGGCACAATGAGGCAGAGCCAGGCTTGTGGCAGTGTCCACTGGAGGGTAAGGAGACCGAGACATCCCTAGGTCACAGAGCCATAGGAGCCACCAACAGCAGCATGCCTCCATCTACCTGTGGGCATGGCCAGGTGGTATAGCTTTCCTTCATTGTTTCAGGGCTGTATGAACTGACCATGCCAGTAACTCAAATGGAGAGTCACCATGTGCAGTAGATGGGGCCTGGTAATGAGTGTATCTATTTGTCAGTCCTTTACCTTAAAGGTGTGTTGATTTTGTGTCCCTGCCTGCTCAGTAAGGCATCAAACTTGGTTGGAGCCATGACCAGGCCTTACAATCTTGTATGACATAAACCAGGCCAGGATATTTAAAGGGGATGCCTAGTGCCTTAGCCGGTCATCACCCCATGGCAGCTCCTCCATGGTTACTCTCTTTGTATAGCCATAGTGTGGCTTCTTCATCACTTTTAGAGCTGGCTAACTTCAGCTGTGAGTGCCCAGTGTTATACAGGCACTTTCAAATTCTAGGGAGCTATTAGATTACACAAAAAGCGAAACATCTCAGGATTTAGAGATCAGAGACCAGGGATAAATGTGACTGCTACAAGAGCTTACAATCAAGGCCCTAATTTCCTTAAATAAAGCTGTTTCTAGAGATCATTAGCTATTTTTTTAAAATGACAGTTAATATTAGTCAGCCAAAGGGGTGCTGATGTAAAATACCAGAAATTGGTTGGTTTTTATAAAGGATATTTATTTGGGGTAGGAACTTGCAGATACCAGGTGATAAAGCACGTTACTTCCCTCACCAAAGTCTACTGTCACATGTTGGAGCAAGATGGCTGCCAACATCTGTGACGGTTCAGACTTCCTGGGTTCCTGCATTCCTGGGGCTTGCTCTTCTCTGGGTTCAAGTTTCCTTTCTTCCTGGGGCTGACTTCTCTTTCCTCTGTGAGGTTACTTCTTGTTTCCCACTTAAGTCTTCAGCATCAAACTCCAACATCAAAACTCCAACATCAGAAAACCTTCAACTCTGTTCTTCACCATGTCTTTTGTCTGGTGGGTGGGGACTCAACACCCTAATCATAACTCAATCATGCCCCAGGTACAGATCAGATTACAAGCATAATCCAATATTTCTTTTTGAAATTCATCAATTATATCAAACTGCTACAACAGTAAAGGGATTTTTAAAAAGGGATTATTTTTCATGTAAAAATACCAAGTTGGAGAGAATAGAAGAGAAAGATTGAGAGATTTTTCAGGTTAATTAGACAATGGTTGAATACAGTCCAAGAAAACGTAACCAACCTGTTTTCACACTACAGAATCACTCCCAATATTCAGAATTTGATAGCACCAAATTCCACTGGAAGTGGGGGAAAAGAAACAGGTAAAATAAGGAAGATTGTTTGAATATCTGTTTAAGAAGCACCTTCATGCCCATATCCCCTAATTTCCTCTGGTAAACGCCTGAAAATTTTTTCTGGAGAAGGTAAAGAGAGTGTGGGCAGAAGTATTGTATTCTTAATAGAGAGATTTTGTGAAAATCCTTAAGTGTCTAAATCTCTCCCCTGAATTCATCAAGATGGATCTGGCACTCTCATTTTCAATTTCTGGAAAAAGTCTTGTTGAAGACCTTTTGAGCTGTCCTGGACAGGTGCCCTCTGCTCTTGGTGAAAAGCTGTCACCCTGGAACTTCCCTTTCTGTCTTCCTAAGGGCTCCCCCCTCTTATGGTGGCTCCATCACTTGTTGTAGGCCACTTCCTTCTCTGTCTTTTTTACCCCAGTGTTTGGTGAACCACATTGCCCAAAGCATGTAGGAAGGCAGACCCCTAAGCAAAGCTGAAACTTCATAACTGACCTAGCTTCCTGACTTCCAGTTTCATTTAAAGAAAATAAAGAAATGGAACATTATTCATATTGGAGTTGTGGTGTATGCTTCACACTCTTAATTCACTTAGTCAGCAGTGTAGATAATGTCTATTATCACTCTAGTGAGGTCACCAGGGGACATTGGGAAGGTCTTTTAGTAACATGATCCTGGGATTAGAGAAAAGTGTCCTAGAGGGGGTCTCAGGAATTTGAAGGGGCACATGTGGGATAAGATGTGGACAGAGCCTACTCTGTATCTTAACCTGGAAGGTAAATGGAGTCCTTTTATTGATGACCCTTTGGATCTCACAGGTGATTGTGTGTCAAGGTTCACTCTTCTCAGCCTAGTAGTAGCAAGGCCATTCATTGTCTTATAAGATGTATCATCTACATTTTACAGTATCTAACAATTAAAAACCGGGGGGTAAGGGAGAATGCTGGCTCTAGCTCTTCAAATAAGTAAAATTGGAAAATTAATTGTGAGCAACACAATTTTGGACAGCCTCCAGTATCATAAATGTCCTGTTAGAAAAGTGTATATACTGTTTAAAGTTAATGTGGTTTTATGAACCATCTAGGACTTATTTTCCAAAAAGTTGGATTTCTGGTGTGTTATTCTTCCTACTCACATTACCCTCACTGCATATACATACACATATACATATACATGTATTACATATATGCATGTATTACATACATACAGATATGTATATATACACACAAACATATGTAGCAAGAGAAGTGTGTATGTATGTTTAAGAATGCACATACACTTCTATTCTTCTGAACTTCCAGAGCCAGGAAACTAAGTCCATCTACGTTTGAAGGGATCCAACCAGGGAAGTCTAACAGCTTTTCTCACAGTTCCTCTCTTTGCTTATCTTCCATTTACTGTGGCTGCCACAGCTGACCCTTTAGCACAGAAGTCCACTATCAGTTCACAATAATACCTTTGCCTCATCACTCAAATTCTGCAGAAGGATGAGCTCTAACTGGCCCATCTTGTCTCAGTTTGGGCAGAGCCTTTTCCTCAGTCCACATCAAGGTAACCCTGTAGACTGGTCCCTTTTAGCCAGGGGTCCTTTCCTGGTCTAATTAGCTATTGTGGGGGTGAGCAGTATAAAAGTTAACTGGTGTGCAAAGCTGCACAAAGCTGTGAATGGGATGGTTTAAGTTAGAAGATGGGTATGTGTGGTACATAGAATCATGTACCCCAGCACAGACAGGTTCTTCATCTTACTTCACATTCCTGTGGGTGTGAACCCATTGTCAAGAGGATCTCTCCAGTGGTATTTTAGTTCAGGTGTGGCCAGCTGAATGAGGACCCAGAAGAATGTCCTTTACAAGCAGAAGAAATTCAGACACAGAGAGAGCCACAGGGAGGACTGGAAGTTGGAAGCTGGGAGTCAGGGGGGACCTGGAAGAGAATGGGAAGCCAAGGAAGCCCAGGAATGCTCTCCGCCAGAGGGCGCCGACCCCGGGAGAAGCAGGCCTTCTAGATGACACCTTGACTTGAACTTCTGGCCTCCAACACTGTGAGCCAATAAATTCCTGTTGCTTAAACCAACCCATTGTGTGGTATTTGTCACAGCAGCCTAAAAAATGAAGACAGTTATGACAATCATATTAATAGACCTATTCAATTCTCAGCTCTAATTTCCCCACAATCTACCTGAGAGACTTTGGGTCAGTCAATACTGTTGAACTTTGGTGCCCGCACCTGTAAAATGAAGATACTAATCCTTGTACAAGTTTGTCAGAGGTATAAATGAGGTGAATGGAGGGAGCAGAGTGTTAAACCTGGTAAATAACAACAGCAAGTACAACCAACGTTTGCACAGCATGCTAAGTGGTTAATCTACTTTCTCGCCTTTATTGTCCACACAAAAGCTATGCTATGTTTGTTGAAGCTGAATTTCTCATATGTCAAAAATCTTGTGGGGGGTTATTTAGAGTTTCATTTAAGTACACCATACTTTCTAAATTTATAAGACATTTATTGAGGACCCACTACATGCAAAACTTAAGGTGCCTCACATCGGCCATCCTGGAGCGCAAAGTGGAGAGAAAGAGCCCAGGAAAAGACAGTGTATAATGCAAGTGAATTGGACTAATAATTTGAAAAGAGTTCAGTAAGACATTTTTATCAAATGCAAACTTACCTAAAGTCTGCCTTTTTGCCAATCTACAGTCCACACCTTTTCTGGGATAGTTGCTAGGTGCTGGTTACATCAGAAACAAAGATTCATACACACAAACCCCCTTGGGAGAAAAGGACAGTTCCATCTGGAGGAGAATGTGAATGTGTGGAGCAGTGGCTGCCTGACAGACATGGCCTGGACCCTTTTTTTTTTAAGAACAGAAATTTACTTGTGGTCCTCCTTTCTCATCACCCTTTGTTTTTTCTTCTTAAATGCTTTGGGTTTTTCCACCCATCACCTACAGTAGTCGTTTCCAACCAGCAGAACTGGAGATACTTCTTGGCCCCACCCACAACCACCAAATCAGCAGCTTGAAGAGAAAAGCCAAGAGCTTCCTTTTCAGCAAATTTCTAAAAGTTTCCAAAAAGTGTCCTGTTCATTTTCAGTGGTTGATATTGTGGCTGCAGAGTGGATATTCACCACATGCTTGATGGATGATGGAAAATATATTTCTTTTATTTTTTTAGGTTTTTTTACCAAATTTTATTGATATATATATATAGATATATATATAAAGCATAATCCATCAAATTGTATAATCAATGGTATTTGGTATCATTACATAGTTGTGTATTCATTACCTCAATCTTTTTAGAGATTTTCATTACTATAATACTAATAATAAAAAGCAAAAAGTAAACAAAACTCATCATCTCTCAATCTCTCCATTTCTCCCTTCTGTTATTCTACTTCTTTCTCTCTAGTATATTCATATTGTGTAAAACAGTCATATATGTAACATCATCCATATTCATATTTTACAAGAGGTTTCACAATTTATACATTCCCATGTCACATTTTTAAACTTTCCCTCTAGTAATGTACATGTCCTTACACTTTCCCTTTAGTATCTCTCTTTAAGATGTAAGGAAATGGTAAGGTTTTCTTAAATCAGGGGTTCTTAACGGGGATCTGTGAGCTTGAATTGAAATGCAAATAAACATTATTCTTGTGGGGACAATTAATGCAGGTGTGATATATTTATTAAATAATACACAGTATAGTATGGACTTAGTAAAGGGCCCATGGTTTTCACCTGACTGGCAAAGGGGTCTGTGGACAAAAAAAAACATTAAGAACCCCTGCCTTAAGTCTTCATAATCATATCCTCCACCTACTTTCTGGAAGTGAAAACTCTCCCTTATTTCAGTCTGTGTTCTCCATTTCCCACTTGTGAGACACCAGCATCTCAGCCTGGTGAGTGCTGGTCTGCCCAGCCCCTTTTCCAGTCTTATCTCCTGCAAAGGTGGAGAAAGGAGCAATCCTCTGTCCCTCTCTCCATCCTCACCAGCAGCTCAACACCTGCCAGCACCTGCTTGACACACTCAAATCTGCAAGATCCTACAATTTTTAAATATTGAGGGGCCTAAATCCACATTTTCAGGGGAGGGTGAGATTTTCCTAATGGGAACATAACTGACTGGAGCTTAGTTTTGCAAAACAGAACTATGCAAAACAGAAACTCTGCATCTCCTTCTGAAGCATCCACTGATCTTCCCCAAGAGCAATGGGGATAGACTTGCTTCTATATGCATAACTAAAAGAGCCCAAATAAAGCCCACAGTTTCTCCAGAGTGACCTTTCTTAAACTTGGTGCTAACAATGTGAAGTGTCTGTTTGAAAAGCTTCCATATCCTTGCCTTGATTAAATGGCCAGTGTAAGCCCAGAGCAGGTCACAGGAAGACATCTGCCTCTGCCTTCAGCATCCTGTGCTCCAACTACGACTGCTCATGCATCCTTGTGCTCGCTCAAGCACTGCTCCCCATGTCTGGGGTGCCCTCTGTCCTTCTTACCACCACACAGCACATCTTAGCAGCTCCTGGTAGCCCCTTCCAGGCAGCACTGGCCCTGGGCTGCCCACAGTTCCCTCAGAGTTCAGCACACCGTCAGGGGTAGCACACGGGACATGAACCACCAGTGGGCGATAACACCTTGTGCCTTCATTTCTTCATTCGACAGCAATTGTAAAATGTGTTCTCCCCCCAGGGGGCTGTTGTGATATGTCATAAAATATGAATAGAATGCTTTGAACCATTCTGGGTACACAGTAAGTGCATACTAGAGGCTGGCTCTTACCACATACTTCCACCATAGTCCTTAATGAAGTACAAGCAAGCTTCCAGGCATTTCCTGTGTGGTAACTACAGAACCCTTGACTTTCTCCAGGTGAGTGGTAGAACTCAGCCATTTAAAACAAGGAGCCCTGTATTCTCATTCGACAAGACTGAAAACACCTTATTGTTCCAACCCAGCTCCAGAAGGTCACGGGTCAGGGCGGCTGCAAGACCAAAGAATACATCTGGTGTGGTGTCAGACATAAGCTTTATTTATTGGGACTTATGTACAGGAGAGGGCCTACAAAGGTGGTGATTTGGAGAATGAAGATAGCGCTCTGCAAAGAGGTGGGAAAATGAGGGGCAAGATAAGGGTCTCAGAACAGAGACTTTTCATAACAGAATTATATAAATGGCGTCTGGTGATGTTACTGCAGGAAGGAATCGTACAGCCTGGAGGAAATTACAGTCTGTGATACCACCTGTACATTGTTTTCCTGTGGGGAGGTCTGTTAATTTTAACTTGTGACCTGGGGCATGCAGGTGCTATGTGCTATGGGAGGGGGAGCCAGGGTCTGTGACCACTGGACCCCACAATCCATCCTTACCCAGCAGCTTGCATTGCCCATAGGATACACACTGCACCCACATTCCACAAAAACAGTACAGCATATAACAGAATGCTAAGAGTCCTCCACCAAAAGATAGTAAATCTATAAAACATGCTGCCAGGCCAAAAAAAAGGGAACTAAACCAGTTAGAGAAGGGATCAATAGCTAATTTATCAACATGACTTATGTGCTCTTGAATATTATTCAATGAGAAGATCTTGTTCCAAAGTTGTCAATGGGTCGTATTCTGCCATGGCAGCAAGGTGTCCCATGCCGTCCACTTTACAGAAGTTACAGTCCAAGGGGCAGATCGTTCTGCTCTAAGAGTATACAAGTAACATTTTGATTAGTAGATAACAAAGTACCAGGTAGGGGAGTTCTATGTGGGCTTCCAGTACTATACGTTTCCCCCCTCCAAATTTTTTGAGTTTTCTGCCATGGCATCCAAAGCTAGTTTAGGCATAAGGAGAGTTTAGATAGACACACATGTGGCTCCAGCTATCTGCTGTCCTGATTAGTTGCCATTTTACCTTTGCATGTTAGCTTTCAGGGAAACAGTGGGGAGGCTTTTCTGTTTGGAGTTATCCAGGAACTTTTTTGAGCCGGGGCCTTTTTAACTGGACCTTGTGACTCGGGTCTTTGGCAGGCTTTATTCTGACCAGCCACCTCCCCTGTTTCCTATACTAACCCGCCTCAACTTTCCCCTCACTTTACACCCTGATTCTTAAGGGGGGAGCTGAAGGGCAAGTCATTCTTATATAGCTGCTTGCTGCTGGTCAGGGGCAGTAGTCCCTGCCTCATGGGGTGTGAAACTCTCTGGCTGCTCTAGTGAGGTTGAGGGAAGGTGGCTTCAGCACTGTGGTTGGAACTGAATGAAATCCCCACATGACTAATACCTTGTTCTGGAAAACTTTGATTCTGGAAGGAATAAACTTAGAAAATGAATTAAGTGTACCAAGACTTTTAGCATAGTCATTATTCTTCCGCATATTATTTATATTAGAAGAAATATCATATTCATCAGGCATATAGGTATAGTACTTAATACTAAATAATGCACTAGTCAATGGACAAGTTTCTTTTGGAGCTGGAGTTAATACAGCTAAGCTTCATGACTGCAACACCATACATGTTGTCTCTCCATGAATGTAGGCCATAATGCCAATTGTGTTGGTTTAAGTTCTACTTATATTACTCTGGCAATTATTGCTCCACTTGGTATGTCCTTCACCCACCTAGCAGGCTGTAGCACTGTTGGGCCTTGGAGGGAAGCTGCAGCATTCCCCCAGCCTGGTGCACAGCGCCTCTTGGCACTATGAAACAGAGCCAGTCTGGAGGCAATGTCCATTGTAAATCTGGCCATACCTAGCTATTGCCATCTGCTTCGGGAGTCCAAAACAGCAACATGCTTTCCATTCATTTCAGGAGCATGTCCAGAGATGTTGTAGAACCTTTATTGTTTTAGGAGTCATAGGAACTGACCTAGTCAATAATTCAGATGGAGAAGCATCATGCAGGTCAGGGCGGCCTGGTTTGAATGCACAGAAGAGTTTTACAAGATTGAAGTCTACCTCTTTTAATTTTTTTACACTTTCTAAATACTTTCAATACAGTTGTAGCATATCAAATGAACTTAACTATTTTTAGGACTTAAATTTTTATTTTTATACCTTTACCATGATTATATTAATTAACAGGTATTTTATTTTAGCAGTTTAGGAAAAAACTACTTTCTCTGTTATTTTATGAAAACCTAAGACTTCATTTGGAATGAAAATTATTTCCCCCATACCATCTCTTTAATATTCAGATTGAGGTGGCCTCTGGCAGGTTTTCCTGTTATGAACTTAACATTTTGTTAGCAATATCAGTTTAGGTTTTTAATTAATAGTGGCTTCCCGGAATTAGCAATTTAAATGTTTTAGTTTAGAAAATGCTTTTGCAAACTTCTTATAACCAGAAGTTACTTTTACTTTTAAATAAGTTTATTAAATTACAATTAGCAACAAATGAAATTTACTTTCATCCATTTAACTCTTGTTTGACATTCCTCATTCTATTCTGTGGAAACTAGTCATTTTACTTTAAGACAGATCTATATTTTATTAAACATGAACTTATAATTTTCATCATTTTAAAGATTTAATATATATAATGCTAATTTATTTTATTAATATTCTATAAACCTATGAACCTAGGAGATTATACTCAAGCCAAATAAAATTGGAATGATTATACTTTATGCAAAAAGTGTTCTTTTTTTTCCCTTTCTTTACAGGAGGCTAAACTTTCTTTTTCCTTTAACAAAATTTTAAAATTGTGATTAACTTTAAAAGCATACTAACTGCTAGGTTCTGGAATATATTATAATTGTTTAATTTATTTTAATCATAATTTAGAGAAGATCTTTCCATAGCTTTTAAAGACTTTTTATTTACTTACTGAAATTTGATAACTGGAACAATTACCCTCAAGGCTGTTAAAAAGTTTAAATTGGGGAATTACAGGACAAGCTATGATTTTTAATACACTGGCCTAGTAGATAAGAGTTTTAAGTTAACTTGCATTTTTCTATTTTGTTACACCTAGCCCTTTCCCCACTCTTCCTCTTTTCTTTATCTGAGGAGGAGTCCATAGGATCCCATGCCTTAGGGTCTCACCCAGGGGTGGTTAATATCCTCTGGGTCTGGACTTGAGGCAGCCTGTGGCCCCTAGTTCAAACATTACTACAAACCAAGGTTTCTAACTGATCATTAACTCAACACAAGTGGTCAGTTAAAGAATCTCTCATTTCTTCCTGTACCAGGTGCATGTCCTTTTCTAACTTTAACTCTTCTTCTAAGTGGTGCACAGAGACCTTAGCCACTTGTTTTGCCTCAGTAGCCACTTACAAGGCTCTTAACAGAGGCCATGTTATAGCAGCCGCTATCTAGTGGTCTCTCTTTTTAAAAATTTTACTGTAGCTGCTGTTACCTGCTGTAGCACAGTCAGTATACCCACTGAAGGTTTTAGGATGTCCCTGTACTCTCCTGGTGGTCTCGACTCATCCTGGAGGGCAGCCACCCTCCCCACATGGACATTACAGGCCTACCCATGATTTCCCCACAGATTCTCCCTTCCTGGAGTTCATGCCTGCTACTGCCAGCAGTCCTTTGGTGTTCTGGCTGGCATCTCACCAACTGTTCCAACCCAGCTCCTGAAGGACACAGTTCAGGGCAGCTGCAAGACCAAAGAACACATCTGGTACAGTGTCAGATGCAAGCTTTATTTATTGGAACTTATGGACAGGAGAGGCTCTCTGAAGGTGGTGGTTCAGAGAATGAAGATAGCTCTCAGCAAAGAGGCAGGAAAATAAGGGGCAATATAAAGGGTCTCAGGACAAAAAGATTTCGTAAGAGTTACATAAATGGGGGCTGGTGATGTCATTGCAGTAAGGAAGTGTACAGTCTGGAGAAAATTAACAGCCTACGATACTGTCTGTACATTACTTTCCTGTGGAGAAGTCTGTTACTTTCATTTTTTTTAAAAGATTTACCAGGGATGGAATCCAGGACCTCGTGCATGGAGGTCTGCTACATTTTAACTTGCATTCTGGGACATGTTGGCAGCTGTGGACTGTGGACTGAGCCTGGGGCCACTGGATCCCCACACATGAGTTTATATGTTGGCCTGTTTTTATTCTTTCTTTGAGCTAGAGATTTTAGTAATGCTGTACAATGCAGATGAATATGAGCTCCTTTGTAAGAATGATTTGCATCTTAATAGGCTCCGCTGTAAAAACTATTCTACTATTCTCTTCCCTTCCCACAGTGCTAGAGCTGATATGTACAGCTGAGTCACATTTATGATGTATAATTGATCGTCTCATAAGAACCAAACTGAAGAAGAGCTCCAGTTTTCAAGTCTTCTAGTTCCTGTGAAATTATAATGGGCAGCTTTGGTTTTAGAAGATCTGTCAGTTGAAGTAGCTTTTTTTTCCTCCCTACAGTGTGACTAATAATGACAGTTATTAAAATTGAAGCTAAAATACCTAGAATTAAAATTTTGGCAGGACATACTGAGACATTCCAAGGTTCTGGACATTTTAAATATATGCCTTTATTAAGTGTGCAATTCTCACTTAGATCTTAAAAGCAAGAGGTAGAAATAAATAACACAAATAAAAGTATCTGGCAAAGGAACTTCAAATGTCTCTCTGGCATGTTTTAAAAGCACAGTTAGGGTAAGGAAATGAATAGAAGATCAAATGTAAAGGATTGAAAACAGTTTAGAAATCCTTGAAGAACTAAGAGAAGAGTATTCAAATTTCCTGGGAAGGTTTGCAGGTTTTAGGTATGTAATACCTGGAGGGCATTTTCACTGTCAGTGTGAATCTTTCAAATCAGGCATGTGTAATAAATGTGGCACAAGATCATATGTGAAATGGTTTCTCTTGGCCCATTTTTTACTTGAAACTGTATCTCTAGTTTTCCCTTGGCTTTGCAAAGATGGGCTGGCCCACCAATGACTAAACCGGAAACTTCCACATGGCCATGTGTCTTCCCACAGGCCCAGAGACCCTCCCTGCAAGGCCATCTCCAGTTGGCTGAGGGGCTACTGGCTCTGGTGGGGAGTGGGCAGAGAGAAGGCCACGGAGGGTCCTTTTGCTCTGTCTGGCTCTTAATTTTACCCAAGGATAGTGGAAAAAATGAATTCCTTGTGCAAATTGAGGTTGCAAAATGATTTCACTGTCTTAAACAGTGCTTGCTTTTCCTTAGAGACAAAGTCTTTCTCCACCTTTAACTCATAATCATTCTTTTTTTTTTTTTTTAAAGATTTATTTATTTATTTAATTCCCCCCCCCTCCCCTGGTTGTCTGTTCTCTGTGTCTATTTGCTGAGTCTTGTTTCTTTGTCCGCTTCTGTTGTCGTCAGCGGCACGGGAAGTGTGGGCGGTGCCATTCCTGGGCAGGCTGCTCTTTCTTTTCACGCTGGGTGGCTCTCCTCACGGGCGCACTCCTTGCGCGTGGCGCTCCCCCACACGGGGGACATCCTTGCGTGGCACGGCACTCCTTGCGCGCATCAGCGCTGCACATGGCCAGCTCCACACAGGTCAAGGAGGCCCGGGGTTTGAACCACGGACCTCCCATATGGTAGACGGACGCCCTAACCACTGGGCCAAAGTCCGTTTCCCCATTCTTTTTTTTTTTAAGATTTATTTATTTCTCCTTTCCCCCTCATTGTTTGTGCTTGCTGTCTGCTCTTTGTATGTTTGTTGTGTGCTCATCTTCTTTTTTTAAGGAGGCACTGGGAACCAAACGTAGGACCTCCCATGTAGGAGGGAGGTGCCCAATTGCTTGAGCCACCTCTGCTCCTTACTTGTTGTGTCTCTTATTGTGTCTCCTCATTGGGTCATCTTGTTGAGCTCCCCATACCAGCCTGTCGAGTCAGCTTGCTGTCTTTTTTATTTTTAAGATTTTTTTTTTAAGATTTATTTATTTAGTTAATTAATTCCCCCCCTCCCCCGGTTGTCTGTTCTCTGTGTCTATTTGCTGCGTCTTGTTTCTTTGTCCGCTTCTGTTGTCGTCAGCAGCACAGAAGTGTGGGCGGCGCCATTCCTGGGCAGGCTGCACTTTCTTTTGTGCTGGGCGGCTCTCCTTACAGGGTGCACTCCTTGCGCGTGGGGCTGCCCTACGCGGGGGACACCCCTGCGTGGCAGGGCACTCCTTGCGCGCATCAGCACTGCGCATGGGCCAGCTCCACACGAGTCAAGGAGGCCCGGGGTTTGAACCACGGACCTCCCATGTGGTAGACGGACGCCCTAACCACTGGGCCAAGTCCGTTTCCAAGCTTGCTGTCTTGCTCATCTTCTTTTAGGAGGTAAAAGGAACCGAATCCGGGGCCTCCCGTGTGGTAGGCAGGTGCCCAACTGCTTGAGCCACATCTGCTTCCCTCATCATCATTCCTGCGCCAGCTGTCACCCACCTGCTCTATTTGCCTTGGTTCTGTCTGCTTCATGGCCCTTCCATCCACAGATCTCATGCAGCTTGTAGAGTTATTTTTTTACTATCCCTACAGGAATTGTGGTTTCTACCATGATGGCTATTCATCAGTTTGCTTCCATAATTACTATAATCATTGATGAAAATTGGAGGCATAATTTTCCTTAAAAGTTTGATCCCTTCCCAACATCCACTTCCTCCCTTTATCTCAAGTAAAACAAAGATTCCAATTTTAGACTAATAAAGAATTTTCAGAGAGGGTGTGGAAACCTAAGAGAAATTCTCTCTTAATAGCTATGTTTATAAAGTTTCCCCAAATGCAACTGATAATGTATTTTTTTCCAGTAATGCAAAACATTTGATAGAATAAAAGATACAGACATGTGAAGTTAAAATATGACTATATAATGAACAATAATGAAAATGGTTAAATATTTATTTTGCTCTTAAATTATTATAAAATTAAAAAAATGTAAAAGACACCTAAAAGATGTTCTTTTTCAGATTTTTTTCTCTGAGTTAAATACCTTCCCTGTAAAAATTAAGTCCTTTTTGCAAATGGACTGCTAATGTTACATCCCAATAGGGGGCACTAAAACACTGTTTTTTAATATTATTAAAGTTATTTTTTGCAAGTGGACTTCTAATGTTACATACCAGAGGGGGACAAGAAAATATTGTTTTTAAACATTATTAAAAATACTTGCAACAGAGCAAAAAAGGACTTTTGGGCAACTTTTCTTTTGCCCCTTCACATTTATCAGAAAATGATCAAGAATACTGGTCCATGGAGAGAAACACAGTTCAGTTTGAGGATCAAAACTAACAAACAGTGCCATAATCTAAGTTTGCAGAGGCAGGGATCATTTTCTGTCTAAAAACCCAGCATGCCAGCGATTTTTAGTATTAGTGAATGTCATAGGGACACGAACTTTCAAGCTTGCTCTCTCTGATGCTCCATAACAACAATGGGCAACCATGCACGGAAAGACTTCAAGCGGAAATCAATGGCAACACTCAATTGCATAGGTCTGCTATACATTTTGTTGATCTGGAAAATGTAGTGTCTTTTCTTAAAGATTTTTTTTAATTTCTCCCCACCCCCTCATTGTTTACACTCACTCTGTTCTTTGTTGGTTCTCTATTTCAGGAGACACCAGGACCCAAACCCAGGGCCTCCAATGTGGGAGGGAAACACCTAATCACCTGAGCCTCCTCCACTCTCTGATTTGTTGTGTCTCTCATTATGTTTTCCTCATGTCTGTTGTGTCATCTTGTGTCAGCTTGCTGCACCTGCCTGTTGCATCAGCACCGTCTTGCTTGTCTTCTTCAGAAGGCACCAGGAACTGATCCTGAGACCTCCCATATGGTAGGCAGGAGCTCACTCACTTGAGCCACATTTGCTTTTCACATAATTTTAAAATTCAAGATTGTAGCAACTTTCAGACCAATCACAATTTCAGCATGAACTATTTAGCCATCCCCTTAAGGAGTGGCCAGATGGAGCTCTGTTCCAGGAAGGCCAGCTTAGTGCTCCAGGGAAGCCAGCTCTATGTTCCAGGAAGGCCAGCTCAGTGCACCAGGGAGGCCAGCTCTATACTCCAGGAAAGGTAGCTCAATGTTTCAGGGGAGACAGCTCAGTGCTGCAGAGAAAACAGCTCAGTGGTCCAGGGAAGCCAGCTCTATGTCCCAGGAAGACCAGCTCAATGCTCCAAGGAGGACAGCTCTTTTTTCCAGGAAGGCCAGCTCAGTGCTCCAGGGAAGACAGCTCAGTACTCCAGGGAGGCCAGCTCAGTGCTGCAGGGAGGACAACCATATTTTCCAGGAAGACCCCATCTATACTGCAGGAAGGCCAGTTCAATGCTCCAGAGAAGACAGCTCAGTGCTCCAGGGAAGACGGCTCCATGTTCCAGGAAGACCACATCTATACTCCAGGAAATCCAGTTCAGTGCTCCAGAGAAGACAGCTCAGTGCTCCAGGAAGGCTTGCACAGCTATGGAACATCTTACCCCAGCATGCACCATGGGGAACAGCGAGCTGGACACTGGAATCGCACTACAGGCGGCTGGATGTGGGTGAGGAAATGGCTTTGGTTCTGCAGGCCACATGGGACTGCCACATGCTCTAGCCTATGTCCATCCCCTAATGGGAAGAACCAACTATGGACCATGAATTGGTGATCCTTGCCTTGAATCCTATAAGCTGACTTTCCTGGTTTCAATAGTTCCCCTCAGAGATGCTTCTTCTAAACAGAACCCTCTTTCTAAGCGTGATGTTCCCAAGGGCTCTCCAGAAGCCTCAGGAAGGCTGAAGAGAAGAGCTAGGTGAGGGAAGACCCCCTTCTCCTCCATGCTGTGGTTTACTGAGGCAGGGGACAAGGGGTCTGTGTGGGTTGGTGGCTGGGGGCTGTCACACACTGCAGATACATGGACAAACTGGCAGGGGTGAGGCCCTTGAGGAAGAAGGCTTTGGGGACTCCTAATAGCAAGGCTCCTGACTATCCTAGCAAGGAAGCTTGGCTCCAGAGAGGCCCTTGACAGCCTCAGCACCCGCAGCTGGTCCTGCCTGGGGCCATCTTGATGCAACAATCACACCTGGCCCCAAGAGCACCCTGGGGAGGGGCTGGATAGGGATTTTATCATGCCCATTACCTCCAGGAGGCGAAAGGGGCAGAGCTTGAATTTTACCTTCTGTTCTAGTGCTCCTCCCACCTCTTTGCCCTGAAGTATGTTAGGTTGGTTTGGTGGTTAGCCTACTCATCAGTGAGCTGATTGCATGGATGGACGGTTACGTCTACAATCAACTGAGGAGATTGTCACCAGCCATGAGTGAGATCTCATCCCATCAGCTGAAGGCCTTTAAGGGAAAAGTAGTCTCAGTATTCAGAGAGAGAATTCCCAGCTCTCTGTCTGAGAGCCAGTGTTCTGGGAGCTCATCAAGGACCTGCATGGGAGTCCCTGGCTTGCAGACTGTCCTGCGAAATGTGGACTTGTGCATCCCCACAGTTCCATGAGACAATTTTATAAAATCTCAGACTATTTACAGATATCTCTTGTTGGTTCTGTTTTCCTTAGAAACTCTGACTAATAGAGTTGGTGAGGTAGGGGGTAACAGGTATTTGATCTATTCATTTAAAAAGCAGCAGAAGGAAACGGATGTGGCACAACCAAATGGGTGGCTGTCTACCATACAGGAAGTCCAGGGTTCGATGTCCAGGGCCTCCTGGTGAGGGCAAGCTGGCCCACACAGCGAGCTGGCCCATGCAGAGTGCCGGCCCACGCAGAGTGCTGGCCCACGCAGGAATGCGGCCCCACACAGGAGTGCTGCCCTGCATGGGAATGCCACCCTGCATGGGAAAGCCGCCCCACACTGGAGTGCTGGCCGACACAGAGAGCTGGCACAGCAAGATGATGCAACAAGAGACACAGAGTAGAGAAAATAAGAAGACATAGCAGAACAGGGAGAGGAGGTGGCACAAGAGAGTAATTGCCTCTCTCCTCCTCCAAAAGGTCCCAGGATTGGTTCCCAGAGACAACTAAAGAGAATGCAAGCAGACACCAAAGAACACACAGCAAATGGACACAGAAAGCAGACAACAGGGAGAATGGGGGAGGGTGGGATAAATAAAAATAAATCTTAAAAAATAAAAAATAAAAAAAATTAAAAAGCAGCAAAAGCAGCAGGATTTCCTGTTTGAGAGTGGGGAAAAAAAAACCTCCATAGAACAAATGTAGCTGTGCCATTGGGCAAGTTACTGAGCCTCTGTGTGCTTGGATCTCTTCACCTGTGTCTCTCCCACAGGGTTTAGACAGCAAAGTGCTTAGACTATTACCTGACTCAACTTGAAGCTGCCAGTGCTTTCATAAGCTAAACTTCTGAAATGAGTCTACTAACTTTATTTTTAACTGCTTTTTTAAAAAAGATTTATTTTTTATTTCTCTCCCCTTCCCCCCCCCTCCAGTTGTCTGCTCTCTGTGTCCATTTGCTGTGTGTTCTTTTGTGTCTACTTGTATCAGCGGCACCCAGAGTTCTCGTTTTGTTGCCTCATCTTGCTGCATCAGCTTTCCATGTGTGCGACACCATTCCTGGGTGGGCTGCACTTTTTTTCATGCAGGGCAACTCTCCTTACGGGGCGCACTCCTTGCGTGTGGGGCTCCCCTATGCGGGGACACCCCTACGTGGTATGGTACTCCTTGCGCACATCACCACTGCACGTGGGCCATCTCATCACACTAGTCAGGGGGCCCTGGGTTTGAACCTTGGACCTCCCATGTGGTAGGCGGATGTCCTATCTGTTGGGCCAAATCCACTTCCTTTAACTGCTTTTTAATCACCTACGGAGAGGATCAAAAACAATATCAGGATTTAAAAATTTTTTTTTAGTAACACTTTTTAAAATTAAAGTTAATAGATGACATAGAATATTACATTAGATTTTAAAGTTTTTATAGCACAATTTTGGATATACTTTCAATATCAAAGATATAAAATTCTCACATCACTTCCATGTATTTTGTCTTAAAATTCTTAGTTGCATGGCATGAATAGGCAGTAAACATTCCCGAGATATTGGACCTGTTCTGAACTCTTGTTGTGCAGACAGGTGAAGATCACACACATTATTTCTGAATTCACTGAGGCTGTTTGGACTTTGGCAACCACTATGCAAGACACGTTAACATGAAAAGGCAGCAGCATGAGTTAGCACAAATACCAGAGATTTAGAAATCGTGTGTTTACCTAAATTAGAGTAATTCATATAGCAACAAAATCCTACCCACAAACTTGTACCAATGTCAAAGAAGAAACATTTCATCCCGGTTTCAAAGCACTTTAACCCATTATACTAATCCTCACAATTGCTCTTTGAGGTATGTGGGTGGCAAGTCATACCAAGACACAAACTCAAAATGCAGAATAAATTGAACACCACCTAAGGAATAGAAGAGCAACTTGCGGCTCATGCTTTGTTGGTTTTTGCTTTTCCTGGAGGATCCGTGTGAGGTGTCACTTTGTCCTGTTTGCACGTGGGCCAGCAGCAGGGTGCGTGGTAAAGCGCCTGTGCGCTGAAGGAGGCCCGCACTGTCTGTTTTCCACCCACTTGCGCCCTGGCTGGCGCGACGAGGAGGACGGACACCGGTGCACAACGCGCAGACATTACCTGTCTTTCTCCACTCCACTTTCCCAGGCCTCTGCCAGGCTTCGAATATGACCTTGTCTACAATTACAACTGAAAATCAAGTCAAGTATCAGAAATATCAATGTTTGAAAGAAAAGAGGTATTTTTGGGTGGTTAACTGATCTTGAATTACTTTGGTTATCATGCAAAAGTTGGCATTAACATTGACTAGAGCTCAGGCTAATGTTCCACGGGTCATGGAAACTAGAATATCTCCTGGAGGTGGGAAAGCACCGGGGACTGATTTGCCTTTTGTGATTCATTGGCCATTTAAACTCTTCCTGGCTGAAAGGAAAGGAGCCACAGATAAGCTCTTCCTACCATTGGTAGAGGCCTGCATTTCTTTAGAGTGAGGCCAAAGAAAAGAGAACACAACCTAACTCTTGGTTTTTTATGAAAATAGGAGACACAGGGGCATTATCTCAACCCATTCTCACAGTAGTTTCTCCACAGGTGCTTTAAACGTATTTGTAATATTGCATGCTTTCTTGGTGGGTGTGGCACTTTTCAATTCATTTCGAAGCAGGCTTCAAAATAGGAGCACAAAATTTTTTTATATTCGTTGTGCCTTGTTTTAAATGTTATGTCCTCATGAAAGTAAATCTTATGGTTTTGACCCCCCACAACCCCAGCAAGCCCAGCAGTAGAGCTGGGCTAGTATTATGGGAATCAGGCCCACCATCTGATTTAAACTATTTGTCCTAATTTAACTTTAAGCTTCTGAAACTCTGGTGATGAAAGGCTTTTAGATAAAGAGCCAACGTTAATCACTTTCTTCGGTAGGGACACAGCTCTAAAGGGCTGGTGAACTTAGTCTGAAGCCAGTGTTAGGACAAGGCCTGCTCGGGAAAGGGTCCAGACAAGCCAACCACACCGGAAAGACTAGTTGCTCCTGCGGCAAGTAGTCTGAGCTGGCTGTTCAAGGAAGCAAGTGCTAATGGCTTGAAATCCCCCACCTCATTAGTGTTATACAAATGCTAACAGCAGCATTATTATTGTTATTTATTTCCTCTCAAGGCTTCTCCATTAACATAAACTGATCTAGCTTCAAACAGAGCTGACTGCTGACAATCTAAAAATGCCGAATATCTTGAAAACATTTGAATTATCTCTAGTTAATTTGTAGTATTTTAGAAAAATCCCAACATTTTATGGAGGAAGAAAATGTAGTGTTACCAGGGTGATTAGCTCTGGACTTGGGCGATGGAAGGAAGGTTCAAGTCTGCTCATAATTAGAGAAGATTCTAAGGTAAAATCTTAGCCTTTTGTGCCTCACTTCATTTTCTGTAAAATGTGAATCATAATAACTCTCTGATGTCATTGGGTGGTTTTGAGGATTGATTCAGATAATAGCTGTAAATCGATGGTCCATAGTTATTATTGAAAAAATATCAGTTTTTATTAACCTTGGGGCATAAAGAAAACTCTTACATGTATACCCAGATTCTGTGTAAAAAATAATTACAGTGTAGAATGGAAAAATAGAACATATACACTCATGTGTATATTTATCTATTCATATAACATCTTCAGAAGTGATTTAAGAAGGGAAAACAGAAGGAAGAGATCTCACCAAGGCTAGTCTTGGATTATAGAGAGTTTTTCCAGATTGGAATCTTCTAGAGCTTGGGAATGCAACCTAGCTGTCAAATGTTCTGTTTTCAGTTTGTGCTTCAGAATTAAATTATTTAAATACATATGGCATCATATGAAACAAATCAGTTTATTTCCTCCAGGATTGTATCAGTGATTGGCTAATTAGAAATTTCATTTTAAACGTTAAACATTAGACTACAGAATATTTCAGTGTGTTTTAAAAGCAGTATTTATCATAAAATAGAAAACGGATATCCCAGAGAAGTACTCACTATTCATCTCTGTTTACTTTCTGGCACATCAGACTTTGCATATGGGTGGGCCCTGTGAGTCAGTGAAATCTGAAATTTGATAAACTCCTACCTCCTGTTTTTACACCATAACTGACAGTCAGTGACCACATGTATCATATTAAAAACACATGTACTCTAACTACTCAGTCATTACCTCTTATTATTGATTGTTATCAGCAAACAGTAAGCAACATAGCTAGTTGCTAGAAAATGCTAAGTGCTTTCTCTTCCTTCTTTCTCTACAGTTGTGCATTCTCAGTCACGGTTGGTTTGTGATCCTATCTGACTCCCTTTCCTTACTGCAATGCCATAGAAATAGGGCACTTGGATTTGAAAAAACCAACGGATTATTGTAAAACAGCAATTCTCATTGCTTAACTTAAACATTCCTGCATATTAGTTTTCCAAGTAAATAAGTAGAAAAAAAATGCCTTGTTAAACTTCCTTTCTGCCAAAAATGTACTGCCATCTGTGTTCTAGATGGCAGCACTTTCTTATTTAATACATATGTCCCTCCTTCCTTTGGAAGCATGTTAAGAGCCTTAATATGACATGAAACAGAAATAAAATACTGAAAACACATTGTGTTTCATACATGAATGCAAGATTCAGATTTTTGACACAAAGAAATGGAATTTCATGGGCTATCCATTACTTTTATGGCAATTCTGTAAGTCTTTAATGTAAGAAAAATGTTTAATCATAATATGCAGGGGAATTGAGAGAGTTATTTTATTGTCTCAAAAATAGTAAAGGACCTAGTGTTTGAAAAGGGTTGAAGGGGAGCAGATGTAGCTCAGTGGTTGAGTGCCTGCTTTCCATGTGTGAGGTCCTGAGTTCAATCCCCAGTTCCTCCTAAAAAATTAAAATAAAATTAAATTAAAAAGTTGAAGTTCATCCCATAGTCTGAAAACCTCCAGTTAGAAAAGGCAAATGTCAGTGTCAGGAAAAGCAATGCAGTAAATGGAAAGAACCCTGCGCTGGGAGTGGGCGTTCTGGTCCCTGCGCTTCACTAAACAGCAGCCTCGGGCAAATCGTGGGCTCTCATCTGTTTTCTTACCTGAAAAATGAGGGGTTTGAGTTAGACGAATAATCACCTGCACTGCACATCTGCCACCCAGATATGGCTAAACCTAACATTTTTAGCTGACAGGACTAACTTCCAAACTTTTAAACATTGTATCACCAGCATTTTCCATGTGCCATTATAAACTATTTGTCAACAACTTTAAGTGACTGCATAAGATTCTACCTTATAGAAATGCCATTGTTTACTTAACCATTCCTGTTCTAATGTTGGTTATTTACATTGTCTAAAAATACATTTTCGTATCCCTGCAGGGACCCAAAAGCTGTCATCTTTCACTAGCACTTCAAGTGAAGGAACAGTTTATTGAAACTGACAAACAACTATGGCTCTCTACAGCAGAATTGAAAATGTAAAGCTAGTTCATGACTTTTCTTCCTGTTTTGATTAGTAGGCAGTCTATTTGTGATAGACAAATGATCTGATGTAGTCTCTGCATACTCTACTTTAAAAATTACTATGCTAACATATACACAACATTCACATAAATTCACAAGGCTGTGCCATCATCAACACCATGTTACCAATACTTTTCCATCACCCCAAACAAAAAGCACAGTACCCATTAAGCATCACTTCACCACTCTCCAGGCCCCCCCCCCATAACCTGTACTTGTATAACCTACTTGTGTCCATTTTGAATAAAGAGCGTGTCAAGCCAGAAGCCTTATCCACCACAGCTCACCCTTCCAAAGCATGTGGATGATGCATTTATTTAGCTTTTGTACCACATCTCAGTTTTTTCGAAATGGTGACAATGAGACTTTTGATTTATTCCTTAGCATTCATTTCTAATATCCATCAAATATTTTTGTGTGTCATTCCTCCAAATAAATATTGTCAATATGCATTATTTTTTAACAAATCAATTTAATTGATACATATTATTAAAATATAAATCCATCCAGAGTGTGCATTTGGTACAGTTGCATAGCTGTGCATTCATCACTTCAGGTATTTCTGGAGCATTTTCATTATTGGTAAAAGGTCAGCTTTCAGACCCCAGGTCCTCTTTGTCAAGCAACAAACTGAGGGTTTCCTTAGGTTGACAGCAGGATCCTAATAATTCAGACAAAATATTGGAAATGGACAACGTGGAGAAAGGCAATGTGAGGTCTAAAGCTAAGTGACACGACTGAAAAATAAGTATTCAAGCTTTTCACTTGTTCATTAAATTGGACTTAAATGAACCATTTTGACAAATAAGAATCTAAACCAGGGATTGGTGTGTTGGTGGTGAGAGAGTAAATGGTCCAGAGGAAAGATCCCTTGGCCTTCCTGTGGAGAAGAATGCAGTAGTTACCCCTAAACACCAGGCAGACAAGGACATCAGCTGGATTGTGCAGGTAAATTCCATTTTTATGCTAACTGCCCTTACATGACACAGAACAATTCTTCCCGGTTTGGCCATATGCACTAATATGCAATAATCATTAGAAAAGGCCTTCAAAGCAAACAGCAACCACAAAAAATACTGAAGGAGAAAAGAAATGAACTTTTCTCTCTTAAGCAGAATTAATGTAGCTTAATTACTTTGCTAACTTCCGGAGAGAGAAAACATTTACATTTTCCACTTAAAAAACAAAACCAGTTCTTTTGTAACTTGTTTTCTTTCATTATCTTACTATCATCTTTTTGTGTCTGCTATCTTGATCTTTAAATGAAAATTTTATTCAGTTCAGTGGAGTTCAAGTAACCAAAATTACTACTGTTCTGTGGCCTAACTGGATGGAAATACACCACAAAGTTAAATGGCTATCTATATATTGGAATTACAAGATATTTGTAACTTTATACTTTTATGGATTTTCCTGAATTAGCTACAATAAGCATGATTGCTGTTATCAACAACAAAAAAGTTATTTAAGATTTTTTCTCACATTGGAAGAATAGGAATCTGGTGTGTAGAGACTATTGATGGGAAAGCAAGAAAGAGAAGCTCTAGGCCCACCACCACCACTCTTTGACTGTGATCTTTGCCAAATTTTTAGTCTTGTGCCTCAGTTTCTCCATCCATAAATTAAAGGGGGTCACTAAGACGATTTCTAAGCTTAATTTCAACCTTAACATTTTGGGTCTATGTGTGAAGAAAATTTAGTTTGATACAACCCTTAGAGTGGATAATATGGTAGTATTAGATCTCTCAAAGTTACTGGCTGGCCCAGCAACCCACTTCTGGAAATCTCTCCTAGAGAAATCCTTGCTGAAATGCAAAAGGACAGTTGTACAAGATTCATTACAGAATTGTGTGGCACCTAAAGATTGGAAACAAGCCAAATGCTCACCAAGATGGGCTTCAGGACATCAGTGCATACACAGAATGCAGGCAGCTATATAGAAGAATGAAGCCTTTAATATACATTTTTATTTTTTTGGAAGAACCTTTCAGAGGCATAGGTTCTGTAGGTTCTCTGTGCCTGCTTCAAGTTTTTAAAAGGATCATACAAAGGGAAACAAAGATATTTAAAGGGAAAAAAAAAGGTAAACGTTAGGCAAGCAGCTGAGCTGACTTCAAGGATCTGGGAAAGCGCGTCCCTCCTCCCACGCAGCAGAGTGGGCCGCTAGGGCATGCTCCGCCTGCAGGGCGCGCCAGCGGCCGGGGGGCGGCCGGCGGCCGGGGGCTGCCTCTGCAGGGTCGCGGCAACCGCTGGAGCAGCAGCAGTTCCAGAGCGATTTGGTTTGGCCTCATTATCTGGGTTACAAGTCCCCCAGAGGCTGGCCAAATTTAATAGTGAGCACCAGGGGAGGGGGTGGAGACCACCCCTATCCCCCTTCCATCTCGCTCACCTCCCCCCCCACCACGCCCCTTGCCTTCGGGATGTTCTAAGAAGTGGAGAATGAAGAAATGAGGGCTTGGAACAGGAAGACAGTGAGGCTGTAAAGGAAGGAATAAATGCTATGTATAGCTCTTTAATCCTTTCAACTTTTGTAAACGTTTAGAGGCCACTTTTTCAATTGAAGAATTAGCTATCAGAGGGTATTTAAAAAAAAAAGGATTTTGGGCAAGATATTTTACATTCAGCTATTTTACCTAAGTGTGCCCACCCCTCTAAACGGAAATGCCTTCTCTACCCTTCCTAAAAAAGGAAAAAGCAAAACAAACAACCTGAAGAGAGAGCTGTTTCTCCTGCTTGCTACCAGGGTCCAGAAGGGGAAATCAGGGTAAGGGGAGGGGAGGCCAAACCCGAGCTGGGCTGGGCAGGACGGCGCCCTCGGCCCTGGCCCGCGCTTCCTGAGGTTTACTACTTGGTACCTCATCCCGTCACTCCGTAAGGGGAAGGACATTCAAACTGCACCCTGAAGAGGGGGTCAGGCGTAAAGTCGCGCGGTTCTCGCTAAATGCTCTGCTCTGCGCGCTCCGCCGGCGCCCCGGCCGGACGTCTGCCTCCCGCCCAGAGGCTCGGGAGCTCCGCAGAGAGCAACAGGTCCGGGGAGCGCCAGCAGCGTCGTGCCGAAACCGAGCTCTCCGCTGCGCCGCCCGGCGCCTTTTCCCATTCCCAGGTCTCCACGCCAAGACTGGCGTGACCCCTACTCCAGAATCGCAGTCTCTCGAGGGACGCGCCGGGCGGGCTCTGCTCGCGGCGTGGACGCGCGCAGCCCGCGCAGGGGCCGGAGGACCTAACAGACCGCAGGGAAAGGACCCGGCTTCCCCGCGCCTCGCGGACGGCCCGCGGAAAGCGCCGGGAGCGAGCGGGGCAGGGTGGCCAGGCCGCCCCCGCCCGCCGCGGCGCCCCGCGAGCCAGGGCGTCCCCCGAGCCCTGCGGTCGGCTCCGTAAGCACGCGGGGAGCAGAGGCCGCGGCTTCACGGGTTCCTCTCCCCGGAGTCGCGGCGCTGGACGGCCAGAGGCGCCCCGCCACGCTCGCGAGCAGCCCCGGAGCCCTCAGCCCCGGAGGACGCCAGCAGGGCCCGAGAAAAACAGCCCGCGCCCCGCCCCGCCCCGGAGGCGGCCCGCCCGCCCCGCCCGCGCCCACTGGCTGCCCGGGCGGCGGCGCCGCGCGCCCATTGGCCGGGCGCGCTGTCAGTCGGGCGGGCGCGCGCGCGCAGCGCGGGGGGGGACGCGCGGGCCCGGTCGCCGGCGGCCGCGGAGTCGCCGCATTCAACAGGCGGCAGCGGCCGGAGCGCGGCGAGCTGCGAGCGCCACCTTCCTGCGCGGACGGCCCGGGCAGCGCCCCGGCCCCGGCCCCGGCGCCCCCGCAGCCCGGCCAGTCTCCGCCCGGCGCCCGCGTCGGCTCCCGCCGCCCCCAGCCCGCGCGCGGGCCCCTCGCCGCGCCCGTCCTCGCTCGCCGCGGCCGGGAGGGCGGGGGTCACCATGGCCGAGGCGCCCCCGGCGGTGGAGACCGACCCGGACTTCGAGCCGCTGCCCCGGCCGCGCTCGTGCACCTGGCCGCTGCCCAGGCCGGAGTTCGGCCAGTGCAGCTCGGCCACCTCGAGCCCCGCGCCGACGGGTCCGTCCGCGAACCCCGACGCCGCGCCCGGCCTGCCCGCGGCCGCGGCCGGCGCCGACTTCATGCGCGGCCTGAGCCTGCTGGAAGAGCGCGGGGACTTCCCGCGGGCGCCCGGCGCCGCGGCGGCCCCCGGGGCGCTGTGCGGGGACTTCCCGGGCCCCGAGGCCGGCTGCCTGCGCCCCGCGCCGCCGCCCCCGCCGGGGCCGCTGCCGCCCGCGCCCGGGGCCCCCGCCGCCGCGGCGCCGCTCGCGGGGCAGCCGCGCAAGAGCAGCTCGTCGCGCCGCAACGCGTGGGGCAACCTGTCCTACGCCGACCTCATCACCAAGGCCATCGAGAGCTCGGCGGAGAAGCGGCTCACGCTGTCGCAGATCTACGAGTGGATGGTCAAGAGCGTGCCCTACTTCAAGGACAAGGGCGACAGCAACAGCTCGGCGGGCTGGAAGGTGAGCGCCGCGGGGCGCGGGCGCGCGGAGGGCCGGGGGTGGGCGTGCCCGCGCGGGGCCAGGCTGGGGAACGGAGGGCAGGGGCTCGTCGGGGAGCCGCGCGCGGAGCAAGCGCGCCGAGAAGCGGCCGCGAGAAAGTTCCCTCTGCGCCCGGGGCCCGCGCGCGCTCCGCGCCGGCTTTCTGCTCCCGGCCCCCGGGGGTGGGGGCGGTGCACCCGCCGCTGCGTGGGGCCGCTCGGCGGAGTCGCTTCCGCCGCGCCCGGCGGGGGAAGGCGCTGTGGGGGGCGCGGGGCTGCAGGTGGGGGCGCGGGGAGGCGCGAGCCCCGGGGCCCGCGTGGGGCCAGCCTCGCGGTTTCCGGAGGCCGGTGGGCGTTTGCTGTGCTTTGATTTTGTCTGAGGGGCCCCGAGTGCCGGGGCCACGCGCCGACCTCCAGGTAGCGCCCCCGGCGCGTGCGGAGGGGCGGCCTCGGCGGGGAGCGCGGGCGCAGGAAGCGGGCGGCGTTAAGGGCCAGCGCGTCCGGCCGCGCGCGGCGCGGGGCCCGCGGCCAGCCCTGTGCCACGCAGGGAAGCGTTCCCGGGCTCGCCTCGCCCGCGGGCTGCGGAGAGGCACGGAGGGCTTCGCTCAGCGTCCACGCGACCAGCGCGAGGGTGCGGGTTCCTTCTCGCGTGCCCGCCCAGCGGCGCCCGCGAGCGCAGAGGCACCCACAGAGGCGAGCAGCAGGGGCTGCGTGGCCGGTGGCCGTGGAGGAGGGCGTCACGTGGGGGCGTGGGGACTCCCGCCTCGGGAAAGGCTCGCGGGGGGGCGGGCGCACCCCTCCCCGAAGTGGCGCGGGGCCTGGGGCGGATTTCCTGCGGGTCGCGGCGTGGTGCGGACTCGAGGCTGACGGTTTCTCGCTGCCGCAGGTGGAGGGTCTGATGTAAATAAAGGCTCTCTAGCGGAACCGCGCGCCTTCCTCCGCGCGGGGGAATGGTCTTGGCGCGCTGGTTACGCAGACGTTGTTCTGCATAAACTGCCATCCCTGTGGTTAATGTGTGTCAAAAAGGTCAAGCTACTCACGACGTGTTGAAGTTTTTGAAGAAGGAGCCAGGATTTACTTTTTTCCCATTTAGGAATTTAGGGTAAAGGTACCACATGTCAAAAACCTCACTACTAGGCATTCCATGCAATTTTACCAAGTGTTCCAAAAGTGGTAGTCTCCTTAGTTTAAGTTAGGCATATACTTTAATCTTATAGATCACAAAATCGGGATCCTCTGCCAAATCCAGTGTTACTTACTTTGAATTTAAGCTCTTCACTGACTTGCTCACCTGCCAGTCCTCCTTGAGCTGTTATAAAACATTTACCACTTAAAAACCCTCGCTCCTTTTTTCCTGCCTTTCAAAGTACAGTGTGTTCTCCACCAGCCTTTCACCTCCTTGGAGATGGATGCCGCCTCCTTCGGCTTGCTGGAGGGCCTTTACTTAAAGGTAGAGCAAGGGATGTTTCCTAGGTATTTTTAGTTTGGCCTCTTTAATGGTGTTCTTTGAAATCATGGATGTTCTTTTAAAATTAGGAATATAACTTAAACTTAAAAGTTTAAAAAAAAATAGGTCCTAAGGTCAAAGCTGAAGACCAACCTCACCTCACAGCAGCCTCCCGGCCGTTTTTTGCTTGTTCCTTGCATGTTGTTTTTTCAAATGCGGTTATAATTGTAAGCTTACCTTTTTCTTTCTTTCTTTCTTTTTTTAACCCAGCGCTGGAAGAATTGTTAAGTGTAGAATTGGGAATCGTCTTCCGTGAATTGGAAAACAGTGGGAGCGCGCAGGGGGAGGCTGGGGGAGCTGGGGAGGTAGCCGGCTGCATTTTCAAATGAGTAAAGGTTTCAGGTGTGATCAGTCAGATTACAGCAAGAGCATTTTCAATTTGAGTAAAAGGGTATTTTAAGAAGAAAAGAGAGAATCCGAACGTTGTAACTCATAACTAGTTTTCTGGGTAGTTTTCATAAAAATGAGTTACTTGTTAAAGCCAAGTTTCACTCTCAGATCTGAAAGCGACTGCTGTTCTGAAGACCCATAAAAGGGAGAAACGTTCATGGGACTTTTAACTTAAAAAAAAAATCCAGTTCTAAAACGCAAATTAACCAAACCCAACTGTTTTAGAACTGAGAAGCGACTACTTTGCAACTAAATATTTCCTGTGATTTACTACTGGGAATTGGACAGAATCTTTAATTAAATGTAGTTTCTTGTGATCTACTTTCTGGGTCCTGCCTGAGATGAAAATCATTTGCATAGGACCAAGCAGTTGAAAAGGTGTTAAAGAGCTTGAAAATGTCACCTCTCATTTCAGGGAGCTCTTTGGACAGCTGAAGCGTTGGTTGTGTTTGTGGGGTTGTGTCCAGCCTGTGGGGGTGTGGTCTGCTCTTCACTTGTGTTAGTGTTTGATAGAAGGGTGCTGTGCAAAGTGCAAACGCAGCCTTTTGGAAAACCTGGCATCTTCTAAACAGTACAATATTTATAACAGTGCAACTTCGTTTCCATGCCCTATTTTCTCACATAGAAAGCTTATTATGGCTGCTTCACTTATTTTAGTTGAGTTGGAAGTAGCTGATTTTTATTTTAATGGCAGTTTTGAGCTGGCTGTTTTATTTTGATGCTTTGGAACACTTAATTTATCTTTAAAAGAGTGCTTTGACAGCAAGACTCAACAGTTACTGAAGAAAATTTTATGTTATTTAATCTATGATATAGCTCAGTTATTCTTTATTCTTGGAATGAAGTTTCTTTAATTTGGTCTGTGTACTGGCAATACATTCTTCTCTTGTTTTAAAATTCCCATACATTCAGTCATTTTAAATTGTAGGTGAGTAATTTAGGCAGCCGTAGAGATCCTGTGATGGGAAGATGGCTGTTTTCCTGCTGCATAATAAGTTTGGATTTACCTTGCTCAGGTCCACTAGAGGACCTGAGGCATCTTTCCTACCTCTCTGCTTGTCACTGAAAATTCTCAAGAGGAAAGGAAACCATTTTATAGTCAGGAAAAATTTCAAATTATGTTTTTAGTGAGGGGAGTATGAGGAAAGAAAATTAAAAATGGGTAAGGGGATAATGCAACCAAATATCTTACTCTGCTAAAGGCTGTATGTTAGATTAGTCTTATGTGACCATGTTTTAGGTCTAAAATATTTTTTTCAGAAATTCAAAAATAGGTGCCAAATCTGAGTAATTTAATTAAGACTCATAAGAATTTTATTTTATTTTTACCTATGATTTTTTGGCAAGTCCTTGGGAGGCCTGGATTTTATTTTGAAAGATACTCAGCTTTTCTTTTTTTTAGTGGCAAATGAGTACTGAAAAGAAAGCATTTTAATTCCTGTATAACTTTAAGAACTTAAAGTTGAGACACCGAAACTGTCAGAGGATTTCACATAGCAGCAAATACCACTGGACTTCACCCACTGCATAGGGGCTCTGCCAAGTGGCCTTTGCAGTGGGGACAAGAGGACAAGACACTCAGTGGTCAGTTAGGTCCCTAATAGCCGTGTCTGCTTCTTCATTTGAGCTCCTGGACTGTAATTCTGTATTAGACTTCCTATGGGAGCAGCTGTTTCTGTTTGCTTGGAATTTTTTGAGGAGCCTGAACATAGTTGCATATTTCTACCCTGGCATCCTGGGAATTTGCCTGGCCATTTTTTTGTCTGTCTGTGCCGTAAGTTTGGGGCTTCCTGGAATCTTCTTGGAAAGCTGTATAATACCCACTTTCCAGTTGTACAGAGTGGAGTGTGGGGTCAGTGCCCTGTGGGTCCATCCCTGGCTCCCTGCAGCTCAAGGTTTGTGTGGCCTTCTTAGCAACAACTTGCAGAGACTCGCCCAAACCACCCAGGCACCTCCCTTGGGTCAGATAACTGCCGCTTCTTGGTACATACAAAATTCTGAAGTTGCTACTATTGTTCTTCAGTTGTGAGACAGAGAGGACAAGATGAACTTGAAAAATTTTGTTTTGGTGTCTAGAGGTGAAGGCTTAGCTTACAGTGGATATGCTCTACACAGACATATGTAAGGGAGGAAGAATTCTTTTTCTTTGCTATTTGCTTATAAGAACTAACCAAAATCTCATCTGTGGCACAGAAATTCTTTATGGAGAATTACCGTTTAATTGTGGCCTTCTAAAGAACAGATGAAACATGAAAATGTATTTTTGTACATTGGGAATTTCATATAGTTCAACCTTTCAAAAAGCATTTTTTTTTCATTAATGTCCCAGTTTATTTAATTCACATGATTGTTTGCCTGCTGTTATCAGTTTGGGTTAAGCACTCACTGCACACATGGAGTCTTGGATTCCCTTAGTCTTGCCACTTGGAAGGCATCTGCCCTGCCTTCCTTTCTCTTCCTCATATAATTTAGATATAAGCTAATAAAAGAAAATAAAACTAGTTTTGATTTAAAGCTGGATACAATTAGAAAGCAAAATCTGCAACCCCTTCGCAGCGTAGTATTCAGTGAATTTTCATCTTAAAGCATTATTTAAATACAATATGTGTCCTTTATTTCAGGCGTATTCATTACAGAGAGAAAGGTCAAGTGAGCCAGTCACCCCCATCCTGGTTTTGTTTTGATGGTCCCTGAAGCTGCAGTCCTCAAGGGTGGGGTACTGAGCGCGGCTGCTAGGCCCCGCACTCTGACCTGCCCCTTGGCCACCCCTCCTAGGAGTCCTCCCACCCGGGCCTCTCCCCACTTCCTCTTCTCCCGTTGGGCCACTGTCCCTGCCCCTTCTGTCCTCGGGTAAGTACTCAGGACAGGTTCTTTCCTGGGTGACTTGTCCCCTCTAGTGCCCTGCTCTAGGACCTGCAGGCCATGGGAGACCCACTGTCACCCCCTGCTCTCGACGAGTTCCCATCTTGAGTTTTCTGGCTGGATTTGTGGTCAGTTGGGGACACCTGCATGTCCTTTTGGGCATACTCTCTTCGTTGGGGTTTGGTCTCCCCGAGTCTGTCTTCCTTCTCACGGTCTCTGGAGATGGTCAGGCTGCAGACCTCAGCCATGGCTGAGTTAGCTCTTCAGGACTAGGCCTCTGTCCTCAGGACTCCGCCGTCTTGAGCCCCTGTGCAGACCTTGCTTGGTCTCCAGGCTCAGGTCAGTTCTACCCACTTCCAGTTCTGGTTCCAGTATTGCAAGCATTTTTGCAAAATGAGTGAATTCCTAATAATCCCTTAATTCATGGTACTGGGTATTTTAGCTTAACTTTAGCATATGCATGTTTCAGTTTCTCAGTTAAATTGCAAATGCTTGAGGAGAGAGACTTCAATTTTCTTCTCCATTTCTTCTTATTTGTGAACCTTTCACAGTACTAAATACATATTTCTTTGTAAATGCTTGTTGACTTGAATTTAAACCTGGATCAAAGCTGGTTGCTTTAGTTGCTCTTGGAACTTAATGAGGTTGTTCACTTCAACAAGAGATATGAGTGATAAATGATGGTTTTATAAGAAAAAACACACTGTGAATGAGGAAAAGGAAAATAGATTCATCCATTTATTTATTTTACAAATATTTCAGTGCATGCTCTGTGTGTGTGAAGAAATAGGTGATGGGGCAAAGCACAGTCTCGTCCCGGGTAGTTCTCCGCTGTGTGCCGTGCTCAGAGGAACTGTGTTGGGTAGGTCATCCAGAAGTGGACAGCGAGTGACCGTGGGCCACCAGCCTGTCTGCTCGGACCAGTGTTAGCAGGAGTAAATTTTATGGAGCAGGTTCCCGCAGGTAAAGTTTAGTGTGCTTTTTGATCATATTCCAAGTTCCTCAACATACATTTGGGGGAAAGAATTCTTCCTTGAAACTTGAGTGTTTTGTGTTTCACCTTTCTGTGCGTTGAGAGTTATGGCAGCCTGCATTTTATAAGAATAAGTAGTTGTCTAACTAAAGAACAGTGATTGCTTTATTTTCAGTTGGTGGCCACAATGTTTTCTTCCACTTGTTTATTGAAGGATGACAGTGCTCAAGCTGTGCAGAGGGGTCCAGAAAGGAACACGGTGCTCGGTGCTCTGTGGAAATACGGCGGAGGACCTTAAGATAAATTAAGTTCTGGGTTGGCCTTTGAGCTGGGTCTTAAATGGCATTTATTCCCCCAAGATCTCATTTTGAAATTTTGAAATGTTCAACATTTAAAAGAATTATATATTGAATACCCACATACCTGTTGTCTAGTTTGAGGTCATTTTATTTTATCATTTTATCATGCTAGCTTTAGTTTCCTTTTCATCAGTCCATGTTAGATTTTAAATTATTTTTTTCTTTTTAGGAGGTATCGGGGATTGAACCCAGGTCCTTATATATGGGAACCAGGTGCTCAGCCACTGAGCTATATCCCCTTCTCAGTGAAAATTAGTTTTTTCGTTTGTTTGTTGTTAGGAGGTACTGGGGGTTGAATCCAGGACCTTGGATATGGGAAGCAGGCATTCTTTGGAGTGATGGATGGGTGATTATGAAGGCATGAAGTATAGGATAACATCTGTTTAGCTGACTAAAGAATGTGGAAACACGCAGGAAGTTTGAAAAGTGAACGTAGGAGGGCCTTTGTTGAACTTTATATATATGGTGAGAGACCAGATTTTTCTATTAAATTGTTTCTTTACTTTTATAATATAAGAAATTAGGAAAATAGAATTATATTTAAAAATTTAAAATGCAACTTCTTAGGAACACATTCCTGTATAAATATAGAGGATCATGGGCTGCAGTTTAAAGCCAGTGGATTGCATTTCATTCTGGCTTGCAGTATTGAGTGATGCAGGAACTAGGTAGCGTAGTTAACTTTATGTCAACTACGCATTTACAAAATTTTTAGCTTTTTGCTTTATTTGTTCCATAAAATTAACTTTCTTGCCTAGTATTCTGAGAGTAGAGTGATTCAAAGATAGATCAGTATTAAATATGATTCCTGTTTTTGCAAAAAGTTAAGAAAGGCTGAAGTTGAAGACCGCAACCTTAAAATATACTTAAGGCAAATGGAAAGTTACATTGGCTTAAAAAGATGCTTTAAAATATAAATGTCAGTTCTATTTTGCTTTAGTTAAATATTAGATATCCTAAATAGTTGTCTCATTGTAATATATCTTTATTTTTTTTTCAAAGATTTATTTATTTACCTATTTCCCTTTCCTCCCCCTACCCTCGCCCAGTTGTCTGCTCTGTATCCATTCTGTGTGTGTGCTTCTGTGACTTCTTCTATTCTTATCAGTGACGCTGAGAATCTTTGTCTCTTTTTGTTGCATCATCTTGTTGTGTCAGCTCTCCGTGTGTGTGACACCATTCCTGGGCAGGTTGTACTTTCTTTTGCGCTGGGCGGCTCTCCTTACGGGGTGCACTCCTTGCGCGTGGGGGCTCCTGTAATATATCTTTATACACTAGCTCAAGTATAAGAATAAAGGAAGATCATAATGAGATGTTTCACTGGCTCCAGAGGAAGTTAATTTTGGATAGGCTGAACCCAAAATTGATGCCAAGCAGATAAACATAACTGAATGTGTTCAGAGTACTTGGGGTAAGTCTATCTCATGATGAGCTAAAAGGGTTATGCAATAAAATCTATATTGCGACATATCAAAAGGGGCAAATACAGGTTGAGTCATCAGTCATTTTAGAAGTAACAACTGTTGAAAAACATAGAAAACTATTTTACTGGTTTATACCTATAGTAGTAGATATTATTTTATTTAGAAGAAACCCTGTTACAGGGAGTGGGACACTTAAAAGAAACTGAACAGCCACTACTGTGAGGTTTTATTTACCAATTGTGTAAGTTACCTTCCACATGGGGAAAATCACTTTCAGAGTACACCAGAATATCACACTTGATTTGATGCTACTGTTGCTAGGCTAAAGTAGTCAAACCAACCAGGAAACAATACAGCATTCTGTTCTGATTTTTTCCCCCACCATTAATGTGTGTACATCAGTGAAGTTCAAAATTATGGCTCATCTTTGATCTTTTCAATCCATAATTAGAGAGTTACTGTTTAAAACATCTTCATCCTTCAACTAGTGTCTCATTGAGGTTCTGATTTTGAGGGGGAGAAGGGTAGGGTCTCCTCTCTTGCGCGGAGGGGGCTCAGCTTGTGACATGTGGGGACAGGTCGTTTCTTCTGGGCAGTCCGTCCCTGCTGGCCTCGGTCCAGTCGTGCTTTCATCCCTGGGGCAGGCGTCTTCTCTGCAGCGCTGTGGCTGGTGGCTCTGCGTGGCTCTGTGTGGCTCGCCCCCGGCTGGGCAGCGCTGCTGCCTGTGGGCCACGCACGGGCCTTTTTGTTGTGACTTGTTTCACCATCACTCACTGGCCCTGGCCCCTCCCCTCGGTCGGGTCTCTGGCAGTGTTGTTCTTCGCGGTTTCAGTTGGGGGCTGATCCGAATGGTCCCTCTGGGACTGTCACAGCTGTGGAGGTCCTGCCCACCTCATTTGCAGAAGAGAAGCTGTGATGAGAGAGGGTTGAAAGGAGGGCAGCATCCTTCCATTTGCTCTCTTTTGTTTGATTAAAAACATTTCTTGTATAAACAGGTTTTTTCCAGTTGCCATTCCTCAAATCTGGAAAATGGGTCATGGTCTTGTGACTCTACTTTTATGATGTTAGAGACTTGATAAGCACCAGAGATGAAGAAGGTCTTTGTTGGCAGCTGCAGCCGTCCGGTCTTGAGGCCGTCTGGTGCTGCCCGTGCAGGCTCCGCCGTTTGCGCAGTTGCAGCTTTGGAAGTAGCCGAATGAGCCTGGAGGGGAGCTTGGTGGTTGCAGCTGTAAAACCACCCTAAGTCAGGAGCATGCCTACACTCTTAAGTCTTGTTTTTTTTGTCCTAGGCAAGGGAGGAGGAGGAGGAAAAATTATTTGGATTAAGTGGGAAGATGAAGAAATCTTCCATGTCCTGAAAAGTTAGCTAGATCTTCAGCTTGGCTCCCACTCCTTTCCTATCAGTTTCCTGTTTTGCATCTAGAGAGTTTTTCCTCCACCATCCCCTGCCCCAGAAGCCTGCCTTGCAGCTGGTAAAGGGAGAACCTTCCGATTGTCTGATCTCTGATGGTGGCAAGGGCGAGGATCTACCCCATATTTTAGATCTGAAAGGAAATGCATTTGGATTTGAAGTCCACATTGGAGAGAGAAATTACAATTGGAAATTTTTTTTCAAAGATTTATTTATTTTACCCCACTCCCTCGTTGTTTGCATTTGCTGTGTTTGCTTGCTTGTGTGCTGATCTTCTTTTCAGGAGGCACCAGGAATCGAACCTTGGACCTCCTGTATGGTAGGCGGGAGCCCAATCACTTGAGCCAAATCTGCTTTCCCTAATTGGAAATATTATGTGTCCTTCAAAGCTTAAAAACAAAATTAGACATAAATAGTTGGGGATGGTGCATGTTAGCAAGCATCAGACACCTCAGACAGTGCTTGCTTGGAAGCAAGGTCAAAGGAAATAGTTTGCATATGGTCTCGCTAGAGGCTCTTATTTTGGCAGATTCTTGCGGTTGTCACAGTCAAAATGAGGATTTTGTTGTACTATTTTGATAGGAAAGAGCTTTTTCCCAGCTATTCTTGTATAATCTTAAGTGTAGGGCTACAGAAGTAACTCACCAGGAAAGGTGCTGTGGTGTCCTGACTCTTGGGCCTTCGTTTGTAAACCGCCGCTTTGTCACACCAGTGAGGGTCCAGCTTTGGCTTCCCACGTCTTCATGGGTTTTGTGTGGGAGATGCCGCTCCCTGGGACGACATCCTGGCCTCTCTGTAGGGTTGGTCTGGGGGGCGGGTAGGTGCTTGCGGAGGTGGCTTGTCTGCTGGGTGTGTGAGCTGGTGTGTCTTTTGGTCTGGATGGGTGTGTTTGCAGACCCTCATGAAATTTGCATGTGATGAATGTGAAGGATTCCTGTGGCAGACCCCCAGGGAGTCTTCTGCAGCCTGGGTGACTGGATTGGTCTCTCTCCTAAAGCCTTTAGAATTTAGTTTTCTCTTTAGTGGCCCACGTGGCATTTGCATACACCCAGCGTGGAAGATTCTTACCCTTTCACTACTCCTTACCTATGTGCCTGAATCTCGGTAGATTGAGCTGTATAAACTTTGTGGAATATAATTAAATATGTAGGGTCTAGCTTTAGATTATATGCATTTGCACTAACGTCACATTATGATATAACAGTAATTGTAAGCAGTGTTAGCATCTGATAGCTTTAAAATTTGGAGGAGGCATGGATTTTATTGCCATTTTGTTTTTTCTACCAGGGATGTTTCTTTATGTTTTGAAATGCCATTTTTTGACACCTTTGATCTTAGTTATATCAAAACATAGTAAAAAAAATTAAGTAAAAGCAAGTAAAGCAGAATCCAGATTACTTTTAAAGTTTTACTTATTTATCCCTCCTTCCCCCCATTGTCTGCTCTCTGTGTCCATTCACTGTGTGTTCTTCTGTGTCTGCTTGTCTTCTCTTTAGGTGGCACTGGTAACCAATCCTGGGACCTTCTGGAGGGGGAGAGAGGCAGGTGCTCAGTCTCTTGAGCCACTTCAGCTCCCTGGTCTGTTGTGTCTCTTATTGTCTCTCTGCTGTGTGTTTTTTGTTGTGTCATCTTGCTGTGCCAGCTCCATGTGGGCCAGCACTCCTGCGTGGGCCAGCTCTCTGCTTGGGCCTGCTTGCGTTCACCAGGAGGCCCTGGGAATCGAGCCCTCTACCTCCCATGTGGTAGATGGGAGCCCAGTCGCTTGAGCCACATTCGCTTCCCAGAATCCCAGGTTATTAAAAAAGTTTTTTAAGGCATGACCATCACAAGCCCCCTCCCAGGCTCCTGGAAGGAGTTCCCAGGCCTGCCCTTCCCGGCCGTTGGGCTGAAATGGTTAGTGACGTTGCCTGCCTCAGAAGTAGATTCTCCTAAGTAGCTTTTCTCTGCAGTTGGAGTGCTAAGGGGTGCCCCTTTGGGTGCTCTTCAGACTCCTGAAGGATGCACCTAAATCAGTACTCACCACTTACTGACATACTAAGCTATGTTCTGAGAAAAAATTGGTTAAATAATGATTTTTGTACCACGTGGTGCTATGGAGCTTGGAAGTGGCCTTGGTTGTGTCCAGTGCACAACCTTAACAGGCCCTCCCTGATTTCCTTGGTGATGAAACATGGCCTGATTTTAACCCCAGCGAGCTGTGGATGGTTAGGGCCCTCTGCTGTCTTTCTGTGACAGTGCTAGCTGAGGAGGAGCAGGGAGGAGGAAGGCCAGGGCGACAGAGTGGAACATTTCAGCTCTGTGGGAAGCTTTGGAGGGAGGACACCCTGGGCTTAGAAATGGGACCTGCCCTACAAGCTTGGGGGTGGCTTGCTGAGGCTATTTCAGGGAAATTTGCTGGAAAGACAATGACACTGACTTTGATTAGGTGAACCGTTGGGTGTGACGGCCCTTTGCACCTCAGCTCCCCTCTTGGCAAGGCGCTGTCTCCTGGTGGCTGCCTTTACTCTGGCCACGCACACGCCAGCAGCTGCCGTCCTGCAGACCTGATTGGGGAACACGCCATGAGCACGTGCCTAGGCTTAAAAATCTTCGAAAGTAATGCCCTTTCCATCTTTGATCAGGTTAAAGCTTTGGGATTTATAGTTACTCGTGGGCTATAAATATATTTTATATTGGTTTGGCCAAATATGGGGCATGATCTTTGACATCCTACTTGGCTATGCCTGGGAATTTAGATGGCATTCTCTCATTTTATTTCCTGTGAGAGTGTGCAGAATATATGTTTTGACCCTTTCAACCAGAAGTAGAAGACAGGAAATAAATAAAATTGTAACACACACAAGGTACTGATGATTTTGTTTCTGCTTGGTGTGGTTTGGGTGGTATGTTTTTTATAGAGGTCTGAGCCTGTGCAAAGCACTAAGAAAATGCTGCAGTCATGCTTTATTTTCATTTACTTGCCTTTATTTTTGGTTGGTTTGACATTTCAGGGTCTTTAAATGATTTGTGTTTAAGTACACATGGCGGAAGGCACCGAAATCTCTGTCGTGTCCTTGGGATTCCCTCCATGGCAGAGAAGGATGACAGAGGAGTTGACGCTGGGCCCTCTCCTCTGGCCCTGTGTTGCTGCCTCTGGCCTCTCCTCTGGCCCTGTGTTGCTGCCACCCACGAAGAGTCTGCAGTTCTGTTTCCTGAATGTAATGAGAACCACCAGTAGATAGCCCTTCTGAATTGTTCAAATTCACATAGCCAACCTGAGATGAATTGGAGCGGAATTGTTGAAGCCACAGTTTTAAAGTCACAGAAGTCAAGTTTTGCTCGAAGCTTTTGCTTGAAGTACTCTTTTTTTCAAAGATTTATTTTTATTTATTTTTCTCCCCTTCCCCGCCCCCCCCATTGTCTGTTCTCTGTGTCTATTTGTATCTTCTTTGTCCGCTTCTGTTGTTGTCAGTTGCACGGGAATCTGTGTTTCTTTTTGTTGGCGTCATCTTGTGTCACCTTTCCGTGTGGTGGCTCCATTCCTGGGCAGGCTGCACTTTCTTTTGCACTGGACGGCTCTCCTTAGAGGGTACACTCCTTGTGCGTGGGGTGGGGCTCCCCTACGCGGGGACACCCCTGCGTGGCAGGGCACTCCTTGAGCGCATCAGCACTGCGCATGGGCCAGCTCCACACGGGTCAAGGAGGCCCGGGGTTTGAACCGTGGACCTCCCGTGTGGTAGACGGATGCCCTAACCACTGGGCCAGGCTTCACCTGCCTCCTCAGATTACTAGGCTTACTTTTGGTTCATGAATTTTCTTATTTCCCACCTGAGGCTTATACTTGGGGTAAACTAGTTGAAAATGTATGTTGTAAGAATCTCTCTGCTCTGTTTATTATTACCCACTAAATGAAGAAAGCCTTCTGGGCTTTTGAGGGCACAAATCTAAATGGCTGATATTAAAAGGACACTTCTTATAGATGGCTCCCTTGCCTGTTTTCTCATCGTTTTTTGCTCATTGTTTGCTTGTTGTCTGTCGTCTTCTTCTTCTTCCTCCCCCTCCCCCTCCTCCTCTTCCCTCCCCCCTCCTTTCTTCTTTCTTCTTTCTTTTCTTCCTTCCTTTCTTTCTGTAGGAGGCACAGGGAACTGAATCTCGGTGCTCCCATGTGGGAAGCAGGTGCCCAGCTGTCCAAGCCACATCTGTTCCCAGGGCGCTTCTTTCATATCACCTCCCTACTTTTTCATCTCTTCTCTGCTCTTTCTCATTTTCAGCTCTTAAAATTTCTCCAATCTGTTAATGTAAATTAGTTTATAATTCCCTATAAAGGTCATGGCTGGTTGCTGGTGGTATTTTTATATTCATTACATCTACTCTCATTAAATTACTAATAAGATTAATCCCATTCAGATGTTTCTGCAAGTAGAGGACTTAATATCTAACAGGTTACCTGTGTAGCAGTTCTCTTAGTGTGTTGACATTCCTATTTGTTTTTAAAGTTTTGGGTTTTGGTTCAAGGACTTTTCAGTTTTATTAAACCTTTTGAAAAAGGATGTATAAAAAATCATGGAGTCTTAGTTTGAACAGATTTAAAAACTATCACCTGATACAGGAGCCCTTGCTTGGCTGTGTGAAGATTTTGTGAATCCACTACCTCCCACATTGCTAAAAAGTTGATTTCCATGGTGAGCTTGGAATCAACTCCCCAAGCCACTCTGACTGCCGGGTTTGGCTCTGAATTTGGGAGCTATGCTAAATTACTTTAGCTTAATTTATCTCCCCCTTTGGATACATGAAGCCAACTATATAAGTCTTATTTTCCCTGCTGACTAGCCCTAACTCTTTAAGCACTTCCTCAGAGGACTTAGCTTCCTGTACCTGAGTATCATCGTCAAAATGCAGAACCTCACACTGAGCCTTCTGTTCTCGATGGGGAAGGACAGGCAGAGTCCACAGTGGAGGTGATGGGCCACCACCCTTCTGGTGCCACATGTGGACTCTATGAGAGAGTTAAGGGAGTACAGGGCCTCGGAAGCTCATGTTGATCCTCCTGTTGGCGGGTCGGTGGTGCAGCTGCTCACACCAGGAGAGTGACCGAGGGAGTGAGCTAAATAGAGGCTGTGGTGTAAATTTCATCCTTTTGAGCTAAAAATCCATAAGTACATGTGTGTATCTTGAAAGACTTTTACACTAACTTAAGTATGTACTGGTAAATAGGTCTGTTGAAATGGGCAGGGGAAGGGAAGGAAACGCCTTCTCTGGTGCCAGGTAGTCTGGATGTATAAATGTGAATTTCCACTAAATCTGCCTCTACCAAATCCATCACCATTTTGTGATATATATACCTGTATTTGACTTTCGGGAGGAGAGAACCACTTTTGTGTGGCAAACTTGTGCAAAAACCCCAAGGTGGAGGATAAGTGATGATAGCCATTTTGTGTTGTGTATATTGTCCACTTTTCTCGTTGAGCTGAAAGTGTCTGGGTGGTTTTCAGGAGTGGTGTTGGACTTTGTCACTACCCATGGGCTGGTTTTGCAGATTCTGAACCCTTCCTGCCCCAGCTGTTCTGGTGCCGAGATCCTCAGTTTTGAGATGGTGGTCTTGGCGGACTTCATGTTCTGAAGTTCTTAATTCTGGTTCCTGATCTGAAGGGTCTGAGGTCGTGGCCGGGGGGAAGGAGTCACAGAAAACTCAGAGTTGTTGGGTTTTGTGCTTTTAACGAAGTGGAAGGGAATGCTGAGCCTGTGTTTTGGGTAAATAATTGTTAGTAGACATTTTTTATGTTTACGGCTATGGAGGTCGGACCCATCAAACAGGGCTTGTGTATAAAGACCTCATTTTATTGCACTTTGCACATATTTCATTTTCTTTTGTTTTCTCCCCCTCCCTCACCCCCTGCCCTGCTCTTTTTTTGCTGTCTGTGTCCATTCGCTGTGTGGTCTTCTGTATCTATTTCTCTTTTTTTGTCTCCTCTTCTTGTTTTTCTCTAGGATTCACTGGGTTTTGATCCTGGGGACCTCTGCTGTGGAGAGAGGTCCTGGAACTTGCTCCACTCAGTGCCTGGTTTCTGTTGTGTCTGCCTTGACTCTCCCGTGTCTCTCTTTGTTGTGTCGTCATCTTGCTGCATGACTCCCTTGTGCGGGCACTGGCTCGCCCTGTGGGCACTCATGGGAGCACTCGGCTCGCTGTGCAGGCACTGGCTCACTGCACAGGCAGGCTTTTATTTTTTTAACCAGGAGGCCCCAGGCAGGGATTGAACCTGGGTACTCCCATGTGGTAGGCAGAAGCCCAATCACAAGCCACATCCACTTCCCCACATAATTGAATTTTCAACACGTTGAAGATCTCTGGCAAGCTTATGTCAAGCAAGTCTTCCAGCGCCATTTTTTCCTACAGCATTGGCTCGTGTTACGACTCTGTCACGTTTTGGTAATTATTGCAATATTTCAGACTTTTTCATTTTTATCTCCATTGTTGTGATTGTCATCATTGATGTTACTATTGTAATTGTTCTGGGGCATCACGAACCATGCACACAGAAGATGGCAAACTTTATCAATATGCTTGTTCTGACTCCTGCGCTGACCGATGCGCCCTTGGGCCTCCCTGTTCCCTGGACACAAGGATATTGAAATCAGACTAATTAACCCTACAATGGCCTGTAGGGGCTCGAGCGAATGGAAGAGTCTTCATAAGGCTATAGCAGCCATAGTTAGTGATTCCTCTGATGGATCTGGACAAAATCAATTGATACCTTTTGGAAAGGATTCAGCATTCCAGATGCCAGTGAGAACATTTGTGATTCATGGGAGGATGTCAAAATACCAACATTCACAGAAATTGGAAGTAGTTGATTCCACCTGTCATGGGAGACTTTGAGGGGTTCAAGACTTCAGTGGAGAAAGTAACTTAAGATGGATGTGTTGGAAACTGCAGGAGTACTAGAACTGGAAGTGGAGCCTGAAGATGTGTCTGAAGTGCTGCCATCCCACGTAAGATGGAATGAAGAGTTGCTTCTTAGGGATGAGCAAAGAAAGTGGTTTCTTAAGATGGAATCTACTCCTGGTGAAGATGCTGTGAACATTGTTGAAATGACAAAAAAGGATTTAGAATATTGCATCAATTTAGTTGATAAAGCAGTGTCAAGGTTCGAGAGGACTAACTCCAATTTTGAAAGAAGTTCTACTGTGGCTCGCATGCCATCAAACAGCATCACATGCTACAGAGAAATCTTTTGTGAAAGGAAGAATCCATTGATGTGACAAACTGCATTGCTATCTTATTTTAAGAAATTGCCACGGCCACCCCAATCTTCAGCAACCACTGCCCTGACCAGTCAGCAGCCATAAAGTTGAGGCAAGACCCTCCACCAGCAAAAAGAGTAGGCCTCACTGAAGGCTCAGATGATGGGTGCAACATCTAGCTGGTTGCAGCAGAGTGCAGTGAGATGCGGCATCTACCTTGTGACAGGGTGCTGCATCCAGCTCGTTGCAGTGGAATGCAGTATCCAGCTCTCTGCACTGGTGTGGCGTCTGCTCATCTTGAGGAGGGGCGGACTGAACCTGGGACCACCCATGTGGTAGGCTGCCACCCATCTGGTTGAGCCACATTTGCTTCCCCCAGTAGCCTTTCGAAAAAGCCCTTCAGCCTACAGTGATTCTTTCTTTTTTGAGTTCCTTTTGCACGTGTTGCCGGTATGAAGCGGTAGCATGTTGGCTTGTTCCTAAGCAAGCGGTTCCCACAGATGGACAGGATTTATGCCATTTTAACCTAGGCTATATGGATAGGGTTATTTTTTTTCTTTTTTTTTTAAAAAAAAAAAAAGATTATTTCTTCCCCCCTCCCCCCCATTGCCCCATTGTCTGCTTTCTCTGTCCATTCGCTGTGTGTTCTTCTGTGACTGCTTTTATCTTATCAGCGACACCGGGAATCTGTGTTTCTTTTTGTTGCATCATCTTGTTGTGTCAGCTCTCTGTGTGTGTGGCACCATTCCTGGGCAGGCTGCACTTTCTTTCGTGATAGGCGGCTCTCCTTACGGGGTGTACTCTTTGCGTGTGAGGCTCCCCCACGCGGGGGACACCCCTGCATGGCAGGGCACTCCTTGCGCGCATCAGCACTGTGCATGGGCCAGCTCCACGTGGGTCAGGAGGCCCTGGGTTTGAACCCTGGACCTCCCATGTGGTAGACGGATGCCCTATCCTTTGGGCCAAGTCCATTTCCCTGGAGAGGGTTATTAACAGTCGTATTAAAATGGGATATCTTCCTACTTAAGTGAAAAGGCTCCTTGGGACAGAAATGCCGCGTTCCTTTCTGTCCAGTGAACCTTAAGCATTGTCACCGAAACCATTTGTGCTTGTTGAACTTACCTGGACCTTTGGCAAGTTAACATCTACGTATAGGCTGCTTTACCTGTAAAATGGGATTTCCACTACATGTGGTAGTTGAGGGCTGAGAGAGTGGGGTTGCCACCTAGAAGCTGATAGCACTGCCTCCCGTTCTGGTACCATTTTCCTTACAGAACTTTTTCAGGAAAAAGGGAGAAAGGGAAAAAAGACCAGCTCTTCCACCTATCTTCTGTACAAAGGACCCTAGGCCAGTGGTTCTCAACTGGGGGAGGCGTTGCGCAGACCTTCTGAATGTCAGGAGACATTTTGGTTGTGGCCACCGTGGGAAGAGGCGAGTGTGCGTCAGCTTCCGGAGCAGGAGGCAGAGGCGGATACTGCTCATGCTCGGTAGGGCCCGGTGTCGGCGCCCCGAGGGCCAGGTCCTGCTCTGCGCACAATTGCCCTGTATTTTTCTGCACTAAAATCTTGTTTTTTTGTTATTTACTGAGTTACTTCAACCTCTTGGAAATAGTTGGAACAAACAAGATAGTTCCTCACTTCAGGATTCCTGTTTTCTTTTTAATCTTCCCCCTCGCGGCTTGCTTGCTGTCTGCTCTCTGTGTCCGTTGCTGCGCTCTTCTGCGTTTTTTGCTTGTCTCCCTTTTTGTTGGGTCACCTTGCTGAGTCAGCACTCCGCTGCGCTTGCGGGGCAGACGGCTCTCCGCAGCGTGTGGGCGAGCCTGCCTTCACAAGGGGTCCCTGTCCCAGGGCCTCCCATATGGTAGACGGGAGCCCAGCTGATTGAGCCACAGCCGCTTCCCGGATTCCTGTCTTTTTATACTGCACCTCACAGTCTCTGGGCTCTTGCTCCCTGGGGTCAGCTTGTCAGAAAGGGAAGTTCTCCCCCAGGCTTTCTTTAACCTTCCACAAAATCCTCTTCCCTTTATATCGGGTAAGCAAGCACTCTTCCCCCAGCCCCAGCTGAGAGAAAGCAAGTAGAAAAGTCCCTTTGGAAGTGAGTTTAAGGAAATCTTTTACTGTTTGGAGTTTTTTTTGTATTGCAGGGTTGAATCCTACAAACTTGAGTGACTCTTTGAATGATTTCTCCTCTTCTTTTGTTTCATCTTCTGACCTTGTCCCCTGTGGCCCTGCTGTGCCCACCCACCACTGCAGCCGGCAGCCCCACATTGCTGTGGGTCCTTAAATAGTGTGTGTGTCAGTAATAAACCTTCTGGCAGCAGAATGGCTTCTGCAGTGAGGATTGTGATTTCTGTCCATGAAAGAGCACCTTCGCCCCAGGCTCTTCAGCTGCTCTCTATCAGCCCTCCTCTCCCTTTCTCTCCAGAGACCCTCTTTGGAGGGTCCCTGCCCATTGCCCACCAGTACAGGCCTGCGGCCTGCCCTCCAGCCACATCCTGCCGCCTACTGCCCAAGTGTAGCCCCTCATCCCTCTGGTTCACAGCTAAGCCCCGGGCCCTGGGCCAGCCTGGCTGGAGACAGACCTCTTACCTCAGGACAGCCCCCAGCGGCCGGGGCTGCTCCTCTCTTCTCCTGGGACAGGACTCAGCCTGGACTGGCAGCTCTCAGCCATGTCCTCCCAGCTGAGGGGAGAATCTGTCCTTTGGTTCCTGACACAGGTGCCCCTTCTCATGGGATTTCGCTTTGGTTGACCCCTCACTCCCTTCCTTGCTGGACTTCACTCTCGAGGGCAGAATTCTGCTTGCTTCTCTTTCTAGGTCCTGGAAATGCCTCACACATAATGGGCATGAAACAGGCATTTTGTGTTTGTTGTCTTTACATCACTTTGCTTTTTGGTATTCCTCTGAAAGTCATTCTTCATGCATTATTATTATTTGCCAGAGGAACTCATCTGGCTTGACATTTTTCTAGTGCAACCATTTGAATTACTAGGTTCTTAAACTGTCCGGTTCATGGTTACTATTATACTAAGCCAACCCAAACCCACCCTTGCTCTTTAGAAAGAGAGCGAACCCTCTACAATAATCCATTCTTCTCTGCTACTGAACCATGCCGGCATAAAAAAATTTCAAGAATGTTTTAAATACAGAAAGTTTAATGTGGGCAGATAGGTCATTGTTAACTAACTAGTGGACTCTTGCTGGTAAAATGTGTATCATAACTTGGAAGTGACTCTAAAATGTGGTGCTTGCAGAGTTTTAGCTTCATCTGTAGCTCGTTAGCCGACAGCCTCCTGACCTGCTCCTGCTTGTGGCCAGTGCTCCCACAGGCCACTTGTTGCCGAGTGTAGCAGTTTGATATGGTTAGGAATTTCAAAAATAGGTATTGGATTATGTTTGTAAACTGGTCTGTACCTGGGCCTGATAGAGTTATGATTAGGGCTTGATTGGGCCACGTCATTAGGGCTTGGAGTCCTGGGCCTTGGTGGGTGGGGGCGCACAGATAAAAGGCAAAGGACAGAGTTGAGGGTTCCTAATGTTGGAATTTTGATGTTGGAGTTTGATGCTGATGTCTTAAGTTGGAGCCCCTGGGAAAGAGAGAGAGCAGTTCACCTGATAGCCTACAGCTGACCTTGTGGAGGAAACAGAGGCGCTGAGCCAGAGGAGCCAGGAAGCCTGAGCCCTGCAGACGTCGGCAGCCATCTTGCTCCAGCATGTGGAAACAGACTGTGGTGAGGGAAGTAACTTATGCTTTATGGCCTGGTATCTGTAAGCTCCTACCCCAAATAAATTCCCTTTATAAAAACGAACCAGTTTCTGGTGTTTCGCATCAGCACTCCTCTGGATACACTGAGAAAGAGCGCACTGGATGGCGAAGGTTTGGGGTTTGGCTTCACCACTGCCACGTGGGCCGTCAGCCTCACTGCTGCTGTGTTCTCACCTGAAGATGCAAGCAATTTTACCTTTGTTGTAGGTTGCTGTGAACACAGTAAAGTAGGAAATGTGTGCTAGCATTCGTGTGGGGCATGGGTTATCAGCGGTAGCTGTTCTGTTACGCCCAAGAAGATGGCATGCGGAGAGCAGACGACGGGCTGACTTGGTGGCTTGCGGCCGAGGTGAGAGTGAGGAGGAGGAAGCTCAGGGCTGGGAGTCGGGCGGCAGCGTGGCGCTCTGCTGCCGAGGCGCCTCGACGGCCGCCTGCCGTGCCGGCCGCTTTTGCCTGAGTCTGAGTGCACCTCATTGCTGCGGTTTCCTTGTGGACTAAACGTGGCTAGTCGTGACTGAGGTGGCTGCCTGCAGCTGGTCAGTGTCAGCGCGTGCCTGCCGTCCTGCACTCCGCGCCAGGTACTGTGCTTGCCGTGTTCTGTGGACGCGTGCGTTCACTCTTAGCTACGGGACTTCATGCGCGGTGGGTGTCGGCAGCACCATGCTGTAGGTCAGGAAATGGAGACCTAGAGAGGCAAGAAGCTTGCCAGGGTCGAATAGCCCTTAAAGCAGCAGATGCTGGACCGAGCCCACTTCTTCCATGAAAGTGTGCTGTGAGTCTGTGGCCTGCCTTTGTTGGGCCCCAGGGGAGGGAAAGCAGGCATGGGTTGCAGCATTAAACTATAAGTTAAGCCTTTAAAAGTTGAATTTAGGTGTTAGAGAAACAATTAAAAATTTTTTTCTCAATACTAAAAGAAGTTGCAGATATTTAGTAGCCTACAGAAAATTGTATCATCTTGACTTCATTCTTTATCTTCTTTCTTTCTTCCTGGAGGAACCAGGAGATAGAATGAATGGCAACCAGTACTTTTCTAAACCTTTTAAATTAATGTGGAGGTAGGCCTGATGGCTTCTAGAACTCTCCTGAGGTTCCACTGTTTCCCCTACATCCAGTATGTTGTCTCGGCAGATGGTGCAGGCTTTATGTATTTAATGGCCTGTAAATTGTAGGTGTTGTGAGTTAGATGTCAATGAATGATGGTAAGTTGAAGTGATTTTCTAGAGGTTTTTTTTTAAATGAGAAATTAGGATCAAAGCTACATTTCTTAATAGTATACTTAGAATGATTTGATTTCTCTTCTGGCTTCTTAGGTTTGTATTCATTTTATTGACTGCTTATATCTAAGTGAGATTTGTTAGCTATACAGCAAAGCAGTTATGTTTGCTTGCATGAAGTTAGGCAGATGTGACCTGGTTGGGTTACTCTGGTATGGTACCCAGTCCACAGCAAGGTTTTCTGGTGTCTTCGGGAAGTTCTGACATGGCTTTACTGTGGAGTAAGTATTGCTGTAAAACTACACAGCATTTGAACTGTTAAGTCTTGGTCCCCTATCAGGTACTTATCCCTGAGTAGACAGTCAGTCCTGGGCTGTAAAATTACTGGTTGAGAGAAAGTGGGCGTGAGGCTCCTTGCGAGGAGTTTCCAGCTGTGAGAGTGAGTCCTTTACTTGCTTCATTATTTTGTAACTTTATTTTTAGGACCCTGGGTGCTTGGTAAAAGGTGTACAACTTGCATTCGTGCCAGTGCCGTGGCTCCAGGGCATTGCTGCTGTGGGAGGTTGAGTTCCCGTGGTTGATTACAGGGAGACTTGTGCCTTCCTCCCTTTGCCATTCAGGAAGTGACTGGGTGGGTAACCTTTTATGCATGAAATTGATAAAGATACCACATTCACATTTTTAATACAACTTTATTGAGCTATAATTCACATACCATACAATACCACCTATTTGTGGTGTACAATTCAGCAATTTTGAGTAGATTCAGAATTGTGCAGCCATCACCACAGTCAGTTTTAGAATATTTTCATCATCCACAAATCATACCCATTAGCAGTCATTTCCCATTTGCCCCACAATCCTCACCCAGCCCTAGACAACTGCTAAACTACTTTCTGTCTCTGCATATTTGCCTGTTCTGGACATTTCATATTAATATAAATGGCATCATACAATATGAACTCTTGTGTGACTGGCTTCTTTCACTTAGTATAATGCATTCAAGATTCATCCATGTTGTAGCATGTATCAGTACTTTCTTTCTTTTTGCCAAATGATATTCCATTGTATTGGTATACCACATCTTATTTATGCATTTGTCAGTTGATGGAATTTGGATCGTTTCCACTTTTTGGCTATTAAGCATAATGCTGCTTTGAGCATTCGTGATAAGTTTTTCTTTGGGCCCATGTTTTCATTTCTCTTGTTTGGGTATATACCTAGGAATGGAATTACTGGATTTTATGATAACTCCTGGGTCATATGGAACTACCAAACTATTTTGCCAAGTGGCTGCACCATTTTACATTCCCATTAGCAGTGTATGGGGGCTCCAATTTCTCCATATCCTTGCCAACACATTATTATCTGTATTTTTTATTATATCCATCCTAGTGAGTGTGAAGTATCTCATTGTGGTTTTGTGTTATGTTTTTCTGCTGGCTAATAACAGTGAACATTTTTTGATGTGCTTATTGGCCATTTGTGTATCATCTTTGAAGAAATGTCCTCAGCTCTTTTGCCTATTTTTTCCGTTGGTTTATTTGTCTGGTAATGTTTTAAGAGTTCGGTATATATTCTAGATGCAAGTCCCTTATCAGATCAAGGATTTATAAATATACCATTCTTTGTGTTGTCTTTTCACTTTCTTGATGGTGTTCTTTGAGCATACAAGCTTTTAATTTTGAAGACGTCCAATGTATCTGGTTTTTTTTTCTTTTCTTTCTTGTGCTTTGGTGTCATATCCAAGGTTGTGACGATTTATGCCTTTGTTTTATAGTTTTTAGTTCTAGCTTTTATAGTTCTAGCTCTTATAGAGTTTTATAGTTCTAGCTCTTGCATTTAGGTCATTTTGAGTTACTTTTTCAAAACATTCATGTTTTAGGGTCTGGTAGCTCTAGCACTTGGTTTGGAGAGTTGGCGCGTAAAACCTTTTGGCAAGCAGCCCTTCCTCACTTTGGCCCCACCGACCACAGGAGCCGGTGGCCTTCTTGGCCCTGCAGCGTTGGCAGCTCCAGAGCAGAGACTTCGGCCGTAATTATTTTTATATTCTCTTTGTGTTTCTCTGTTCACCAAAATGGCTTCATTCTTTCTACTGTCCAGCCCCACAACATGAATTCCTGGCACCTGAGTGGGCCTGGCTAGGACGCGGATGTGGAGTCCGCATGGAGCCTTGCTGCTGGCACCAGCAGCCACTTCTCAAGCTCCGAGAGGAATTCGGTGCGGCACCGGAGGACAGCGTGTCTCCCATTTTACGAAATTAGGAAGGATTTAAACAAAGGGAATGGTGGTGTTACCAAAGCATGCAGCCTACACAGTATTGTAATTCAGGGAAAGCACACATAGCTTCTTCTTGTTTGCCAACAGCCTCAATGACAAGTCTTTCCTGGCTTCCCATTGTTGGCAAATTCCTCTTGGTAGGAACAAATGCAAACACAACCCAGATTGTTCAGGAAGATTCCCCCACCACTTGCACGTGTGTAGACTGTACCCGGGTTTTCTACAATCACATTCTCAGTGTATTTCAGCCCCTTGGTGTGTACACAATCAGTACTCGAATTCCTGAACAAAGTGCCTACGTTGTGGCCCTGGCCTCCTGGCTTAGCTAAGAACATTTTAAACCTCCCTGCCTCGGTTTTTTGAGGTAGAGAGATGGGAGATAACAGATGTCTTTAAGTGGTAGTATTATTTTATTTAGTAAATTAAAAATACTACGTGATGTAATTAAGGGTTCTCATCATCCTACGTGTTAATGGGCTTGCATGACAGACACTGCTTTTTGCAGAGCGGCCCCCTCTGCCCCTTGGTCCTGGTCGCAGAGCAGTGGCACAAGCTGAGCATCTCACCGTCTGCAGATGAGCCGCTGCCCCAGGAGGGCCGTGGGAGCCAACACTCCTGCACTTTACGTGTTTTCACAGAAGCCTTGAGCAGCTCAAAAATCACCTGGCTGCACGTCCTCGTTTCCTCGTTGCCGCTTACTGGATGGGCCCTTCCCCATGTGGTCTCATCGCTTGTAGTTGGCTACTTTAGCGAGGTCGACGCTTGTGCCCTTACGATGTGCAGGGCTGGCCACATGAAGGCAGGCACGTGTTGTAAACATGCAGGGGCACGTCTGTGAGTGGAGGCCTAGGAAGAGGGGCTGCCTCGTGCTGTCGGATGCAGGTGGGGAGGCTCTGGGAAGACGGCTGAGCCTCCAAGGCTCTGTGTGTGTGGAGGTAGTGAGCCTCGACCACGCTTGGCATTATTTCACGTCACATGGTACTTTTTGTTTCCCTCTCGTGGAAGCAGCCTCCTGGTTCCACCTGCCTCTGTGTGTCGCGGGGCGTACCCCACCTCCCAGCTGAGGAAGCAGCGTGCACCTGAGTGAGTGGCCAGGTACTGCTGAGATAGGGCAGGTTGTAGGAGTCCAGATTCCACCATTCCATTCTAGGTAGTCGTGGCCAGAGTGCATTCTGGTTTTGTGGGAGAGAAGGGCGGAGAAGGCAGGCCCCACGTGTTACTGTGCGAGCCCGAAAAGGGACTTGGGAAGGCTGAAGCTTTGAAAGTAACTTTTTAGAAAGCTTTTTACTTTGAAATCTTTTTCAAGGAAAAGCTTTAAGAGTAAAACTACTGTATATCCTTTTACCAATTTTTTAACAGTTCACCATGTTTGCTTTCATTCTGTGTTTGTATAGATACTTGCACATTTTCCCAACCCATTCAGGAGCAGCTTGCATATGTAATGCCACTACTTCAGTGTATATTTTCTAAGAACAAAAATAGTCTCTTCTTCACCCAGAGTACAGCTGCCACCTTCAGGAAGTTTATTCGGTTTTGTCTGTCATGTCCTTAATAGCAGTTTTCTTTTTCTCCTGGGATCTTGCATTGCATTTCAGTGTAACCCTTTGGTTTGGAACAGCCTTCCTTCCTCTTTCATGCCCTTGGCACTTTTGGAGAACACAGGCAGCTCTTTTTATTTGAGCCAGTGGGTTGGGTGAATGACCCCTCTGGGCAGGGAAGGTGACAGGGACGATGGGTGGGGCAGGCCTGCTGCTCTGTTGCTGGAGGCCCAGGTGAGTGGATGCTGCAGGGGAGGGCTTGGCTGGGGTGCAGCTGGGGAGAGGTGACAGGTGCGTCTCATACTCCCTCCCCGGGAGGTTAGAGATGCAGAGGAGAGTGACTGGGACCTGGGAGGGGGCAGGCCCTTCTCAGTTCTCCTGGACACCGGGCGCCTCTGGTGGAAGCTCGACTTAGGAGGTTGTCAGTGCTGACTGGCCTTTCGGGAGTTGTGGGGCCTGTGGTAGATGGATGTTTGTCACCTACTTGAGGGCAGGTGCCAGTGAAGGTGGACCTGAGGTCTCCAGCTTCAGGGAGGAACGTTTCCTGGTCATTGGGCGTGGGGGGTGCCTGGTTTGGGGGAGCCCATGGGCTGGTGTCTGTGCGTGGAAACTGGCCTCTTTCCCCAGCTGAGAGAGCATGTGGAGCCTGCCCTTGACGACAGGTTTTGAAAGGGGTGCTTGTAGAATTTATCCATCTTGCTTCTGTGACTGTTGACAGTCTACCAAGGGCAAGTCCTGAATCTTCTATTCAGAGAGTCAAGGAAGAAAAATTGGGGCTTTTAAATATCATGGAAGTATTTTATAACCCATGCAACTCAAATGCATTGATATTTTCTTTTATAAAGCATGTGTTCTTATAGCAAAGAACATTCATTGCAGAACGTGGGACTGGAGATCTCTCACTGATGGAATGGCTGTAAAATGACATTAGATTTTCAGTTTTACACAACATTTGCCACTTGCATGAAATGGCAGTAACTGCCTTAGATCAGTGGTCCTGCTTGGTTCCTTTATACAACGTTTGTGTGAGTTACCTCCTTTTAAGTTCTGCAGTGTTTTAAGAACACGATTAGTTAAAATAGATCCTACTACCAGAATGTCTGCTGGCTATGATTTGTGCTTCTCTTACTCTTTCTCAGTAGAATATGACATTTAGGAGTTACTCTGTAATGCACACATAGGTGTTTAAGTAGAGACTAGGAAGGTGACCAGGCCTTCCACACCAGTTCCTGGTTCCTGGGTGGGTCCATCACTTAGGTTGTAGCATATATAAAGCAGGAATGGTAGTCCACATTGTCCTGGACTGTGGATCTAAGAGCCTTTGTAAACTGCAAATATTTACACAAATATTATCTCTTCATCTTTCTCCCCTCAGTTTCTTTGGGTTTTATCAAAGCACAGGGAAATAGGAGGACAGGGAGAGGCAGCGTAATGCAAGCACTGAAACTTGAAAATGGTTCTGATCCAAAGCAGCCTGCAGCCTGGCTTCTTGTCACCCTGCAGCTGCTGCCTTCAGAGCTTCCCAAAACGGTGCCTCAGCAGCATTCTGGCTCGGCCTCTGCTGCTGCTTCTGCTCCCTTCTTCCTGACCCGTGTCTGCTGCCCTACGTCGTCCAAGCCTCTGGCATAGCTGCGTGGCTCTTGCAGTTTCATTCCTGTAATGAGGGCTCCTCTGTGTTGTCGCCACTGCTTGCCTCCTAGATTCTCTTCTATTTTTAATCAATTTTATTGACTGTGATAAAACACAGTCTATTCACAGTGAACAATCACTGGTATTTAGTATAATCAGAGTTGTGTATTCATCACTTCAACCAATATAGAGCATTTTCATGACTCCAGTAATAATAGTAATAACCAAAAAAACTCTGCCCCTTAATAATCACCTCTCAATCTCTGTCCTTGCCCTTCTGTGCATAGGTGCTGTTCTGTTTCAATCTTTCTAATTTATTTGTGTTTTGCATAGATGGAGTAAAACCATATATATTGCCTTTTGTCTAGTTTCTTTCACTTAGTATATTTCCTTTTTTTTTTAACCCTTAGTGGAAAATTAACATACTACTGTACACATCTGTCCATAGTTTGCTTTGGTTGTGTTTTTGCCTGATATTAACATCTTGTATCATTAACCTGTATTTGTTCAACTTCAAAGAAGAGCAGTAATATATATGCAATATTGCCCATACTCTTATTTCGCGTGAGGTTTTACTGTGCTCTGCAGTCCCATGTTACATTTTTTAGCTTTCCTTCTAGTAATATACATGATCTTAGGCTTTACCTTTCAACCACTGTCATACCCATATATTAGCACTGCTAGTTACAAACACCATGATATGCTTTCACTATTTCTATGCATTTCCAAAGATTAACGAACAACCTTGTTAGCAGTTCCACCAAGGTTAAACCTCACCTTTCTATTCTCTGACCTCATTCTATATTCTGGTGTCCTGTATTTGAGTTATTTACTCCCTGAGTTTACAGTATATTTAGTTCATAGTAGGGCAGTCATACAGTATTTGTTCTTTTGTGTCTGGTTTGTTTCACTCAACATAGTGTCCTCCAGGTACATCTGTGTTGTCATGTGCTTCATGACTTCATCGAGCTGCATGATCTATCATGTATGTACACCTCAGTTTATGCATTCGTCAGATGGACACCTGGGTTGTTTCCAACTTTTATCAATTGTGAATAATGTTGCTGTGAAATCACTGTGTAGATGTCTGTTCATGTCACTCGCAGTTCTTCTGGGTCTATACCCAGTAGTGGTATTGCCAGGTCCTATGTCAAGTTTATATTCAACCTCTTTAGGAACTGCCAAACAGTTCCTCCACAGTGGCTGTACCATTCAACATTCCACCAGTAGTGAATATGTGTTCCTTCTCTTTACATCCTCTCCAACACTTGTAGTTCTGTCTTTTAAATAGTGACCATTCTGATAGTTGTGATATAATATTTCATTGTAGCTTTGATTTGTGTTTCTCTAATCACTAGTGATGCTGAACATTTTTTCATGTATTTTTTCACCCTTTGTATTTTTGTCTATTCAAGCCTTTTGCCCATTTTCAAATCAGGTTGTTTCTTTTTATTGTTGAGTTGTAGATTCTCTTTATAGCTCATGGATATGAAACCGTTATTGGATATGTGGTTTCCAAATATTTTCTCCCATTGCATTGAGTGCCTTTTCACCCTTTTGACAGAGTCCTTATACAGCAAGGCCATATAACCACTCTCCTCTTCTTTGTGCAAAATTACTTTGCTTTTAATTGAATTTAAGCTACTGGAGATTTGAGTGTTACAGAAAGTTCTGTTTTACATCAGAATTTTCTTATGGGCCACCAAAGTATCCATGATTGGAAATTGTGGGCACTTACTGAGCAGTATGCAGACTTTGCTGGGAAGGTAATCCATCAGCAATGGAAGTTGCAAATGGTCTATAATGATACCATGTTTATTTCATTTTCTTTATATGGAAAAGGGATCCATTGAGTTAGAGATATTTTGGATGCATTTAGTATATAATCATTAATATATTTGTACCATGTCAAATTAGTTTAGGTCAGAAGGAACAACTTCTCAATATGCCACATTCATAGTAGTCATGTGTATTAGTCAGCCAAAGGGGTGCTGCTGCGAAATACCAGACATCTGTTTGCTTTATAAAGGGTGGTTGTTTGGGGTAGAAACGTACTGTTATCAGGCCATAAAGTGTGAGTTACTTCCCTCCCCAAAGTCTGTTGCCACATGTTGGAGCAAGATGGCGGGCGACGTCTGCCAGGGTCCAGCCTCCCTCTTCTCTTCAGGCTCCTGGTCCCAGCTTCTTCCCATGTCAGCTGGAGGCTGGGATGAGCCTCGTCTCTTTCCGGGGGCTCGTTCCTCTCCAGGCTCAGCTGCTCCGCTCTCCACAAGCCCAGCTGTAGACTTTCAGGCGAACATCTTGTCTCTTCCCGGGGCCTCTGCCATGTCTGATGGGGCCTTCTCTCCTTCCTCGCGCAGCTGCTTCTCTGTGGGCTTACTTCCCAGGGCTCCAGCTTTCTCCTCTGTCACGTTGTTTTCTCTGTGAGTCCCTGCCCCCTTTGGGCATCCTGCTGATGTGTCCCAATCAAAGCCTTATTCATTATTTAATCAAGTAGAAAATACAGGCTAATACTCCCAGAGGAACAGACTAGTTTATAAACACAATCCAATTTCTATATTTGGAATTCATAAACAATATCATACTGCTATATCATGATAGTGCTTTTCTTTGCTCTTTTTTCTCTTGCTTGAATCCATATAATTTAAAGTACTAATTTGTATTTCTTTCAATTCCATGTGGTAATTCCATTGTTTTAAAGCTTTAACCAGTTTTGTCTTTACTAATAACCCACTTAATCTGTCACGATAAATAGTACTTCTTAATTGTATTGACTTAAGATTTATCCAGTCAAAACTATATATTACTAGATTTTTTTGTTACTTTCAAAGAGTATTTGAAACCGTGTTTTGCAATTGGTTGGCAAAGAGCTTTAGAACATATACACAAATCCTAATACTGAAAACTGGTATTGCTAAATTTTCTACCGAAAGGATTGCGAACATTCTTAGTTATATACATATCTGTATGTATAACTCTTTTTTTTTTCCAGATTCTACTCAATTTACTCATTTTTAAAAAAATATTACATTCAAAAAATATGAGGTCCCCATTCACCCCCACTGCCCCCACTCCACCACTACCCCCACAGTAACACTCCCCCCTATCATCATGACACATCCATTGCATCTGGTGAGTACATCTCTGGGCATCACTGCACCCCATGGCCTGTGGTCCACACCATAGCCCACACTCTCCCACGTTCCATCTAGTGGGCCATAGGAGGACATACAATGTCCAGCAGTTGTCCCTGGAGCACCACCCAGGACAACTCCAAGTCCTGAAAATGCCTCCACATCTCATCTCTTCCTCCCATTCCCCGCACCCAGCAGCCACCATGGCCACTTTTTTCCACACCAATGTCACATTTTCTCGATTATTAACCACAATAGTTCATGAATAGGATATCAGTAAGTCCACTCTAATCCTTACTGTATTCCTCCTTCCTGTGGACCTTGGAATGGTTGTGTTCATTCACATCTATGTCAAGAGGGGGCTTAGATTCCACATGGATACTGGATGCAATCCTCCAGCTTTCAGTTGTAGGCACTCTAGGCTCCATGGTGTGGTGGTTGACATTCTTCAACTCCATGTTAGCTGAGTGGGGTAAGTCCAATAAATCAGAGTGTAGGAGCTGAAGTCTGTTGAGGCTCAGGGCCTGGCTATCATATTGTCAGTCCAGAGATTCAAATCCCCTAGATATATCTTAAACCCCAGTACCAACTACAATTCCAGTAAAGTAGCATGAAAGGCTTGTGAAAAGAGATCCCAACTGAGTCCAGCTCCATCACGCAGAAACACCAGCTCCCAAGAAGGGCCGACTGACTTGGCAGTGAACCCCATCTGCCATGACCATAGAACCTGTGGGTCTCTTTAGCCCTCAAAAGGACCAGTACCTGAGGTTGTATCTTCTTTATCTGTCTCTGAGACTCTGCTCAGGTGTGCATAAGGGCAATCCTTCAGACAATCTCCAGGCTCTTTTTTAGAGACTCATAGCCATATGAACTCATTTGTCCTTTCCATTTCCCCCTTACTTTAGGTCAAACAGCATTTTTAACTCCTGTTATTATATGTAGACAGGGATATTCTGCTGGTCCGTGTTGAACCTTTAATTCAAGGTCATTTTCTAGTTGCATCATCAGCTGGTACTTGGTAGTGATCCCTCGGTGCCAGGGAGGCTCATCCCCAGGTGTCATGTCCCACACTGCGGGGAAGGCATTGCATTTACATGCTGAGTTTGGCTTCGAGACTGGCCACATTTGAGTAACACGGAGGCTGTCAGGAGGGAACTCTTAGGCACAGTGCTGCTCTAGGCCTTGTTCTTATTTCAGGTGTATAGGCTCACAAGCATAGTCATTAGTATCAGGGACTTGCTGTTGGACCCTCATTCCTTCCTGGTCCTTACTGTTGCACCTGGGGGACTGTCGCTGCTCCCCTAGGGACCACGACAGAGATCAATTATTTTGTTGTTGAAATAATTTCATTGAAAGTTGTAAACATATGTTCCATTGCATGTTTACCAAAAAAGTGATAGAATAGGGAAGTGGGTAATTCCATTCACTTGTAAAACTTCCAGAAAATATTTCAGAGTGGTGTTGAAGAGCTTTAGAATGTATTAAAATCATATGTAGTGCTTCCATCCCTGCCCCCATCCCCACTGCCTGGCTAAGCACCATTTGGTTTAGAATGATTGCTTTCTCTGGCTCTGTGATGCCTCCCCACCCTTTTTAGTCAGGGTACAATTTTTATAACAGGATATGAATTTTATAAGTGACGGGGTATTGTTCTCATTTGGCACAATTTTTAGGTGTTATTAATATAAAGCAAAGCATTGCTGTGGGTTCTGGTAAGTTCTCATGGTGCTCCTGTAGTACAGAGGCTGTCAGCTTTATGAACTTTCTGAGTGATCCGGGCTCTGCAGCAGTTGCAGTTAAGTGTTGCTTTCTGTTGATGGCACTGCCAGGTTGTGATGTGACAGCTCACAGGGGCAGGAACTGGAGACTTGAGACTAGGCAGGTATCCTTTATGAGGGGAGGGCCACCTTGCCCCTGGTCATTGTCTGCCGAGGTGGGGGCTTCTTTGTGGCCTTGAGAACTGGCTTCTGGGTAGGCTGCACTTATGTACCAGCGCCTGCCTTAGTATGGTAGTGAAGAGCTCACCCGGCGCACCTGAGGCAATGTGGACAGGTCCGGGCTCCGTGGGACTTGAATTTCCTGTGATCTGGAAATCCTGGTGAGCGCAGCCTAGGACCACAGCAGCCTTTCAGGGTCTACATGGCTCCCATGGGCGGCACGAAGCTTGCCCTCTGCAGAACTTTCTTAGACTCCCAGCACGTTCCCCTGAGTTTCCCACAACATTTTTTTTGTAACTCTATTGAACTTTCCAGTTTATCTTGTTGATTTTAACCCAGGATTCTAACCTGTCAATGTCATTTAATTGTCGATTTTATCGCTTGTCTTATTTTGGTTCTTGTCAAGAGCATGTTTGGTCATGTGATACACACAGACACACAAGCACAGTAAAAAACACTTGTTGATAACAATAATAACTAATACCCTGCATAGTCTGTAGTCATTTTAAAAATCCTTTCTTTGTAGAGTCTTCCCAATGGATTGATTTTCATGATCATATTTTGATAATTGGAGCAGCGCATCTCAGTATAAAAGTTGTTATTTTTCAAAGACCAGTTACTGTTTTTTTGCTTTTTCTATCTGGTTGAGTTATCTTTTTGGTGCATCATTGCGCAGAGGCCTGCACCTCTCTGCGCATGTCTGGGATGCGTTTTTTCTTTTTTTACCAGGAGGTCCTGGGAATAGAACCCGGGTTCTCCATATGTTAACTGGAACAGCTGCTTCCCCCAGTTACTGTTCTTATTGCTCGTCTTCTGTTTTTTACCTATATTTCATCATTTTTTAAACATTCCCATTGGAGGATTATAGGAAAAGTGATTAAAGCAAATTTGGTACCTTTGGGTAAAAGACAGTCTATCAGCTGAGAATTGGCATTACAAATGTGTTACCTTAGAGTTAAACTGAAGGCTGCCTGTTCATCATTTAAATAGAGGCAGACACTGTACTCAGGATCTCCTTCTGTCTGGAGAAGGTGTTTTCCTTAATCAGTAGGTTTCCCTTCTTCCTCCAAGCCTACGTATAGCTCTAGGTTCTTGGAGTATGGGCAAAACGGGAATGAATCAGAAAATTTTTGAAGGATTGACATAGACAATAATATTGATGAATAGCTTTTTTAAAAAAAAATCGTGTTATACCAGACAATTCACATATATTATCTCCTTTATTCATTGCAACAATCCTGGAGGAAACAGCTATTTAATAAGCCCTGTTTTATAGTTGAGAAACCTGGGGCTCAGACATAGTGGAATTGTGTGGAGCGAAAGATTGGGCTGCTTTTGTTTGGATATCTTTGGCTCTGGAAAGACAGATTTGCCTTTTGTCAGAAAGGAAAGGAACTTGTCAGGTGAGATGCTATTCCCCTAGTGATGTCTTAGATGTCCTCTTTTTTTTTAAAGATTTATTTTTTTTAGTTTTTCTCTCCCCCCCCCCCCCCCCAGTTGTCAGCTCTCTGTGTCCATTCGCTGTGTGTTCTTGTGACAGCTTCTGTCCTTATCAGCGGCACCGGAAATATGTGTTTCTTTTTGTTGCGTCATCTTGTTGTGTCAGCTCTCCGTGTGGGCGGCGCCATTCCTGGACAGGCTGCATTTTCTTTCGCGCTGGGCGGCTCTCCCTACGGGGCACACTCCTTGCACATGGGGCTCCCCTACGCAGGGGGGACACCCCTGCGTGGCACAGCACTCCTTGCAGGCATCAGCACTGCGCGTGGGCCAGCTCCACACGGGTCAAGGAGGCCTGGGGTTTGGACCGTGGACCTCCCATGTGGTAGGCTGACGCCGTATCCATTGGGCCAAGTCTGCTTCCCTTAGATGTCCTCTTGAAAGTCAGTTCACTCAAAGTAATTTCTTCTTCCCTCATACATCCTTCCGCCATCCTTTCTCTATACATTTAGGTCTTTCCACAGTTGTGAGATAGTTGCTTGTCTTAATGGAATATAGACTGATAAAGTACATAAGAAGGAATGTCACTTTAATTAGAAGAGATTATGCAAATCTTATATGATACAATATACAAATATTATGTAATGCTGAGGAATAACATTGATCCAGTAAATACATTTTTAGTAGACCCAAACATGGAGACAACCATTCTCAGAGAGCACTTTAGGATTTTAAAGAGTGCTTTTGTGCTGCTTTCTAATGCTCGAATGCCAGCTTAAGACACTTACCTTTTATTGAATAATTATTTTGTGCCAGATATTAAGGGCACAATGATCTAATTTTAAACCTCATTACATCCATATATGGTACACAATGTTGTTGTTCCCTTTTTTTTTTATTGTGGTAACATCTATATAACAAAACCTGCCATTTTAATAATAGTATATAATTCAGGTGGCATTAATTACATCTACAGTGATGTGCTACCATCAACACCATCCATTACCAAAACTTTTCATACTCTAAACAGAAACTCTACCTGTTAAACAGTAATTCTCCTCTACCCCCCCCATCCCCTGGTGACTGCTCATCTACTTCCTGTCTCTATGAATTTGCTTATTTCATATAAGTGAATCATACAATATTTATTTTTGTGTCTGACTTATTTAACCTAGGAAAATATTTTCAAGGTTTATCCATGTTGTAGCATGTATCAGAAAACCAAAATCCTAATTTTTTTTGGTCTGAATAATATCCCTTGTGTGGATAGACCACATTTTGTCTATCCGTTTATCTGTTGAAGGCTTAGATTTTTAAATAGATCACATATTAATAAAGGTACAGCCTGGTCAAATCTAGGTCTGTTTGTCTTAAGGCTCTTAGTAGGTTTCATTATTGCACTGTTCTCGGTTTTGTAACTCTGATGTTCACTAAAATGGCAATTACTCTTCTTTCCTCTTAACCGTCATCATCTACCAGAATGAGATCCTGTAACATGGGAGTTTGGGAGCTTGGAAGTAGGAGGAAGAATGGTTGTCCACACTGGCGATTTTACTATGAATTTTTACTACATTGAAAGTTTTAAAACTCTTCCTCCCAACAAAGAAAAGCCCAAAACCAGATAACTTCACAGGGGAAGTTTATTAGATATTCCAGGAAAAATTGATACCAGTCTTGCTCAAACTCTTCCAAAAAATTGAAGATAAGTGGACACTTTCTAACTTACTTTTCTAGGCAATCATCGTCTTCATACTAAAACTACATAAAGATAACTCAAGAAAAGAAAATTACAGACCAGTGTCTCTTATGAATATAAATGCAGATATCCTCAACAAAATACTAGCAAGCCAAATCCAATAGCACATTGAAAGAATCATACACGATGATCAAATGGGAGTTATCCAGATATGCAAGGTTTGTTCAACATAAGAAAATCAATTAATATACCACATTAACAGAATGAAGGGGAAAAAGCACAAGATCATCTCAATTATGCAGAAAATGTATTTGCCAAAATACAGCACCCCTTCTAGATAAAATAGAACTAGAAATAAATGGAAACATCCTCAGCATAATGAAGGGCTTAGATGTAAAACCGACCACTAACATCATACCTAAGGGTGAAAAACTGAGAACTTCCCCTTTAAGACCAGGAACAAGACAGAGATGCTCACTGTGATGGCTTGGCTCATGTGTCAACTTGGTTAGGTAATGGTGCCCAGGTGTTTTATCAGGCAAGCACTGCCTAATTGTTATTGTGAGGACATTTCATGGACTTAAGTATCATCAGTAAGGTGATTGCAATCTATGGCTCATTACATCTGCAGTCAACTGAGGAGAGTGCCTTCAGCAATGAGGGAAGTTTCATCCAGTCAGTAGAAGGCCTTAAGAAAGAACTGATGATTTCAGCAGTCGGAAGACAAAATTTCCATCTCTGCTTTCAGCCAGCCACCTTCTCCTGGAGAATTCATCAAAGACTTTCATCAGAGTTCCCAGCTTGGAACCTGCCCTATGAAATTAATTCATCCCCACAGTATGCGAGACAATTTCATAAAATCTCGTAATATGTATAGATACCTCCTATAAGTTCTGTTTCCCCAGAGAACCCTAATACATCCACTGTCACCACTATTATTTAACATTGTACTGGACTTTGTAGCCAGAGCAATTAGACAAGAAAAAGAAACAGAAGGCATCCAGATTGGAAAGGAAGAAGTTAAACTTTCCCTACTTGCAGATGACATGATCCTATATGCAAAAAATCTTGAAAAAGTCACAAAAAAGCCACTGCAGCTCATAAATGAACTAATGAAGTGATGGGATACAAGATCAGCATACAAAAATCAGTAGTGTGTCTATACACTAATAGTGAGCGGGTGGAAGAAGAAATGAAGCAATAGCAACTAAAAGAATCAAATATCTAGGAATAAGTCTAACCAAGGAGGTAAAGGACGGAAAACTGCAAAACATTGCTGAAAGAAATCAAAGAAGACCTAAATTAATGGAAGGGCATTCTGTATTCATGGATTGGAAGACTAAATATTAAGATGTCCGTTCTATCCAAGCGATTTGCAGATTCAACAAAACACAATCCCAATAAAAATTCAAATGACCTTCTCTACAGAAATGGAAATCCTAATCATCCAATTTATGTGGAAGGGTAAAGGGCCCCAGGTGGCCAAAGCCATCTTGAAAAAGAACGAAGTTGGTGGACGCTTGCTTTCTGATCTTAAAACTTCTTACAGGGGAATGGATGTGGCTCAAGCAGTTGAGTGCCCACCTCCCACATGGGAGGTGTCCTGGACTTGGTTCCTGGTGCCTGCTAAAGAAAGAACAGACAATGAGCAAAAACCAATGAGCAAAAATAACAAGCAAACAGATGAGAGCACCATCTTGGTGCGGGGAGGAGTTTCTTACAAAGCCACTGTAATCAAGATAGCATGGTACTGGCACAAGACAGACATTGAGACCAATGGAATCAAATTGAGAGCTTAGAATTAAACCCTTACATTTATGGCCAACTAATTTTTTTAATTTTTAAACCAATACTGGAGATTGAACCTGGTATCTCGCACATGGGGATCAGGTGCTCAGCCACTGAGCTACACCTGCTTCCCGTGGCCAACTAATTTTGGACAAAGAAACAAAGACCACTCAGTGAGAAATAATAGTCTCTTCAACAAGTGGTGCTGGGAAAATACGATGTCCATTTGCAAAAGAATGAAAGTGGGCCCCTGCCTCACACTATACAAAAGAATCAACTCAAAATGGACAAAAGATCTAAATATAAGAGCCAGAACTATAAAACTCCTAGAAGAAAATGTAGGGAGACATTTTCAGGATCTTGTGTTAGGAATGGTTTCTTAGATTTTATAACTAAAACACAAGCAACAAAAGAAAAAAATAGGTAACTGTGACCTCATCACATTAAACTTTTGTGCCTCAAAGGATTTTATGGATTTTATTGTGAAAGTAAAAAGACAACCTACAGAATGGGAGAAAATATTTGAGAACCACATATCCAGTAAGGATTTAATATCTAGAATATGTAAAGAATTCCTTCAACTCAACAACAGAAAGACAAAAAACCCATTAAAAAAATGGGAAAAACACTTGAATAGACATTTCTAGTCTATTCAAGATCATGTATTTTTTCCTATCATTCTGTTAATGTAATTTGTATTAATTGATTTTCTTGTGTTGAACCACTGTTGAATATCTGAGATAACTCCCACTTGATCATGAACATGCTGTTCATTTGGTTTTTTAGTGTTTTGCTGAAATGTTTATTGTTTTAGAGTTTAGAGTCCAGCTCTAAGCATGAGAGAAGTGGTGCTGGGTCATTGAGGCTTGTGTAATGTGGTTCTTTTTATTATTATTATTTCTTTTTTTTTTTTTTAAGATACATAGATCACACAAAATGTTACGACCATTGACTATGGGGTGCAGTGATGCTCAGAGATGAACTTACCAGGTGCAATGGATGTGTCATGATGATGGGAGAGAGTGTTGCTGTGGGGGGAGTGGGGGGCGGGGGCGGTGGGGTTGAATGGGACCTCATATTTTTTTAAATGTAAATTAAAAAATAAATAAATAAATAATTTAAAAAAATGTAAAAGGTTCCCATATACCCCACTCACCACCCCCACCCCACTCCTCCCACATCAACAACTTCTTTCATCAGTGTGGCACAGTCATTGCATTTGATGAATACATTTTGGAGCACTGCTGCACAGCATGGATTATAGTTTACATTGTAGTTTATACTCTTCCCCAGTCCATTCAGTGGGTTATGGCAGGATATATAATGCCCTGCATCTGTCTCTGCAATATCATTCAGGACAACTCCAAGTAACAAAAATGCCCCCATATCACACTTCTCTCTCCCTGCCCTTCAGCACCTCCAGTGGCCATTGTCTCCATATCAGTGATACACGTTCTTCCATTGCTAGAGTCACAATAGTTCTATAGTAGAATACCAGTAAGTCCACTCTAGTCCATATTTTGTTCCTTCATCCTGAGGACCCTGGGATGGCAATGTCCACTCCATCTCTAAATCGATAAAGGGCTTAGATCCCACGTGGCTGATGTATGGCATTCTCCTGCTTGCAGGAGACTCTTGGTCTCTGGTGTGGTGGTTTACCATCCCCACCTCCCTGTTAGCTGATCTCGGTAAGTCCAATGAACTGGAGAGTAAGTGCTACAACTCTGCTGAGGTTCAGGGCCCAGCTGGCACATGGACAGTCCAGAGTGTAATGTGGTTCTTGTTGGATACAGCTGAAATCTATGTCTGGCCCTTGGTGCTGGGGACAAGTTATCTGCTCTTCTCCTTTCTCTCAGAAGAACCTGAGCTCTGATACGATGTCTGCCCTTTCTCTCTCTCTAGGTGGTAAGCACTGATAGTGACTTCATCCTTCTTGCTCCTAGGTTCTTCAGGGATTGAGTGCTCTCTAAACAGTTCATTTCCCACCTGTCCCATTTGGGTTGCATACAGAGATGAATATTGTTTGTCTAGTATATAAAAATGTCTTTTCATTTATTTTAACTTAAAGTGACTTGGATTCAGCAGGGTATGGTTGGGTCTTTGTATGTTTGCAGGGGTTCTAGAGCAGACGGAATTTCACTTGGAAAAAGCACCATCAAACCTTGGGAAGTGTCTAGTATTTCCTCTAAGAATAGACCACTGCTAATTATTTGCATTACAGCCTTAATACCTGATTCCTCATGATTTTCTTCATCTCCCTCTCCCCTCACCCAGTTTAGGTTATCATGTAGTGCCAGTTCATTCTCTTCATTCCTTGCTTCTACTTTAGACCTTCATTTTAGTGTGCCTCCCTCCCTCCCCACCCTCTATGTCCATTTTAGCTTCACTGATCATCTTTGTCCTAAGCACAAAAACAGAATTTCACTCCCTTCTATAGTTGTCTTTTTTTTTTTCTTTCCCCATATTAAGTAAGTTAACTTTAATGGAAACAGAAATTTAATATACAGAGTAGTGTTACTTCAAAGAATCAAAGAGATCTTTGAATAGTATACCTTTTAGACAACTAGAGCTCCATAATATACACGGAGATGTCAAAAGATTGGCCTTTATTTTTTAACATTTTACATAGAATTAACAATTAAATTTAAAAAGATCAAGCAAATCTTCACCAAATTTGGTAAATAAAAATAAAGGGCTGGTGGAGAAATTAGTTGAATTCTATACACAAGGATGAATCAGAAGTAAACCTCTGATAGGCAAATGAATTTAGTAACATATTAGCAATAGTCTCACTTTCAGTTATGAACTTAATGATACTTTACTCTTTGCCTGTAAGCAATGTGTTATTTAAGCAATGCTTTTAATAAATATAAAGCAAGTATGATAAATATGTTATTTGAAATTCAAACAATATAACTTTATTTGGTGAACATGAGAGTATACCTGGATATAAATGTTAAATAGAAAATAGTTTGAGTGACTATTTCCTCTACTCTTGAATTAAGTCATTGAATCCTGAAACTCATACCTCTCTAGAGATTTTCCCTGGAAATTACACCATTAAAGCCATGCTACTAAGAAATAGCATCGAGGACAATTGTTGTGAAGCAACAGAAGCACAAGAAATACTGGAATCAGAACACAGAGGCTGGGAGAACGCGCAGAGGCCAGCTGCTGCTTGGATCCTGCTCCTGCCCCTTGGCGCGGCGAAACGGCGCCCACTGCCTGGGTCTCGGCCCTTCCGGCCTTTCCTTCCAGGCAGCTTTCTCCCCGGGCTCTCAGCTCTGGGTGCTGAGGCGCAAGGCAGGTGCTTCTCTTCAGCTTGGAGCAGCTCGCTCGTGGGTGACCTCACGGCCTCTTCCTGTGCCTCTGCTCTGCTGATCGCAGCCTCGGCCCTCATTCCCCCCGGCCCTCCGCTTCTGGCTGAGCACTCCCAGGTGTCGTGTCGCTTGGACGGTGTCTTTTCAGCACGGCCATCTGCTCTGCTGATAATAGCAACCCCAGCATGTGCCAGCTGTCTCCCCTTGGCTTTATTTATCTTCACGGTATTTGCTGCACTCTGACCTATGGCATTCACCTTGCCTGCCCCCCCACCAGAGCACAAGCTCCTGAGGCGAGCGTTTCTTTTCTGCTTTGCTCGTTCCTTTGCGCAGAGGCCTTTGCATTGTGAATGCACTTTTCACATGCTTCTGTCATTGGTTATGTGCTTTCCTGCCTTGCTGGGCACACCCTTTTCCCCTGCTGCTGGTGGTGCAGAGCCTTTGGAGCTGTTGAAACTCCTCACCTCTGTGTGTCGAGCTCTGTGATGGCGTGATGTTTTGGACCCTAGAAAAATCTTGTTCCTAAAGCTAATCCATTCCGTGGGTGTGGACCCATTGTCAGGGACTTTTAATCAAGGTTATTTTCAGGAAGGTTCAGTTGGCATGTGCCCCAGGGTGGGTCATAACCCTCTCACTGGAGTCCTAAGTAAACGGGGTGAATAGGTGGTGGGGTGGGGGGATGAGCCATGGAAGCAAAAAGCTAAAGTGGTGAAGGGACCAGCCAACACTGCCGTGTGACAGGAGCCCAGGACCGCTGGCAGCCAGTCTTCAGGAAGACGGCATTGCCTGGTGATGTCTTGGTTTGGACATTTTCCCGGCCTCGGTACTGTAAGGCGATGAAGTTCCATTGTACAAGCCAGCCTGTTTCTGGTGTAGTGCTTTCGGCAGCCTGGCAGACGACAGCAGGCTCCTTGGAGATGATCTTCAAGCTGAGAAGAAGCTGCATTCAGAGTTGGTTAAAGAACTGGCTTTTCTGAATAGGCTCTGTGTGCTGTAGATAAGTATCTGCTTTGATTATTTTCTTTCTGCCCCAACTTTCTGTTCAATAAATCAGAATGCTCTCTGCTGAAGGTGCTGGAAGGCTGACCACCAGGTAAGGCATGGCGCTCCTTGAACTTTCTCCTTATTGTCCTTCTGGGTTGTCCACTAACTACAGCACCAAAGAAATTTCAGTATAGTTCTCAGCAACCAAATCCTTAAATAAAGGTCCATCCTCTCTCTTCTTTAGTTTTCCTATTTGTAAAATGAGATGACTGACTTATTTTCAAGGCTGTGAAAACTGCAGTGACCGCCCTTTCTGGGAGGCATTTTCAGAAGAATTGAAATGCCCTGAAGGATCATGTTTGAAACGGAGGATTGTACCCCCAGCAGTGCTCTTGCCTCTTTAAAGTGCTCAAGGTCAGTGCGTCCTGGTGATTAAACTATCTGGCCTCAAAGTTTCCAGCTGTCGGAGGAGATGGGAATAGTGGGAGCCAGGCATGGGTCATGGGCTGGTTTTTCGAAACCTTGCATGGCCGGGTCAGGTTAGTTCCCTGGGACTTTGTCAACTTGTGTGTTTGTGTTGAATTTTGTTCATATTCCTGAGACAGTGTGGCCACTGAAATCAGGAACTGCTGGAACATACCTCTGGGTATGTTTTCCTCCTGAAAGATGCTCTGGTTTACCCGTGACCCTGACTGTTAAAGCTCTTAATAGGCTCTTAGAAAATGAGCCTGGGAGCAGCCCCTGGAGGTCCTGGCCATGGAGCCCTAATGCAGAGGCAGCTGAGCAGGTGGGGCTGTGGGCAGCCCGAGGTCAGGCTAGCGAAGAGCCTTGATGTGCCCTGAACGTGCTTCCTCTGTGAGGACCTGCTCTAAGTATAGATGCAAATGCCCCGTAGTCATGTGCCAGGCTCAGCCCAGTGAGAGTCAGGAAATTCAGATTTGTAGTGCCGGGACTTGGCCGCCTCACTCCTCTCACCTTAAATCAGAGACCACCAGAGCAACGCGCAGTGGGAGCTGCGGCGTTGAGGTTCCAGGCCTGGATGTGGTTGAAGTCCCTCTCTGTGTACTGATGTTTTTTTTAAAACACCAAACTGAAAATAAAATTGATTTAGATTGGGGGTGGATTGTAGAAGCAGAAATGGAGGAAGCCTGTTGCAAACCACACCTCTGTCTTTCTAGCCCTTCCTCAACCAGGCCTTTCCCCCGACTCACACCCCCACCCCCTCCCCAAGAAGAAACATTTCTCTTTGCTGTGTTCTAGTGATCTTGTGACGATCCTGATGGAAAAATAAGGCTTTACATGCACCAGGTATTCTTTTTTACCAAGACCCCAGGTTCAAATACTTGGGATCACCTGGGAACTTCCTTAAAATTGGGGCTGGTGAAAGTTTAATTCGGACAGTGCTCTCCTCCTCAACCGTGTTTCTGTCTGGCTGATGAAAGGAATGTGGGGAAGGGGAGAGCAGAGTTATGGGTCATTGCCTCTTTAAAAAGTTGTCTTTTGAGTTGTACATCAGTTGATACACTAGTAATGGCACTGACTTAAAAACAACAGCCAAGAAATGTTGTGCTGGGACTTTAAATTCCTTGGGCACAGAAATTGTAGGGCCAACTTGGCTTTATGAAAGAAATCTCCTTAGGTATGTGTTTGTGTATGTAAGAACCCCTCCTGTTTTCTTCTTTAAGGTCGAAAACCTGAGGTATATAATCTTTCAAATTCTTGGAGTCCCTGTAATCTGCACATTTTCGTTCTCATGCTCTCTTGTGTCTGTGGTGTGCATTTAGGCTTTCTAGAACACTGTGACATAGACAGGAAGTCCAGAGCTCATCCGTGAGCCTCGGTGTCAGGGCCTCACGTTGAGCAGGGGAAGGTCGATGGTCGGAACTCGAGTCCAGTGCCTCTTCCGAGACCTCAAGCCGTTGGCAGTGCCTGCCAAGGGGCAGGGGGCGCAGCCTCCAGTGCTTTTGGCTTTAGGTGTTTCTGTGGGGAGCGCATGGCTGTGGTGGGTTTGGGAGCGCGTGGGGCCTCTGCCTTTGGGTGCACGCCCACACAAGCACAGAGGAGCACAGTGTGCCCAGCCCGTGTTTTACCCGCTGCCAGTTCACGGTCATGGGCATGAGTCTGGGAAGGAGGGGGTGGGCAGGTTGGCGCTGGGGAACTCTTGGCAGGTTTCCCACCCACTTCGCACCCTCTGAAGGAGAATGGGATGATTCCGAAGGGGCTTAGCTCTTTCAGTGGAACAGATCTGCATTTGCTGTGGGATTCTTTTGTCTTCCAAAATATATTGCACACTGAGCACCTTATTTCTACATTTCTTGGTTATATCCTGAAGTGTATACACTGTATGTACCTAATACTGGCTGCAGTGACACTGTCTTATTCTATTTTTAACATACTGAACCTTCTCCAGCACAATTTTGGATTAACAAGGTTGTGTTCTGAAATTGTGTCATGACCTGGGGGAGTGTGTTTAAATAACAGCACGAAGTAAATGCCTTATTCTAGAGGATACTGCTTGCTTGTTTCACGCATGCTGGTTTTTTCAGTCTGTACATAGCATATGTTATCAAGTAGGCACTCAGTTTTGGTGAGATTTGACTTTTCCCCTAACATTTGGTTGAGAAGTGGGGATTGGGTTCTAGAGTTATGTGTGTGTTTGTGTGTACCTATGTGTAGTTTTAGAAAACCTGGGCGACCCTAACAAATGGTGGTGAAAAGTTTTGGTCATCTTTTAACAGGATGACCATGTGGTTCACAATTTAAATAAGCAACACTTCGTTTAACTTGGTGAAGTGAATGCATTTAATTGGTTATCTTGGGAAATCAAGGTATTTTTTGGTCATACACTTAATTTTCTTTCTGTGTGTTTATATTATATTTCTGGCTAGATGTTTATGAGATATTATTTTTTTACCCTATATTGAAAACATGCTTTTTCTTTTTAAAATTGATTGCAGTATAGAGCTTTGTTAATTAAAATAAAAAAGGTAAGGCAGAATGAGTTAGTTATTTTTATATTTTCCTGTAAAAACAGCCTCAGTTAAGTGAGCCACAATGAGCCATGGTGTATTTCCTCCATCAGGATGGAAAATAAGCCATTTATTATTTCAGCTCTGACTCACAGTGAACCTGCTGACACTGGGATGTTTGAAATCATAATCATAAGGAACAGGTTAGGGCAGGAACTGGGACACTGGGTCTAGGATTACCTGCTTATTACTGTGTTTTACGGCTCAAATGCTTTGGGTTTTCTGGCACAACATTCTAAACTTCACACACTAAACACCCCCTTGTTGTACAATTATTGCTTGCCGGTTTTAGATGGTGCCAAATAGACAGATGCCTCATCATAATTACCGTTTTTTAATTCCACTGTTACAGACGTGTACATCTATCTACCTAAAGATAGATACATGCAAAAAAGGTTGGTGCCTTCCTCTCCCTGCTCACGGCACACCCATCTTCCTCCCCACAAAAAGCCTCCAGGTTATTCTTGGGTCCCTGGACTGGGTGGCTGTCGGGCGAGGTGCGTGATGGAGCAGCACGCTCGTGTGAGGTGCCTGCGATCGCAGGAGGAGCAGGTGCATTGAGCTGCAGTTGTCAGAGTTGTCATGGCGCTAGGTGTGCTTCTTTATCAGTAATTGAAGAACACTCTTCAGTGGCAGGTCGCCACTGAGGAGTCAGCTATTTTTTGAATTTTGGCAGTGACTGTAATGTGATGATCCTGGATTCCTGTGGTGTAGAAGTCACCTGTGCTGCTGCTGCTCGCTGTGATGTGTTGTCTGCACTCATAATCAAAAGAAATGCTGAGTTTCGCTGGGAGGTTAGTAAAATTAGAAAGGTGGGTGTTTTCCCCTCTCCAGCACTGTCTACTGAGTGATATTCATGGACTCCGGACTGAGAACTCCGGGCCTACGGTGATTTTGTTTCTTTCTGAGAATTTCTCTTTTAGTCTGCTGGGCTGCTGAAAGCAATATACCAGAGATGGGTTGGCTTCTGCAGTGGGCATTTACTAGCTTACAAGTGTACAGTTTCTGAGGTTGAGATAAATGTCCAAACCAAGGCATCATCAGGCGATGCTCCCTGCCTGGAGACCGGCTGCCGGCTGTCCTGGGCTCCTCTGTCAAAGGCAGGGCACGCTGCGGCATCGGCCGGGCTCTTCCTTTTCTCCAGGGCTCGTTGCTCTCAGCTTCCTGCTGTCACGGCTTTCTCTGTTCACCTGAATTCCATTCTCTTATGAAGGACTCCAGTAAGAACATTAAGATCCACCCTGGGCCACGCCTTAACTGAAGTCACCTAATCCAAAGGTCCCTCCCACAGTAGGTTCCTCCTGTGGGAATGGGCCAGATTTATGGGGTACGTTCTGTCTCAAATCACCATGATTTTGTCAGACATAGGTTTGGTTATCACAAATCCAGTCTTCCTTGAAAGCAGTGCCATTGTGGTTTTGTTTGAAAACCAGGGAGGGATGTTTAACCCTCTTGTCCAGGTAAAATTCTGATTTAAAATCTACAGCCCAGAACGGAAGAATTAGCTTTCATTTTCCTAAGAAAATCACTCACTCCTTTGGGATCAAAACATAGATCCCCTCAGACCTGTATTTTCTGTGGTGTTGGGTAAATGGAGTTTTATGTATAGGTCCTCATGCATAATTCTACATATACCAGACAAAGTGCTGTGGGTACGGACACATATAATGTGGAGGTACATCCTTGCCAAGGAAGTTTGTTTTCCTCAATTTAAAAGACAGAAAGAAGAATAAAGAAAGGAAACGAGTTAACCTTGTCATGGCAAGCAAAAGGAAAAATAATCAGTAGGTTCCAGTGTTTGATTCTGCCCTCCAAATGACTTTATTTCAAATGTGTTTTGTCTTGTAAATGTGATTTTTATTTCCAGTCTACTGAGCTCCAGAAATTACAATGGTAATGATAATTAAATTTGAATAGTTTTAACAAGATTGACCTATGTCCTAGAATAAGAAAATATAAAAATCAAAGGACTTTTATCTTAAATTTATATTAGATGTCATTGTTTAATGTTATTCTGGATTAGAAGCCCATAAAATATTAAAATTCAGTGTGTTTTTAATATTTATGCCAGCTGAGGGTTTTTTAAGCAGCCTTTTAAAAATCTTTAATATTTGCCATGAAAGATGCATCTTCTCCCTTCTCACTTATCTTTGAGGTTCCGTCATGTGAGCTGAAAATTATCTTTAGCAATATAAGTGATTGTGACAAACCTTCTTTAATAGAAGAGGGAGGTACTTCATGAAGGGGATACTGAAAGGAAACATTTTTTTTCCCCACCCTTTTATGTAATACCTCAAAAATCAGTGAAACATTTGGAGATGACATTTTAATTTGAAGACATGTTCTTTTTTGTTGAATAAAAGGTGGTTCAGAGAAATTAATAAAATGTAAATAAAAAAGAATAAGATGATTACTACTTTGTTTAATAGTAAGTAATGCTCTGTTGGGTAATAACCGTGACAGCTGCCCTGAAGTATGCATTTTTTTACTGGGAGGGTAAGTTGTATCAGTCAGCTTTTGCTGCATAACGGCCTCAAAATCTCAGTAGCATTTGTTTCTTGCTGACGTGTGAGGTTGCTGGTGGCAACTCTTTCCTTTTGTCTCACTTTGAGGCCCCGGCTGGCAGGGGGTTCTGCTTGTGGTGATGTCAGGCTTGGGAGACGGTGGCCTTACACTGCCGGCGTCGGCTCTGCTAGCACCCTGCTAGCCTGAATGAGTCAGGAGACCAAGGTCAAAAGGAAGGTGTAGGGAAGTCGCCTCGTCCACTAGGCCCTGGAGGTGCGGCGACGGGACTGGAGAGCTGGGAGCCAAGGACGCGGGCAGCTGAGGCGAGTGCTGGCTGGGTCCTTGCCTTGCCCCAGCCCGTGTGGACGCTGACCACTCTGAACACCTCCAGGAGGCGCGGGCAGGGGGAGCGAGCGTGTTGGCTCGGGCGTTGTGGCTCGAGGGGGCTCCGCTGCATGCCTGACCTGAGGCCGGCCTGAAGCACCCCGATTCTCTCAGCCCTGGCCTCCGTGCCCTGCAAGCCAGTTTCCAGCTTCCTTCTGCCGTGAGGATCGCAGTTTGGTCCCGTCTCCGAGTCTCCGAGGCGGGTTTCGTTTGTGCGCTCCCTGACCCCACGTTCTGTGCCAGGCATCGGGGGGTGTAAAACCCTGGGAAGAGCCCAGGCCACGGCAGCCAGTGGCTTTCCTGGGTGAGGACGAGCGTCCGGGCCTGGCTGTGCTCCAGTCCCCTGCTGTAGTGCGGGCGCTCCACCGAGGCTGTGGGCCTGGCAGCTCTCGAGAGCAGTCTGATCCGAGTGTTGCCAGGTGCCTGAGCCCAAGGACAGACGGAGGGAAATTAGCCAAGGCGGTGCTGTGGCCTCAAGCTTTTCAGCCCTGACTGGACAAGAGTCTTCAAGGGGGATGCTGCTTTAGAGGGTAGGTGGGCTGCAGTCTGCTCCCGGAGGTCGTGAGGTCGTGCTCTCTGACCCTGCCATGCCCCAGGCATCATGCTGGGGACGACGCCTCCCGTTTCCTTCCCTGCAGCTGGGGGACAGGCCTATCAGGGGCAGGGGCAGGGGTAGGTGGGTCTGGTCGGGAGGGTGAGGAGGCCCCCCTGGAAGAGAAGGGGCCAGGCAGAGGGCAACCAGAACGCCTTCCAGGAGCGCAAAGGGAGAAGCGGGTGGTGGGACAGGGCGGCGGTGCAGGGTCGGGCAGGGCAGTGGCCGTGACTCCACTGCTGGGAAGCCTGGAGGACCCGCAGGTCCTGGTGGAGAGGCGGCTCGGGGGGAGGGCGAGCTGAGACGAGGCTGGGGCACCCCCCGCCGTCCCCAGAGGAGAGAGCATGACGTGCAGTCATTCCACCAACCCGTAAGAGCTGAACTGCGCGTACTACTTTCCCCTAAAACGCTGCTTTAAGCTGGTGGCCTGGGCCCTGGAGGGTGACGCTGGAACCTCTGTGTGGCGAGTCGTCAGCTCGGCGTGTCGAAACCTCTGCGGTCCCGTAATGACGCATGTTTGCCGGGCTCCCAGTGTTCGCTTTAGCCTCCTCCTGCTCGTGCGTGTCTGGAGAGCGTGCTTTATGGGGTTTTGGCTGCGTAGCGCCCACCTCTCGGTACCGTGGTTACTGTGTCGTGATAGCATAGCTTTTCTGTTGTGCCGGACTTGCTGCTTTTTTTATTGCTCAATCCGTGTCTGTCTTCTAGATTACTAGCTTTGAAGTTATTTGTCAGCTGATAGTAAGAGGCAGCTCTTAGTGGCCGTTTTGGTGGTTTTGTTGGCATAATTTGTGGCGTCCTTCCCTGGTTGATCACCAGAGAGAGGGCCTCTTCCTTGGTGTGGAGGCGGCTGAAGAAGCCAGAGTGTCACAGCACTCGTGGCCATGGGGAGGTGCGCCCAGGAAGCGAGCGGCTCGGCTCAGACTGGCAGGGCCGCGAGAGCCATGGGCCCCCATGTGCTAAGCCCTGTGGCTGGCGTGGTGTCCGGGGTGAAGGTTGGGGCTGGGCTGGGCCGAGGGAGGCTTGGGGGGCATCAGAACCAGCAGGGGGTGCCCAGAGAAGTCAGCGGGGCCAGGCCCCACGTGGGGTGTGGGTGTGGGGTCTCTTTGCCGAGCAGCGCAGCTCTGGGCCTGTCGCGACACTGCCCGCTGCACTCAGCCTCTATGAGGAGCTGGGCAGGCCAGTGGCTGCAGCTTTGTTCCTCCATCGGGACAAAACAGGATCTTGAGTGAGTTCTAAGAGCTGTCTTCCTGTGGGCGTTTCCTGGTAACTGTGTTTTAGATGTTATTCTGCGGTTTTGGATTTGATCACTAAAATGTGAGGACTGGGTGGCAGACAGTAGGTGACTTATCTGTATGTACTCAATCATTTTGGAAGCTTTATCAGTTTGGTCTAGCTAAAAGCATATCAGAGAACTTTAACATAACTAAGGACAATCACTTTTCCTAGGAGTGCCTCTTCCTTCACAATTACAAACTGGAGTGTAAGTTTCAAAGTTTTCAATGTTTAATTACTTTTTTTAATGAATGAAGAATCTCCACCACCCAGTTTTGTTTGTTTGATTTCTAGTAAACTAAGAAATATATACTAGTTTTAAATTCTGGAAGCAAAGACTTCAGGTTTTCATGGCATAAAACAGATGTGATAATTCATAGTAAAAACTGCGTTCCTGAGGCCGTTGAAGAGCTGGGGAGGGGGTGTTGTGTCTAATAGGAACCAATTGGAACTTAGAAAGGAGGAATGTGGCTGTTCTACTCTCTAAAATATTGAATCAGTGCAGTGTGGCTTCTGTCTGGAAACGCCAGTCCCTTCCTAACCAGTGGAGCGTGGCTTGCTCTTACACAGAGGGCCGTTTTTGGAGATAGCCACGGCTTTACAGTGATGTGAGAACCCACGCGGCGGCGGGTGCTTGATGTGGCATTTTCAAGGAAGAGCACTCCCAGCAGAGAAGAGCTGTTGGCGATTGGGCCCTGCCTGGCCTTTCAGCCGTCTGCAGGAGGGCTGTGGGTACCCTGCCTTTTGTTGGATGCTGGCTGCTTGGGATCTTTCCCTGCGTGACACTGGGCAGAAGGCGTTTGAGTCCATTTACACACACGCACACCCAAAAACAAACGAGAAGATGAACATGCTAGGAGAACCACGTGCAAACCATACCATGTGTTTCAGAGCCAAGGAGAATTTTTAAACAGTACCTGGCATCACACTAATTATGAGATTATTGGAAGTCATGTGCAGTGACGTGTGCATGTTAACTAACGTGTGTACATACACATACATATCCGGTATCACTATTCAGATTTCCCAAAAGAAGTAGCATTCAGTTCTTACATATTTAAAGTTTTAATATTAATACTTCTTGGGTGGGTCTTTTTTTTTCTTTTTTCTTTTCTTTAAAACTAGGCCAGTAGTTTATTAAGAAACTGAGAAAAGATAAAGAAGTAACAGATTTTGGGTCCCTGGTATAGTTGTGAGCTGGTCCAGATAGAGAGAGGGAAAAAAGGCAAAAAAGGGTAAAAAAGACTGATTTACAGACTACAAGTCCCAATTACAGATTACAGGTTCCCAGGTCTACTTGCAGCTTGTCCAGGCAGGGAGAGAAACGGCTCATTTAGCCGCTGCACGTGCCTTTTTTTTTTTTTTGAGATTTATTTTATTAACTTATTTCTCCACACCCCCACATTGCTTGCATCTGCTGTGTCTGTTTGCTGTGTACTGGTCTTCTTTATTTATTAGAAGGCACCAGGAACTGGACCTGGGACCTCCCATGTGGGAGGAAGGCACCTGATCGTTTGAGCCACCTCCACCCCCTGCTTTGTTGTGTCTCTCATTATGTTTTCTTTGGATTGTCTCTTGTTGCATCATCTTCTTGCATCAGCTTGCCACGCCAGCCTATCACATCAGCGTGCTGTCTTGCTCGTCTTCTCTGGGTGGCATCGGGAACCAAGCCCAGACCGCTATGTGATAGGCGGGAGCTCAGCCGCTTGAGCCACATCCGCTTCTCTGTGCGTGTTTTTAAATATATTTTTTATTGAAGTATATCATTCATACATGAGCATGCATAAACAATAAGCGTATATTAAAGATTGTGAACTTACAAAATAAACATACATAACATCACACATTGGTCTCATACATCACCCCTCCACCGACACTTTGCATTGTTGTGAAAAATTTGTTACAAACTATGCAAGAGCATCATTAAACTATTACTAACAACTATAGTCCTCATCTTATATTTGGTGTATTTTCCCCCAAACCCACACTCTGTTTTAAAAATATATATTTTTTTGTTAAATGTAGTAAACTTGCAAAACAGTCATACAGATGTGTAGATTTCCCATACAGCACCACACCATGGCGGAACATCTGTTATAGATAATGAGATATCATCAGACTGTTACCTCCACCATGCTCCATAGCGTACATTTGGTACCCTTTTCCATACACCTTCATTATCAACACAGTACAGCTTTGGCATTGATGCAAGAATATTATAGTATAACCACAGTCTGTAGGTCACACCAGTTATAATTGCCCCATGCTTCTCCATCTTCCCATCACCCTGCAATAATGATGTACATCTCCTCTAGCTCACAGAAGGACTCTCTTGTATTCGTACCCTCAACCATAATCCTCATCCACCGCTGGGGTCACTGTGTTATTCAGTCCCTAGATTATTCTTTAGCTTTCTATTGATTTATTTCCCCAGACTACCTTTTTCAGCCACAATCCCATTTATAAACCGGTTGCTACTCACTATAATGTGTTACTATCAACTCTATCCATCTCCACACTTTTACAGTCAAGTTAATTAAAACTTCTACATACAGAAGCATCTCAACCCTCTTATCTCCTAACAACCTATACTCTGGGTTTTAATTCCATGTGTTTATTATTCCTATTTAGTTCATATTAATGAGACCATGCAATATGTGTCCTTTTCTGTCTGGCTTACTTCTTTTAGTATAATGTCTTCAAGATTCATCCATGTTTAAAAGGGGGAAATGGAAAGGACAAATGAGTTTATATGGCTTTGAGTCTCCAAAAAAGAGTCGGGAGGTCATCAGAGGGGTAACGTTTACACACACCTCAGCAGGGTACCAGAGACAGCCAAAATAGATACAGCCCCCAGGTACTGGTTCTCCTGAGGGCTACAGAGACACACAGGTTCTATGGTCATGACAGATGACTCTGGATTTCAGTGCCATGTCATTTGGCCCTACTTTGGAGTTTGTGTTCCTGAGTGTGATGAAGTTGGGCTCAGATATGACCTTTCTACACATGCCTCTTCTGTTACTTTTACCAGACCTGTGGTTGGCATTGGGGTTGGTGTATACTCAGGAGACCTGAATCTCTGGACTGTCCATGTGATAACCAGGCCCTGAGCCTCAGCAGACTTGCAACTCCTACCCTCTGGCTTATTGGCTTTACCCTGGCCAGCTAACAGGGAGGTGAAGAAGGTCAACCACCACACCAGGGAGCCAAGAGTGCCTACAACTGCAAGCAGGAGAATTGCATCCATCATCCATGTGGAATCTAAGCCCCCTCTTGATGTAGAGGGGGACTGGACATAACCATATATGTCCACAGGATGGAGGAATAGAGTATGGATTAGAGTGGACTTACTGGTGTTCTTCTGTGGAACTATTGTGATTAGTAATGGAGGAAATTGTAGCATTGATGTGGAGAAAATGGCCATGGTAGCTGCTGATGATAGGGAGAGGGAAGAAGAGATATGATGTGGGGGCATTTTCAGGATTTGGAGTTGTCCTGGGTGGTGCTGCAGGGACAGATGCTGAACATTGTGTGTCCTGCCATGGCCCACTGGGTAGATTGGGGGAGAGTGTAGACTACAATGTAGACCACTGTCCATGTGCTGCAGTTGTGCTCCAAAATGTATTCACCAGGTGCAGTGAATGTGCCACGATGATGGAAGAGGTGGTTGATGTGGGAGGAGTGGGATGAGGGAGGTGGGGGATATACGGGGACCTCATATTTTTTTAATGTAACATTTAAAAAAAATAAAGAAGGAAAAAAAAAGATTCATCCATGTTATCACGTGTCCCAATTTCATTTCTTCTTGCAACATAGTATTCCATCATATGTATATGCCACATTTTGTTTATCCATTCAATGGTGGGTAGACACTTGGGTTGTTTCCATCTTTTGGCAATTGTGAACAACGCCACTTTGAACACTGGTGTGCAGATGTCTGTTCGTGTCATAGTTTTTAGTTCTTCTGAATGTATTCCTAGTAGAGGAATTGCTGGATCATATGGCAGTTCTATATTTAGTTTGCTGAGGAACTGCCACACTGCCTTCCACAGAGGTTGTACCATTTTACACTCCCACCAACAGTGAAGGAGTGTTCCTCTTTCTCCACATCCTCTCCAGTACTTATTTGTTGTCTGGTTTTTAAATAATGGCCATCCTGTGTGGTGTTAGATGATATCTCATTGTTGTTTTAACTTGCATTTCTCTAATAGCTAGTGGTATGGAAAATTTTTTAATGTGCTTTTGGCCATTTGTATGTCCTCTTTGGAGAAATGTCTATTTAAATCTTTTGCCTATTTTTTAATTGGATTGCTTACTCTTCTACTGTTGAGTTGCATGATCTCTTTATATAGAATGGAAATCAAACCCTAATTGTTTAAGTGGTTTCCAAATATTTTCTTCCATTGACTGGGCTGCCTTTTCACCTTCTTGATGAAGTCCTTTGAATCACAGAAGTGTTTAAGTTTGAGGAGGTACCATTTATCCATGTTTTCTTCCATTGCTCGTGCTTTTGGTGTAAGGTTTAAGAATCCACCACCTACCACCAGGTCTTGAAGATGTTTCCCTGCATTTTCTTCTAGGAGCTTTATTGTACTTTCCTTTTATATTTAGGTCTTTGATCCTTTTGAGTTAATTTTTGTATAAGGTGTAAGAGAGGGGTCTTCTTTCTTTCTTTTGGCTATGGATATGCAGTTCTCCCAACACCATTTGTTGAATAAGTTGTTCTGCCCCAACTGGGTGGGCTTGACAGGCTTGTCAAAAATCACTTGGCCTTAGATGTTAGAGTCTGTTTCTGAGCCATCAATTTGGTTCCATTGGTCCATCTATCTTTATGGCAATACCATGCTGTTTTTACCACTGTAGCAAGGTAATATGATTAAAGTTTAAAAGTGAAAGTCCTCCAACTTCACTTTTCATTTTTAAGATGTTTCTGGCTATTTGGGGCCTCTTACTCTTTCAAATAAATTTGATAATTGTGTTTTCCATTTGCTTAAAAAATGCTGGTGGAACTTTTATTGGGATTGCATTGATTCTATATATCAAACTGGGTAGGATTGACATCTTAATAATATTTAGTCTCCCAATCCTTGAGCATGGAAGGTTCTTCCAGTTATTTAGGTATTTTTGATTTCCTTTAGCAATGAGTTACAGTTTTCTGAATACAAGTGCTTTGCATCCTTGGTTAAGTTTACTCCTAAATATTTGATTCTTTTAATTGCTATTGTAGATGGAATTTTTCCCTGACCCCTCAGATGGTGTATTAATGTATAGAAACACCACTGATTTTTGCATGTTGATCTTGTATCCTGATGCTCTACTGAAATGATTGATTAGCTCTAGCAGCTTTGTTATAGATATTTGGGGGACTTTCTAGATATACAATCACATAATCTGCAAATAGTGAAAGTTTTAATTCTTTCTGTCTACTTTGGATGCCTTTGTTTCTTCATCTTGCCTGATTGCTCAAGCTGGAACCTCTCGCACTATATTGAACAACAGTGGTGGCAACAGGCATCCTTGTCTTGTTCCTCATCTCAATGGGAAAGCTTTCAGTTGTTCACCATTGAGAACAGTGTTAGCTGTGGGTTTTTCCTATGTGGCCTTTATCATCTTGAGAAAGTTTCCTTCAATTCCTGTTTTTTGTAGTATTTTGATCAATAAAGGATGCTTTATTTTGTCAAATGCCTTTTGTGCATCAATTGATAAGACCATGTGGTTTTTCTTCTTTGATTTATTAATGTGGCTTATTATGCTGATTGATTTTCTTGTGTTGAACCAGCCTTCCATGCCTGGTATAAAACCCACTTGATCATGATGGATAGTTCTTTTAATGTGTTGTTGGATTTGACTAGCAAGTATTTTATTGAGGATTTTTACATCTGTATTCATTAGAGAAATGGGTCTATAATTTTCTTTTTTTGTAATATCTTTAGCTTTGGTATTGGGGTGATACTGGCTTCATAGAATGAGTTTGGTAGTGTTCCTTCTTCAATTTTTTGTAAGAGCTTTGAGTAAGATTGGTATTAAATCTTCTTTGAAAGCTTGATGGAACTTACCTGTGAAACCATTTGGTCCTGGGCTTTTCATTTTGGGGAGCTGTTTGATGACTGTTTCAGTCTCTTACCTTGTAATTGGTTTGTTGAGGCCTTCTCTTTCTTCTAGCATCAGAGTAGGTTGGTTGTGCATTGTTAGGAATGTTTCCATTTCATCTACATTATCTAATTTTTTAGTATAAAGTTGTTCATAGTATCCTCTTAGGATCTCTCTTATTTCTGTGGGGTCAGTAGTAATATTCCCCTTTTCGTTTTTTATTTCGTTTATTTGCGTCTTCTCTTTTTTTCTTAGTCTAGCTAAGGGTTTGTCGATTTTGTTAATCTTCTTGTAGAACCAACTTTTGGTTTTGTTAATTCTATTTTTTTTCCTCCATTTCACTTATTTCTGCTCTAACCTTTGTTGTTTCATTCCTTGTACTTGCTTTGGGATTAGTTTGCTGTTCTTTTTCTAGTTCCTCCAGCTGTGTAGTTAGGTCATTGATTTTAGCTCTTCTTTTTTAATGTCAGCATTGAGGGCTATAAATTTTCCTTTCAACACTGCTTTCACAGCATCCCATAGGTTCTGATATGTGGTATTCTCATTGTCATTCATCTTGAGATATTTATTGATTTCTCTTGAAATTTCTTCTTTGACCCACTGATAATGTGTTGTTTATTCTCCATATATATGTGAATTTTCCCTTTTTTGCCGCTTGTTGATTTCTAACTTTATTCCATTATGATCAGAGAAAGTGCTTTGTATAATTTAGATTTTGTTGAATTTATTGAGATCTGCTTTGTGACCCAACATATGGTCTGTTCCGGAGAAAGATGCATGAGCACTTGAAAAGAATGTATATCCTGCTGTTGTGGGGTGCAGTGTACTGTATATGTCTATTAGGTTTAGTCCCTTTATCATATTATTCAAGCTCTCCGTTTATTGATAGTCTGCCAAGATGTTGTGTCCAATACTGAGAGTTGTGTATTGAAGTCTCCAGCTATTATTGTAGAGATGTCTAATTCTCCCTTCATTTTTGCCAGTGTTTGCATCATGTATCTTGGGGCATCCTGATTAGGTATATATACATTTATGATTGTTATTTCTTCCTGGTGAATCATTCCTTTTATTAATATTTCCTTGCTTGTCTCTAATAACAGTTTTGCTTTTAAAGTCTGCATCAGAAAGCGGACTTGGCCCAGTGGACAGGGCATCCGTCTACCACATGGGAGGTCTGCGGTTCAAACCCCGGGCCTCCTTGTCCCATGTGGAGCTGGTCCATGTGCAGTGCTGATGCACTCAAGGAGTGCCGTGCCATGCAGGGGTGACCCCCGCTTAGGGGAGCCCCATGCGCAAGGAGTGCGCCCCATAAGGAGAGCCGCCCAGTGCGAAAGAAAGTGCAGCCTGCCCAGGAATGACGCTGCACACACGGAGAGCTGACGCAGCAAGATGATGCAACAAAAAGAAACACAGATTCCCGTACCGCTTACAACAACAGAAGCGAACAAAAAGAAGAACATGCAGCAAATGGACACAGAGAACAGACAACTGGGGCGGGGGGAGGGGAAGGGGAGAGAAATAAATTTAAAAATCTTAAAAAAAAAAATAAATTCTATATCATCTGATATAAGTATAGCTACCCCAGCTTTTTTTTGGTCACTGCATGTGTGGAATATCTTTTTCCAGCCTTTCACTTTCAATTTATTGGAATCCTTGGGTCTAAGGTGAGTCTCTTGCAGACAACATATAAATGGCTTATATTTTCTTACCTGTTCAGGCAGTCTGTGTCTTTTGGTTGGGGAGTTTAATCCATTAACATTCAATGTTATTACTGTAAAGGCAGTTCTTATTTCATCCATTTTGACCTTTGCATTTTATCTGTCATTTTATTTTTGACACTTTTAGTTACTGTTACTGATATAGTTGTCATTTCTAGACTGTCTTCCAGGCCTCTCTCTTCTGTCTTTTCAGGCTGTAACACTCCCTTTAGTATTTCCTGCAAAGCTGGTCTTCTTGTTATAAAAGTAGGAGTTGAAAGAATTCAGGCTTAATTCTGTTACATTCTACAAAAATTACACGTTTTAAAAACCAGCTTACAGACCTTTTTACTTGTAGTGGTCCATTAGTGTGAGGTTGTTTCTGTTCTTTGCCCAGCCTCTGCCGTTGTCACTCTCAGCTGACTTCATGTTACTCGCTCACCAGAGTAACTCTTACTCTTGATTCTGTCAAGAGAACTTTTGCCTGCCCCAGTTGAATGTAGCAAGTTGGCTTTTTGAGCCACCCTTTAGAATACCATAGTTGAGTTTCATTTTTTGGAAGTCAGTTGAGGCTTTTCAGATGTTTAAATAGTTGTACTTCATTTTGTAATTCATAAGAATTAAATATTAAATGAATCAATTAAATCTGAATGTGAAAATAATTATTTTTGGGAAACTAAATTCAAGCTTTAGGGAGACTTAAATTGCTGACAAATTAGGCGTGGTTGGGAGTCCATTGAGGATTAAGGGCAACGCCTTGAGTTCTGTAGTCAGATTGCTGTGCAGGGTCAAGTGGATTCTCCCTCCGCTCTGAAGAAACCACAGTTGGGGATCCTCTGTGATTCCTTTTTGTAGGTGTGTCAGGCAAGACTGCCACATTCCAAGTGGAGGGACTTGGCTAGAGGAGAGCCTCAACTCCAACAAGGTTACTTGTACATTTTAAAAGTAAATATGTAGGACATTTATAACATTTAAGAGAAAATTCTGTCATTTCGCTTGCCTTTTTTTGACCCATGGACCGACTAGAGGTTTGATCTGGGTTGGGTTGGATTGGACTGAAGAACAGATGTGTTTCTGATCTAAAGACCATTATCCCACTTTGTTTGGGCTACATCTGTTTCCCAGTCATCTGATAAGGAAATGGTAAGCTTACTTAAGCATTTACCGAGAGAATCCTGGAATACAGATGGAAGCACAGGCGTGGTGAGAAGTTGAGACAGGCCTCATGGTTCTTGCTGCTGCCCTGGATTAACACTGAGGCCTGCTGCGTGCGGGCGCTTCCTCGTCCTGAGCACGTCCACGTGCCTCCTGTGCCACCCACAGTCGGCGTGCGGTGGGCCTCGAGCTTCGGGACCAGGCTAGCCGTAGAGCGTCATGCAGGAGACGCTTGGCCGGGGGGGCTTCTTGTTAGGGGCCACCTTTACATGTGTCAGCTACAGAGGATGCTGCTAATCTGCATCCACATCCTTGGCACAGGTCCTGGAAAAAACGTGAAATGGTTGGCACTTAGCCCAAGAGTGGTGTGTTTGGGCTGAGTTGTACTGAGAGAGTGGTCTGGTGTAGAACGAGAGCAGTGCTAGCAAGTAAAGATGTGTATCTCCTTTTTATTTCTGATGGGAATTTCACTCCCTCTTAAGCTGAACAAGTGCCTTGACTATGCATCTGCGCACACATGCCTCAGCTGGCTTAGTGAGGTTTATGCTTTGAACTTAACATTTTTCTTGTCCTCAGAAGTGAGACTGGAGAGAAAGAAGAGAAGCTCTTCAAATTTCCTTTGAAGGCTTTGCTTATCTTTTGTGTCTGTTCCTTTAGAAAATTTCTCCTGATGGTAGATGTGAGTTGCCATCACCCTCCAGGTGCTGGTTCTGGTTCATTGTGCTGATAACTTAGTGGGTGGAGCTCAGGTGGACCAAGGACCTTGTCTGAGCTGGGGTCAGCTTCCAGGTGCCGTTTTGTTTTGTTTGTATTGTTCATTTTTACATGCCAGAGTACCATCTGTCCCTTGGTTCTTCTGTCCCACATCCTTCTGTTAAATTCACCTTTGAAAGGGAGGCTGGGGAGTACAATATGCTACCCACAGCTAAGGTATATGTTGGTTAATTTATAGTAAAACAACTTTTTAAACTTCATTTAATATGTTCTAGTCATGATGGGCTAAAAATAAATTAGAAAGAAACCAGAATGCTTGTTTTTGCCTTAATGATGGACAAGGTTGCTGGGAACTCTCCTTGGCGTCGCGTGGTGGCTCTCGTGGCCACGCTCTGCCTGGAAGTGCGTCACTGCTAACCTTCATGCCCGTGCCTCTGGAGCCTCACTCACTGATGTTGTCACTCCGCAGTGTTTGAAAAACAGATGACTATCCCATTGATGTTTCTTTTTTTCTTTAAAATCACTACTTATTTCATAATTTTGTTACATTATTTTCTATCTGAATATGGATCTCTTGCATTTGTTAAGTACAGCCTTATTTATAGCAGAATCTAATATATTTGTAACTAAATAATTTTCATTTTGGTATTTAACTGACTTTTTTTTAGCTTAATAGGTCTGAATAGAGGGCCTTTGGTGATATTTCCATTTTAAATGATCAAATCAAGTTGTTTATGATAAAATTGTACAAAGATACGTTTAATTATTGCTCTGTTATCTTTTTTTCAAAAGAATAGCAAAGCAAGAAGAAATCTTTTACAAACATGATCTGAAAAAGTTCCAACCTGTAAAATGACCATTTAACCACTGAAAGTTTTAATAATTCAAAATTTTATTATATGGAAGAATCAATGTTCACAAGTGTTAGGCAGTTCAGCAGACTGATTTTTTTTTCAGGTTTGCTTGAGAACTTGAGAAATTTGGTTTTAAATTTTTATTTCATCATTTAAGAAATATTGAAATTTGAAAGACAAGGTGAAATCAGCTGTAACCAGTTAAATGCAACTACTAATTTTTTTTTTTCCTATGCATTGTCTTTTAAAGGTCATTGCTGAATGCTGTGTATCAAGGCTGCATAGTTGATGTTCATTCCAGGTCATAATGAAAAGTATGATCATTGGTAACATACCTGCAAGTGACTTGACCAGTAAAAATGAGCTTCAAGTCAAAAGTTGAATTCTCCTTTTTGTTTTATCTAATATCATCACTTAGAGAAAAGACACACGCCTTACCTTCAGGATTTTAATTTAATATTCCATGGAGACTGGGCTTTAACAAACAAGTTTGTTACTTGCCATTTGGTGGAGGTTTTATATTCTAGTGAAGGGGAAAGATGACAACAAAGAAGGGGAAATGGGAATTGGATTGTAATTTGTAGGACTACAGATTATTTATGATAGTCTCTGTGATAAGTATATACCCAGGTTGGACATATGGCAGGCTCATTTCTCCACAAACATACCATAATTGTGCAAACATTGACCTCAGGTTTTCTGACTTTACATCTTTTTTCAGCTTTTATTTTTAGTAGCTTCCTTGAGGAAGCTACTTCTGGTCGTTCCATTGTTAATCATCTGAAATGTAGATGATTAGGAAGTCTAAATAAACTAGTATGAGATCCAATTTGGACAGAAATTTGAATGCTCAATTAAGTGGATTGCTTTTAAATAGTATTGGTAAAATGCAGCTTGAGTCTGCCCTGATTCTCAAGAGCATCTTAAGAGAATGTTAGACCCAGTAATAACCCTTTGTAAGCATGAGGTTACCACTTAGTCTATCCAAACAATAATTTACTAAGTTTAGAGTACCCAGGCAGTAATTTGCACAGTAGTATCTTGAAGATTCTGGAAAGAGTTAATGAAGGTTCTGAAATACCTGATATTTTCTGGGAGAATCTGGCTTAGCGTTTCAGTGTTTAGTTTTGAGAAAAACTGTCTTTAGACTGAATGCCTATTTGGCAGGAATTGTAGCTAAATGCATTCTCTGATATTACGGTTTTTATCCTGCTTACTTTTCCCAGATTCGTGTAACTAGTAACTGGTAGGGTTTTCTAGTTAATGGAGATACATCCATGAATGAAATTTTTAGAAGGTGTATCACAGTTCAGCGTAAGGGAGACTGTCTTAGCAGAGCTGCTTGTACAGGACTTGCCTGGGAACCTTGTCAGGTGTAGATTGTGACTCCCCGGGGTTGAAGCCTGAGATTCTAGTGCCCCAAGAACAGTGTGCGGGCCTGAGCAGCAGTGACGTGCGAGTGTGGAGATGAGATAGTGACTTTATGACGGGCAGCTCAAGCCTATGGAAGCCACGCTGCAAGTTTGGGCACCCAGTGACTGTGAATACTCCTAGAAGAATCCCCTCAAGAAAGTATTAGTTCTTCTTAAGTTTTGGTGCTATGTAATTTTTTCATTGTTTTATGCTAGTGGGAAAGATTGGTTGATTTCATTAGTTTTGTTTTTCTTCCCTCTTACAAATAATGCTATATAAATGATCATGAATTAAATTGGAATATTTCGGGGAAGAAATTTAGATGTAACCCAGACTTATCTGTGAATGCTCCTCCTTTAAAAAAAACTGACACTAAAAAATACCAGCGAGAGACTGTCCTTCCCCATTTGTCACAGTGTCATCGTGCTGTTTGCCACTTCAAGAACCAGTTTCACTACTTATGTTCCCCCTGTGCTGCGGTGGATTCGTGCCCCCGTCTCTGAACTGGGACCTCTTTATTCATTTCCCTTCCGCGTGTGATGTTCTTGGCTCAGTCGAGGAAGGTTCGGCACTCTGTGGTGTTGTGCATCTAACCTCTGTCCTTGTATGTCTTGAAATGGAGACCTGGACCCCTGGGGGGGGGGCTTGTCCTCGGAGCGGTGCCTGCCAGAGCAGCTGGCGGGACGGACGTGGCCTCTGCGAAGCAGCAGACACGCACAGTCACTAAAACGCACGCCTGGAGGAGAAGGGTTGCAGGCAGCAAGGGAGCGTTCCCAAGATGTCCCTCTGGGTCTGTGAGTGCCCCACGCCAGTTACGGAGCTGGAGGGAGGCTCTCCATAGGGCAGGGCCCTTCGCTGCAGACCTTGTCATGCCCTCACATCCTGACGCATGAGACCTCCTCTGAGGGGGCGTCAGCCTCCAGGTGCTGGTTCTGGTTCTGGTTCTTCATGCTGATGACAAGGAGGGTGAAGCTCTGGTGGACCAGAGTGGCCTCATGATCGGTCAGAAATGTACATGGGTTATTTCCATTGCTGGCTCAGGACACGGTGATGTTTGCACATCTTCGCCATCTTCTTACTGGGCCGACCCTGCTTAGAGGAGGGTCTAGGACCGTGGGCTCACCCTGTACCTCCCGCTCTGTGATGGTGATGACACAGCAGCTGCTCTCAGTCCTTCGTGGGGCTACTCTGTGGTTAATTGGGATATTTTGTAGGGAGGGATTGGGTTTTTAAAATGTTAATCCCATGCAATTATTTACACATCACAGGCTTCCAGGCATGTTGTGGTCAGTACAGAGCCTTCCCAGGCCATGAGAACTGAGCCCGCAGGACAGGTGGTCCATTCCTCCTCAGCCGGCTTGAGCTGAGCTGCTCTTGGTTGAAGCAGGCTTTGTGGGGACAGGGCTGAGGGCTCAGGCCCTCTCCCCTCCTCCCCTAGGGGCTGTGCCGGTTGCCTCCTTGTGAGGTCTTGAGAGTGGATTGGGAGGGGAAGGAAGGTGCGTTAAGGCAAGTAATCAGATGGCATTGGGGAAAGGAGACTGGTCTGTGCACGATGGCAATCTCTCTTTCCTGAACGCCTCACAGCTCAGACGAGGACCTGGGTGGAGGTCAAGGGGTATCGGGATGTTTGAGAAGGGGATGTTTCCTTGCTGGGGGCATTTGGAGTTGGGCCCTGGCCACACTCACATGAAGCCTGTGGCCTCACTCGGAGCCTGTTTTGGAGCTGAGAAAACAGCCTTAGGAAGTGTAAGTAATTTGCCCAAGGTCATGTTATGAGCATGTGGCGGGGATTTGAGGCTCCAAAGCCCAGTTTTTAAAGTTTTATTCTTCCAGTGTGGAGTAACCCCCAAACCCTGAGAGGTGGTCCTGAGAAAGCCTGCCTTCTTCCTTGGCAGGCAGTGGGGTCACGCTCGTCAGATGACAAAAGGACCCCCCTAAACGGAGCCAGTTCTGTTGTGTTAAATAACCGCAGCGGGCTTGTGCTTGTTTACTGGGTGTAAAGAAGTGGTGCTCACGTGTGTGCTGGGCCTGTCACAGTTTTGTGGCTGCAAACCAACCCCCTTGGAGCTGAGGAGCCTGCTGGACTCTGGGTCCAGAACTGCAGTGGCTCCTCGGCACTCCCAGAGCCAGGGGCCCTGGTTCTGAAGTCACTCGCCTCCCGGCCCCAACACAGTCGGTCGTGCAGATCACTGAATGGAAGCTTTTTTCTTCTCTACAAAGCCTCCTTCGAGGATGAAATTTTAGTTTTTAGAGCTAGGCCCTAAAGAACAGAAGCCTCATATACAGCTGTTTAGCGTCCGGGATCATTTTACCTATTTCTAGCAAATTAATCACAGCATCTCAGTTTTATCCATTTATATAAACAGGCTACTATGGTGTTTTTTATTTTGGGAGGGGGCTAATCTTGGTGTAACCGAATTCCAAATGTGTAGGCTCCCGTGTGGGTGCCCGAGGGAGTGGCGGCCCACTGCCCGCCTGCCCCCCTGCACACCTCTCCCCTGCTGGCCTTTCTGGGAGGGGTGTGGAGTGGGCGTGGACGGTCCCTGTGAGCTTTCTGTGCAGCCCCCCTGGCTTGGTGGCTTCCCCTCCGAGCTCAGCTCTTGAGCCCAGGAGTGCAGGAATTGGCCAGCGAGCCCCACGGCGCCTCCAGCAGGCTCTTCAGCTCCCCGGCCTCTCCCGTGCGCGGTCCCCTTGTACTACAGACAGCACCGACATGGTCGGCGCAGATGCTCTGTTTACAATCCAGAGCTGTTCAGGGAGGAGGGAGGCTCCGTTTTCAGCAACTCAGTTGTAAAGACGTGAATTTGTGTGAATTTATATTACCATTTCCTTAATAATTGTATGGCTGTCTTGGAGCCTCAACAGAAAACACGTCTTTATAAAACATTGCCTCCCCCTTTTCCTCCATTGTTTGGAGGGAGTCACATAATCCTTTTCAAACGCAGAGAAATTAGAAACTTTTGGTCAATTTGGAATTAACTAAAGGTGGTTGTTGTCAAGTCAGCCATTGCCTCTTTAGCTTTAGAATGATGTGACTGTGTCACTTACACTGTCTAAGTAAATGTAAATTGTTAGAACAAATAGTCGAGCATCCCTGAGACATTACGGGGCAAAAAGGGATATTGGAAGATGTAGCAGTCTGGCATTGTGTATGGAATTCCAAAAACAGATATTGGATTATGTTTGTAAACTGTTCCCCTGAGTGTATTAAATTGTATTGAGGTAAGAGGTTTCACTTTTTTGATAAAATTAGGGCTTTGATTTAGGCCACATCGGTAGGACGTTGAGTCAGAGTAAAGAGTGAGTTTTGATGCTGGAGCCCCAGGAAGGAAATACCCAGAGAAGAGCACAGGGAGGAGGGGCTGCAGTGGACATGGGAGGGGCCTGGGAAGAGAGACCGCGTTGGGTTCACCTGGAGTCTACAGCTGGCCTTGTGGAGAGCAGAGAGGCTGGGCCCTGCTGCCCCGACCCGGCGGCCGTCTTGCTCCAACGCGCGGCTGCAGCCTTTGGTGGGGGAAGTAACTCTCTCTTCTTCTCTCTCTTCACTGTAAGCTTCTACCCCAAATAAATACCCTTTATCCAAGCCAACCGATTTCTGGTACTTTTCATCAGCATCCCTTTGGTTGACTAGTACGGAAGTTTCCTAAGTCTTGGATTTTTGTTATATTATATTGGAGGAGATAATACCAGAAGTCAGAGGATTCTTTATATAATAAACAGCCATCTGAAAAATAGTCAAAATATTGATTTCCCCTTTTTCTTTATCTGTGATGAAAATATGACCAGCTTATAGGTTAGGATGTCCAGTTGTTTGTATTACTTATTTACCAGAGTTCAAATCTGACATGGAATGTTTCTGAAGTATACACAGTGGCAATAATTTTTTCTTTGCAGTATACATAATTATGTTGCTCAAGCTTTTTGAATCCCCTTTTATATTAAACTGACTTTTAGATTTGTTAGTGAAATTGTCAAAATATATTAAATAAGCAACTACTATGTAAATCTGTCCTAAGTGCTGCTCTTGAGTATTAATCACTGTAAATTTTTATACCTGCATCAACAAATGTTCTAGCAGGTAAGTGGGTGGATAGTCCACAAGAAATTTAATTACTGGTTCCTGGTAGCTTAATAACAAAAGTCTCGCTTATTGTTTAACAAATAAGAGACTTGCTACGGTTTTTACCATTACCTACGTAGGAAACAGCAACATTTGGCATGATTGTTAACTGGTTGTTGAGACCCTGGACTTGAACTGTTTGCTCATTTGCTGAGTATCAGTACTGCTCTGAGTCAGTACTTAAGCAGTCTGGTTCAGAATGTCTCCTTCTCTTCTTGAGACGTGGTTGATACTTTAGCAGTGTTGGTTTTAGAAGGATGGTAGTTTTCTTGCTAGGCTGTAACCTGATTGCTTAACATCATAAGCCGTGCACCTTTCATTGCAGCTAAGAACGGGGGACCCAGCAATGTCCCCTCTGCTCCTCTAATACTTTGTGGCAAGTAACGGGCCAGATTAGCAAAACCATTTAAGGGATTGAAAAGTAGGAACTGGGATTATTGAAATTGGGATAACAGGATGTGTAACTTGAATTATTTCAGCTAGTGAACGTGTGGTTTTCTGAGCTGTGCTAAGTACTGTAGAAAAGCGAGAGTGTAAGACAAAGTTTCTGTCCCCCCATGCGGCCTCGAGGACGGTGTGTCTTTCTTCGGGAAGTTCCCCGGAGTGTGCTGGCCGGGCATCCTCGGGTGTGGGCGGTCTCCTTACTGTGGCCTGCTGCCCAGGAGGAGCGCTTTCTTCACGCTGGGCCTTGGAGGGGCAGACTGGCTGTGGCTTTCTAAGGTCTGAGGCAGCTCCCTGAAGCACCTGGTGGGCCTGCTGTGTGAGGCGCCGCGCAGGGGGCCGACGCGCCACGCAGGGGGCCGACGCGCCCCGTCCGAGTCCCAGCTTGTTTAATGGCCCTCAGTTTAGTGTCTGGAGTTTAGTGATTTGAGAGCTGTTGGGAGAGGAAATGAGAGTAGTATCAGGATTAAATGAGGGGATTGCCTATGATGCATTACCCAGTTGGCTGAGTGAAGTATAATAGTGCAAAATTGATGGGCCACAGTTTGTGGGAATTCGGCACACCGTAAGATTTTTATTTCATTTAACCTACTTGGAAAGCTTTCTATTAGTCTGCCGAAGGGGTACTGATGCAAAATACCAGAAATTGGTTGGTTTTTATAAAGGGTATTTATTTGGGGAAGGAGCTTACAGATTCCAGGCCATAAAGCATAAGTTACTTCCCTCACCAAAGTCTTTTCACATGCTGGAGCAAGACGGCTGCCGACAGCTGTGCGAGTTCAGGCTTCCTGGGTTGCTCTCTTCCCCGTCTTGCTTCTCTCAGTGTTCAAGGTTCCTTTCTTCCCAGGGCTTGCTTCTTCCCGGGCTTGCTTGCATTCCTCTCTTCCTGGGGCTGGCTTCTCTTTCCTCCGTGAGCTTACCTCCCAGGGCTCCGGTTTAAGGCTTCAGCATCACACTCCAACATCAAAACTCCAACATCAAAAGCCCTCAACTCTGTCCTTTGTCATGCCTTTTATCTGTAAGTCCCTATGCCCTAATGACGTGGCCCGATCAAAGCTCTAGTCATAACTTAATCATGCCCAGGTACAGACAGATTACAAATAGAATCTAGTATATATTTTTGGAATTCATAACTATATTGAACTACTACATTGAGCAATAGAAACCAAAAATTTCTCATACTTTCTGCCATAGCTTTAGAGGTTATGTGCTGTCCGCAGGGAATAACATACAACTAACTAGCTCATAGGGAAGGTGTGAGCAAGAGTTACAGAGAAGTTGAGCAACCCCAGGTGGTGCTGCTGTTTTCTGCGTAGCCTCTTGCTGATTGAAAATTTAAAATCTCTTCAACAGAAGACCTTGCTAAAGAAAAAGCATTTACAAAGATGGTGCAGTCACACCTTCAGATACCTATGATGATTTTGGCTTAAGGTAAAAATGTGCTTTGGAACCTCGTATCAAAGTAGGATTTCTCAAATGTTACTTGTTATGGGTTGAATTGCATTTCCTCCAAAAGCTGTGTGGAAGTCCAAGTCCCCAGTGCCTCAGGATATTACCTTGTTTGGAAAGGGTCATTGCTGCAGTAGGGGAGAGCCGTGTGAGGGGCGCTGGGGCTGCCACCACCAGGAGCTAGGAGAGGCATGGGAGGAGCACTGTGGAGTCAGTCCTCACGCCTCGTTTGTGGTGCTTTGTTCCAGCAGACAGGAGGCGCCAGCATTGCGGAGTGGCCGGGGGGTCCCTGTGACTCCAGTGTGTTTGGAGAAAAGCCATGTTTCTTTTGGCACTCTTGAAGAGATCAGTATTGATAATCTAGGATGAAAAATATTTTAAGTGTCAACATGAACTTCTGCAAAAGCAGCCATGTCAAGCGTATGCAGAGACTTCTCAGTGCCGCCTTTCTGTTCATGCGTGAATGTGACCAAATCTGGCATGTACCCTCTTCCCCCAGTCTGGGGTAGAAAGCCCCCTGCCCATGCAGAGTTGATGGCCCCAGTAGTTTACCTGAGAAAACAGGTAAACCAGAAGGTGTGATGTGGAGACATGTGCCAGGGTTCCAGAGTTCAAGGGTGGCCTCGCTGGATCTCATTCAAGCAAAACCCTGAGAAGGGGAGCTCCTGAGTCCTGGAATCTAGTGCCACATCCTTCAGAACTAAACACTACAGAAAAGAACATTGAGCACAGGTCACCTTGGCCCACATCAAACCTGAAGACATCAGAGAGGCTGAATGTTGGTGGAAGGAGCTGTGCCTAAGCACGTGCTAGCTTCATTTGCTTCACACAAGGTGGACAGATAGATGGACACCTGTTGCCCAAGCTCAGTGGCTTAACGCAGTGCAGCTGGGACTCCGTGGTCCTGAGCAGAGCTTGCGCAGGGCCCGGGCCCCATGCGCAGCCCTCTTTCTCTCCAGGACTCCACGGAACAGCCAGGAACAGCCGCAGTTCTTCCTTCCCGCTTCCTGATTTTTTCTATCCAGTTTTGGGACAAAATAAAACAGCCACTGCAGGAAAACAGGGATTATTGAAACGCGAGTACCTGGCCGCAGACCGCGGGCTTTCCCTGTCTGCTGGCTGGGCCTGGCCGTGGCCGGTGGCGCTGGGCAGCCGGTGGCGCTGGGCAGCCGGCCCCGCCGGGCGAGCCTCCGAAAGCCCCGGCTTCTGCGGCTGGACATTCGCCCCACGCCACCCCAGTCCAGCTTGGCTGACGCTCGTGGGTGGTGCTGTGCCTGCCTCTCAGGAGGCCTGGCTCCCCTGTCCACCTGCCCGCTGGGCACTGGGTGGTCAGAAGGTGGCTGCTGTCTAGTGCACGGTCTTTCCGAGCTTTTGTCCCCTGTGGGACTTCTCACTAATCTCCCCACAGCCCCTGAATTTTTACTTTCTGGCAGGAAGGGCCCCTTTCTTGGTTGGTTTGTGGAGCAGGACTGGCGGTAGCATCATGGCCAGACTGCTGCCCTTCCGGGCCCACCAACCCCCACTCACACTCCCCTGCCCCCACTCCCCCTCACCCCCACCACCACCCCTCCCACTCACGCCTGTCCTGCCCCTCCCATCCCACCCCGCCCCCTCCCACTCATGCCCCCGCCCGCTCATGCCCCCGCCCTGCCCCCACTCCCCCTTTCGCCTGGCCCACCCCTCCCACTCCCCTTGCCCCCCACTTATGCCCCACCCTCTTCCACTTCCCCAAGCCCTGCCCTCCCAGTCATGTTCCCCTGACCCCCTTCCTCTCCCCCTCTCACTCATGCTCCCCTGCCTGCATCCCCCAAATACTACTGTGCCAGGCGAAGTGTTTACTTTAAAATGATGTCATCATCCCTGTGCCATTTGAATTTTTTAACAAGATAAAAGCTGCACGTAAGTGTCAGGCAGCTGTGTTCCTTAGCCTGGACTGCACTTCAGAGTATCTTGTCCCACCACCGCTTCCCCTGACAGCAGAGCTGCGCTGAGTAGCAAGCTCTGGTGGAGACCACCAGCTCTCCCTGTGCCATGGGGACGCAGCCACGCTTCCCCGATCTGGCCGTTTGGGCTCGTCTTGGGTGTTCTTAGCTCTGGCTCTGGGGCTGGTATTCTGGTTCTTATGTGAGCTGAGTGAAGCAGTCGCCATCGGTGTGGAGACATACCCGAAGTCCCTCTGCTTCCTCGCGCTCGGGCGATGACCACGGGAGGGTCTCATGTCCTGAGGAGGCGCTCGTCCCAGAGCGACAGAAGGCTGCCAGCTGCCCTGTGTGCCCACACGTCTCTTCAGCTTGAGGTTCTTTACCTTGGAAGGGGGTCATTTGGAAAAAGAGTTTTCTGGAAAGGCCATCTTAGGGGACAGTGGCTGCCTGGAGTCGTTACGGAAAAAGGGACTCAGGTCTCAGCAAGGAGGGCATTTCTCTCTGCAGAATTCGTGGTGCTAGGACGTGGCATAAATTCATGTTCTGTTTTTGCATCATTTGGTTTAGATGTTTTTAGATGTTACTGGTCTAATTCAGCTCCTTGTTTTGTGAAAATCATTGTCTGGTTTGAGTGGACCTTTCTTTGTCCCTTTGCAGGACTGTTCGTTCTGTGACAGAAATGATGGCCTTTTCATCCGTGGGTGACATTTCAGGATGTTTTAGGGGTTGTACGGTGACACCATCCTGGCCTTGGATAGAGGCTGTGCTAACGCTGGACTTCTGCCCCGACCAGGCAAGCCCTTGCTGGAGACGGGCTCCTCCGTCGCTGCCCAGACCCCTTGGGCGCCTGCCCTGTCTCAGTGCCCACTCCAGAAGGAGGGTGGTCCTGAGGCTCCTGGAAACTGCTCTTCCAGGAAGAGTGGCTGTGCTGCCTGGAATTGTGCGCTGAAGCAAAACTCAAAGGTTTCTCTTAATTGATTCTGATTCATGTAGGAGGCAGCAATGCAGGACATTTGACTTTGTCAGTGGCTAATTAATCACACTAGAATATGCTTCCTTTTTACACATGGAATGCTAAGACAGTACAAAGAACAAATATTTTACAACATGGATCCTTGAGTTTGATTCCAAAGCTTTATATTTTATTTTCCAGCAACTTCCGGTTTTAGTGATACTTCTGTTTCTATGTGTGTAAGTTTTGAATTTTAAAGAAATTAAAAGTTGTTTCTAAAATAATACAGGCTGTGCTTATATGTGGGATTTTTTTACTCCGTGTAATTGTTGGTGAGGAAGACCTTGCAGGGGGAGAAAATGTAAAATTTCATGCCAGTCTCTTGTTTAGAATTGATGAAAATTGGATTAGTTACATTAAACTGTTTGAGAATAGATAGAAATGTTTGATGTTTCGTCCCCCACCCTTGTTTTAGTTGATTTTTTATAAAATTTTATTGTGGTAACATGTGACATAAAATTTGCCATTCTAACCATTTTTATCCGTACAGTTCAGTGTTCTTCATATTCACAGTTTAGGACTACCAACCCTCCATTTCCAGGACTCTCATCACCCCCAAGCAGAAACTTGGTTCCCTTGAGCCATAACCACCCCTTGGTGACCCTGGTACTTCCGATCTCTGAATTTTTTGCTTATACTGGGCGGTTTCTCTCAGATGACCAGCTCCCCTCTGGCACCGCGAATCCCTTGTGTTGGGAGAACCTGTATTCCGCCAAGGAAAGCTGCTCAGATTCCCGTACCTGCACATTCTAAATTCTCTATAAAAGGCGTGGTTGAGGATTGCTGTGATTAGGCTGATGCCTCCGACCAGTGTGAAAAAACGTGCTCCTTATTTTCAAAGGGATTAGATGGACAGCAGGGAAATCCAGCCCATTTCTTCATTGTGACCACCCCTCCCCCCAAATCTTGCACATTCAGATTGAATTTAAAGATGAAGATGTATTCCAAAGTAAACTATGTTTGTCATAGTGGATGTAGGCTCAGTGGTTGAACACCTGCTTCGCATGTCCAAGATCCCAGATCCTGGGTTCAATCCATGGTACCCCTTTAAAAAAATATATACACACAGACACACACACACATATGTGTGTGTGTGCATATTTTTTTTCCTGGACTTTGAAACTGCACACATTTACTAGCTTCTGTTAGTGTCAGCTGTGGGGGATTTGAACCCTTATTTCCCTAGATTTTTAGCTAGTCATTGGAAAAGGTGGGGAAGGAATTAGGTCACTTCAGAGACATCACGCGGCCTCTTGCAATTCAGGTGACCGGGCTAGAGCGGTGCCGTGGACACTCGGGGGGAGAGGGACGAGAGCAGGCGCCTGATGCAGGAGACGCGGAGATTGGACACAGAACATTGCTCTGCCCTGTTAGTCGTTCAGGATGGGAGGCTGTCTCTGTGGGCGTCTGTCTGGGGGCGCAGGGGCAGTGGCTGTTCCCATGACCGGCCTCCGGATGACCTTTGGCCCTGTCGTGGTGCAGGCTAGCGCCTGGCTGTGGTGGAGGCTAGCCCCCGGCCTCTTGTGCCTTTGTCCCCGTGCCCGCTGCCTGTGGATGACCACTGGGTGAGGAACCCCTCACCATGGTCTGCTTCCGCTCTCCTCTTTTTCTGAGCTCTTCTCTGGCGGATGAGGCCAGGCAGGTACACATGCCTTTGGGAAGGAGGTGGAGGAAGAAAGGAATGATGAGCCGACCTTGGACTCCGCCGTTTGTGTTCGCAGTTCACGGTTCACTTTGGTGCAGTAGATGGAGTTACTTCTGGAGCCCCAGTTTGAAGATTGCTGTGCTGACGCCCTTCTGTGCTGCTGGTTGACATTTCTGGTGCAAATAGTTGTCATTTGCTCTTGAGGCAATCTGCTATTTCAGTCCTAGATGCAGTTTTGTAATGTGCTGAGCAAACTAGCGAAGAAAAGTACGTTAAGTGGCATACTCCTGCCTGTGCTGCTTGCCGTGACCGTGAGCTGAACACTTTTTTTCCTTTGTGCTTACTCTGCAGCTACCAAGAGGGAAGGTGGAAGGGACTTGTCCAGATAGAAGGTGTAAATCATAGCTTTCCTGCACAGTGCACCCTGTGAAGGATACCATGCCACTTGCATTCTGTTAACTAGAAAATGAGTGATATGTGCACAAGCAACCTGGCTACGAACTCTACCCTCTCTCCGCAGGGGGACTCCCTTGCCTTGTGCTGCTGGCAGCTCCCCTCATGGTGGGGAGTGGTGAGGAGTTTCTGGGGTATCTGCATGAACTTGGGGGATGCTACTGACTTATTGGGACTTTGTCATGATGCCATTCTGGAGGAGGAGAGCATGTTCTTCAGGAAGAAGGGCATGTCCTTCTGGCTGGTGGCCGGCCCATTGTAGAATCCGTTCTTCAGTGTGCATCCATGTACATGCACTCACAGCGGAAATGTTTCCAAAAGTAGTGCTTGTTCATTAATTTCAGAAAAAACCTCTGGTCTCAACTGATTTCACTGCTTTACAGATTATAGTCTTGAGTTTTTTGAAACAGTGCTTGAACTGAGTGTGGCAGTGGGTGTCCCAGAGTCTTAGCCTTCAGGACCTTCCTGTCATGACAGCAGCTTTGAAGGTAAGCAGCCTTAATCCTGGTGTGACACCGTAGCAGGGTAAGCATTGCACTGTCATTTAGGTTTTACATTTTAACGGAGAGACGGGCCCCTGCTAGATTCATGTTTCTGGAGTGTTTCTCAAACTTGCCTGATAACAGGTGTATGAGACACTTAAGAAGAAATACTCTTTAACTTCATCCTTCTGTTGAGTTAGAACTGTAGGTACCTTTGGCAAAGCTAGCTAGGCATGCCCAAAGCGGGGGACCAGCTCCCTGGGCCCCATCCCACAGCTGCCTGTGGCTCTCCAGTGAGGGGCTGACCCCAGCAGTCGTCCAGCTGGACTCCCTCAGGAAAGGGGCTGACCCGGTCACTGGGCTAGTTGGTAGCAGATTAAGGACTCCTGCTCTGCCTGTTGACCCATTCAGGTACCAGTCACGGCTCAGGCACTGACTAAGGAGGTAGTGTGGGAGGTGGGAGTCGAGCCAGCAGGGTCTTCGTGGGGTCTGTGTGTGAGTTGGATTGCCACTCAGTCTTTTGTGAAGGGGTGTCTCTAGAAGCTGCAAGTGGCCAGAAGGCAAGCCCTGCCCGTGCTGCTGGCTCTCCTCAGTTTGCATCCTTCTCTTAAAACTGCGATATTCCAGAGCAGCACAGGGGCCCACAGAGTAGGGCCCACCTGGCACCGCCATCTTCCTGCCTCTCTGGGGGGAACCTGTTGGCTCCACAGTTGGGGTGCTGGGGTGACCCTGTGAAAGGCTGGCCCAATGGCTGGGCTGGCAAGTGCATGTCCCTCAAACCTGTCTAGGGCTTTTTTTTTTTTTTTAACTTTATGTAAAGTTTAATAGAGTTGTCATCCTGCAAGTCGACTCTTTGACTCAACGTTATGTAATTTGACCCGACCTGACTCCGTACTTGACACTGATGTTGGGAAACTAAAGCCAGACAGCTTGAAACCTTCTCAATGGAAACATGCAAGAAGATGTGGGTGGGAGGTAGTTTCTGTTGAATTTTTAGTGTAGAACATTGTAATTTATGGGAAAATAGATTTGAATTATGCACTATTTTATATAGGCTAATATCAGCATAGTTAGAATTAATTGCATTTGCCTGAAAAATTCATTGTTTTTATATATTGTGGATGTAGTTACTGCAGTTTAGTTAAAACAGGTGAAAGTTAAGATTTGTGGCATAAAGCAGGAAGCAGATGGCGGCTAATTAAAGTTCTGTTGATGGTAAAAAGATGGCTGATCAAGAGCAGCTGGTTTCCTAATTTAAACACCATTTGTGCTGTTGTATGAGGGCTACCCTCTGTGCATTTTCTGATTATCTTTCCCAGATGAAAACATGTTTCAGTAGCACATGTGAGGCTATTACGTTGCATTTTTGTTCACCTTGTTGCCTTGAGATAGTGTTTCTTCAGGCTTGTCCAAGAAAAGGTAGCACAGAAGAGGACCAGTGTTTTCACTGGTGGCATCCCCTTAGCCCTCTCATGCCTTGGAGAACTTGCCATGGATGTGCCCAAGCCTTTGGTTTTACTTCGATTTTGCTCTGACTTCTGCCTGCCCCTCAGCTGGTGCCCTGGCCATCACCAGGAAGCCCTTGGCTGCCTGGCCATCGCGCTGGTGGGTGGGAGTGAGGCTGGTGTGCAGTGCCGTGGCCACTTTCCTGGTGCCTCCCCTGTGCTTCCAGGGACTCTGTGCGGTGCAGGGGCTTCTGAGCCCATTGTGCTTGGTTATGCCTGGACACATGCCAGGTGCAGACACTGAGCCCAGGGCCTGGTGTGTGTCTGCCTGAAGGACACACCTGCCCAGCTTCTCCTGGCACTTGTGCAAGGAGGTCAGGTGGGGTTTCCCTGGCCTGGAGCCAGGGACCGGGCGTGGTAAATGTTCTGTGTGATGACCTTATTTTACTGCTTACGGAAGGCCTTTGGGGTAGCAACTTACTATCCCCGTTTTGCAGCTGAGGAAACTGAAAAATGGCAACTCATTCTTCAGTGAGTAACTCATTCAGAGTCACAGATTTGACAAGTGCCAAGACTGAGTCTAGGATCCAGATTTGTCTCTACAAAGCCGTTATATTCTTTTTACAAAACTTTCCCCCTTCCAGCTTGAGGAAAGATCTTTGTTTCCTTGAAAAACAAAAATCTTAGGAAATACTTTATAAACTTTTCAACTTACTTGGTTATGCAAGTAGTTAAATATTTGCATATAAAATATATTTTTACATTAATTGTACTAAACCCTTATGTTTGTGTTCGTGTGCACAATTATTCACACACGCATATCACATAGTACAGGACTTCGAACTTAGTAGAACTTCAGTTTTAATTTTATGAGTGCATGAAAGAGGAATATGCATATTTTTTGTTTCCCAAATGAAAGCTGCTTTATTCTGATTATAATAATTACATATGCTCTTTCTGTAACAGCAGAAAGAAGATAATATACAGAGATAAATTGCAAAGTAAAGGATCCCCATTACATTTATTATTCTGAGGCAGCATCTTTAGATTTTCTTGTAAAAGCACCAATTGGCCATCTAGATCTCTCATAATTGGTAATAAATACCGCTGTTCATTTCTGTAGTGGACACTAGACTCTCCTGAGGCAGTGTTGACATTCATCGTCAAATGGTGCACGTAGTTTTCCAGCCCGAGAGACTCTTTGCCTAATGTGGGTCTTGCTAGATCTGCCACTTGGTCTCGGGGAGGCCCGAGCCCAGGCCCGCAGCCCCAGGCTGGCTCTGCTGTCCTCCACGCTCTGCCTCCTCCCTGGTCGTGGAGGCGTGGTGGCAGCCACAGCAGCCCTCTGGCCCTGGAGGAGTCTAGAGTCTTTCCTTTTCATGCTTTTGTCTTTTAAGTAAGTCAGCCTGAACTACCGCTTTCTTTCCTCCTCTTTTCTTTCCTTTCTCCCACAAAAGCAGTGGGGAGGTTTGGGGGTGAAGGTAAAGTGGCCCACTCAGCCCTGCCTCCTGGGTCTCTGAAGATGCAGATGTTGACTGTGAGATGTGGGTTGGGGTGCTCGGGGCAGGAGGCCCTCTGGCCTGGCCGGGTGCCCATCAGGGGCCAGGGCAGGGCAAGGCCCACAGACCTGGGCCCAGGTCCCTGGGGCTGGGTGTCCTCTGGCAGCTCCCTGGCTTCCAGCCACAGCCAACCTCCCCCTAACCTCTGGAAGCATCGTGCCCACTGTTTAGCCCACTGTGGGGCAGTGGGGGCAGGCGTTATTTCTCCCAGCCGCAGACACCGAGCATGTGCAGCATGTCCGAAGACCCTGCACGAGGGCAGAGCTCTGGTTGCTCTTGGCCCGTCCAGCCACAAGGCCAATGTCAAGCGTGTGCCGCTGGGCCCTGTAAAGGCCTTGGACAGAGGAATGAGGGGTGTGCATGCTATTCCAGCCACAAAACAAAACTTGGTGTGTGTGTTAGAGTGACCTCAGTGTATTTAAAGCTCTGGAAAATCTTGCAGTTAGGAATCCTGTTTTTAAATCTGTGGGGCCAGAGTGTCCCAAGATGAATTCCGTCATTGAACTCCCCTCACCCTAAAGGGCACGTTGGAAAACGTTGCCTGGAGGAGGTACCTGCCCCCACCTTGTCTGGAAGAGCTCTGTGGTTAGAGGAAAACCTGATCCTTGGGAAGCTGGAGGAGGAGCCTGGGATGCTGTCACTGGGAAGTGCTTGGAGATGTTGGGAATAAAGACTCCGTGCGCCCTGAGGATCTTGGTGGGAGCTTTCCCCTGCCTCAGTTTGACCTTGCAGATTCCATGAGCAAGGTCATCTGCATCCCACCCCAGGCTTCTTTTAAGGCTTTGTTCAGCCATTAAGTAGACTGGCTGACTGGGTGGGAGACGGGGCAGATTCCACAGGTCTCCTGATCAGCTCTCCTACTTCCTTCAGCGGGAACAGAGCTTCTCAACAAAACCCTTTTCTCTTCAAGTAAATTGTTCCCAGGCGGGAATGATAGGTTAATTTGGATTGAAATCTCAAACCAAGGAAGCAAGTCCAACGTCTTAGACTGATCTTGGCTCTTGGTGTGCTTTCTCTTTGCTGTTTTTTAGGATCAGAAGGCCCTCCCCACGTTGGTCCTTGCCCAGGCGTGGCTCACGGGTTCCCCTGCAGGCTGTGAGTCAAGAATGGAGTGGCTCCTGATAAATGGGGGCGTTTGGGCTGGTTTGGCAGGGTTATAATAGCAGCTAAATTTTTGGGCACTTTTTATACATGAGCCTTTACTGCTCACAGCATTGTAGTAAGATAACTACGGTCAGTAGGGGAGCCAGGACCCCCGAGTGCGACCCCTGCCCCTGACCGCTCAAGCAGCACAGTGTGTTGTCACTGGATCCAGGTCTACCTGGGTTTAGCACAGGCGTTCCCAGCCTCACAGCAGGGGAGGGCCGGGAGAGGGTGCTAAGAAACGGATCCCAGGCATTAGGGTGCAGCTTGGTGCTCGCAGCCGTCCCCTGCAGCGAATGGGCCCAGTGCTGGGCCGCGGACCCAGGCTTTAGTTGAACCGTCTGCTAACGCTTCTCCGTCAGTGCCTTCGTGGCTCTCAGACCTGGCTGTGAGCTGCACGTTGCTAAGGAGAGGACGCACAGCACGTGCCTCCGGTCACGTTCTGGCTGGGCCCTTGGCCGTGGAAGAGCCGGTCTCCAAGTTAGTCCTTGCCCTCGTGTGTGCTGGGGGCAGCTTTCACGGCAGCGGCTGGTTTGTGGGGTTACTGGGGAACAAGCCACACAGCGAGTGATGTGCTGCGGCTTTACCCGTGCTGGCGATGGCACTGTGGGCACCCTTTCCTGTCCAAAACAACCTGAAGACCTTATGGTCGAGCCTAGACAGCGACTTTAAGCAACAGAAATACGCCTTTCAAAACGTAGAACTCAGTGCGTATGCCAAATGTTGTGAGTGGTGGGTGAGATGGGTAAAAACACACTAGACTTATTCTCCAAGGGAAATTTAAAAATTGTTTCCAAAACAAATGGGCCCTGCACCAGTATCCTGGCCTCCCCAGCTATGAAAAACTCAGACACAAAAGCAAGTGTCATTCAGGTCGTGAGGTGGAAGGCAGCAGCTTTGATATAAAACCGCCATCTTCAGAGGGAGAGCTGCCGGGAAAGGAGGCACTGCTTTGCAGGTGGAGAACAGCCAAGCCAGAACAGCGGCGTCTCCTGAGGCCGCTGCTTCTGCTCAGAGGCCACGAGGCCATGAGCACATGCTCTTGATCCCCTGGACAGCCAAGTGCCAGGACATGGACACCCCTGCACAGCATGTCTGCATGCGAGGACGGGCCCTTTCCAGGCTCCTGCTCGCACGTGGAGGATGTGCAGACCCTAGCTTGTTTTTAAGCCCGTGCCCAGCAGCTTACCTTCAAGGTCTGGGCTCATGCGCAGCCAGACTCACCTCTCCTTTCTTCCCCAGATAGGCTTTGCTTGTGCTTTAAAAGTTTTTCATGACAAGTAATAGCAGCTAAATTTTTGGGCACTTTTTATACATGAGCCTTTACTGCTCACAGCATTGTAGTAAGATAACTACGGTCAGTAGGGGAGCCAGGACCCATGAGTGTGACCCCTGCCCCTGACCGCTCAAGCAGCACAGTGTGTTGTCACTGGATCCAGGTTTACCTCGGTCTAGCACATGTGTTCTCAGCCTCACAGTCGGTCTGCTTGGGCCCACGTTTGTCCGCTTGGACACATACCTGCACGTCTGTCTGCTTGGACCCATGTCCATTCGCTGGTACCCACATCTTCCTGGGCCTGGCGCACGAGCTCTCAGGACGAATGTTGACTTACCTTTTGCCTTCAGGCAAGCATTCCCTTCTTCCATCTGGCAATGCAAAGCCTGCCTCTCCCTCACACCAGATCCCACTTACAGCTTCTCCTTCCTTGCTTTGTGCACCTGCCGCCCGATGGTGGTGTGACAGGTCTCCTGGGCATGCCCGGTTATTCTTCAGCATTCCTTCTCAGACCTTGGAGGCCAGGAAGAGCCTTATGCTTCCTTGTTGTTTCCAAGGTACCTGGAAATACTTGTTGGATGAAAATTACATTGGTCACTGTGCATTTGCCTGAATCGAGAGACCCTACTTTATGGTATTAAAATGTGATAGAGGGAAGCAGACGTGGCTCAACTGATAAGAGCGTCCACCTACCACATAGGAGGACCAGGCTTCAAACCCAGGGCTCCTGGCCCATGTGGTGAGCTGGCTCACGTGCAGTGCTGATGCACTTTAGGAGTGCCCTGCCACACAGGGGTGTCCCCCGCGTAGGGGAGCCCCACATGCAAGGAGTGCGCCCCGTAAGGAGAGCCGCCTGGCACGAGAAAAGCACAGCCTGCCCAGGAGTGGCGCAGCACACACAGAGAGCTGACGCAGCAAGATGACGCAACCAAAAAGAGACACAGATTCTTGGTGCCGCTGAGAATATAAGTGGACACAGAAGAACACACAACAACGGGGGGGGGGGGTTAAATTAATCTTTTAAAAAATGTGATAAAAAAATATTTTCTGAAATTGTCAGTGATTTTAAGTAGTTTGCATTAGATTTTTATTAATTTTGAAAGATATTTCAATGATAAAAATTGAAGGTGAAAGTTTATCTTTTCAGTGTATTCCCAGTGAAAATAACGGACCCAGGCCTGTCCTGTATACCTTTCCTCCTTGGACCAATCCCTCTGAGAACCCTTTAACCCCAGGAAAAACAAAACAGTGCTGTGCTGATGGGTTAGGCACTGGAGGTCCCTGTTCCAGCCCCAGTTATCCACACGGCCCTTTTGGAGCAAGCTGTATACAATTAAACAACTAACTCTTCCCAGAAAATTCTTTTAAAGTAGGTTCTGTTCTAAAATTGTTTGCTACTCCTTGCTTGATTGTAGCTACTTTGAGGACTAACATGGTTATCCAATATTTTGATGTCATCTTTAAGAATCATTTGATAAACAAATGTTAAGATGAATTTTAAAATGGTCAAAATGTAAAATATCTGATCTTTTTGGATTATTTTAAACTTTGTTCCACCACCGACAGAGGTTATAAACCAATTCTAAACTATTCATGATAGTCCAAACTAGGTTGTCAGAATTTGAGTTACTTTTCTCAATAATAAAAACTGGAGTAAATAAAATGAAATTGTAAACATGTACCAAAGATGCCATTTTGGTTTGGAGGAAAGTGAGGGGAAGTTGAAACACGATGTGGTCAGGCAGCTCTCGCTGCTCATCTCTTAGTAGTTGAAGTATCTGTGGCGGTGCAGACCGAAGAAAACCTTGCTTTTTATTCTAAAATATTCACATATTTCTAGAATTCTTGTAATATGCTCAACATCTTCGGTAAGAAGGTCACATGCATGTGTGTGGACAGGCTCTCGTCTGGCCCCCGCTGCGCAGTCTGAGGGCGCACAGCCGTGCCTTGCAGGTCCCTGCCTGCTGAGTAGTAGTGACAGACTTATAATTTCAAGGAGAGTGAGAACAGACGCCCCGGGCACTAACGCAGGGCCTGTGAGTGCAGGGGCGGACGGAGCCTTGGTCAGCACTCCAGCCTCCGTGATTGCCGCTCCAGATCCTTGTGGGGGAAGCAGAGTGCAACGAGGGCCAGAGCCCGAGAGGAGTTTGGTCACTAGGAATTGACTGTGTTGAGAAGTTCTGATTTTCCACTGGTGGAATTATCTAAAGAAACGGTTCATTTGATCCTCCAGTCATTTTTCCTTTCATGGTTTCCCTCCAGTATTTGAGGTCAGGTTGGCCGTACAGAATTCTCTGTTTTTCAACCAAAAACAGCAAACGTGTTGTGTGTAGCTGGTGTACCTCCCTAAAAAATGGGAGTAACAGCCAAAGGCAGCTGTAAAGCCTTTGCTTTGGAGATCTTTAAAGAGGGTCTTGTACGTTTAATGCACATCTCTGTCTCTGAGTCCATGTACAGTTTCTACAGAGGACGTGGGTTCACGCTGAATGGGAGAGTTTTCCTTGTAGGGTCGGTTAATCGCTCAGGTGGTTCTGGAATCTTCTGTCTTCCCTTCCCTTTTCTCTTCCCTCTGAAAGGTGAACCAGACCAGTCCTGGGGCTGAGCTTTCAAACGAAGATCCAGTGCTGCTCAGAGTACAGCTCCTTATATCAGGGTGGGGGCAAGTGGTTTGGCAAGTATTGGATCAGCCCTTGCAGCTTTTGTTTGTAAAATTTTGTTCATTTTTTTTAGGAGGCACAGGGTTTTGAACCAGGGACCTGGTACGTGGGAAACAGGTGCTCAAACCACTGAGCTACATCTACTCCCTGAGTTTTGAAAACTATTTAACTTGGGACAGATCTTGAGAATTTTGGGGAAGTAGCCTCAAAATATGTGTACTTAGCAGTCCCAAGTCATTGTTGCATTAGGGTTTCCAACTAGAATAATGGGCAAGGTGGTTTCAAGATTCTGTCTCCAAGAAAACTCTACTTTGCAGATAAGGTGTGATTTAAGACTGTTAACGCTTTATTGCAGTATGCCTTTCTTTTTGTGATTGGGTTTATTGTATCTAGGTCCCCAGTTAGGAAAAAAAACACATAAACCTGGACTTTGTACTTTATTTATTACTGTTAACTAAGTATAGTAGTTCCTGATAAATTAAGCATTTAAATGGATTAATTTCTCCAGATTGTCTCCGGACAATAAACGTATTTAGGATAAAAACAATTGTAAGGAATACATACTATAGAGGGAATATTATCCTAGAGATTTTATCTGTCACATTTTCAGTCTTATGCCTCTGAATTTATATCCATTCATTAAGTTTGTCATTGGCTTTTTTGAACAGTTTGGGCACACACCCTGAACAAAACACTTACCTAGCAAGAGCGAGTTTAATGGACTTATGACCAACTGACAAACAGGTTAAAATTCACTGTGTCCACTAATAACTTTAGAAAACTTTAAAATGGATCAAACTGTTGCTATGTTATACTTTATTCTGTGCCTAATTTGGTTACATTTTTTCATCAGGAGAATAGAGCCTAATGTGTGCTTTGTTTTTTATTTTTGTTTTGTCTCATTCTGGTAACAAAATAGATAAGGTATTAATTGCACTGTGTAATGGTGCAGCCTATAAAGTAGACTAAAAAGTTTCTTTAGGAAGTGGCAGAATCACTTCAGCTGCAGAGGAGTTTCCCCTGTGTGTGGGAGAGTCATTAGGCAGCAGAGTCGGTGCTGCGGTTGTTGACTGAGTCCACGTTTCCAGGACAGCTTCCTTTACGCCCAGGCGCAGGGTGGGTGGTAGTCGGTGTTAACCCAGGAAAGGCGCACGCTGCAGCTGCAGCCCATGGAGGCCTAGAGAGCAGGGCCCTTCCGGGACGTCGGCTAAGCAGGCGTGGGTCCGCCTGCTGCGGCCCTGAGTCCCCGGGACCGTGACAGCCCCTGGACAGCCGCACCCGCGTGTGACCCTGCCGGCGTGCCCCTGCGTTCCTGGGCAGGAGCCCCTGCGTGCGGGGTGAGCACCTTGTGACCTGGAGGGAAGGGGGAGGCGCCTGCTGGCGCTGCCTGGGTCATCTGGGGCCTCTGTGGGCCAGGAGTGCGCGTCCTCGAGGGGCAGCGGAGGCATCCACCCACGTCCTGTCGCGAGGCTGTAGCTTCCCTTGGCCCTGGATTAGACTCCAGCTGCTTCTCTTAAATCACCGCTTTCTGAAAAGCAAACGCCTTCATGTTATGAAGTAAAGTTTCTGCTTTATCCGCAAAGGCTTTTTAAAAATCCAGACGCATGAGGTTATGGTCAGCAGTGTCTTCCCGCAGCGCCCGTGGCTGACACGGGGTCATGATCAGCCGACCGCAGGCCCTGCTCTCCAGTGCCAGGTCTCCCTGCCCTCCCCTCAGATCTCCCCTGCCCTCCCCTCAGGTCCCCCCCGCCCTCCCCTCAGTTCTCCCCCCGCCCTCCCCTCAGGTCCCCTGCCCTCTCCTCAGGTCTCCGCCACCCTCCTCTCAGCCCTTAGGTCCCCCCCCGCCCTCCCCTCAGGTCCCCCCCGCCCTCCCCTCAGGCCTCCCCCGCCCTCTCCTCAGGTCCCGCCCTCCCCTCAGGCCTCCCCCGCCCTCTCCTCAGATCCCCCCCCCGCCCTCCCCTCAGGCCCCCCCCCGCCCTCCCCTCAGGTCTCCCCCACCCTCCCCTCAGGTCTCCCCCACCCTCTTCTCAGCCCTCAGGTCCCCCCCGCCCTCCCCTCAGGTCTCCCCCACCCTCTTCTCAGCCCTCAGGTCCCCCTCGCCCTCCCCTCAGGTCTCCCCCGCCCTCCCCTCAGCCCTCAGGTCTCCCCCGCCCTCCCCTCAGGCCTCCCCCACCCTCTTCTCAGCCCTCAGGTCTCCCCCGCCCTCCCCTCAGCCCTCAGGTCTCCCCCGCCCTCCCCTCAGGCCTCCCCCGCCCTCCTCTCATGTCTCCCCCGCCCTCCTCTCAGGTCCCCCCCCCCCCCCGCCCTCCCCTCAGGTCTCCCCCACCCTCTTCTCAGCCCTCAGGTCCCCCCCGCCCTCCCCTCAGGCCTCCCTCACCCTCCTCTCAGGTCCCCCCCGCCCTCCCCTCAGGCCCCCCCCCGCCCTCAGGGCCCCCCCCCCTCTCCCCTCAAGCCTCCCCTGCCCTCCTCTCAGGTCTCCCCCGCCCTCCCCACAGGCCTCCCCCACCCTCCTCTCAGGTCCCCCCCCCACCCTCTCCTCAGGTCTCCCCCGCCCTCCCCTCAGCCCTCAGGCCCCCCCCCTCCCCTCAGCCCTCAGGCCCCCCCCCTCCCCTCAGGCCTCCCCCGCCCTCCCCTCAGGTCTCCCCCCGCCCTCCCCTCAGGCCTCCCCGTGCCCTCCCCTCTGCTTCCCTCTCTGTTTCTTAACAGAGTTGCTCGCTCTGCGTGTCACTCATTTTGTCGGTAGAGTGCTCTGAACTTGTGGGCGCCCCAGGGCTTTCCTCTGAACTAAAGGTGCATTGAACAGTTAGCTGCAGCCCTTCGGCTTTGGGTCCCTTCAGCAGCTGTGGGCGCAGAGTGTCCTGGCAGAGACCCAGGAAGAGAGCCAGCAGCCAGCAGAGAGGTAGTGTCCTGCAGGGAGAAGGCACAGTTCTGTGAACGGTGATTGCAGCAGCTCAGCCGTGACGACCTGGACATAGCCTGGCTTTTACTCCAGTTGTAACCGTTCATGGTGGCTTAAAAACACCTGTTTATATATACCTCATGTCCTGTCACAGAAAAGCCAACATTTATTGCCTGTCTTCGTGCCAGCCCCTTGTGGAGCTCACGACTGCTCCTTGACATGCTTTCTCAGCATCACCCCACAGCGAGTCTGGCTTCAGAGCCTGGTCCTTGGGCGCCTCACCACGCCCCCCAAATATGTGAAGCTCCTCACAGCGCCCATGAATTCCTAGGTTTTTTGGTGCTGTTTTACATCAGAGCATCACCTGTTTTTAGCAGAGGCTGCTTTAATGCAGTCATATGCTCTTTCCTTGGGAATCACTTGAGTCAGAGAGAAAGCCGTGCGGAGCTGACGGCGTGCCTGGTGAGGTGGGGATGTGTAGCTGAGGACGGTGTGCCCGGGGTAGGGCAGTGTGCACTCTGGCACTTGTCTGACATTTCTTCGAGGACTGAAGCTCCAGGGGTCTCACTTTCTTTTCTTTTAATGAGCATCTATAGGCTTTCCGCCTGCATTCAACCTCTCTCCTTGGAGCAGGGATGTTGGTTGCCCTCACCTGCCAGTCCTCCAGCCACAGCCCCGGCTTCCGAGTCCTCGGGCAGGTGGACGGGAGCCGCTGGGGCGATCACGTCCTGAAAGGCTGGGCTCAGGTCCCCAGAGCGAGGCCAGCCGTGGAGGACGGCAGCACCGCGGCCTGCGTGGGGGCTCCGGGGGCCCCTGCGGGTGTGTGTGCTGTTGCTTGCGAGGAGTGGTTGGTGAACTGTCATGTTTCCTTCTATTTGTGAGCAAAACGGTGCCTTTTAAAAAGGTGTTGCTTTGTTAGCAACTCGAATAAGAACTCCATGTTCAGGAGAGATTATTCCTACTTCCCTGTAGCTTGTTTTTCACTTTTGGAAGTGCAGGAAGAAACGGTGTAAACCAGGAAGCAGAGGATGGTGAAGGCGCCTGGGGAGGGGCCCGGCGGCCGCAGGCATTGAGAAAGCCCGCAGAAGTCAGGTACAGCGCTCTTGGAAAAATCCAGTAGGTCTAGCCTTTTGAAAGAGCTTCCAGAATTTCCCTACAATGCGTTCATTTAGTTGTGTGTTGCAGTCGTTCTGTTTGGAATCCTCTGGGGACTGCCTGCTCCCTCTCGCAGGGCAGCTGGGAGTCTCCCCGGCCCTTTCTGATTTCCTTGAGCATCCCCAGAGCCCTTTACGAAGCCTTTCCCTGGGGCACTGCTCACATCTGAAGTTCCACTCAACAGCTGTGGTTTCTTGCAGCAAAGAATCACTCATGGGAATAAAAGCAGATCTTTTATTGTAAATGAATCACCTGGTAAGGCCAGAATGAGTTCCCTTCCTTCAGGACGCAGGGGTGGGCCTCAGGCGGAGCGTGCTCGGCTGACCTTGCTCACTATCCCAGGAGCGGGGCGGGTCTGCCCGGCGCAGCCGTGAGGCGGGCCCAGTTGCAGAGCCTCGCGTCACGCTCACGTTGCACAGCTCATTTGGAGCCTCGGTATCCCCGGTTTTTAAACTGGGGCCGTCTCAGAGGTGGACAGCAGCATGTAAACTGTAAAGCCAAGTGCATGTGGGAGCAACAAAGGCCAGGGCTTCATGGGCTGCCCAAGTTGCTGGATTTGTGTTTGTGTTGGTTTTTGATTTAGTTAAACGGGAACCAGAGCGATCTCAGCTCTGCCCAGCAGACCCCGACCTCGCTGGCGGGAAGCACAAAGACTGGACCACAGCAGGGCGGGTCTGCGCCAGCAGTGCAGGGTGAAGGCAGGGGTCAGGAGAGGCCCCCGGGCGGGGAGGGCCAGGGGAGCCTGAGCCAGGCCTCCGGAGCCACAGGGTTCCTGCTGCTGCCAGTCCAGCCAGCCCTGCGACGGCCACGACGGCCAGGAGACCAGTGGGCGGCGCCCTGGCCCTCGTAAAGGAAACAACTCCCTCTCCCCCTTCTCCAGTAATTAACGGGCAGAAGCACGTGTGGATTGCAAAGTGTGATTCAAAGAAATGAGTCTAGTTTTTATAATGTAGGTGAGTTCCTGAAACACAGACATGCTGTGTTACGAATGCAGTTACTCTAGTAATAGCCATCAGTTAATAGACTGGGGTGAGCACAGAACAGAATCCTAAACTGCATTAAATACAGTGTACTTGACCAGTGGAAGGGGGTATCAGGAGATGCTTCCACCAGGAAGAGATGGTTGAACTGAGGCAGAAGGTTGCAAGGCTGGGGGCTGTTGGAGGCAGAGGTGGGCTTGGTCCCGGCAGACGTGTAGCCGCCCGGGCAGGCCCTGTGTGTGACATGATGCCCCCTTGGGCGCTGGTGGCACAGGCTGGCCCACGAGTGGACGGCAAGAGTGTCTGCAGCCTTTTGTGCCTGCAGCCTCAGGTAGCAAGCTTTAATTCGAGACCCTATGCCGAGTCAGGGCGTCAGGTTTGAAGGTGAAAAGCCCCAGGCCGCACCTTAAGGAGCCTGGGAATGCAGGCTGCAGGGCGCAGACAGGACGCACAGGTGGCTGCGTGCAGAGGTGGGCAGGGGCCCTGCCCTTGCTGGGGCAGCCGCAGCCTGAGGCAGCCTCCCAAGCAACGGAGCCCCCCGTGTGCTTCCGGCGGCAGAGGGGCAGGTGGCGCGGAGGCGCTGAGTGACCTGGAGCTTTGTCCGGTGCGGTGCCTCCCTCTGCCCCCCACCCAGCGCTGCCGCCTGCTGTTTGTTCACTATTTAGGAAACGAGACTCTCGGTCCTGAGAAGTGCACGCGCATATCTACCGCAGAGCTCCGGGGTGAAGCTGCACCTTCGTCGAGCCTTGTTCGTGTCTGGCAGAGGTTGGTACACACAAGATGATTAATAGCAACACGTATTATATTTACAAGATTTACCTCTTCAGCACCTCCCTGCCCCCCCAGGTTGGAAACCATTGCTCCTTTAATGTCCTGCTAGCTGTGTGAAAACAGGAATTTGTGTAGGCCCTGCACAGCAAACCTTTTCCTGTTCAGAAAAAAAATTGTTGGCACAGTTGAGGAGACAACTCTGTAACAAAAGAGTGACCTGAAACGTCCTTTTACAGAAATACGTAGTATGTCTTGCTAGGTGATGGACGGCTGTAAGTCCTTAGTGAAGTACAGTGGTCCCAGTCCAGACGTGTCCCAGGGCAGGCCTGTTCTCTAAGGAGGGCTCGGGGCTGCATGAGTGCACGTACCACACGTGTGCAAAGTGTGCTTGTGACGCGTGTGCAAAACCTTCCTGTAGGAGAGCTGGCAGACAGGGCTGTGGGCTTTGCGACTCCAGCGGGGGCGGATCTGTCGGAGGAAAGGAGGGGAACCTTGGAGAGAGACGGCCCTGCAGGGCTCGCATGTCGTGGCCTCTGGCAGAACGTGGTGCGAGGGTCGGGGGGTGTTTTGAAATGTGGGTTTCTCCCTGTGGCTTCTGTACCTCTTTCCAGAAAGCGAGGTGTTTCCTGTGCTCTTCTGAGCCCCCTTGCGGGGCGCGTGACTCGTGGCTCGTGCAGCCGAGGCAGTGGCCTGGCGCCAAGAGGAGCACGTTGAGGAAGGCTCCTCGGGGGTGGCCACGGGTCCAGGCAGAGCCTTTTGTGGCCGGGCAAGGGCCGGGGGCCCAGGGGTGGGGTCCGCCGTGAGCTCGGGCGGTTCACCTGTCTCAGGCCCCTGCTGTATCTGGAGCTGCGGTTCGTGGTAAGTTCCTAAGGTTCCTACTCAGGTGCCGTGGAGTAGGGGGCAGGAAAAGGCTCCTGTGCCCCGAGGGCAGCGGCCAGCACCTCCGCACACCCCGGCTTCTCCGTGCCCAGCTGCTCCGCGTTTCCTGTCTTCCCTGCACTTCATTCGTGGGCCTCCCCAGCGTGTGCGAGGCTCTGAACTGCTGCCTGCGTTGCCCAGTGTGAGAAGCAGGCCACTGTGGTACTCTGTGGAGGTGGATTTTCTTTAGTGGTTGTGGCCTGGGCGTGCATGGCAAGCTTAGCCCAGAGCTGGCCCGGCAGGCCAAACTGCCCACTTCCTGTGCTCTCCATCACCCCTTCCCCTAACCCGTGATGCTGGGTCATCCAGCAATTAGGTCCCGCCTCTGGGGAGGGAGGGGTCTACTTGAATTTAAAACATTATTTTCTGGCAAATCACCTTTCCAAAACCTTTTTAAAAAGGCTCTTTCCTTATAGTCATCTGTATCTGCCTAAGCGGCATTAAAGTGTAAATGAATCTAGGTCTTATTAATTCTTAACTGGGAATGTATCCTGCTTCATTCCTTTCTTTTCTGTAACCCCTTGGGCCCAGTACTATATATCTTTTCACTCTAAGAAGATGTGATCTGAAGAGTGGTTTTAGAGGTAGCACTGAGTGGGGTACCATCTGCTGAGTAAATCTAGGTGTATTTTAAAATGAGTTTCTATGGCTAAGAGTCTTTCAAAAGGAGTGAGGAGGTCATCAGAGGGGTTGCGCTTACACATACCTCGGCTGGGCCCCAGAAAAAGCCAAAGTAGGTACAACCCTAGGTGCTGGTTCTCCTGAAGGCTATGGAGATTCACAGGGTATATGGCCATGGCAGATGGATTTGGAGTTCAGTGCCATGTCAGTTGGCCCTACTTTGGAATTTGTGCTCCTGAGTGTGAGGGAGCTGGAGTCAGATGTGACTTTTCTACACATGCCTCTTCTGTTACTTTAACTGAACCTGTGGTTGGCGCTAGGGATGGTCCATACTCAGGAGACTTGAATCTCTAGACTGCCCATGTGCCAGCTGGGCCCTGAGCCTCAGCAGAGTGGCGACTCCTACTCTCTGGTTCGTTGGACTTACCCAGGTCAGCTAACAGGGAGGTGAAGATGGTCAAACACCACACCAGGGAGCCAAGAGTGCCTACAACTGCAAGTAGGAGAATCACATCCATCATCCATGTGGGATCTAAGCCCCCTCTTGTTCTAGAGGTGGAGAGGACATCACCATCCCAGGTCCACAGGATGGAGGAATAAAATATGGACTAGAGTAGACTTACTGATACTCTACTATAAAACTGTTGTGACGAGTATTAGAAGAAATTATAACATCAAGGTGGAGAAAGTGGCTACAGTAGTTGCTGAGGGCTGTGAGCAGTAGAAGAGATGTGATCTGGGGGACATATTTGGGATTTTGAGTTGTCCTAAATGATATTGCAGCATCAGATGCTGGACTTTATATTCTGCCATAACCCACTGAATGTACTGGGGGAGAGTATGAACTACAGGGTAAACTATTACCTACGTGGTGCAGCAGTGCTCCAGAATGTGTTCACTGAGTGGGATGAGTGTGCTGCAATGATGGAGGAGGTTGGTATGGGAGGAGTGGGGTGGTGGGGTGGGGGGTATATGGAAACCTCTTATATATATATATATATTTTAATTAATTTATTTATTTAATTTCCCCCCCTCCCCTGGTTGTCTGTTCTTGGTGTCTATTTGTTGCGTCTTGTTTCTTTGTCTGCTTTTGTTTCTTTGTCCGCTTCTGTTGTCGTCAGCGGCACAGGAAGTGTGGGCGGCGCCATTCCTGGGCAGGCTGCACTTTCTTTTCACGCTGGGCAGCTTTCCTCACGGGCACACTCCTTGCGCGTGGGGGCTCCCCCACGCGGGGGACACCCCTGCGTGGCATGGCACTCCTTGCACGCATCAGCACTGCGCATGGCCAGCTCCACACGGGTCGAGGAGGCCCGGGGTTTGAACCGCGGACCTCCCATATGGTAGACGGACGCCCTAACCACTGGGCCAAAGTCCGTTTCCCTCTTATATTTTTTAATGTAACCATTTTTTATATGATGTATATATCTTCAAAAAAATACAATTTACAAAAATTTATTATATAATGAAAAAAAATTACTGTCATTTCTCCATAAAACATTCTATAACATAAAGCTGTGTAAACACAGGTGTTTATAGCAATGCATGTCTAATTTTGCACCCCCCCCCCCCAGACAGGCTGGAGCTCTCTGGTTTTGGGGTGCAGAGCCACCATGCGCCTTTGCCTTCCACGAAACGCGTAGCAGTGTGGAGCAGTGTGGTTTTGTGCCTTCCTAACGTGATGTTTTGCTTTCCAGAATTCGATTCGTCATAATCTGTCCCTGCACAGCAAGTTCATTCGTGTGCAGAACGAAGGGACTGGGAAGAGCTCCTGGTGGATGCTCAATCCCGAAGGCGGCAAGAGCGGCAAGTCTCCCAGGAGGAGGGCTGCGTCCATGGACAACAACAGTAAGTTCGCCAAGAGCCGAGGCCGGGCTGCCAAGAAGAAAGCGTCGCTGCAGGCTGGCCCGGAGGCCGCTGGGGACAGCCCCGGGTCCCAGTTTCCCAAGTGGCCAGCGAGCCCTGGCTCTCACAGCAATGATGACTTCGACAGCTGGAGCACCTTCCGCCCTCGAACTAGCTCCAATGCCAGCACTATCAGTGGGAGGCTGTCTCCAATCATGACTGAGCAGGACGACCTGGGAGAGGCGGACGTGCATCCGCTGGTGTACCCGCCGCCTGCCGCCAAGCTGACCTCCACGCTGCCCAGCCTGTCCGAGATCAGCAGCCCCGAGAACATGGAGAACCTCCTCGATAACCTCAACCTTCTGTCATCACCAGCGCCACTCGCGGGCTCGACCCAGTCTTCACCTGGCAGCATGCTGCAGCAGACGCCGCGTTGCTCGTTTGCGCCGCCAAACACCAGTCTGAATGCACCAAGCCCAAACTACCAAAAATACCCGTACAGCCAGTCCAGCCTGGGCCGCCTGCCACAGATGCCTCTGCAGGCCCTTCCGGATGCCAAGCCGAGCTTCGGGGGCTTGAACCAGTACACCTGTGCCCCCGGCCTCCTCAAGGAGCTGCTCACTTCGGACTCACCGCCGCACGGCGACATCCTGGCTCCTGGCGATCCTGGGGTGGCCCAGCCTGGCAGCCGGGTCCTGGGCCCAAATGTGCTGATGGGCCCCAACGCAGTTGTGCCGGCCTATGGCCGCCAGGCGTCCCCTGGGGAGATGATGAGCCCCAGCTCCCACTCCCTCCCAGGACACGCTCCGCAGGCACCTGCGGTCAGCGGGCGTGCCCTGCCCCATGCCGGGAGCCCCATGCCCCACGCCTCGGGCATGAGCCGCTTGACTCCCCTGAAGACAGCTTTGCAAGTGCCTCTGCCCCAGCCCATGCATGCGAGTGCCCTGGGGGGCTACCCCGCGAGCAGCTGTAATGGGTACGGCCGGGGGGGCGGCCTCCACCAGGAGAAGCTGCCCAGCGACCTGGACGGCATGTTCGTGGAGCGCTTGGACTGCGACGTGGAGTCTATCATCCGCAACGACCTCATGGACGGGGACACGCTGGATTTCAACTTCGACAGTGTGCTGCCCAGCCAGGGCTTCCCCCTGGGCGTCAAGACGACGACACACAGCTGGGTTTCTGGCTGAGGGGCGAGCAGCAGGTGAGTCGGACCGCTCCCTGTCCTTGAGGATCCTGGGGACGAGTGCGGCCTCCACGCACCCGGCAGCCCTAGGGCGTCTCAGCAACCCCTCTGCAGCGATGATGCTCCTTTCGAAGCACAAGGGGGCTTCCTTTTAACGTTTGTAGGAGTTTCCTTGACAGTCAGATGGCTACATCTCTTTAGTAGCTGTTCATTAAATGAGTGCATTTGTTTTAACTCAGATATTGAGGTTTCTTTTTTCTTTGGTGGGATTTTCCCCATTGGCTTACTTCAGAGTTGTTTGGGAGAGCTTGAGCCCCCTCCCCTGTATGTCTGTCACTACAGTGTGTTAAATTAAGTTGATTTTAATTTGACTGTTTTCATTGTGTATGTGTGTTTTTCTAGGTCACATTTAAAAGTACTTCAGATTGTCTGGCAGCAGGAACTGTGAGAAGCTGTCCAAAGATGTCCTTCACCCCTCCTTTTAATTTTCTTGATTAAAAAAAAAGAAAAGAAAAAGCATTCCCCTTTTCCCTTCATCAGAATTGGCAGCAAAGACGCTTTTCCTGTACAGGATGTTTGCCCGATGTTTGCAGGTTATGTGCTGCTGGAGATAAGGACTGTGCCATTGGAACTTTCATGACGATGACGTGCCAAACTCACTACGCCGTGTAATTACAGAAAAGACTTTTGACCCAGAGTGCTTTCGACTTTTGTGTATAAGCAGTAGATACAGAATTGTATTCGAGTGTGTTCTTGGTTTTTAAAATACCCACTTGGTTCAAGGGAAGTTGATACTCTTTTTGTAATACTGAGGTGGTCTCATTCCTGGATAAGTTGAACTTCTGTTTGTTCTCCCAAAGCTCTGCTCAACTGATGAATCACCAAGAACCATCATCTTCTTCGGCACCTGGACCTGTTCACATGCCACGTAATTCATGTGAAAACTAAGTAGCCTATTACCAATCTGCTGAATTAACAGACTAGTCTAAACTCCTTTGAAAAGAAATAGATTAAATGCCAGCCTTGTACAGGTCTTTTCTATTGTTTTGTTTGTTAATTTTGTTATTTGCAATTTGTACAAACATTTAAATGGCTCTAATTTCCAGATGAATGATTTTCATGTTATCCTTGGGACTTGAGATCATTTTTGGAATAGATATTGAACTGTAATGTTTTCTGAAAACTAGAGTCAGTCTACTTTGTTATATAGTCTGCTTGTAAATTTGTAGAATCACAGGTATTTGGGGCAGCATTCATAAATTTCATTTTGTATTTCTAACTGGATTACTACTAATTTTATATGTGCTTCACTGGTTTGTACACTTTGGGATGCTACTTGGTTTCTTACTAATCTTAAAACTTAATTAGTACGTATGTACTCAGTGTTCTGGAGCTTTCATTTTTTGTAAGAAAGCAGTGTACAGTTATGAGCACTTTGCATTTCATGTTTAGGAGACTGATTTGTTTTCATGTGTGTGTTTTAAAGACGTTTCCTCTGCTTCTGTTGCCAGTTAACTGCACACTGCACGGTGCTGCAGATTCCGACAGAAGCATGCCTGCCATGTTGTCAGTTATTCCTGGGAGGCCTTGTAATGTTTGTAGCTTGGAAAGCAAGATCTGCATCTAAATCATCGCCCCTTTCTCACGTGCTAGGGGCTTTACTAAACATGGCCTTTTGAGTTGAGCTCCAGCACCAGCTGCCCCTCACAACTCTCTTATTTTGATCTTGGTGGGAGTTGGCCAAATTTGTAACTCTGCTTGGAGAATTCTGTCCACACTCAGCTTATACTCCTTCCCTTTGTCCTGCAGATTGCTTATTGCAGTATGGAAGGTTACGCTGAAGGAGGAAATTTTAAAATGAGACCGATTTGTAGAATGCTTTTTATTCCTAAATACAGATGGCTTTTACTACTCTTCCCAGGTAGAATAGAACTTGTTTAAAAATTGGGGCAATCGATTTGAAAACCAACAAACCAGCTACAGTTTGAATATTTGAATTTATTTTAAAACCTTGGCCTAAGTTAAGAACTTGAGAACTTCTTTAGCCTCTAGCAACCCAATGTATAATTCAGATCGTTATGTTTGAATACTTTCCAATTACCTGAAACTGACAGATGGAGTTTCCTGGCTGCAGGTCCCGTTTAATCCACCAGCATTCCCAAGTTGTGTGGAGTGCTCCTCGTGCCTCCACCCCAGCCCCACTCTGTGTGCTGAGTCCAAAGCACACCTGCGTTGTTTTGCACATCTGCTTCTCTGGCTTGGTGTGACAAGCACACGTAGTGTTCCTGGTGGATTCCTGCAGCAGGCCAGTACTCTGCTGTAAGCGTCCCACTGTAACTTTAGTTGTTTTGAAAACTCATAAACCATCTTCATTGTTAACATGCCGTCCCAAAACTTGGCTGGTTTGGAAACCTTGGCCCCTAAGCAGTGCGTCCTGCTCTGTGAGAGGACGGTGGGTGCCAAAGGCCTTGTTCTCGTTTCTTTTACCCCATTTCCTACTCCTTTACCTCAAAATGACACGTGGACCCCCAGCGCCCCCATTCACTCTTTCAAGAGGGAAACTAAAATCACTGTTTAAATCTTACTACTTTCAGAGCGTGGCTTTAAAAGGGTTGTTTTCTTGAGTCTGTGTGAATATCCGCCCCCTTTCTTTCGGTTGCTATCTGTGAGATACAGTGAAGTCCAACAGAAGGCATTTTGTCTATTTTGGAAGCAAACGTTATATGGCCTGGTAATTCTTTTTCTGTAAGAATACTGACTTTCTGGAGTAATTATGTATCAGTTATTGTAAATGATTGCTTTGTGAAATGTGCAAATGATACCACCTATGCAGCCTCCATAGTTTGTTTCCTCTGGTTTGTACTGTTATTAAAAGCGTATTGTATTATAGAACTATTTAGATATTTTAAATATGAAGATGTCTTGTTTCCGTAATATAGATGTCTGGAATATATTTAGATAATAGATTCATTACTTAGAAAGTTCTGCTTTGACAAACTGACAGAGTCTAAATAATTAGCAAATAACGTATTTCGGTAAGCAGCGAATCAGTGGATGTCCCAAGAAGAGGTAAAGACACTTCAGATGGAAACGGTTCTCCAGAGATATGATGTGAACCGGCCCAGCTGCTGGATATGTACCAGTACTCCCCCACTTACTTGAAATTCTTACGTTCAGCTCTTAAGAGTTTTTAATTTATAACTGACTTTAAATGAGAAGCTTTGCTCCTGGTTTTAGTTAGAGAGTGATCAGTAAGTAAAGAAACGCAGGTGGTTCTGCAGACGTAGCTGCCTGGTACTGCAGTCGGTCCTGGCTGTGCTCTGCCTGGAGGAGCCGCGGGCGGTGGGTGTGCAGGCCCCACACACTGTCTCCCTGCTTGAGTTAACGTTCCTGTTTTGATACTCTCTGAGAAGTGCCTGACGACGATGTACTTACAGACACAAGAACAATCTTTGCTATTATTGTATACAGCCATAAATGTACATAAACTATGTTTAAATGGTTCAGTGTCTTTCTTTTCTAATTGTGCAGAATAAGCCCTTGCTGAGGGTTTTTCTGAGAATTTTGTAAAACGTTTAGCTACTCTGAGGTTAACCCTTGTCAGCCACACGGTTTATCCAATGTGGCTTTCCTGGCAGGGAAGAGGGAGCAGCCCTGGCCCTGGAACCCAGCCCGCAGGTGCCTGAACCCATGTCCTGCAGTAGTCCTAGGGCACGGATGAGGTAAAGATACCTGGGGGGGAGGTCGCTGTGGATGGAGTGGAAGGGGCTGCAGAGCACCTGCCACCCCTCCCCTCCTGGCTGAAAGAAGAGGGTCAAATTCGCTTATGTGGCTGTATATTGCAAATTGCCTTTTTTAGAAAATGCCCAGGCAACGAGCTGGGAGTAGACTCAACATGGTTAAGATATATTCTAAAACCAGAATGAAGCCCAGCTTTTCCTTTCTTGGACCCTTTCATCAGGCAAGTGAAAGAATGAGTTTCAGTAGCAAGGAAATGGGTGGTTCTGATGCTTTGTCTCTTTAGACACCAGAAGGCCAGTGGGGCTGTCAGGGCTTTTTCCTTCTGGCAGTGGGAGTCAGAGGCAGTATAGACGGAGGCACTCCCACCCAGGACGCGTGCTCTGGTCCATTGCAAGCTGGTGACCCAGCCCGAATGTGGGAATGGCCTTGGCTGTGCGACTGGAACCCTCAGCGCATGTGCCTGGAGCCGAGCTGTGATGTCATTTCTCGAGCTTAGTTCCCGACAAGGGAGCATTCAGGCTCTGAGCTGGGCTCCTGAGCTGAAGAGACTCGTATCCTTAGGCTTCATCTGGCCCCTGCTGTGACCTGGGAACCAGCACCTGGAGGCCTTGGCCTTGGTGGTTCCTCTCAGGAGTTCCGTGACGGCTGCTGCTCGTTGAGCCCGTGCCGCCCGCATCACGGCATCTCTGAAGGAGCGCGGCACGCACAGGCCGCGTCATGGACCTGCCCCTTCCAGGCCTGCAGGCTGCAGCTGGGCACGAAGGTGGCCTCTAGCTATGTCATGGGAGGGGCGCTCATTAGTTATCAGTTTAGTTTTTGAAATTCAGTCTGCTGACTTACATAGACACGCTCTAGGATGTTTTCAAGTTTAGATCTAAAGAATCACCAAGGAGTTTCTGGGGGGATGGAGGGAGGGTGCCGGGATGAAGCAGCAGGAGAGCAAGCACCCTAGCTGTGGAGCACTGTGGCAGCAGAGCCTGAGGTGGAGGCTGGAGGTGTTGGGATCCTCTGGAGGAAACTTGGAGCCAGCGAGGCTACGGAGTTGGCGAAAACTTGAGTTCCGGAGCTGGCCGGGGAGGCGAGGCCTTCGTGTGGCTGTAGTGCCCGGCCTGGCAGCACAGGGAAGGGCGGCACTCGTGGGGGGAGCCCCTCACACTGGAGGAAGGAGCAGCAAGGTGGACCTGGCGCTCAAGCGTGGCATCCCACCCTCCCTGCCAACTCAAGACGCCTTATGCGTACGCCGAGTCCAGAAGTACATGCCTCTGCGCTAGGAGCCTTGGCGGGAAGCCGTGCACACACAACTGCGAGGGCTTGTTCGTCCCTTACATCTCGTTCCTTCCTGAGTTCCAATTCCTGGACAAGTTGCTTCTAGAATTCCCACAAAACGGCGAGGAGACAGCGGTGTCGGGATGGGTCAGGCTCTTGGAGTGGCTGCAGTTTCCGTAGCACCACCGAGCTGCTGCGCACGTGAGATGAGCCTCCCTGAGAGCCTGGAACAGCCCTAGCCATCCTGACTGGATTGCTTTCCCTGGTGGGTGGGCTGGCGCAGGCCGTGCTGCAGGTCAGCACGCAGTGGGCGAACAGGCCAGAGAGGTCTGCTGCTTAGTCTGTGCTGGAGTTAGACAAGTGTGAGCAGACGGGGAGCTGCTGCTGGCATTAGACACGTGTGCAAACGGGGAGCTGCTGTTGACATTAGACGTGTGCAGATGGAGCTGCTGCTGGCATTAGACACGTGCAGATGGAGCTGCTGCTGACATTAGACGTGCAGATGGAGCTGCTGCTAGTGTTAGACACGTGTGCAAACGGGGAGCTGCTGCTGGCATTAGACACGTGTGCAGACAGAGCTGCTGCTGGCATTAGACACGTGCAGACAGTTGCTGGTGTTAGACACGTGTGTGTGCAGACTGCTGCTGCTGGCATGTGTGCAGATGGAGCTGCTGTTGGTGTTAGATGTGTGCAAATGGGGAGCTGCTGCTGGCATTAGACACGTGTGCAGACGGAGCTGCCGCTGGCATTAGACACGTGTGCAGATAGCGCTGCTGGCATTAGACGTGTGTATGCAGAGGGAGCTGCTGCTGGCATTAGACACTTGTGTGCAGAGGGAGCTGCTGCTGGCGTTAGACGTGTGTGCAGAGAGCTGCTGCTGGCATTAGACACGCATGTATGCAGAGGGAGATGCTGCTGGCGTTACACACGTGTGTGCAGACAGTTGCTGGCGTTAGACACGTGTGCAAACAGCTGCTGCTGGCGTTAGACGTGTGTGCAGACAGAGCTGCTGCTGGCATTAGGCACACGTGTATGCAGAGGGAGCTGCTGCTGGCGTTAGACACGTGTGTGCAGAGGGAGCTGCTGCTGGTGTGATGTGTGGGTGCAGACTGGAAGCTGCCTGATGCCTCAGGGTGGTTTCCGTCCAGTGAGGAAAGGTGAGAATGGCTCTGCTACCTGCCTCACAGGGTGTCTGAAGAGGAGGTGATGTCTGCAAATGGCTGGTCAGGGAGAAAAACCGCACGAGGTCCTGTCAGCTCAGGTAACAGGCCGTGCCATGGGAGAGCAGCTCGACTTGTTTCCAATAGTTTCCTGAATTCCCATTTGTTTATTCACTGCTATGAATAAAGGGGTACTCCAAAAGAGTATGAGAAAAGTACAAGAGCATGTGAGAAACTGAGGCCTCTCATTTCTCAGTAAATCCTCCTAAGTAAATTTAGAGACACTTGGGCTTACTGGACGGTCACTCCCTGCAGGCGTCTTCAACCAGAAAGCCTGGGTGCCTTTTCTTGGGGCTTCATGCATGAGATAAGGAAGTGGGAAGGAGAAAACGAGTTTGTAGTGAGCTGGAACCAGGGCTTACCAGTTCACAAGAGCCGATGGCTCCATTCTTGAGTTTCGTGAACTGTCGTAGAACACAGCCATCATTAAAACCTGAAAGCAAAGGCAGGGAAGCAGATGTGGCTGTAGTGGTAGAGCTTTTGCCTACCATATAGGAGGACCTGGGTTCGGTCCCTGGGCCTCCTGGTGAAAAAGAAGAGAAAGCATGGCCGTGTGGCAAGCCAGTGCCCATGCGAGAGCCTGCGTGGTGAGCGCAAGTGCCCGCATGGGTGAGTCACGCAGCAAGATGATGGTGCAACAAAAGAGAGACAAGGGGAGAGTCAAGGTGAAGCGCAGCAGAGACCAGGAACTGAGGTGGTGCAATTGACAGGGAACCTCTCTCCTCATCAGGAGTCTCCAGGATTGAGTCCTGGTGACTCCTAGAGGAGAGAAAATGAGAAGAGAAGACAACACAGACAGCAAAAACAGCAGGGCAGGAGGAGGGAAAGGGGAAAAATAAGTAAGTAAATAAATAAAAGCAAAGGTAATGAATACTCCAAACACCACCTCCTAATTACCTTACTACATTTTACTCCATAAAACATGAGTGGGTTTTGCAGTCTCTTTCTTGTGGTGGAAAGATGACATGATGGTGAGAAGCAGGAGTTTCAGTCTCATGAATAAAACTTGAATGAGGGTGAAAAATAGTTAAACAGATATATCAGTTACATTTGTTGAGAAAAGAGTGGGTTGGGGAGCAAATCTTGGCTGAACTGCACCTGAATGCAATCTCCAGATGAAAAAGACTGGCCAAGAGCAAGGGAAGTGTCCTGCAGGAGCCACGTGGCTCCTTGGGCTTGTGTGAGGTCAGGGCCTATTCAGTGATGGTTAAATTTTAAGCGCGGGGGACCCCAGTGCCGGTGGCTGAACGTTTACCGCACACACTGGCAGACCATGGGTGTGGTGAAGGCCTCAGGATCGGTGGTTTTGGGGACTTACAGGGGAAGCGCAGACACGGAGGCTGGCAGGGCCCGGGTGGGCCCTGGTAATGTTGAGGGGGAGAGGTAGGCAGGCTGGGGGTGGGAGGGACGCCTGGGGTGTCCACGCTGCATGATGGGGGAGAAAGCAGGTGCAGTGGGTGACTCGGGCAGGTCCACAGTGGAGGAGAGTCGCCCGGGTGGTGGGCGGCTGGAAAAGGAAGTTTGGAGTGCAGGATCTACCTTTGGACTCCCACCGTCTGGGAGTGATCACACCTGCTTATTGGTGTGGCACTGGGAGTTAGGTGCATGACAGTGCCGGCCCAGAGGAAGCACCCATTACAAAGGAAGCGACCACCAAAGTTCATGGTTGCACCAGCACAGCCGTGGACAGCCCATGTCGCTCCGGGACGGTGCCTGTTGGTGACAGGCTGCTGCTTCGCTGCCACGGTAGGTACTGGAGCCTCGGGTCGAGGGATCGTCAGCCGGAAGACGCCTCCTGAGGGACGGGCTTGGTGCCCCTCCAGCGCCCTCTCCACCTGGTGCGTGGGTCAGGCCCGGCGGCCGCTCCCAGAGCTGCAAGGCAATGACGGGGTCGGCCGGGGTCCCCTCCAACCTCCCCTGCCCCCAGGCCTCCCACGCAGGTGCTCTCAGGCGAGCCAGCTTTCTCCGCACCTTTTCCTTTCCTGGTACGAGCCTGTGGCAGTGGTCAGTGTAGCTTCTCCCGTGGTGAGTCCCCTAAAGCCACCTTGTGCCATCCTGCAAGGGCCCAGAGCCAGGCCTGCTGCTCGGGGCCCCGCTGACCACCAAGACAGCCAGCGGCGCAGCTGTGCCCACAGCCCTGCAGCACGTCTCCGCTCACTTCCCTCAGCCAGGGAAGGGCCAAGGCAAGCGGATGTGCCCAGGGAAGAAATGCCCCCAGTCACAAAAGCTTCTCCGTGGGGCTTTTCTCTGGGCTCAGGCGACAGACGTTCTCTCAGCACCTCCAGAACTTGCATTGTCAGACCTGAAGTTTGGCCAAGTCAGGTAGTCTGCTTGTATGAAAAGTGACTTGCCTGTGGACAGCAGCTGTACCGCCCGGAGCAGTGCACCCTCGAGTGAACTGGTGTGGTTTCCACACAGCAGTGCTGTGTCACTGGTTCCCACCTCACGTCAGCCCCACAGGAGTGGATAAAATGCGTGGATTCCGTGTCCCGAAGTTTTAAAATATTACTTTGAAGGAAGGTAATTGATTCTCCTTTCGAAGAAAACCCAAGGTTTCTGTCTGCAAAAACAATGTCCTGGAAAAAAAGGAGAAAATTCCTGAAGTCAGACAATTCTGTTTATAAATAGTTATGGAGTTGTGATAAAACATACCCTGAATAGAAAATTCCATTTTTTCTTGTAAGCACATCTTGTGAGACCACAAAATTTCTTGGAACCCTGTAGGCAATATTTTAAATTAGAATTATCTCTCACTTTCCAGTTCCAGTTCCTTTTTTTTGTGCCTTAAATAATTGGTATTCCATTGAAAGCATGGATTTAATTTTCAAAACCCTGGATAGGACTGGCTGGAAGCTTTAACAACTGTATGGAATCTCATCACACACATGTAACCATCATGTGCCTTTTTTAAGAAACAACAATGTGAGCGATGGTCCTTGTCTTTTGTAAGAAAATCACATGATAAAAAAATAGACTTGCAGTGACTGTCATCACCTGGGTCCTGCAGGAGTAGAGAGGTACAGAAAAATGCGTTTTTGGATCTCTCAGCCACACTGATCTGCAAACCCTCCCAGAGAAAATAAATTTCTTTGTCATCACTGGGTAAATAGAAAAAGGCTTTGGGATGTTCCAGTACTTTCAGAATCTGAGTTACCTTACTTTGCTCAAAAAGCAAATTTTCCAGCCATTTTCCCCCTGCTATATCTAAGTGTCAGAGAAACTGATACTGACTGAATGATTGAAAGTTTGTCATGGACAATACCACTGCCAATGGGATTAGAATTTCCTAATGTATTTGAAGCAAAAAGAAGTCTGACTCAGCTCTGCGTCCCAAAGATGCTACTTTGACCTTACGGGTAAGCATTGGGAAATGAAGCGTGGCCCTGGCGCCAGGTCCGTGCTGTGGCCAGCACCCTGGGCCTGCTGCTCGAGGATGATGCTACCGCACTGTGCAGACGGCCTGCTGTGGCCTTGAGATCCAGATAGGCAGTCCTTGAAAGTAGCCTGGCTGGTCAGTGACCACCACAAAGAAAGTTAGAACTGGGTGTTTCTCTGCAAAATAATCTGATGTGTTTTTCCAGAGCAGTTCAAAGACTTGGAGAGGAAAAACAATTTAAGAAAGTAGATGGGTTATTAGGAAGGACTTTTTATTCCCTGGGTTTTGTGATTTTAATAGCTCTTTGTGTTTGCTATACCATCTTTAAAGGCCACCGAGCACTTCTGCCAATGGCATTTCCTCAGCCATTGGAAGTAAAAGCAGCAGGCCCAGTCGCTGTGAAACAAGGTCCCTGGGCTGGGTTTTGACCCAAACGACTGCCATAAGAGAACTTTATGGGGGACGTTTCTGTGTGCAACAGGATTGTTGGAGAAGACTTGTAAAAATGCAGATTTGACCTTCAGGGTCCGAATGTGGATGGTTCTGTTCAGGCGCCACCACCCACGGAGTTGCTGTGCCCGTTATGCAGGCATTTGGTAGAGCCGAGGGCTTGGCGCAGCCTCACTACTGGATCTCATGATGCATGCAGTCTCCTGATGGCAGGGAGCGCTGATGGAAGGTGCCACGAGGTGTTCTTTAGAAATAGGATGCTTGGATAGTAATAAGATGGCAGTGGAGTAAGGAGCTCCTAGAGTCAGCTCCTGCTACAGGGCAGTTAGTAAACACCCAGAACTCTCTAGAGCTGCTGAAGCACCTGTTTGAGGGCCCCAGGAGACCAGAAGGGCATCCTGCCACATCCTTGAAGGAATGGAAGGAGGAGACTGCCCGTCTGCAGAGAAGACTCATAAGTAGAGGCTCCACGCCATGAAAGCTGGTTCCCATCCTCCACTGGAGGCATGAGCTGCCTCAGGAGCTTTCCGTAGCTGGAATTGAAAGCTCCACTTCCCAAAAGCGGGAGAGGAAGAGACAGTTGGGCACCAACTTCACCTACTGATGAGTAAATTCAGCAAGCTAAAGCATAATCCTGAGAATAGCTAAAGTCTGAGCCTGTCCAAGTCAGAAAGAGGCCAGGAGCCGCCATCTTCACTCCGTGCCTGGCATGAGGGGAAGCAGGTGGACTGAAAGTCCCAGTGCTGGTGGGGACCTGATTCTTTCCGTCCAGAAAACATTGCATCTCTAACCTAGGCCTCAGTGCCACCTCCAGCAGGGAGGAAGCTGCAGGGACCTGCACCAGCCTCTCCAGGAAATTACCAGCCAAGCCGTGGAGGCCAGTGATTGTCCTACTTTGGCAGCACAAGCTGTCCTGGGAGCTATTCTGTGGCTGGAATTGGAAGCTCCATTTCCCAAAAAACAAGAGGAGAAGACACTTGGCCACTGATTTTGGCTACTGATTAATAGACTCGACTGGCTAAGATATAACCCTGGGAATAGCTGGGTATGAATCTGCCCGTCAGAAAGAGGCTGGTAGCCACCATTTTGACTCTGCCCCAGCCTGAGGGGAAGCCAAGACAAAATCACAGTGATGGTAGGAACAGGTTTCTTTCACCCAGACCAACTTGCAGCCCTAGCCTAGGCTTCAGCTCCACCTCTGGCAGGGAGGAGACTGGCAGGCCCTGCACCAGCCTATCCAGTTAACTGCAGGTACCTTTGGCTGGCAGATTAAATAATCAGAAGTCTACTGGGGCAACTGAGGTCATCTTGGGCCCATAATGCATAGATTGCTGCCCACACCTGCAACTCCATCCCTTCCCCAGGCAGGGGAGAAAGGGGCATGAAGCCTCATCAGTCTCTGAGCAAGTACAGTCTAGGCTTGCATGACTTGGATTATTCCACACAGCTATGACTCTGTCCTACCCTGGCAAAGGAGAAAGTTGGGAGAAGGTTCATTGGTACCTAGGGCAGTGAGGGCAGCTTGAGACTCCACAGCTTATAGCACATTCTTGGCTCCTACTGCACAATCAGCAAGGAAGAAAGGGTAGGAAGCCCTAAACTAAAGAGAAAAAGTGCACCCAGAATAAATACTCTAGTAAGCCAGATGCAAAGACACCAACCAAAAATTACAATCCACACCAAGAAACAGGAAGCTATGGCCCAGTTAAAGGAATAAGATAAGCCTCTAGAGGACATAAAGGAGATGAGACAACTAATTATAGATGTTCAAACAAATTGCCTTAATAAATTCAATGAGTTGGCTAAAGAGATTGAGGATATTAAGAAGAAGACATTGGATGAGCACAAAGAAGAATTGGAAAGCATACATAGAAAAATAACATGGGAATGAAAGCACAATAAATGAAATTAAAAAAAGATTGGAATCATGTAATAGCAGATTTGAGGAGGCAGAAGAAAGGATTGGTGATCTTGAAGAAATGGCCTCTGAAAGTGAACATACAAAAGAACAGATGAAGAATGGAAAAAATTGAACAAGGTCTCAGGGAACTTAAAGACAGCAAAAGATGGCAAACATACATGTGATAGGTGTCCCAGAAGGAGAAGAGAAGGGAAAAGGGGTAGAAGAAATATTTGAAGAAATAATGGTAGAAAATTTCCCAACCCTATTGAAGGACATAGATATCCATGTCCAAGAAGCACAGTATACTCCCATCCAAAAAGATCAGAATAGACCAACTCCAAGACACATACTAATCAGAATGTGAAATACCAAAGACAGAATTCTGAGAACAGCAAGAGAAAAACAATGCCTAACATATAAAAGATACCCAATGAGATTGTGTTGATTTCTCACCAAAATCCATGGAGGCAAGAAGAGAGTGGTATGATATATTTTAAGATGCTACAAGAAAAAAACTTCCAGCCAAGAATCTTATATCTGGCAAGACTGTCTTTCAAAAATGAGGGTGAGATTAGAATATTCACAGATAAACAGAAACAGAGAATTTCTAACCACGAGACCAGATTTTCAGGAAATGCTAAAGGATGTGCTAGAGCCTGAAAGAAAAGACAGGAGAGAAAGGCCTGAAAGAGAGTCTGGAAATGAAGATTATATCAATAAAAGTAACCAAAAGTGTCAAAAGAGTGGGGAAAATAAAATATGACAGATAAAACCCAAATAGGAATAAACTTAACCAAAGATGTAAAGCACATGTATTCAGAAAACTGCAACTCAATGTTAAAAGAAATTTTAAAAAGGTCTAAATGGGGACTTGAATCTCAGGACTGCCCATGTGCCAGCTGGGTCTTGAGCCTCAGCAGAGTTGCAACTCCTACTCTCTGGTTCATTGGACTTACCCAGGTCAACTAACAGGGAGGTGAAGATGGTCAAACACCACACCAGGGAGCCAAGAGCGCCTACAACTGCAAGTAGGAGAATCACATCCATCATCCATATGGAATTTAAGCCCCCTCTTGATCCAGAGGTGGAGAAGACATCACCATTCCAGGGTCCACAGAATGGAGGAATAAAATATGGATTAGAATGGACTTACTGATATTCAACTATAGAACTATTGTGATGAGTAATAGAAGAAATTATAGCATTGAGGTGGAGAAAGTGGCCACAGTAGTTGCTGAGGGCAGGGAGAGGGAAGAAGAGATGTGATGAGGGGGCATTTTTGGGACCTTGAGCTGTCCTAAATGATATTGCAAGGTCAGATGCTGGACTTTATCTATCCTGCCATAACCCACTGAATGTACTGAGGGTGAGTGCGAACACATGGTAAACTATTATCTATATGTGGTGCAGCAGTGCTCCAGAATGTATTCACTGAGTGCGATGAGTGTACCACAATGATGGAGGAGGTTGTTGGTGTGGGAGGAATAGGGTGGTGGGGTGGGGGGTATATGGGAACCTCTTATATTTTTTAATGTAACTTTTTTTGTGTGATGTATGTATCTTCAAAAAAATACAATTTACAAAAATGATGGGGTGAGGGGTAAGGAGTGGAATATATGGGAACCTCTTGTGTTTTTTATGTTTTTTAATGTAACATCCTTGTGATCTATTAACTTGAATTTAAAAAGTGTATAAAAATTTAAAAAAAAATTTTTTTAAGTCTAAATGAAGACCATTCCATGATCATGGCTTGGAAGACTGAATATCATAAAGACATCAGTTATTCTTAAATCAATATACGGATTCAATGCAATTCCGATAAAAACTCCACCAGTGTTTTTTTTTAAATTGAAAACGTGATTATCAAATTTATTTGGAAGGGTAAGAGGTCCTGAATAGCCAGAGACATCTTAAAAAGGAAAAGCAAATTCTCATCTCCAGACAAATTATATTACCTAGCTATAGTGGTAAAAACAGCATGGTACTGACCTAAAAACAGACACATGGACCAATGGAAACAAATTGATGGTTCAGAAACAGACCCTCATGTGTATGGTTAAGTGATTTTTTACTAGCCTGTCAAACCCACACAGCTAGGGCAGAACAGTCCATTCAACAAATGGTGCTGAAATAACTGGATATCTATAGCCAAAAGAAGGAAAGAGGACCCCTATCTCACACCTATCCAAAAATTAACTCAAAATGGATAAAAAACCTAAATATAAAAGTAAGAAACATACAGCTTCTGGAAGAAATTGTAGGAAAATATCTTCAAACCCTGGTGGTAGGTGATGGGTTCTTAAAGGAGATAAGAAGAGGACTGAGATGGACTACTGATGTTTCATTTATGTAGAAGTTTTAATTAGCTTTAATGTAAAAGTATGCAAATGTATAGAATGGATGGTGACAAATAGCGATTAACTGCTATTTTATAAATAGGGATGTGACTGAAAATGGTAGTATAGGTATATAAATGTCAACTGACAGAATGCTAGAGAATAATCTAGGAACTTAATAGTACAGTAAACCAAAAGGTGGATGAGAATTGTGGTTGATGGTACAGATGCAAGAGTGTCCTTTGTGAGCTAGAGCAAATGTACATCACTACTGCAGGGTGTTGGGAATGTGGAGAAGCATGGGAAAAATACAACTGGAGTGACCTATGGGCTGTGGTTAGCAGTAATAATATAATATTCTTGCATCTATGCCAAAGATGTACTGTGTTGATAACAGGGCAGTATGGAGAATGTGTGCCAAATATATATACTATGTATGTGGTAACAATCAGATGATATTATTTATCTGTAACAAATGTTCCACCACAGTGTGGTGTGTTGATAGACGGATGTTGTTTGGGAATTCTGCACATGTGCATGATTGTTTCATAAGTTTACAACTTCTGTCATAAAAAATATATTTTAAAAATTATAATAGGATGGGTTGGGGAAAAATACACCAAATGTAAGATTAGGGACTATGATTAGTAGTAAGATTTTGATGATACTCTTTCATAATCTGTAACAAAAGTCTCATGACAATGCAAGGTGTTGGTGTAGGGTTGATGTATGGGACCCCTGTATGATGTTATACATGTTTGCTTTGTAAGTCCACATCTTTTACTATATGCTTATTGTTTATGTATGTTCATATATAAATGATATAAAGATAATAATAGGGTGGATTGGGGAAAAATACTTTGGTTAGTAGTAATTTTGACCATGCTTTTTAATCATTAGTTTCAAATGTTTAACAACAATGCAAGGTATTGGTGGTAGGATCAGTTATGAGAGTCCTGTACAATGCTATGTATGTTTGTTTTGTAAGTTCACAACTATTTTTTTTAAAGATTTGTTTTTATTTATTTCTTTCCCCTTTCCCCCCCATTGTCTGCTCTCTGTCCATTTGCTGTGTGTTCTTCTTTGTCCCCTTGCATTTTTGTTAGCGACACCAGGAATCTGTGTCTCTTTTTGTTGTGTCATCTTGCTGCATCAGCTCTCCGTGTGTGTGATGCCACTCCTGGGCAGGCTGCACTTTTTTCATGCGGGGCGGCTCTCCTTGAGGGGTGCACTCCTTGCTTGTGGGGCTCCCCTACACCAGGGACACCCCTGCGTGGCATGGCACTGCTTGTGTGCATCAGCACTGTGTTTGGGCCAGCTCCACATGGGTCAGGAGGGCCTGGGTTTGAACCCTGGACCTCCTATGTGGTAGGTGGATGCTCTCTTGGTTGAGCCAAATCCACTTTCCCACAAATCTTATTATACACTTACTGTTTATGTATGTTTATGAGTGATATACTTAATAAATTTTTTTAAAATTAAAAAAATATAGAATGCTTGGACTAAACTGGCCTCCTGCCCTCCAGGTGCTCGTGACCCAAGGCCTGGTCTGGCCTCTCGTTTACGCCAGCACAGCAGGCCCGTCCCTTGGCACTGGAGGGACGTCTGAGCAGTGTGCACCAAGAGGCTGCCTGGAAGGGCCTCCTCCGGCTGGGCTGGTGCTGCTTGCTCCCTGGCCACACTGCGGCTCCAGGGCGGGAAGTCTTTCCAAACCGGGAGAAGCAGAGCCCAAGTCTGAGCTGCCCAGGGCTCGGGGAGGATAACACCTGAGTGCTGCCTCCAGGCCCAGCTCCAGGCCACACGACGGAACGTTCAGGATCACTCGAAGTCACCACTCCTGGGGCTGCTTGGACTTTACCTACTTGGTGTGTAAAGTGTTTCCAAGAGTACGACATAAATCTCTGTTGCAAAAAAACTGTATCCAGCGCAACATGACCTGTTCTGATGGCTCAAGGTCATCATTGGGAGCGTCCCTGGTGGCACTGAAGTGGGACAGCGACGTGCGAGGGCTGCCACGGCCAGTCCTGTCCTCCAGCTGCACTGGCTTCCTCCGCATCCCTGCCTCCCTCCCTCGCCTTTCTTTCGTCTTTCCGTTACTCCCTATCCTTTCTGTCCCTTCTTCCCTCCTTCCCTTCTTTCGCTCCTTCCTTTCTTCCTTTCTTTTTCTTCCTCTCTTTCATGCCTCCTACATTCATCTCCCAGCTTGAATAATTATCAACTCATCCAAAATTGTTTCATATTTACTCACCCTCAACACTGGATTATTTTGAAGAAAATCCTAGATATCAAATAATTTTGTCTGTATTTCAATATATGTCTCTAATAGATGAGAATTCTTTTTAAACTTTTTTAGAAATTTAAATTGAGGAATAATTTGCAAACTACAAATTGCCCAGATTAATGTACCATTTAATTAATGTGACTGCTGTGTATCAAGTTACATGGCATTTTTATTGTCCCGTTCCTTTGTGTACCTTCTCAGCTCCCTGTGCTGAGAAGCAACCATTGATCTGAGTTTTATTGACATCAGTTACTTTTGATTCTAGATTCACATATGAATGGTATTGTATCTATACAATGTGCTCTTGGATTCTGCCACTCAGAATAATATTTTTGACATTCATTCATGTTACCTGTATATATCTGTAGTTTGATCCTTTTTATTTCTGAGTCATCTTTCATTGTATACATATAGCAGTTTTTGACCTATTCTTATGTTGATGGACATTTGGGTTGTTTCTAGTTTTTTATTATTAAGAATAAGCTTGCTATTAATATGAACATTCTTGCACAAGGTTTTTTTAAGACATCATTTTTGTTTCTTTTGTGTCAACATCTACAAGTAGATTGCTAGATCATAGCCAATGTATATTTTACTTTTTAAGAAACTGGCAAGCATTTTCCAAAGTGTTTGTACCATTTTACACAATATAGAGTTCTGATTGTTCTACATCCTTTCCACAATGTGGTATTTTTAATCCTTTAAAATTTGTCCATTCTAGTGTGTGTAGTGGTATTTCATCACGATCTCAATTTGTGTTTCCATGGTGATTAAGGATGCTGAGCATTCCATCACTAATGATGTTTCCATCTGCCGAGTGGGAGCTGAGGCTTCACTTGGACAGGGTTTCCATGTAAGCTGATGGTAAAGGTGTGGAAGTGGAGGTGGTGATGGTAGCACATTGCTGTGAGTATAGTCCACTGCACTGCTCTATATGGGGGAATGTGGGTACAAAGAGATCTTTAGGGTGTATGTGTTATTAGAATAAAAATTGAAGGATTACACTAAAACAAGGTGTTAAGAATAGGGTGTGTATTAGTCAGTCAAAGGGGTGCTGATGCAAAATACCAGAAATCTGTTGGATTTTATAAAGGGTATTTATTTGGGGTAGAAGCTTACAGTTACCAGGCCATTAAGCATAAGTTACTTCCCTCAGTAAAGTCTGTGGCCACGTGTTGGAGCAAGATGACTGCTGACTTCTGCAAGGGTTCAGGCTTCCTGGGTTCCTCTTTTCCTGGGGCTTATTTCTCTCTGGGCTCAGCTGCTCTGCTCTCTCCACAAGGTCAGCTGTAGACTATCAGGTGAATGGCTCTGTCTCTCTCCCCGGGGCTTCTGCCATGTCTAAGGAGCCTTCTCTTTTCCTCTGTGTTCTTCTCCTGTGTATTCACTTCCTGGATTCCAGCTCAAAAATCCCAACTCTGTCCTTTGCCATGTCTTCTGTGTGTGAGTCCTGACCCCTTGGTGGATGAGGACTCAATGCACTACTGACATGGCCCAGTCAAAGCCCTAATCATAATTTAATCAATTAAAAATGATACCTCTGACAGACCAGTTTTCAAACATAATGCAATAACTATTTTTGGAATTCATAAACAATGTCAAGCTGCTACAGGGTGATATATAGAAAAATACACATAATGTAAACTATTGGTGATAGTTCATAGTACAATTATTTCAAAAGTGTTATCAGTGTAACAAATGTTCCACACCAATGCAAAGTTGTTATGGGGTATGGGAATCCTGTATTTTAAGCATGATTGTTCTGTAAGCCCACAGCTTCTCTAATTAAAAAATTAAATTAAAAAGACACTGGCAAGAAAATAAATAGGTAACAGACGGGGAGAACAGATGCCCCACACCTACATCTGACAAAGGGCTTATGTCCAGAATATATAAAGTCCTCCTACAACTCAATAATAAAAAGACACAACCAATTTTTAAAGGAGCAAAAGACTTTAGGAGATATTTCACAAAAGAAGACATAAAATGGCCAATAAACACATGGAAATGTGTTCAACATCATTAATCACCATGGAAACACAAAGTGAAATCATGATGAAATACCACTACACACATTAGAATGGATAAACTTTAAAAGATTAAAAATGCCACATTGTGGAAATGATGTAAAATAGAACTCTATATCGTGTAAAATGGTACAAACACTTTGGAAGATTGTTTGGCAGTTTCTTAAAAAGTTAAATATACATTTATGATCCAGCAATCTCCCAGGTATTTATGCAAAAGAAACTAATCATACAGTGTTTGCCCTTTTGTGTCTGGCTTGTTTCACTCAATATAATGTCTTAGAGGTTCATCCGTGTTGTCACATACATCAGGACTTCATTCCTTTTCATAGCTGAGTAATATTCCATCGTATGTATATACCACATTTTGTTTATCCATTCTTAAGTTGCTGGACACCTGGGTTGCTTCCTCTTTTGGCAATTGTGAATAATGCCACTATGAACATCAGTGTGCAAATATCTGTTTGAGTCCCTGGTTATATACCTAGTAGCTGGATTGCCGGATCATATGGTAATTCTATACTTAGCTTCCAGAGGACCTGCCGAACTGTTTTCCACACTGGCTGCTTACCAGTGTCTTTTGATGCATGGTAGTTTTTTATTTCAAGGAAGTCCAATTTATCCATTTTTTTCATTTATGGTTAGTCTTTCCATACTACCTATAAGAAATCTTTGCCTAACCATAGGTCCCCTTAGGTTCGCTTGATGCTTGTTGTTTAAGTGCATATGTTTAGGTCTGTGTCCGTTTTAAGGGGTCTTTGTGTATGGTTGCTTGAATACCACCGGCTTTCCCACTGGGCTGCTTTGACACTTGTGTCAAAAGTCATTTAATTCAATACATGGGGATCAAGAATTAAAACAACCATCAAAATGTTCAGGTTTCAACAAAATATTACAAAACATACAAAGAAAAAGAAGTGATGGCCCAGGCAAAAGCAAAGATTAAAGCATTAGAAACCATCAATGAGGTGAACTTGACCTCAGGCATTAAAGACTTTGAAAAGTGGTCATAAAATATGCTCAAAGAGCTGAGGGAAAGCATGGGCAAAGAACTAGAGAAAAACAGGAAAACGGTAGATGAACAGACATACCAGTAGAGAGATGGAAATTATAAAAAGGAACCAAACAAAGCTGAAGGCCACAGCAACAGAAATTTAAAATTCCTTGGAGGGTTCAGCAGTAGATTGGAACTGGCAGAAGAAAGAACCAGTGAACCTAAGGATAAGACAGTTGAAATCATCCGGTCTGAGGAACAGAAAGAGGAAAGATTGAAGCACAGTGAGCAGAGACTGAGAAAGCTCAGGACACCACCAAGTGTACCAGTACAGGTATGTGGTAGTCCCAGAAGGAGAAGGAAGGGCAGAGAGAATATTCAAAGAAATAATGGCTGAAAATACCCCAAATTTAATGAAAGAATGAATATACACATACAAGATGTTCAGTGAATTCAAAACAAGATAAACCCACACTGCACCATATTCAAATCAAATGGTCAAATGCCAAGGATAGAGAACTCTGAAAGCCTCCAGAGGGAAGCAGCATGTCACACACGAGGGAGCCTCCGTCAGATTAAGTGCTGCTTTCTCATTGGAAGCCATGGAGGCCAGAAGGCAGTGGGAAGGCAGATTTGAAGCGCTGAATACAAGAGTTCTGCATCTGGCAAATTGTCTTTTAAAAATGAGGAAGGAATTAAGACATTCTCAGGTAAAAGAAAAGCTGAGGGACTTCCTCACCACAATCCAGCCATACAACAGACACTAACGGGAGCTCTGCAGGTCGAGAGGAAAGGACATTAGGTAACATATTGAAGCCACAAAAAGAAATAAAGCTCTCCAATAAAGACATGACATGGTAAATATGACCATCAGCCTACTGTATCTTTTATTTGTAGCTCCACTTTTTATTTCCTACAGGATCTAAAATACAGTGCATACAGTGTAATGATAAATCAGTGGTTTGGGGCTCATAGTGTATAAATATGTAATTTGTGACAAGAACTGTATAACAATGAGGGGAGGGAGGGGAATAGGAACATATTGAATTTACTAAGTTGATATCAAAGCAAAGGAGCTTATCGAATTAGGATGTTAAATTTAAGATCCATGAAAACCCAAAAAAAAAAAGATAAAGAATATGCAAACTCACAGAGACAGGTTACCAAGGGTGGGGGGCGGGGCAAAGGGGAAGTCATGCAGAATGAATGTAGGGTTTCTGTTTGGGGTGAAGGGAAAGTGATAGAAATGGGCAGTGGCGAGGCCACAACGTTGTGAGTGTGAGTAATCCCACTGAAGGATGTGCTTGCGAGTGGTTGTGATGGGAAGATACATGTTTCCACAATTAAAAACAAAAGAAAAGAAGAGAAGCTAAAGAGATAATGATGACTAAATGCAGTACATGATACTGAGTGCGATTTAAGAATGGAGAAGAAAAGACTCCAAAGGACATAAAACTGGAGTATAGAATATAAACTTTATATAAACATTAAATTTCTTGAACCTGATAACTGCACTATGGTGACTATGTAAGTGAATATCCTTGTTGGAAATGTACATTGAAGGAAATGTGTGTTCAGGGAGTATGATATGTGCAACCTGCTCTCATGCTCAGAAAAGAGATAGCTAGCTAGCTAGATGATAGGTGATAAATATATGATAGGTAGAATGATATGGACAAAGTGGCAAAATGTTAAAATTCTTAGATCTGGGTATCTGAGGGGGTGAGGATATGTTGGAATTCTCTGTATGGGGTTTGCATTATTTTTTAACTGTCCTTTAATTTTGAAATTATTTCAAAGTAAAAAGTTAAAACAACAGCAAAACTTAGCCACAATATTACATATAAAGAACAAAATTTATTTGCATATTATTTAATATCTAGTCAGTAATGTTCCCATTTTCCCAATCATTTCCTAACTTTTCCTTAGTTTGTTTATTCAAATTAGAACTCAAATAATGTTTATATAGTGCAACATATTACAATTGTTGATATACCTCTCAAAGGTCTCAATCTGTAACTCCTTTCTACCTTTTTAAAAAACTTTTTTGAAGAAACTAGGTCATTTATCCGTAGAGTGTCCCACAGTCTGGATTTTGCTAATTCATCTTCATCGTGCCATTTATATGTCTCTGCCCCTGTATATCCTGAAAACTAGAAGTTAGGTCAGAGGCTTGGTCATATTTAGTTTCAGTTTTTGACAAGAATACTTCATAGTGCTCTGTGAGTAAGAAGCATAGAATATCTGTCTTTTTTAATGATATTATCAATCATTAACGATTGTTGCTATATTTATTATTTCATTAGTGTTATAACTTGGTGATACTCTGATTCTGCCATTCCTTCTTAATGTAGTAGCTGAAAACTTCTGTGAAGAGATGCTTCCCTGAAATAACTATTTGGTTGCCCTTTGGACTCTATCTCTATTCTAGGCATCCCAATATTTTTTTGAGTTTTTAACCTGCTTCATTTAACTAGTTTTAAGTTTGTCCCACAATGTTAGACTGTACCTGTTGCTTAATGTTTATGACAATGACAACAATAATCACCATATACTGAACACTTTCTTCAGCAGATTCTAATTTAAGCACTCAACATATTTCATTCATCAGATCCTCTATGATGGAAAATATTACTCAGAGAACCTCATGACTTTCACAGGAAGATAATGGATTTTTTTCATGATCTCTTCATTTTCTGCATGAGTTTCCCCCAGACCATTGTCTCAACTTTGGATATGTGGAAGACTTCCCTCCCCCCTAACATTTTAAGTTTGAAAGTGTTTATACCATTAAATGTATTTCCCTGAGTGAAATAATATAATCCCAGGATAAACACTCAAATAATAAAGTGTTGACTAGTGGGAATTATGTATTCCCATTAAAGTTGAAAGAGATGGGCAGTGGTTGCAGCATGAGTAATCCCAACTCAAGCCAGAAATTTAAACAGATCATTTATTCCTCACAAAGGTTGCTTCTTTCTTTGTAGAATGGGAAAAAAATAATGCTGGGTCATGCCTTTGTGCCAAAGATATGCTTCCCACTGTGGACCAGCTGGAGGCAGCTCTTGTAGATGGTGGGGGTTCCAGATACATAGAGGAGAGCAACATCCCAGAGAATATACCTTCCCTGGTGAAGAGTTCCATTTTACTTTTTCAGGGCTTAGTGTCTTTTAAGAGGAAATGAGCTAAGTGATTAGATGTTTGAAGAAATTACTCAAAAGAATACTTAAAATTGACTTTGACTTGAAAAACTAATGAATCAATGCTACATAACAGCTCCTTTTAAAGGGACACCCACCATTGCAAGTTTAACTCGGCCTTAAGATAGTCTATTTTCCCTCAAAACCTCACTGAAGATTGCTGGTGGCTTTTCTGAAGATATAAATATTTTTAGAGAATGTTTACCAATCCCCGCCATTTTAAGCCGTGTGCATCGTGGGATCACACATCTTAGCTTGCCTGCGACAGCCCCAGTTATGTGTATTTACCCACTGTGGTTATTAATAGTGTCTGTGATAAAGTTCATGTGTCAGCTTGGCCGGTCATGGTCTCCTGTTGTGACTCAAGAAAGCACTGGCCTGATTGTGAGGGTATTTCATGGACTTAAATCATCAGTCAGTTGATTGCATCTATGGCTGAATGCATCTACAATCAATTGAGGAGATCACCTTCAGCAATGAGAGAAGTCTCATCCAATCAGTTGAAGGCCTTAAAAGGAGAACTTTTGAAAAATTAATGATTACGGCCTTGTAAAGAATTTCCATCTCTACTTCAACCAGCCAGCTTCTCCTGGGAAATCCATCAAAACTCTCATTGGAGCTCCCAGCTTGCAGCCTTGCCCTACAGAATTCAGCCTTTACAATCCCCACAGCCACACCAGCTCATTGCTATAATAAATCTCATAGTCTTTGCATAATAAAAAGTGTACTGGTTTGAATGAATAAACTAGTATACTTTTTATTATGTGGAGTGGAATGAATTGTACCTGCCACTATACTTTCTGTCAGAGAACTCCTTGGAAAGACCAGACATGGAAATGGTGCATGCAAGCTCCAGAGAAGATCAAAGAATAGAGCCAGCAGGTATACCAGAAGGTTTGTGGGCTCCCCTGGATGATCCCTGGCTGTCCTCTGATATGGACCAACACACACAGAATGCCTCCTATTATTTTCCAGCCTGTTCCTTTTGATAACTATGGAACATTGCTTTTCATCCAGGGCCACTCCAAACCAACGAGGATGCAGCCCCTTCCAAATCATTTTAGCAAGAATATAGTACCCAACCTTTCCACGGGCTGTCAAGGGCAGTCCTGCAGAATGAGGCCAGAAATTCACATCTGGATACAACACTCCAGAAGCTTTTGCCCGACCAACAGTAGAAAGAGCATGTGATGGCAAGGATTCTCTTTGAGAGAGTGTCCCTGCCTGTGCTGGTGTGTAGTCACTAGTAAGTCGGCATAGTCCAAGACTAGAGGAGCAGTGTGGAAAACTCATCTTGAGTCGAAGAGCACTCATCCAACCCAAATCAGCAAAACTAAAAACAATTTACCATCTTACACAAAATTAGCCTGCACTGTGTTAGAGCTGACATAACCAAATGTCTTGCCTGACAGTAGCTCTAGGCTCAAATAAGGGAAGGCAGATAAAGAATTGAGATCCTAAATCTATTCAATTTAGGGACCTCCTTGGGATATATATGGAAAAAATTCATGCATTATTCCATAATTATTCACTTATATATTCTTTTAAGAATGTAAAAATCAAGACAGTTGATCTGAAAATATTTTAAAAACCATAAAATATATCAATATATTCATGAAATTGTGTTATAGACAGGACAATAAAACCAGTAAGTCATGGTTCTTATTTTCAAAAAGTTTTAATCTAGTGAAAGCAATTGCAGCAACCTGAAAGCACCCCCAGTGGCCAAAGCTAAACCATCTGGGGGGAAAAATTATATATATAGTGGTAGTATTGGATTATAAGCCGAAGAACAAAATAAATATCCTTTAGTATATACTGATATATATAAATGACTGAATGACATGATAATTTACCATGTCAATTTCTTGGTTTTGACTATTTTACTATGATATAATTTGCTAACAGGAGGAGAAGCTGGGAGAAAGGTATATGAAAACTCTCTGTTCTACTTTCACACTCTTCTGTAAGTCTTCACAATAAAAAGTGAAAAAAGGTGAAAAAGAATATGTGCCCAATAGCTGAAAGTGAAATTCACTGTCCCTAGAGTTTGAAAGTGAAGTTGAGGGAGAAAATTCATTCCACCTCGGGAAGTGGGCGGGAGTGGAATGGAGCTCCTGGGAACGGGAGCTGTTCTGGGTAGGGAGCCCTGGGCCGGACTGGTCTCTGAGGCTGGGTAGAATTTCCATTTATGGGCTTGGGTGTGGAGGGGAATCATGGGGCATGACCTTTTTTCTTTTTTTTTTTTAGGAGGTAAGGGGGATTGAGCCCAGGACCTCATATATGGGCAGTGGGTGCTCAACCACTGAACTACATCCGCTTCCCCTGGGATGGCTTTCTAAAGGCCTGGATGAAAGCACAGTCAGGAAGGGCAGGAAAGAGGAAGTGGGCGAGTTTGGCTGGAAGACAAAGGTCTCAAAGGGGTATGGAGGAGACGAGGCTGGAGTGTGGGGGCTGGAGTGCCAGGGGGCTTGCTGGGAACACCCACAGCTGCTCAGCAAGGATTTAGTCACTGAAGTAATCTGTCCTCATCTCAAGAGCAGCCAAAAACCTGAGGGAGCAAACCATGCTTTTAGGGCCTATGTAGCAGTTCAGGCACATTTGGGGAATGTCCCGGAGACCACCAAGTGCAGACAGAAGCCTACCCCACAGGGTGAGTATTCTGGGCCTACGGGGTCCCAGCCTTTGCTGCCACCTGCCCAGTGGCTCTCTTGTGGCATAAGGAGGATTCTTGTTTAGAGAGAAAATGGTCTCCTTGTTTGACTCCTTCACTTCCTGGGAACCAGCTTGCTGACCCACCAGGGCCTCTGGTCCCACGGCAGCCCCAGGTGTGCATTGCCTGGTCCCACGGCAGCCCCAGGTGTGCATTGCCTGTCTGTAGCAACCCCCCAGCAGTGTGCTGCTTGGCCTGGTGGAAATGCTGTGTCTGGAGCTCCCCCCAGGCATTTGCAAAGCAGGCTGGGACTTGGGGTGGTCCTCTAAAAACACCCAGTTTTTGTGATCCCTATGTCATGGCTGGACAACTCCTGCTCGTTGCCTTCCCTTCCCCTCTGCTTCTGAGTGGTGTTAGGAGATAGGGGAGGGAGGCTTCTGACTCATCTTAGCAAGACTTGATGAAAAGCCCTGTCTCAGGGGAGGAGGCAAATGAAACCCAGGTAGGTGCAGCCTGCCACACGGTTCACTGGGATGACAAGCTCAGACAGAACTTTATGGCCAGTGTGATGGAAACCATAACACATGACTCTTGGGGCAGGCCAGTGCAGGTCAGTGATCTGTTTGTATCTGCACAGTCTGACAACAGCTATAAAGCTTAGCAACTGTGCAGCAAAAATCAGGTACTGGAGGACTTTTGGACTTAGGTTAAGCCTGGGATCTTGGGGCTAGAACTTCAGCTTTCAAGAATCTAAGTAATGAGGCTGGACTTGCTTTGAAAAGTAAACTCTTAAGCTGGCTATATATTTAAGTCTGGAGACTTGGTTGATAGTCACCCTCCAGGTAACTAATTTTCTAAAGAAATGGGCTCTAGGTGTAGTACCATATTTCTTCTTCCAATGAGTTGGCCCCTAGATGCCTTGTAATTATCCCCTTAATCTTCTGGAAGGCTAACGTTTTTTCTTGGTCTTCGTGTACACAGTGGAGCTGAGTCCTTCAAGGAAAGTTAGTAGCCAACCTAGGGAGCAGCCTGGCCAGGTCTCTGCTGCCCCCTCCTCTCTGGACAGTGGTGAGGATTCAGGAAGCCATGTCCTGCATGGCTGCACCTTCTGGACTTCCTGCGAGGGTGGCTGCTAAGAGGCCGGGGACAGGTGGAATCTGGGCTCAGACTGACTTTCAAATCCTGGCTCTGCCACTTCATGGTTACGCAGCCTTGGACAAATTCCTCTACCAAGCTGAGCTTCTTTCCTTATTGGCAAAATGGGATAATAAACCCTCTTTTCAGAACTGTTATGGGAATGAAGTAGTGCAGTGTCTGTAAGCTGTCAGCACAGAGCAGGGCCCGAGCCTTCATCAGCATTAGCTTCTGCAATCCCTCTGCTGGGCTCCTTTTGACCTTCTTAACAAGTACATATGACCGTCTTCCCTCACAGGTTAAGGAGCTGGGCGGAGGCTGCGATGGCAAGTGGTAGAATGGACCCAGAGCAAGGCTGTTGGGCTGCAGAGCCTGGCTCTTTCCATTACCCCACACTGGCTCCAGGCAGCAAGGCCAGACTGTGGGCTTGGAAAGATTACCGCAGTTCTTTGAAGCTCTTTTAAACATCTTCACCATTTCAGAACCATCACTGGAAAATTGTGTTAGTCAGAAATGTGCCCTGCCAGGTCAACCAGCAGCCCAAGTGTTTTTGCTTTTTGGTTGTTTTTTTTTTTTACTTTTCTTTGGCATTGGAACAGCTGCAAGGTCCATCTCCAGTTTAAGCTCATGCAAGTCTTGGTGCTGTTAAGAATAAGAGCGACTGGTTTGGGTTAAAATTTCCGTGTGCCAGGCATGGGTAAAGGCTTTACCTGCGTGAGCGCATCCGGTTGTTGCTGACATCAGCACTTGAGAAGGCATTTTTACTCCTCTTTGCCTGATGTGGATGTGAGGATTAGAGAGGCTCAGAAGCTACAGAGGCTTGTCGGATGCCACCTGTCCAGCTCCAAAGGCCCTGTTTTCTACCACCGGGCCATGTTGCCTAACTCATATATATCCAGATAAAATGGTCATCTGCCTTCTTTAACTATGTGTCTGGGGCAAGGGACTAGAAGGATACCCCTGGTCAGAAATGGGGAAATATGTTAAAACCTGACAAGTGTGAACAGTGTGGTCCATGACGTAGGACGCTCCGTGGAGTTGAAGACTATTTGATATGCTAACACTATCGGGGGTCGAATGGCATCTCTCAGCTGCTTTCTGGAATGGATGATTCTGAAACAAGAAATCCAGGGTTTTAAAAAGGGAGTGGGGTGGGGTGGAATGTTGGACATGAAAAAAAAATGCTTAAGTCAAGAAGCAGCCATTACGTGGAGAGCAGCAAGATAGATCTTTAGTTTTTGCAGGGCTAAATTTGCCAGGAAAACTTCCACTCCAAATCCTGCTCTAATGTTATTCATGCATGTGCAAGCTCTGACTTTTTCAGCAATGTTAAGTATTTTTCTTTAAAAAGATGCCATTTTATAGGTCTGGGGACTTTTCCTCACTGGTGTGACCATAGTAAATGATCTGATGCTGAGGCAGAGTCTGCAGCACTGGCGCATGCCTAAACCATGAGACATGCTCAATCACTGCTGAGCAGTTGGGCTACCACTGGTGGGGCCAGGTCCATGTGCTGGTGCACAACCTTAAACCATGACCTAAGACATGCTCTGATCCTTGCTTAGCAGTTGGGCTACCACTGGTGGGGCCAGGTCCATGTGCTGGTGCACAACCTTAAACCATGACCTAAGACACGCTCTGATCCTTGCTGAGCAGTTGGGCTACCACTGGTGGGGCCAGGTCCATGTGCTGGTGCACAACCTTAAACCATGACCTAAGACACGCTCTGATCCTTGCTGAGCAGTTGGGCTACCACTGGTGGGGCCAGGTCCATGTGCTGGTGGTGGTTGCCATTTTCATTGTAACATCCCAGGGATAGGAGCCACTCAGCAGGGTTCTGCAGAGGTGGAACCTGGAGTTATAGTGTTATTATTTATATGCCATCTCTTTCCACAAAGCCTTTGCTTTAATATTAAAGGTGAAAATATAAGAACTAAATAAGGGAGAAAGAACTGATTCATTATGGGATTTTCTCTTCCTTACTGTTTCTCTTCAATAGTTTTACTGCCTCACTCTTTTTCTATTATGGAAAATTTGAAACATGCTCAAATGTACAGTAGTGAAATGACCCCCAAGTGCTCACTGCCCTGCTTCACCATCTGTACCCACCATGTACCCGGTGTCACAGTGTTTAGAAGCAAATGGAGTCAGTGCCCTGCCAGTGGGCCCTCTTTGGAGTTTGTGCTCCTGAGTGTGATGGAGTTGGGCTCAGATGTGACCTTGCTACACATGCCTCTTCTGTCATTTTACTGGACCTGTGGTTGGCGCTAGGGTTGGTGTATACTCAGGAGACCAGAATCTCTGGACTGTCCATGTGACAGCCGGGCCCTGAGCCTCAGTAGACTTGCAACTCCTACCCTCTGGTTTATTGGACTTACCCTGGCCAGCTAACAGGGGATGAAGAAGGTCAACCACCACACCAGGGAGCCAAGAGTGCCTACAACTGCAAGCAGGAGAATTGCATCCAGCATCCATGTGGAATCTAAGCCCTCTCTTGATATAGAGGTGGAGTGGACATACCATATTATCTGTAAATAAATTTAAACACTACAGGATTTATCTTTAACAGATAAGGGCTCTATTTTTTTTTAACTGTAGTATGACTATCATCCCTAAAAAACAATTATTCTTTATTATCCATTAGCATTCATATTTCCTGATAGTCTTACATTTTTCTGCTTCACTCAGGTATAATTTATTAATGCAATGCTATGAAACCTTACCCATTATAAATATACCCTTTGAGATTTCATGAAATTATACATTTATGCAACTATAACCACAATGCTGTTTCATAACACAGTTTGTTTGTACCATGATTTTATTGGAACTCACATTTTGCAATTGGTTGATGTCTTTTAAGACTCTTTTAATCTATGCATTACCCTCTATCTCTGCTTTTCTTGCAGTTTCTTTTTTTAATGACAAAATGAGTCATTTGTCTTTAGAGTTGCCCAAAATCTAGATTTTATCATCTTCATCATCGTGGTGTCATTTAACAAGTCCCTTTTTCTCTGTATATCCTTAGTTATTATTTAGAGATTCAATATATCCACATGCAGTTTTGGGGTTTTTTTGCAAGATTATGTAATGGTGTAATGTACTCCTTATAGGTGTGTGATTGTCTTTCTGTGATGTTAGCAACCTTCAATGACTAATGTCCAAATTCGTTATTACATTAGGGGTTGCAAAATGATGACTTTCTAATTTATCTTTCCTTCCTTTATTAATTGGAATACTTCTCCAAAAATAAACTTCTCCTAAGTCATTTGGATATCCTAAGAGTCAATTCATTTACAAAAGACAAGATCATTGCTTAATTTTTTTCCTTTATTTACCATTTTTCAAAATGATAAGTTGGTGCCTTACATCCTCTAAAGGCAACCAGTGAGTTTTGTTTTATATTCTGCTGTTACTATAAAGTCATAATTTAAATATATTTAATGTGTTTCTGTCTGTTGTGGTTTATCCTTTTTGATGCTCTAATTGTTCCGTCTTTGGCCAGTGATAATCTAGTTAAGGTGGCTTGTCAGTTCTTTTGGACAGAGCTCTGATAGTCTTTGACAGCTTTTCTTCTTTGTGGCTAGCAAAACATTTCCAGGATCATCTGGTGCATTTTGTGCCATATCTTGAATCAGTCCTTTCCTCCAAGAGCACTGATTCCTTTCCATGGAAAATTGTTTTTACATACAGTCTCGTTGCTAGGGGCTCATCAGTACTGAGTAGGTAGCTTTTCACTAGGGTTTCTAGTGGACAAAGCTAGAGAAAAATTAAGATAAAATGCATGTTCTCTTTGCAGTGTCTTGAAGAGCAGAAGTTTTAAATTTTAATAAAGGCCAATTTATCATTTTTCTTTCTGGATTGTGGCTTTAGTGTTGCATCTAAAATGTCTTCATGAAACCCCCCACCTAGACTTTCTCCTCTGTTTTCTTTTACAAATTTTATGGTTTTGTATTTTAAATTTAGGTCTGTGATCCATGTTTAGATAACTTTTTGTGAAACATGTAAGGACTCTGTTTAAGCTCATTTTTCTGGATATGGACATCCAGTTCTTTCAGTATCATGTGTTGAAAATACTGTCCTTTTTCCATTGAGTATCCTTCGCGCCTTTATCAAAGATTAGTTGACTATATTTGTATTGCTCTGTTTCTGGACTCTCTATTTTGTTCCATTGATCATTATGTCTATTCTTTCATGCTGTCTTCATTACTGTAGCTTTATAGGATGTCTTGAAATCAGGTAGTGTGAGTACTCCAACTTTGTTCTTGTGCTGGCTAGCATAGATCTTTGTTTATATCTACAAAATAACTTGCTGGGGTTTGATTGGGATTGTGTTGAATCCATAGATAAAGTTTAGAAGAATTGACATCTTAACAATATAGAGTATTTTGATCTGTGAACATGAATATCACTCCATTTACTTTGGTCTTTGATTTCTTTCGTCACAGTTTTGTAGATTTCCTCATATAGATCTTGTAAGATATTTTGTTAGATTTTAACCTCAGTATATCTTTTCTTTGTTGTAGCTATCATAAATGATGTTGTTTTTTAAATTCCAAAATGCAGTTTCTCATTGCTGGCCCATAGTAAAATAATTGACATTTGTTTAAGGGACTTGTATCCTCTGACCTTGCTATATTTTCTTATTAGTGCTAGGGGTTTTTTTTGTTTGTTTATTCTTTGAAATTTCCTATAATCATTTCATCTGTGAAAAAAGTTTTATTTCTTCCTTCCATATATATATATGTATGTGTATATATATATATATATACACACACACCCTTATTTCCTTTTCTTGTCTTATTGCACTAGTTAAGACTTTTACTAGACATTTTTTGGGAGTAGTGAGAGAGGACATCTTTATCTTTTTCCTGATTTTAGGGGGAAAGTATCCACATCACCATTAAGTACAATGGTGCCGTAGGTTTTTTGTAAATGTTCTTTATCTAGTTGAGGATGTTTTCTTCTATTCCTAGTTTGCTGAGAGTTTTTGCCATGGATGGGTGTTGGATTTTGTCAAATGCTTTTTTTCTATCAATTGCTGTGATCATGTGATTTTTTGTCTTTAGCCTATTGATGTAGTGGATCACATTGATTGCTTTTTAAATTTGGAACCTGTCTTGCATACCTAGAATAAATGTCACTTGGCTATGATGTGTAATTATTTTTCTACATTGTTCCATACAATCTCTAATATTTTATTGTGGAATTTTACATCTCTGGTCATGAGAGATATTGGTCTGTAGTTTTCATTCTGGTAATGTGTTTATCTGATTTTGCTATTAGAGTAATGCTGGCCTCATAGAATGAATTAGGAAGTGTTACCACTGAATTTTTTTTTTTGGAAAAGATTGTGAAAAATTGATATTTTTTCTTCCTTAAATGTTTGTTAAAATTTACCAGTGAAGCCATATGGGCCTGGTGCTTTCTTTTTTGTAAACTTATTAATTATGGATTCAATTTATTTAATAGGTATCAGCCTATTCAGATGGTCTGTGTTTCATTGTGTGTTTTGAGAGTTTGTGTCTATATAAAACACATTAAAATCATTTTAACCATTTTAAGTGGACAATTCTTTGACATTAAGTGCATTGACAGCTGCATAAATTTTACCACTACCCATTTAGAGGCGATTTTCATTGTCCCAGCAAAAAAAAAAAGTGTATTTAGCAATGACTACCCACAAAAGTTTTTAATTTTGGTGAAGTCCATTTTATCTCTCTTTTCTTTTGTTGCTTGTGCTTTTGATGTAAAATCTAAAAAACCATTGCAATTGCTCCCTTACTGTCTTTTTCTTTTATTTATTTGCTTTTTCATACTGTAACATATTGATTCTCTTCTTCTTTACTTTTCTCTATATTTTTAAGTTATTTTTTTAGTGGTTATCTTTGTAATTTTAATTATTTTTTAAAACCAATAATAACCTAATTCAACTAGTACCAACCTAGTTTCAGTAGTATACAAACTCTCCACTCCTATATATTTCCTTTTCTCCCCCTTTGCATTATTATCATCTCAGATTACATCTTATAAGTTATATGCCAATTAACATAGATTTAAAATGTTATTTTACACATTTCCATTTAAGTCATAAAGGGAGTGTAAAAAGCAAATATAAATCAAAAGTACAATAATACAGGATTATTTATTGACCTATATAGTTGCCTTTCCCAGTGTTCTTTATTTATTTTTATGACTTCAAGTTATTGTCTGGCATCCTTTTATTTCAGCCTGAAGAACTCCCTTTAACATGTCTTGGAGGGCAGGTCTTCTGGTAATGAATTCTCTCAGCTTTTTTTTTACCTGGAAATATTTTAATTTCTCCTTCAATATGGAATCCTTGGTTGACAGCTTTTTCTCTAAAACTTTCAATATGCCATCTGGCCTCCAAGGTTTCTGATGAGAAATCTGCTGTTAATCATATTATGGAACCCCTTGTATATGACAAGTTGGTTCTTGCTGCTTTAAAATCCTCTCCTTGTCTTTGGATTTGGACAATTTCACCATAATGTGTCTTGGTGTTAATTTTAGAATCTATCCTGCTTGGAGTTTGTGGAGCATCTTTCATGTATATCTTCATGTCTTTCATCAGATTTGGAAAGTTACCGGTCACTATTTCTTCAAATACTCTTTCTGCCCCTTTCTCTCTCATCCTTCTGGGGGTACAGTGATGCGTATATTTATACACACGATGGTATCCCATGGGTTCCTCGGGCTCTGTTCATTTTTCTTCATTATTTTTTCTTTCTGTTCTTCATCCTGGATAATTTCAATCATTTTGTCTTCAACTTTGTAAAAACTTTTCCTGCCTGTTCACATCTACTACTGACCCAGTCTAATAAGTTTTTCATTTCAATGACTGCAATTTTCAGCTCTTAAATTTCTGCTTGGTTCCTACTTATAATTTTCCTTTCTTTATTTGGTCCATGAATATTTTCCTAATTTCCTTTAGTTCTTTGTATATGGATTCCTTTAACTCATTGAACATATTTAAGACAATTTATTTAAATCAACTTAGGGATGGTTTCTATGAAACACTTTTTTTTCCCTATGAATGGGCCATACTTTCCTGCTTCTTTATGTGCCTTGTGTGTCTTGTAATTTTTTGTTGCAAACTGAACATTCTGAGTATTAGGTTGTTATCACACCTGGAGATCACACTCCACTGGGGTTGCTAGTTTTGTTGTTGTTGAGGGCTGGAGCTATCAATTTGTGACTTTTCCAGACTACTTTGGTCCCACTCAGGGAATGAAAAGGGAAAGAGAGAGAAGAAAAGGATTCCTCTTTGAGACTTCTCTGCCTCTTTTGCCTGAGGGGAGTTGGAACAATGGCCACCCTCAGACCTAGCCCCAGAAATCTGAAGTAGCTGATCAGCAGTCGGATCACACCCCTGAATTTTGGGATTTGGGAGGGCTGGGTCCTTACAGCCCACCCTGGCACTTGCAGCCTGCAGCAGAGGCCTGGGCTGTAGCCCCCACTCCTCCACTCCTGCCTGCCACGTGGAGGAGGGAGAGTTGTCACCACTGCACAGACAGTGAAATTCATCAATATTACCAGCCTTTTCCTTCAGCTTTTCCCTGGATGTTACACAGTGTTCTGCTAGACTTCGGAGTTGATTCAGATAGTTCCTTCCGGTTAAATAGTTGTTTGGGTAGAGTAACTGATTCCTGGAATTTCTGACTCTGCCATCTTCCCACAGTCTTCTGTGTACATAAAGTTTTACATACTATTTATTTATTATCTTTTTAGTATCTGTGATGGTTTGAATGTTGTGAATTGCAGAAAGGATTATTCTTGAAGTAATTCATTCCTGTGGGTGTGGGGCCCTTTGATTGCCTTAAATTCAGTTAAGGGGACTGATTAAATCACTTTCAGTTAGACACCTTTAGGGCTTTTCTTTTTAAGATTTTATTTACTTATTTATTTACCCCCCCCCCCCCCCCACTGTCTGCTCTCTGTGTTCATTTGCTGTGTTCTTCTGTGTCTGCTTGTCTTCTTATTAGGCACCTCTAGGAACCTTTCTTAGGACCTTCTGGAGAGGGAGAAAGGTGCTCAATCACTTGTGCTTCCTCAGCTCATAGTCTGCTGCATCTCTTACTATCTCTATCTCTCCTCTGTGTTTCTTTTTGTTATGTCATCTTGCTGCATCAGCTCTCTATGTGGGCCAGTCCTCCTGCACAGGGCAGCGCTCCTGCACGGGGCAGCACTGCACATGGACCAGCACTCCTCATAGGCCAGCTTGCCACATGGGCCAGCTTGCCTTCACCAGGAGGCCCTGGGCATCGACCTGGACCTCCTATATGGTAGAGGGGAGCCCAAGTGCTTGAGCCACATCTGCTTCCCCCTTTAGGGCTTTTGGTTAGACTGTGTCATTGAAGCATGGCCCAGGTTGGGTCTCCACCTTCTTGCTGGGTCTGATATAAACTGAGAACGCACAGAGAGAAAGACACACAGAAAAGGGAGCTCTGCCATTTTGACCCTGCCATGTGAGAGAGAGGACTCCAGGTTTGCCTGCAGCTGTGGAAAGCCCTGAAAGGCTCAAGAAGGCGAGACCCAGGGAGAGATGCCTGATCGCCCACAGCTGAGCTCCAGGAGGAAGGAGAGAGACTGGCAGCCCGGCCGTTTTGCCTCACCTTGTGGCAGAACTCCAGGATCTGCTAACAACTGACCTTTGGTGAGAAAGCATCTCTTATGATTACCTGATTTGGACATTTTCGCAACCTTAGAACTGTAAGCTTTTACCCCAAATAAATCCCCTTTATAAAAGCAACCCCTTTCTGGTATTTTTTGCAGTGGCAGCCTTAAGCGGACTAAAACAATATCCATAGGATCAGTACGGATGATTAGCACCCATTTTTAAATTTACTTCTAAATTTTCTTAACATAATTAGTTAATTATAAAGGGTATAACTTCCTGTATGCTGATTGCTGGTGAAAAATAGAGCTATTATATCACTTCTTAAAATGTATCTAGTGGGATCTAAATACCATATCAATTTGGTATCTACCATCATCCATTTAAAAATGCATAAACAAGCTCATCTTGAACAGTTATAAATATTAAATGCTTCTTTTTGTCCTTCAACTTGAATTTCCATTCCATTCCTCCTACAAAATTTTATCTTAATGTAACACACTTTTTGTTTGAAAGTCTTAACACTTTCTTATAACATAAAAAGCAAAATTTTATTGGAATTGCCTTTCGTTATGAAATGAATATGATCTCCTTTATAAAAAATCACAATTAGTGCAAATATCTATGAATAAATATGCCTACTTACTTGAATTATTCAAAGTTCAATAGCAGTTCTATTACTGCTTTTGGTTTTTATAAATGTAAGTACTAAGACATTTTGTCTGCATACCTAAGTTGACAGGAGTGGAATAGTTCTGTTAGAACAATGTCACTCAATTCTCTGAACTCCTTCTGAGTTAAATGCCAAAAATTACTTGGTGATCTTTAATCAAAAATTAATTTTAGAGATTTATATTGTATAACTCAATTACAGTCTATTCCATTTGTTGAAAGCAATGAATTAGAAACCACTTGAATTGCAAGAAGAAATTTTATTTAGTAATAGAGCCATGTACTGTGTGAAAACTACACTCAACATTTTGATTTGACCCTTTGCTTAGCACCCTGGAGAATTTGCATGGGCAATCAATGCATTCTCACAAGATTTGGGATGAGAGAGAGGTAATCTCTCTTTCATAAGGAAAGAAAGTAGGCTATTGTGAAAACGGAGGTTAGGAGAAGAAACTTTCAAGATCCCTAGAACCCAGATAAACTGAAGTCAACAAAGTTTAGGCGGGAATGCAAGTAGAAGTTGAGGCTCTGAATGCTATTTCCCTTAAAACTGTCTGGGCATCCAGGGGAGAACTTTTGTGTACCTGGGACCATGTACCCTGTTTTTAAGACCTTCTGTAGAATAGGCTAAAGGCATCCAGAACAAGATGCATTTTGTTGAGAGACCCAGGGCAGTGCGGGGCAGAACCCTGTGACTGGGAAGAGCACGCAGACCCTGTGCCGAGGCAGGGACGGGAGGGGAATGCTCCTGGATCCACAAGGGAAGGCGGTGCCAGCGTTGCCAGGGAGTAAGGAGAGGGCTATGAGCAGAGAGGACGTCAGTGTCAGGTCCTCTTGTCCAAGGTGGGAATTGGGGATTATATTCTCGTTAGATGAGAAGAGTGGCTTCCAACTGGGGAGCGATGTGATCTGAGTTTGTTTTAAAAGGCTCGCTTTGGCTGCTGTGCTGGTTATTACGTGGAAATAGTGTTGCTATGATCATTTCCAGATAGTTTTGCTAACTGCTGTTTCTGGGTTCACAACTGTGGCTGGTGGTTCTAACTGCACAGGATTATGATAATAATTTGATCCCTGAACTTGGGCTGCCAGACTTCCCTGGGTGTGGTTCTCAGCTTTACCGGCCTCAGAACTTGGGTATTCCTTCCTGGCTGCTGCCCCTTCGCACTTGACCAACAAACTTTGGGGATTGGGAGTCAGATAAGTGCACTTGGCTCCCAGCCATGAGGGTGGAGAGGCAGATCACGGAATCATGATGTCCCTGCAGCTCAGTTCCTGGGAAGCCTCCAAAATCAGATATGCAAGCAGGAAGTTTACTGGGGAGAGCCCTTGGGGACATCTGTAGTAAGGGGAGAGGAAAGTCGGAGGGAGCAGGAGATCCAGGGCTGTGCCGCATTTGCAACAGAGCCTTCAACTAATGCTAGACTGCGGCTTCCGCATGAACTCGTCAGTGGTTTGGTCTGCCCCTAGAGAGGAGGCAAGGCCAGGGGTAAGTTCTCCACTGTGGGCCACCTGCAGCCGGCGCTCCCAGGAGCCTGGAAGATCCTCGTGTCACACCACTGCAGCTTAGAGGGCGTCACCACTGCCCTAAGTTCTGCCATTTTGAAGCTAAAGGAACTGAGGCTAGAGGGGGTACAAGCATGCTTACCTGTTACTCATCTTCTCTTTGTTAATTGTAAAACTCAGAAATGACCTGGACTCCTGTGCTTTGTTTTCTATAGCAGGCAGGAGTTAAAACTTATTCTTGATTTTAAAAAGTATTTGCATATTTCAACTGACAGTTTTCACTTATTGTTTGTGCTGCACATGTATTTTTATATTTTAGAAATAGTTCTTTTGCTTCAAAACAACCACATGGATTGTTGAGGTGTTTGCAGAGTTCACTTCTCACTGGTTGCATCTTCTGTTTCTCTCTCTGATCCACACATTTTTCATTATAATGAAATTCCACTCTGTGCCTGAAGCAGTGGCAGGAATCAATTCACAACACTGAAATAATTCCAGCCAACGTGAGGCACACTGCTTGGATAATGTGGCTCGCTTTGCTTGGGTGATTCTGCCTTCCTGAGTTCATTATGAAAGAAACGAAAGAAACATCTTTGACCACCCAGCAATAATGTTCCCTTAATTATAAGATTTTTCTTTTCCCAAAAAAGGAATTGTATAGAACAGAAACAACCAGATTTTGTAATATGTGGACCTGATTCAACAAACCAACTACAAAAAGACATTTTGGAGACAACTGGGGAAAGTTGAATATATTAAGGAATAATATTAAGAAATTATTATTCCTTTTCCTTCAGAGTGATAATGGATTTGTAGCCATGTTAAACTTGTCTTTAGTTATGAGGATTGTATTAGTCAGCCACAGGGGTGTTGATGCAAAGTACCAGAAATCTGTTGGTTTTTAAAAGGATATGTAGGGAAACGGACTTGGCCCAGTGGTTAGGGCGTCCGTCTACCACATGGGAGGTCCGAGGTTCAAATCCCGCGCCTCCTTGACCCACGTGGAGCTGGGCCATGCGCAGTGCTAATGCATGCAAGGAGTGCCCTGCCACACAGGGGTGTCCCCCCCGTAGGGGAACCCCACGCTCAAGGAGTGCGCCCCGTAAGGAGAGCCGCCTAGCGCGAAAGAGAGTGCAGCCTGCCCAGGAATGGCGCCGCCCACACTTCCCGTGCCGCTGATGACAACAGAAGCGGACAAAGAAATAAGATGCAGTAAATAGACACTAAGAACAGACAACCGGGGGAGGGGAGAGGAATTAAATAAATAAATCTTTAAAAAAAAAAAGGATATGTATTTGGGATAAAAACTTACAGTTACCCGGGCTGAAGAGTCCAACTCAAGGCTGCCTTCTCACCAAAGTCAGCTGCCACGTGTTGAAGCAAGATAGCGGACGATCTCTGCCTGGTCTCTCCCTCCTTCTTCCTCTTAAGGCTGGGTGGGCCCAGATTCTTCTGATCTCAGCTGTAGTTGGCATGGGGCTTGTCTCTCAGGACTTCCAATATCAGTCCGCATAGGGTTTGTTTCTTTCCAGTCTTTCTCAGCTCCTCCTAAGGCTCCAGGATCAAAACTGGCAAAGCGCTCTCTCTCTTCTTGTGTCTTCTGTGTGTGTCCGTTTATGTTAGCCCACCAAGGGTGCGAGGACTTAACCTGAGTCACACCCTACTGACTGGTCAAATCAAAAGCACGAAATTGATTTAATTAATTAAATTTAAGACCTTTGAATTTAATACAAAGGGTATCACACCCAGAAGAACAGACCAGTTTAAAAACATAATCCTTCTCTTTCCGGGATTCATAAATAATATCAAATTGCCACAAGGATCAATAATTAAATATTTGCAGGTAAAATGATATGAGGCCTGGGATGGCTTAAAAATATTCCTGAAAATAAAGGGAGCAGATGTGGCTCAAATGGCTGAGTGCCTGCTTCCCATGTACAAGGTCCTGAGTTCGATCCCTGGTACCTCCTAAAAACAACAAACATTCCACAGTGGAAACAAGAATGGTAAAACATTGGTAACCATTGAAGCCAGTTGGTTGGTGGGTACAGGGGGATTAATTTTTACTACTTTCTTAACTTTTGTGTGTGTTTGAAATTTTCTGTAATAAAATGTTTTTAAAAACAGATTTTTTCATGTTTGGTTTTAAAATTTTCTTCTTTCTGGATCAAAGTAAAATAAGGGGCTGTTGAATTCAATATTGGACTTACGGTTTAGGGAAGAGACATGGCCTGGCCCAGCCTGCAAAAATGCCTGGTGGGCCGTCTACCAGCACTCAGCCCCCACGGTGGGCAGTGCCAGCCCTCGGGGCATGAGTGGCCTCCAGCCTGTGAGAGTCCTGGCCCACCTCTCACTGTCCTTTGTGACTTGCCATATCTCTTGTGCTTTCACAATATCATTTATAAACTGGGAATTGTTCTGAAAATTAGAAACAATGCATAGAAAGTATCTAGGCCATGGAGGGCCCCAATAAACTCATAATCATGATGGATAAAAAGCTGGGGTATAGTCTGCTGGGCGTCGTCCAACATGAGTGGAAGCAATTTCCCTGGGAGGGATGAGCCCTTCTCTCTAATTGTCTTTTGTGGAACCCCTGTGTGCATGTTCATTTATTCTCTGTCTTTAGGACTTCATCAAGAATTTGAAATACATATTTATTTTACACATGAAGATATGGGAGGAAGCTGAAAGTGTTGAAAGAAATCCTTTTTATTGTTGGGCAGAGCTCTGGTATTTTCTTGCTCCACATGGCTAATTAAATGAGAATTGCCCAAGGACCCCTGCTTCTTCGACTAAAGCTCCATCCCCCATAAGGGAGATATCTGTTCCTTGATATGCAGTGGAGGTACATGATGATAATAGTAATAGTGACAACGTCATACATTAATATTTTTCAATAGTATTTATATTGATTTTTTGGCTTCTAATAGTAACACAACATGAAAATCTACCTAGTTCTTTTGTATAGTATTTCATTGCCTATGTCATAACTAGTTGTTCAACTTTTTTTTAAATTTACTGAAATATATTACTCATACATAAACAATAAATGTATAATAGTTGTGAACTTACAAAACATATATAACATCAAACATATGTAACATCTCACCCTACCACCAATAACTTGCATTGTTTTTAAACCTTTTTAACTAATGATTAAAGAGCATTGTCAAAATATTACTACTAAACAATTTTTCTCCTAACCAATCTGATTATTATCTTTATATCATTTATATATGAACATACATAAACAATTAAGTGTATAGTAAAAGTTGTGAACTTACAAGGCAACATGGTTGATGGTACTTGTTCAGCTTTTAAAAACATATTTCTTATCTTACTTATTCTGACAACATCTCTGTGAGCTAATGAGGTGGGAAATAATATCATTTGTTGTTGATAGAGAGGCCCAAGTGAAAGGCTTCATTCTACCCCAGCATTCTGGCCATCGGTCAACCCAGTCTTCTCCAGTGTACCCATTGATCCTGAAGTCTAGCCTGGCTAGCTCCCCAGCTGACAGCGGCCACCAGCCACCGGTGAGCATCGCCCCTCTCCACCACCACATCACCCCCATGACCAGACTGGAAGGAAACTGGAAGTAACACCTTTGGGCTGGGCTGGGCCCCAGCGGCTGCTGTGCTGTTGGTTCAGACTCACAGGTGGGGTCTGTTTCAAGCTGTGTGTAGCCAGGACTGAGGGAGATTCTGAGAGAGTTTCAGTCTGAATCCTCCGGTTCTTCACTTGGGGTAGCAATAGGGAACAGACTATTGGCTCTTTCTCCATAGAGTCCCTTTAGTTTTTTCTAGAGGTTTCTGAAGTCAAAGGTTTGAGCAGATATCCTTTCCATGACTAGCAAGGGTCCCTAGCTTTTGTCCATTTGAGGTAACGTTAACGAGTGGCCATTTATTAAGTACATGGTGTGCTCCAGGCACCAGGCAGAGCAAAATCACCAGCCTGGCTGCGCTGACACAGCCCTGGGCATCCAGCTGTGCCTGGAACCTGTGTCTGCAAGAAGGCATGCAGGCAAGTCCTCGGCTTCAGCTAGTCTTCACATAGCTCTGGGGTGGTCATCCCCCATATCAGGTGAGAAAGGGAGTGCTGGCACTGGAACCAAGATCCACCCAATTCCAAGGGGTCAGTGCTCACCCACAAACAAAACCCCTTACCAGTGTTGGGAGGGCACATCTATAGGTTTAAATTTAGACACACCGTTGTTTTAAAAGATTAAAGATTCTTCTGGGGAACCACGAAACTCCTGAAATTAGACACACATTTAATGGGTATGTACATGTTTTTCTGGGGAGAGAGAACCTAGATTTCAGCATGTTCTCAATGGAATCAGTGACACCAGAAGTTTAAAGCTCCGTGTTAGAGTGTGAGTTCACAGCTTGCTCCTGGCTTGCTCCCCACCAGCCCAGGAGGTGCTGAACATGCCCGTCACAAAAAGAGCTGGGTGTTCATCGGTCCCCGCAGTTTTGCAAGGGGTGGGGGGGTGCTGGTCGAGGGTCCGCCCGCATCTCAGCCTTGCCGCTACCCCTGACTGCCCTGTCGCGGGTCCACTTCTTTCCTGCGGCACTGAGGACCCTTCCCCGCCCGGCTGCCCCACTGGCTCAGTGGTGCCTGGTGTTCTTGGACGGTCTCATCTGCTAAGACAGGCCTGTGCTATCTTCTCATACAGAGCATGTCTCATCCAGGGGTGGGTGAGGGACAGCCTCGGGAGAGCAGCCGCCTCTGAACTGGGCTTTCAGGAATGGGTGGGGTGGAAATGTGGGGAGTGGGAGAGAGGAGGGACCACATCATCATAGTGGGGAGTGGGGTGCCCTGGAAAGGCCCCGAGTGCCAGGCCGTGAGGGCTGGGGGGTGTTGCGCTGTGCGAGGCGGGCTTGGAGCCATGCTTCCAGAAGGCTAGCTGAACTTCGGCAGGGAGCAGGATGGTGGAAGCAAGGGACAGGCCGCCAGGAGGCCGCCCCAGGGCTGAGCCCGGCAGAGCCCGGCACAGCCCGCCAGAGCTGTGCTGCAGAGAGGGGCAGGCACTGCACGGAGCACACAGCTCACCACACAAGACCTGTACTTCCCACCTAAAGTTCATGTTGAAACCCGTGTGCTGTTTTATCATGCAGTATTTTATACACAACATGAATACAGATAATGTTTTATAGCAGTCAAGAAAGCACCCTTGACCTGTCACTCATCTTGCCTGTGTACCTCATCTTATCCCCTGCCTTGACCTGAACTTTGGGTTTATCATTTTCTTGTCTTTCTTTCCTCATAATTGGACCACATATGGTTTGCATCCCTAAAATGTCATTTTGTTTTGATCATTATAAAAATGGCATCATTTTTATACTTCTCTACCTACATGTTTTTAATTCAACACTGTTTCTAAAATTCATCAATGGTGGATGGTTTTGCCTCTGAAAGAAGTGGAAAAGATGACGAGTGCCAGCTTGGGCGTTTCCATTTTAGGGGCTGAAGGCACCTCTGGCTGAAGACATCTAAGGAAGGATAGGTCTCCCACCATGGCTGCCACCCCTAAAAGGCATTTCAGAGGGGCTAAGTTTACCTTCTCCCTGCTCCAGCATCTCCAGCAGGGTGGTAGCTCAGGGGCAAATATATTCTGTGCCAGGAGGCTTCACAAAGTCCATGATGATGTGCACACAAGGGACTTGCTGAGGAGGATGGAAAGGAGCTGGAGGTTTGTACTTGGTTGAGATGGCTCCCTTCTCCTGGGGGTGGGTCAGGGATACTGGTCCAGTCACAGGGCAGCACAGCAAATCACCCCAGAACTTGGTGGCTTGGTAACAGCCATCACTGTAACATATTTTGCTCACAAATCTTTAGTCTGGGCAAGGTGGGGCTGGGACAGCTTATTTCTGTCCTACCCAGCATTAGACAGGGCAGCTTGAAGGCTGGGACTGGAATCACCTGATGGCTCGTTCGCTTGCCTTGCCTGGCTGGGAAGAATCGAGAGCTGGCCGCTGCAAGAACCAGCACTCCGCAGGCATCCATCTCTCTGTGTGTTCCCTCAGCATTGCCTCTGCATCACAGCAGCTTTGGAAGGTCGACCTTCTCATGTGTGGCTCATGGACACCAATGCTTATGTCCCATGAGAAAGAAAGCTGGTTGGAGGAAGCACTGCCTTTATAGTGCCTCTGAAGTCACAAATGTCCACTGAGGTTCGAGGGGAGGAAACACAGGCTCACCCCCTGACGGAAGAAGTTCAGCATCACATTGTAATGAAAACATGTGATGTACAATAGACTAGTGTGGCCACCTTTGGAAAATACAGGCTGTCAATGACTGGCCTGGAAGAATGAAATGCCTTGATGTGTTTTCACAGGAGAATTCTGAGAAGGTCTAGGAATATGCATATGAAGAGTAATGGACTGAAAAATAACAATCAGACATCCCTCAGGGGCTCCTGCCTCATCAGACAAGGAGATGGCATCAACCCACGAAGAAGGGCTCCTCTTCTGTGACTGACGATCCCTGTGGGAGCATTGACCTCAAAGGACAATAATGATCTTCAAGTTCCTATGATGGATCCAGAGATAGCACAACAGGCATGGTCTGAAGTGTGTGCAATCCTCTTGCTTACAGAGAGCAAAACGATGGAGGCAGGACAAGGGAAGGAAAGTGAGGCCGAGCACAGGAGAAGAGATCAAACTGAAGAAAGAAAGAAAAATAAAGAGTGGAAAGAGGTCTCTCTCTTTTCTGCTCTAATGTTATTTTTCAGATCTTTCTCCACAATCTCACTAAAGAAAAAATTAATAGGTTCTTAGGAGGAATTAGCAATAATCCTGTGTATAGAGAGTGTTTTTAATCCAAAACACTGAATGCAAAGCCTTGGGACTCCCTTTGAGGTGACCTTCAAATGCCCCACCAGGAATCCCCCCAGTCTGCAAAATGTAGAGCAGCAGCTCCTTCTCTAGTTTTCTCAGTTCAAGTCCCCTGAACACAGTCTACTGCGAACCTTCTGCTGTGGGTTCTTACCGTTGGGTGGAATAATGAATCCCCATTGTAAAAGCCAACCCACTTCTGGTATATTGCTCCCAGCAGCTTTTGGCAAACTAAAAAAGCCCATTTCCCCAACTGCCCCAGCCCCTGCCAACCACACTATTCGGCCTTCTGTCTCTATGGGTTTACCTGCTCTAGACGTTCATGTAAATGGCACCACACAGCATGTAGTCCTTTGGTGACTGGCTTCTTTTTCCTAGCATAATGTTTTCAATGTTCATTCACATTGTAGCATGTATCAGTATTTCATTTATTTTCATTGCCAAATAATATTCCATTCTATGGATAGCCCATTCTGCTTACCCATTCTTCTGTTGACAGCCACTTGGGTGGCTTCAACCTTCTGGCTACTGAGAATGTGGCTACGATGGACATTCATGTACAACTTTTTGAATGGACATTTTCACTTCTCTTGGGTATACAGCTAGGAGTGGAGTGGCTAGGTTGTATGATAACTCCTTATTAAACTGAGGACCTCCCAGGACTGTTTTCCAAAGTGTCTGTGTGATTTTGTATGAGGGCGTGAAGTGGTATCTCATTGCAGTTTTGATTTGCATTTCCCTTATGGCTGATGATGTTGAGCATCTTTTAATTTATATTTATTATTTTTTGAAAAAAATTTTACTATGTATTTTATTTATTTCTAAAAGGCACATAGATCACACAAAATGTTACATTAAAAATATAGTGAGCATTTTTTTAATGTTCTTTTTGGTCATTTCTCTATCTTCTTTGGAGAAATGTCTATTCAGATCTTTTGTTCATGTTTAATTGAGTTATCTGTCTTTCTACTATTAAGTTGTATGTTTTCTTTATGTACAAGCTGGATACAAGTCCTTTATCAGATATTATCTGCCAAAAATTTCTTTCATTCTATATTGATTATTTTTTCTCTTTCTTGAAGGTGTCCTTTGAAGCACAAAAGTTTTTCATTTTGATGATATCCAATTTATCATTTTTCTTTTGTTGCTCTTACTTTTGGTATCATGCCTATTCCAAGGTCAGGAAGAGTTATCCTATGGTTTCTTCTAAGAGTTTAATAGCTTTAATGCTTACATTTAAGGTCGCTGATGGAGGGGTCAAATTTCATTCTTTTGCATGTAGATATACAGTTGTCCATGCACCGTTTGTTGAAAAGATTATTCTTTCCCCAGTGAATTGTCTTGGTTCATTGTTATTTTTTGTGCTATGGGAAAAAAATAAATTCCTGAGAAGGTTCTTGGTGAATCCTGAAAGCAATGATTTGTGATATCCACTGTTTACTGGTTACTGTTGTGCTTAGCACACTAGCATTGCCTCATTTAATCCTCACAACAAATCTATGCATTGACGAATATTATAGGTGAAGAAACAGATTTGGAGTGGTAAAGAAACTTGCCCACAGTGCCACACTGATAAATGGCAGTGCTGAGCTCTGAATCTCGGTCCATCTGGCTCATGCAGGAAATGACTATGTGTCAGCCACTATTCTAAGCTTGTTGCTAACTCATCTCCAACAATAACCATATGAGGGCTGTGTATTACTCTTATCTCCGTAAACAGATGTGGAAACCTAGACACAGAGACATTGAGTTATGGGTCAACCGTGAGTGGTGGAAACAGGATTTGAACCCAGAGTCTGTGCTTTTAACCACATTATACTCTTCAAAGCTTTGTTGCTGCAGTTTTCATGGTCAAGTGCAGCTTCTCTTTTTTGATGGCTTTATAGTCTATTTATTAGTGATTTCCATGGACTAGTCACTGTAATTTTGCCAGGGCTCCTTGATTCCGGGGTTGCTCTCTAGAGTGGTCTTGAAGAAATTTCTAAGATGCATTGTTGTTTAATGAGATAAACAGTTTTCATGATGCCAGCTTCTGCTTTTCTAAATCAAGGAATTACTTGTACTAACAGGAGACATCAATAGCCTATGAAGATGGTGACTTTGACCTGCTTGGCTCGTTCACACCTAAATGAGTTAAAAAAGATGACTGAGCCTGTGCGACCAGTTTTTACTGTTTCTTTTGAATCATGAATTGTTAGTTTCATTTGTTCTTTTTGCAGATGAAAAAAACCTGAATCCTCAAAAGCTTACAAGGCGTGCGCAGTGGAAGCCAGGACACCTGCCTAGTCTGATGCGTGTCCTGGTCCCCGGGCTGCCTCTAGGGGATATGCGTGCATTTATTTTTGTTTTCTTGGAAATGAGCTGTCCCAAGGTGTCAGCTACTCATGTCCTAAGAGTGGAATGCAGGATGATATAATGCTTTTCAGTCATTTCATTGTGAATTTACTCCAGATAGTTTTTGTTTAATCAGAACAATATTTCCTAGGTTTCTAGGCAACATGGTGATGGAACTTCAGACTTCATTGCCAGCTAATGAAATAGAAAGGGCTCTATTTTTTGTTTCCAGAATGACCTTCTGTCTCTCTCTTTCTAGATTTCTGTTCATTTGTGTTGAAGTCAAAGAATCAAATAGACAGAAAAACTGGGAAAAGCTGATTTAAGAGGAAAAGGGCATTCTTCTCCTGGTTCTTTTACTGTGATATGAACATTAACTTCTCACGTGGCACTGCATTAGATGGGAAGGTTGGTGCCTTGGAGAGTAGCATGAAAACTCAGCATAGTCCTGGCAACTGGAGAGGGAAACACATTTAATTAAGACGGAATTAAAAGGTTACAACCACAAAGTAATTCTTGTAAAATATGCACTCATACAAGGAAGGATAATTGTTAACTTTGGATTAGAAGGGCAGAAAGAGATCTGGGTGCAAGTGAATTCCAACTTCAAAGTGGAGGCTATTGGGTTGTCCTCCTCCCTCACTGTTTTCGGCATGGTTCCTATCCCTTTGACAATTTTGCCAAGGGTAAGAATCCTCAGTGGAAATGGAGGATGGAAACCTGGAGAACACTGAAGAAAATAAATGAATTTGTGTGTGTGTGTGCGATTAGAGAAAAGACAAACTGTTTTATTAATTAGTTTAACTGAGCAAGAATGTTTCTTGTGAAACACCAGTGTCTTTCAAGGCATTCGAATTCTATTGCCCTTTCAAAGTTGAGTGTTGCTTTCTCTTCTATCCCTTTATGCCACTGACAGCTCAACTTCCCCGTCTAGGCAGAGCCCCTTCCCCAGGAAGCTCACTTCACTGTGCTGTGCTGTGGCCCATGAGATGAGCACTTTCCTAGGGGGATCAACAGGTTCACGTGAAATGACCCAGGACCCCACACCTCCAAGATGCTGGGCCCCTGGCTCGTCAAGGCCTTGCTCACCACCATCTTGCCACTCTACTCTCCGCCTCTTCTCCCTACCTCCATTCTTTGCTTTGGGCCCTCGCCCTTAATTTCGGATCCCTTTCTTCCCAAACAATAAAACACAACAACAAACCAGATATTCGGCCCTGTTTACAGCTGCCCTCCCTCCCCCTCCCACCCATCCACAGTGAGTTTCCTTTACAAACAAGGCTCTTCTAGAACTCCCCTGGACGTGACTCCTAACCACCAACAAGAAAGGACCATTTCTCATGTTCACTTATTCTTTCCCTGATCTGTTCAGGAGTGGCTTTTTAAAAAAGTAATTCATTATTTTATTTATTTTTTATTTTTTAAAAGATACTTAGTTCACTCAGTAGTGATTGTTGTGCATGCAGGACTCAGAGATGAAGGAGCAGGGAGCAGATGCTCCTGTCTGGCTCCTGACCTGATCTGAGGTGAGTGGTGGGTGGACGCGGTGTCCTGCGCCTCAGGTAACTTGGTGGGTTGGTTCGTTGGTGTGCTGCTTCAGACCTCCCTCTGCTGGGTCAACATGTTCTGCCTTTTAATTTTATCTACTCTTACATCCTCCTTTGGAGAGAGGTATATTCTGTAATCCTAACTTCATAAAATCCCGTTATACAGTACATATTTTAAATACCTACTAAGTGCAGATCAAGGCAGCAGTATCATAAAAAATGGAAAGGAAAGGATTTAGGAACACAGCAAATAAGAGTTTAAATGAAGACAAGAAATAACTTTAATGAAAAAAAGGATGTCAAAACTGAACTTTTAACAAGTTAGAATGAGGATCTGATCTTTTTGGGGCATCTATCATCTTCAGATATTTATGAGCATCAGTATCGACATGCAAGGATGCTTGTTTTTGAGATCAGGCTAGGGGAAAGTGGACTGAGGGAGACATTTAGCTTGGGTTAGAGGGATATATTTCTGAGGTTTATTAAATATCTCTAGACCCTCTGGTGTAGAAGTTGCTAGTAATTCTCCCAGTGCCTACTACGTTGACCCAACCAGTGTTGAGGCTGCGATGACATTTAATGTGAACAGCTTCCAGGGTAACTGCGATGGGATATATGTGGGTGACAGAGAATAAGTAAGTCTTCTAATCTTCAGATATGTAACATTTTAAGCTGAGGACTTGGTTCTCATCATTGCCTAGTCAAAAGAGAAGTTCCCTCCTATCTATTGTATACTAGCTAATGCAGCACAAGCAATTTCAAATGCACCATATAAAGACATTTTCATACATTTCCATATGGAATCCATAGACATCCTCTGGTATTGATAGGTGAATTATAAAAAAATTTCAAATCCTAGCTCATAGCTAAGAAGATGAAAGCTTTGAAAAGGAGTAACGGAGACGCTCTTGAGTTCTTTGACCCTGTTACTAATGGAGGAGAGATCCAGCTGAGCTGGGCCTCCACGCTGGACCCCATGCCCTAGAGGACCTTGCGATAACACTCCCCCTCCTGCTGAGGTGTCCACAGGGGGAGGAGAAACTTGCTTTTAAGTGGTATTAACCACTGGAACATTTTAAACAAGAAATAGACATCTACTGTCCCAACCTGGAGACCGGAATCTGGAAAGCACCTTCAGAGAGTGTTGAACCAGCTCATGTGGGCAGTGTACTAGAGAAGGCCAGACAATAAAAATGATGAACAGTTTTGACATGTAAAAAATAGCCACCACTTGGGCCACCCCCCAGGAACTAGAGTGAGCCAAGAACCTTAGAATAATAGCATGAAGAGGAAGTTGGCTGGTGACTGGGGCCTTTGAGAGACCACATTGTGATGGCTGGACGTTGGCCCCGGCCTGCTCCCTGCCTCCCAGAGTGGGGAGGAGCATGTGGTGACCCCTGCTTCCTGCCTGCCTGCCAGGGCTGGAGCCAGATGGCAGATGCAGGTGAAAATATCCTTCTAAGGGTATTTGGAGCTTGACATCCAGTTGACTGGGGAGGAAAAGGATATGATCTAGTGGCAGAAAGTGGGAGCCAATGTTGGGCTGTTACTTGCTGAATCAATGTGTGCTGGGAATTCCAGCAAAGCTGCATCCTCATCCTTGATTTCTGGCTCAGGGAGACAAGGGGTGCCAGGTGGGGAGGGGGCATGTGCTTGTGGAGGGGAGCACCCACTTCACGTCATGGTGAGGCTGGAGCTGCCAGGAGTATGGTGCTTTCCTTCCATGGCTCACTCAGCAAGCATCCACTGCGAGCTTGCTCTCTGCCAGCCTTTTGGGTGAAACACTGGAAGGTAAGGGCTCAAGGACAGAGCCCTGCCCCCTGGGGGCTGCAAATTTAATAGGGGGCTTACCGAATTATGTTCTGATGAAGAGTGACCCAGTGGGAACTGCAGCTAATTGGTAATTCTTTGGGAGCTGGCATTGGCTAAGTTATGTGAATGGATTTCAGACTGTGAGCAAAGATGGATGTGAGCAGTAAGTTAATTTGGGGCAGAAAGCCCTTCTGTCTCACAATAAATCTTTCTTCTGTTCCACTTTGTGTTTTAGCACTTTGGGGCCTCACTGCCTCGTGGCTCTTTAGGTGGCAGAAGCACTGAGAAAACTCAGGATCGATCATGACTCTTACTATTTGTGTAACTCTCCACTGAGCACATAGCCCTCCAGTGGCTCCTTCTGAATCCATCCACTGCTGCATGGATGTGAGGGTGCTGATACAGTACTTGCCTCAACCTGAGGCCATCGCACCAGCTGCTGGGATTTTGCCAAAGCCAGAGTGGACTTCTGCTAACCCTGAGAATGGCACAGTGGTTCTGCAGCCAAAGCACATGCTCCTCCTTCAAGGAAGACAATTGGGCCAAACTCATGGGGTGTTTTCATGGCTGCAATGTGACTAAATTCAGAAACCAAACTCAGTGAAGTCTGTGCTTTATCTTCTCCCAAAACTGGAAGCAGGAATGCTATTCTGTGCTTTAAAGTTTAATGGTTTAGGACAGCAGGACAGAACATTCTTACATTGTAAGGTACGGCCTGTTCCCTAGGTGGAAACAAGACTGGCTGACACCCCCCAGCTGCAGGTTTGGGGCAAAGGGAGGATGGCTGAGAAGTGGACAAAAGTCTCATAAACAGAGTAGATGGTGTCCAGGACTACAGCATAGCTCTTGTATTGCCCCATGAGCTCTGGCATTGAAGCTGTAGAAATGAGGTTGCTAGAGTTCTCACCTCTTGCTCAGTGGGAATGTGGGCTCCCAAAAGCTCCACACAAGCACAGTCCCCTGGCCAGCAAGTGGTCAGGCAAGTGGACTCTGCTCTGCTTTGGGTACTTACTGAGCAGCCAACTGGAATTATTTGGGTGGTTATAAGTTGATGCTTATGTGACTTGAGTTGCTTTGTGGTTCAGGAAAGTGACAGTAAGGGCTGTTTCTTAAACATGTTTAAATTCACTGTTCAAAGGCTGTCAAACAACCTTCATTCTTCAGCCCCTTCTGAGTCTGGTCCTTGTTAGAATGGGACTTTGAATTGAATAAGCACCAGCATTTGTGGTTGTTGCAGATGAAAAGGAGGGTGATGGTGATGGCGAGAGCACTTGTCGGCATGCTTGCTGGGCTCAAGCCTGCCCTTAGTCTTCCTCAGCTCATTTGGCCTCCACCACGCCGTGCTCAGCTCGGTTTTATAGGCGAGGTAAGCAGTGCGGCTGGGAGAGGGACCCGGGTGCCTGACTCTGGAGTCCAAGCACGTAGGCACTCTGATTTCATGACTCTCCTCCTATGCTCAAACCTCTAAGTAGAGCAGGAGGTTTTCTCTGATGGGAATGCTCGTATTACTTTAGAGGGACTCTCTGAGATAAGAAGATGCAGGCTTTGATGAGAGGCTTGTTTAGGCACTTTGTCTGTTGTTAACAGGCTCTTTCTTTGTCCTCTTTTTAGCTAGTGAAAAAAAAGTGGCAGCTCAGTCCAGTGGCGAAGCAGGTCTGACTTGGAGCCTCCAGCTCTGGCATGGGTCCCTCACAGGCTGTGCACCTAAGTCCAAGGTCCTTGATGTGCGTCATCCAGAAGATCCTGGAGAGCAGGTGGGATAGGGTTTGCTATGGGCTTCCAAGAGTTCAGACCCTCTGTTGGAATAAAGCCAGTGTGTTTCTATGACTCATTCTGCCATGAAACTTGTGCAGAAAAGGATTCCCTGGAAGTTTCACTGTGGGAAATGGTTGAGTTTAATTGTCACAAAGGGGAAGCCAGAGCCAGCTCTGCCGATGGAAGAGGGAGGGAAAGGGGTTCCAGCGACTTTCGCACATCAGGAATTTGAAAAGTGGCACCAAAATGAGGGGGGCCAGTGGTGAGAAGTGGGAGTGGGGCCGATAGTGAAAATGGAGCCAAATTTGAAAGTGCACCAGGAGTGAAAGCTGAGCCGAGCCCACCAGCTCACCCTGGCGTAGAGACCTGGGGAGCAGCAACTGAGAGCAGAATGGGGAAATTAGACGCCTCAGATAGGCTGTAACCCCTGAAGTACCCAATCAGTGGGGACAGCGGAGGGAGCCGCGTGTTAGGGTTAGGGTGTAAACGTCAGTGTTTCTTGCTGTTTGGCGTGCCAGCCATTTTATCCATGTTGCACCCATTTTTGTAAGATCGTTAATAAAAGTCTTTTCTCCACAACTGGGTGAGCTTTTGTTTTCTTACAGGTGCAGCTTTCTTTCTAACATTCACTAAATTAATTTTTTTGAGATACCCCTCCCTAAAAGAAAGAATACGATAAAGACCAAAGGAATATGTTTATATGTCTAGGGAATGTAGTTCCTCTCAGCTGAGGACCCATTGCTGTGAAAACGTGACGCCATCCTTGCCAGGAGGTGGGACCCGCCTGCTGAGGCTTCCAGGGAGGAGAAGCAGCCAGGGCCAGTGCTAGGAGGAGCACGTCAGGACCCCACAGGCTGGACAGCACCACTAACTGTGGCCTTCTGTTCCTTATCATTGAGTTCAGTCTTTTCCTTTTCAAATCAGTGCCCAAATATTGCCTCGTTTTTCTTTTTCTTAGAAATCTGTGACATGGATGGTGCAGAGATGAGATCCCATTTTACAGCTGAGGAAGTGGAGGCCCAGAGAGTTCGAAGACTTGACAAGAGCCCTGGCATGTGGATTGGGACTTAGGATGTGGTCGGGTCTTTAAAGTTGCAATAAGTAACATGATCTATCAAACTCAAAATTCCTTGGAGGCCCACAAACTCCAAGTCACTATTTAAGGAAATGGTTAATGGTAGGAGCTAAAATTGCGTCTTTTTTTAAGGATCCCTTGAAGACGAGTAACTGAAGAGAATTAGGCTGCCCTGAGAGCAAACACTGTGCACGTCCAGCTGAGAGGTGAGCGAGTTCCTAGAAAGGGAAGGAAAAAATGTGCAGATTGAATGATTTAAAATGCACTTGAGCATAGAGGTCTACAAATGTGCAATCTGTTCTTACTAGTGACAGGGTATTCAGGGACTTGGAATGTGTTTTAATAACTGTACTTTTATCTGTTTAAAAATGAAAAAAATCACTTGGAGAAGCCTACTATTTTCCCATTGTTCCCCCACAGTGGAAAATGAGTTGGGTTTTCTTTCTGATTATATCTATATATATAGTTCATGCTCATTATATAAAATGCAAACAGCATGTAAAATCTTCAGGAGAATGTGAAGACTCCTGTGGCAATCACCATTCACAGTTTGGAGCACGGCATTATAACCTGCATTTCGTTGTACACACATTCAGCACTTGCTAGTTCAAGAAACCTAGCTGTCCTTTCTAAAGAGAAATTGTCACTGTAATTTTTCTCTTACAATACAGATTTTTTTGCTTAATGTGGAGTGCACCTGTGCTTGCAGGCTAGCGTGAGCACATCTGGGCAGGGGGGCTGGTGTTGCTGACCGGTAGGAGCCCAGGCCTGCCCAGCCCAGCAGGAAGGAAAAGTTGCAGTCCTGCCGCTGCAGCTCCAGGCTCCGGAGCGGTCTGGGTTCTGGGAGAGGTAACCAGGGTCCAGGTGAGGGCAGGGTCGGGCTGGGGGAGGCTTCCGAAGGTGAAGACGCCTTCCCTGGGCCTGGAGGTGTGAAGAGGAGTGAGCCGGTGGAGGAAGGCTACGCCCCCCCAGGTGGAGGGTGAGTGAATGGAGGGAGGGGGTGGGATGCCCCAGACAGCTCCTTCTTCAGGGTGCGTGTGAGTGTGTGAGTGTTTGGGGTGGGTGTGGAGAGGGGCTATTGGGAAATGGAGAAAGGGGCCAGTGAGGGTCTGATGAGGGGTCCTTGGGTGGAAGTGCTTGCAGGGTAAGCAATGGCAGAGCTGTCACACACAGGCTTGTGTTGAAGACAGGCCACTGCAGCAGTGGGGGCTGAGTCGGGGGCTTGAGAGGGCAGGGCTGGGTCAGGGAGACATGACAGGGGGCATTCGCCCTAGGCCAGGCGAGGAGCATTGAGGGCCTGTGTTTGCAGACAGTGTTGGGGATGGAAAAGAAGTGGGAAATGGGCAGTTGAAGATGACAAGGAAGAGGCTATGCCCAGCAGAACTCGCTGTGCTGGAACCCTAACCAGAGGCAGGGACTTAGAAGAGCCAGGGAACCCACTCCCCTGAGTTTCTCTCAGGCAAGTAAAGGCAGCAGAAAGAAAATTTGTTGCCTTTTTGGGGAAAGAATAAACAATAAACAATAAACAACAACAACAACAAAAACCCTGAAATCTCTGAATAAGAATATAGGGAAAATGTGTGCAATTGTCATGTCTGTTCTAGAAGTCTGTAAGAACTATGAAATGTATGCAATCAGCATGGTCCAGTCGAGAAGTCTAATGAAAACTATGAAATGTATGCAATCGGCATGTCCGTTCTAGAGGTCTCCTGAGAACTATGAAATGTATGCAATCGGCATGTCCATTCTAGAGGTCTCCTGAAAACTATGAAATGTATGCAATTGGCATGGTCCAGTCTAGAGGTCTTAGGAGAACTACCAGGTATGGAGATGAAATGAGGACTAAGTTATGTGTGATGGATGTTGAAGTCCACAACCAGATAAAATCACCCTCCAGCAGCTGGGCTTAGGGGCAGCTGACAGCTGTCAGCAGAGCTGAGGTTGGGATTTGCTGGGCCAGGCCATAGCCCTCTCTAGGGCCAGCTGTGGTTACTGCTTAGTGTGGGGTTCAAGGGCTCTTGTTTAGAATTGAGACAATTCTGACCTCCCCGTGGAACAGGCCCAGACCCCTATTCTGATGGCACTCAATCCCACCTCTCCTCCTGCCCAACGGTACTTCCTTGCCTCCCCTCACTGGCCTTGACCCAGAGAGCACTCCTTAAGAAAATTCTTGGATGCAAACCTTAGTCTTGGATCAGTCTGGATCCACAGCACTCAAGAAGTCAAACTGGGTGAATTCTCTGAGAGGATGCAGCCCAACTGGAGTCATCTTTTCTAGGAAGATCTGTGATGGGGGCTCATCATATCACTGAGGTGGGTGGAAGTCTTCTCTGGGACTCTTTGGCTTGGTAGGGTCTGGCCAAGCTTTGGAGGCTGGGCTTTGGTGTCAGACAGACCTGAGTGTGAATCCCTGCTGTTATTTTTCAACTCTGGAATTTTGAGTCATGTCACCTTTCTGCCCCTCAGGAACAGTCACCATATGTACCTTGCAGAGTCCTTGTGGGGACAAGTGCAATGGCTGTTGTTGCTGCAATCCCCTGTGTCTGGACATAATGAGGTCTGCTGGAAGTGCAGCATGGATCACCAGTGAGCACACCAAGAGTAGGTGCAATCCAGGGTGGTATTTGCAGTGACCCAAGGTTCAGATTTTATGGAAAGAAATGTAGAGAATGACATGAAAATGTGTCATGGGAAGACTATTGCTGCCAAGACCTAGATGAGTAGACTGTGACCCAGCTCTGCATGTCCAGTTCCTATGAGCTACCCTAGCAAGTCACCATGACTGAAGACATTTCAAGCACCCACTAGGAAGGGGACACCTAACAGGATGACCATTTTCCCAAGGACTCTACATCTTATCTGACAAACACTTGCTATGACAAATAGCACACAGTGGGTTGGTAACAACAGAGATTTATTGTCTCATTGTTTTGGAGGCTAGAAATCCTGGATCAAGGTATTTTCATGGCATGCTTTCTCTCAAAGTCTGTAGCATCTGGCACTGGTTCACTGCCATCCTTGGGGTTCCTTGACTAGCATCTCTGCTTTCCATCACACAGCACTACCTCTACCTCTTCCTCTACCATCTCTGCATCTGCCTCTGCTTCTACCTCTACCTCTACCTCTACCACCGCCACCTCTACCTCTGCCTCTACCTTTGCCTCTATTTCTACCTCTTCCTCTGCCTCTACCTCTGCCTCTACCACCTCCACCTCTACCTCCACCTCTACCTTTACCTCTACCACCTCCACCTCTACCTCTGCCTCTACCTTTGCCTCTACTTCTACCTCTTCCTCTGCCTCTACCTCTGCCTCTACCACCTCCACCTCTACCTCCACCTCTACCTTTACCTTTACCACCTCCACCTCTACCTCTGCCTCTACCTCTGCCTCTACCTCTTCCTCTACTTCTACATTTACCTCTACCACCTCCACCTCTGCCTCTACTTCTGCCTCTCCTGTGTCTGCTCTTCTGCTTTCCCCTGACTTCGGTGGTGTCTCTGAATTCTGGCTCTTTCATAAAGCTTTCAGTAATAGGGATTCAGTAATAGGGACTTTAAAAAGTATATAAACAATCATTAAATATTGTGCATAACATGGAATGGGTATTCAAAAATACTTACTGAATGACATACGCTATATAATGATACTGCAAATTGCTAAGTGTTTTGGGGTTTTATACCATACTAAGAATGAGATTTTTTTAAAAAAGATGATATGCAACAGAAGAAATAGAAATTAACTAGGAATGAGTGAAGCACATTGTATGGGAACATGCTAAAGTCCAAGGGGCTGAGTAAGGAATGGGATGGGTACAAGATAAGTAGCATGAGAGTTGAATGTATCAGACCCCTTATTATCTACACTGACAAGAAAGGCTAACAGAAGGAGAAAGATGAGGCAGAGATGACCCCTGTTGGGATGGAATCCTGCCCCCACAAAAGTCACTTTCAGGTTCCAAGCCCTGTCCTGTGGTATGAGCCCCTTTGTGACTGGGACCCCTGAAGATGTTGTCATGAAACTGTGCCCAAGCTGAATGAGGGTGGACCTGAGTCCAACATGACTGAAATCCTTGGAAGCAAAGGACATGGGACACAGAGAGGGAACCCAGGGAGCAGCCAGACCTGGAAGTCAACGGAACCCAGAAGAGAAAGAAGATGCTGCCATGTGCACAGCCATGTGACAGAAAGCCATGGACCAGGGGTTGCCAGCAGCCAGCCCCGGAGCGCCATGCACTTCAGGAACAAGGCCTGATGCCTTGACTCAGGTCTTCCAGCCTCAAACCCGAGAGCCAGTGACTTCCCCTTGTTTAAGCCAACCCATTGCATGGTATTTGTTTTCGCAGCTGGGAAACTAATGCAACCCCAAAGGAAATTTATCTTCAGGTGTCTCATAGACTGATTCTGTTGGTTCATGACTGCTGTCCTGGTTATGTTGGTTTCAGTTTTGCATTTCTGGAGATGGGTTGGGGGACCTTGCCTTGCTGGGATTAACACTATAACCCAGAGTGAATAGACGGAAAGCCCTTCCTTGCAAGGAAGAGAAGTCATTGTGGATACCTCAGTTCTCCAGACTCAGGTCAGGCTCTACCCCAGGGGTCACAAGTCCAGGTGCCAACACGGGGAGATGAGTCCTGCAAGTGAGGAAAGCAGTTGGGGTGTAAAGTAAAAAGGGGAGGTAGGCATGTTTTTCAGTGCTGACTGGCTAAGTAAACTGTGGTGGACCCAATCCATGGGAGTCGACTCAGCAATGAAAAACAATGATCCATCAATACATTTGACTTGGATGGATTTCCAGGGAATTATGATGAATCAAAAGAGCAAATCCCCCAACAGTTACATCATTTGATTCCATTTCTATAAAATCCTTGAAGTGAAAATTTTAGTTGTGGAGAATAGATTTAGTGTTTGCCAAGGGGTTAGGGAAGGGAGTGGGGGTGGGATGGGGGTGGCTATCAGGAGGGACCCCATGGTGATGGGACTTTTTTTCAACTCTAGTAACATTAATAATCTGATTGGGATTTTGTACTATAGTTTTGCAAGATGTTACCATTGTGGGAAACTGGGTAAGGAGAACATGGGATCACACTGAATCCTTTCTTACCACTTCATGTGAGTCTATAATGATCTCAAAATTAATTAAAGAAAAAAGAGGGGAGCAGATATAGCTCAGTGGCTGAGTGCCTGCTTACTATGTATGAGGTCCTAAAAAAAAAAGAAAAAAAAGAGAAAAAAGTAATGGTGGGGGTTGTGGTGAACTAGAATGTTTTTATAATTCTTCTAAAGGGCAAATAAATGAAAAATGTTAGCAAATGTTGCAAACTCAAAATAACAAGGCCTATCCCCCAACTAACCAATCAACAAAGAAATGAAAATGTCTGATCCCTGCACTACCCATTTAAGTTCTCAAACTTAAAAAAAATTGTATTCATTTAAACACAGTTTCCCGAATATAGCAAAATATTCTCAATTACTCCTTGTATGAGGATGCCTTCACCTGCAAATCATAGATAACATCATTCTGTCTTGGAGATGGTCTAACTCTAAACTCTGAGCAAAGGATACTTGTTCCTATTAAAATAATTTAGGAGGGAGGGTCAAAGTGTTTAGAGCGGTTGACGAAGCTGGGCTCCTGTGCTTTGTACATTTTATGACTGCTTCTAGAGATTTCTGTCTCTCTTTTCCTGCCAGGCGAGGCGCACAGGCGTGTTTTCTTACACTGTCAGCATGTCTGCTTGCAGTCCATTGTCCTTTCCTTCTGAGACATCCTGAGCCTGGAGAGCAGCAACCCCCGCCGGTCTTGGTGTGGGGTGAGAGTAAACAGAGGCCAAGGGAGAAGCCCGCGGCTGGGGACAGTGCATGCGGCCTTTGTAATACCCGTTTTGCCTGCTCAACACTTCTGAGAAACTGCATTTTGAAAAGGCAGAAAACAAACCAACCCACAAACCTCCCTTTCTAGACTCCGTTCTCAGGGGTGTCTATCTGGAAGCCACAGGTTTGGGGTGTGGGGGAAGAGGGGGAGGTGGACTGTTCCTTGTGATCCTCCAGCCTGGACCTGCAGCCCCTGCTCATCGCCGTCCACTCTCCCTCTGGTACCAGTTCCAGACTCGAGGGGGACCATCGACCCGGCCAGCTAGAGGCTGGGAGCGCCCCGAGAGGTGCGAGCGGGCGGGGGCTGATGGCAGGTGGGTGGGGGGCGGGTGCTGGTTAGCTGCTGCTGGCTCACTGGAGCCCCCTGACGTGTGTAAAATGGGGTTTTGGTCACATGGGTTTCTGACCTCGGGACTGGCCCGAGCTGCCTAATCGTGGAACCCAGTGCAAAAAGGAAGTGCAGGGTCCCTTGTTCAAAAATTGCAAATTTCAAAGCAGGGCTGCGCAGCCCTGTGAAGCCTGTGGGGGCGGGCTGAAGCCGCACCGCACTCTGCTTAAGCATTGTACTGCTTTGATTTGAAAACCTCTCCTTTAAAAGAAGGACACGACCTCCTGAGACAGACTGACCCATTGTCTGCAGCCGCCATTCCTGAAGCCGGTCAGGGCGGGGAAGGCGTTTGCTACCCCGGCCTTCGCCGGCCCGGGAGGGCCCGTGGGCTTTGGCAGCGGCCTCTGCCTGGCTCCGGGGGTCCTCGAGGAGCCCCTGGCTCCCCTGGAAGACGCCCTTCCCCCTCTCTTTGCCACAGCCTGAATCGTTCATGCCTCAGGCAGGCTTTTCCTGGCGCTCTGCAGCTGCGCAGATCCGGGCCCAGGACGCGGGTGTGGGTGTCCTGCTCAGCATGGCCAGAGGCCCGTCTCTTTGGATCTTCCCCCTCCCCTCCGGCCTCCTCAGACCGCTGGCTCTGAGGCCCAGGTGAGGCTGCCCGGCCGGGCTGGGCTCGCATCTCTCCTTCCTGCTGGCTCGAGTCTGGAAGCCTAGCCTGCCTGTGCCCTTCTTTCTGGTTCAGCTTACCCTGACTTCCTTGTGTGTGGGGGGTCCGTATTAACAGCAGTGGTTTACCAGCTAGTAAAACGGCTGGGGAAGAAGAGGAAGAAGGCGAGGACGACAGAATGCCTCTACTCAAAGGAAATTCAAGATAATCACATTCTTCACCACTGCAGTAATGGGGAAAGTGTCTAGCGCCTTCTCACAAACGGCTCGCATTCCAGACCTTAGGCAGCCACTTGGAAGTAGCACTTTTCCCCTAAAGCAGCACTCTTGGGCACGGGGATTCTCAGCCCAGCCACGGAGCCTTTCGCCCAGGCAGACCCGCGGTGGTGCAGGACGCACCCGGCAACACCCCATCGGAATGTGGTCTCTGAGAGACGCCGAGGATGCAGAGCTGCACTTCCCGATGAGTCCCAGGCCGAGCAGTTCAAGTAACTGAAGACACCTCAGCTTTCTCTGAGGCCCCTCCCCAGACGTGAACAGCAGAGGGGCCCTTTCTGGCAAACTCATCGTAATTGGAACACTTTGCCCGATAGAGGTGAAAGTCAAGCTCCCAACTCAGGCTCCTCTGTTGCTCACAAGAGCCCTGTTTTGTTTTGTTTTTTAGCAGACAGCCCATTCTGTAGCCATTCACTGCAGCTGCAGACCCTGAAGGCTTGACTGTTTTTATAATTATAAGGAATAAAAGCAAATTCTTTGAAGAAAGCAGTTCATTTTGATTTTTCAAGACAAGCCAGCAGCAGCCCCTGAGACTTTAAAATGCCTTCGTCCTGTGACCCCTTTCTGAAGCTTCACACTCGTGTGCAGTTTGTTGAAAGTGAAAAATGCCTCGGAGGCTAGAAAGCAAAGTGGATGCAAATGGGTTTGGAATCGTCAACCTGCAACGATCCCCAGTGGCCAGGAGCCCCCAGAAACTGGTGGCCTTGACAGAGGTGCCTTGTGCCTCCCTGGGAGGGCTGCCGCTCACCCGCAGCTCCTGGGGCCCTTCTCTCTACTCGGGAGGAGATGAAAGCAGAAGCCATGCTAATTACTGCAAAGTGCTTTCTACCTTCAAGAGTGCTCTACTAGCATTAATTAGTCCTACTTGCAGCACTTTGTGAGGCAGGGCAGAGTTATTACCCCTTTCTGCCTTGGAGGAAATGAAGATATAGACATTTAATGACTCCCGGCGGCTGGGGACGTTGGTCTCTGGTTCGGTTTCAACTGTGTCTGAGTGAGTGTGTCTGCATGTCTCACTGCCACAGCGAATACGCTAAGAAGAGCCTCTTAGAAGGAACGACTTCTCTGTGCCATTGTATACATGTTACTAGAGGAAAATTTTTAAAAAAATCATGGAAATGAACAATACAGAGAACCCTAGGTTAAACCATGGATTTCGTCCATGGCCATTTTATAATTGTAAAAATGTGCTTTCTTCAGTGGTGATGAATGTGCTACCCCAATGCAGGGTGTTGATTATAGGGTTCTGTAGGGGAATTATGTATTTTATGCATGACTGTTCTGTAAACCCTCAAATTCTGTAATTGAAAAAAAAAAAATTGGATTTTCCAGATGCTGTGGAAACAGCAAAGGAAGGCTACTGCTCCCTTCCCCAGTCCACACCAGGCTGGATGCTCTCGGTGGTCCATGGCCGGGTTTGGAGTAAATGTTGCTGGTGCTCTGGGAGGAGAACCCCTGGGGGGAGGGAGCACCCCTTCCCTGGCCCCTGCGCACTCTCCAGAGGTGACTTTCACCTGCAAGGACTGCAGGCAGGTGCCTCTGAGGCAGCCCTTCCCTGCAGGAGGGTAAATGTTGGGGGGGTGGGTGACAGAGAGTCCAGGTTTGGGAATCAAGCAGCCGTGGCTCGCGTCTGTCCGCTGCCCTCCGATGGACCTGACCTGTGAGGTGGGGGGATAAGGCCGTCACTGGCACTGCTCAATCCCTTCTTTCTCTCCACTCCCAGACTGAGGTTGAGCATGGACTTTTCCCTTTCCTACCACAGCAGGTGGCCTCCCCACCTGTGCGTGGATCAGACAGGTGGCCTCCCCACCTGTGCGTGGATCAGACAGGTGGCCTCCCCACCTGTGTATCAGACAGCCTCTCTGGTGTCTTCTTTTCCTACGGCGGAGCCCGAGGGAGCACCCAGAGCTTCAGACCTTGTGGGCTGGCCTGGAGGAAGCACAGACTCAAGGCTAAGAGCCCAGGGGGAAGGAGGAGGTGCTCTGGAAGCTCACACCCACCTCCAGCCCCAGTCCCCAAAGAGGCCAGAGGAGGCTGGTCCAGCCTGGGGGCTGGGGCATTGATGACCCCAGCTTCTCTCACCTCTGAGCTTCAAGTGTCCAGAAGCCACTGCTTTATTTGGGCTGCTGTGCCCTCCCAGGGAGGGGTCTGCCCAGTCCCCACTCGCCAGACTTTCCCCTGGTCCTTCTGGGGAGGAGGCGGCAGATGAGACACAGCACAGATGCTCCGTGCCACCAGGACCAGCGACAGGCCCTGCTGTCCCAAGAGCTCCCACATGCCCCGATGTGCCCTTTGGGGCCACCCTTGTGGGGACTGTGTCCTGTGCTAGCAGAGGCATCCTAGGCCTGTGGCAGGGGCTCTTGAGCCACGGTTGGCGTGGCGTTTCCTGCTGCGTGTTCCCACTGAGCTTCAGTGCACATGGGAGGGGGCAGTCCGCCGTGGCATGGTGGAGGTTGGAGAGTGCCGGGTCACCTCCCTTGAACATGGGCGGCCAGGGCCGTGGGAACATGTCTGCTGAAAACCCCTCCTTTCTGGAAAACGTCTTGTGGATCTGTGGGCAGGAAATGGATGGTAGCTCCCTGCTACCCATGGAATAAATCCCAACTTGCTCAGTGTGGGCGCCGGGCCCAACACAGGCCCCCCAGGGTTCCCCGAGAGCCCCCTTCGCTGCTCCCGGGCTCCAGCTGTCTCCGCTGCCACGAGCTGCAGTAGAGCACAGATTCTAAAGCCCACCTCCAGACCTCACTTGGCTCTTTTTGTTTCACGCAGTCCTCGCACCTGCCCTCTGAGGTGGGTGTCGTCCCGTTTTCGGATGAGGGGTCCAGGGCTCACAAGTTCGAAGTATCTCACCCGAGCCCAAACTGTTAGCAAGAGCAGGCGTCACCGTGACTCAGTGTGACCCCAGTGGCCAGTGCCTGGCCTGAATGCCCTTCTGTGAACACTGCTTGGTCAGTTAGGATCCCGAGAGGATACAGATGCCCTCTGTGCAGGACGTTAGCACCTTGGCCAGGCTGCAGCCCCGGCACAGGACCCTGGCGCTTCCTGCCGCATTGCCTGGAGCATCCAGCTGTCCAGCTGCTAACAAAACGCCAAGAGTTAGCTCAAGAGCCACCTCCTCTGGCAGCCTCCCTTCCTTTCCCTTCTCTCCCAGTCCATCTGGAGATCAGGTGTCCCTGTGGGCTGCCTGGAGGACGCAGCGTCTGCGTCTCTTTACATCCCCGGCTTGTGCTGAATCTGATCTCGAGCGTGTGCTGTAAGCGCTGAGTGACTAATGGCCAATGCCGTCCTGGCTTGCTGGCCGCAAACTCCTTTCATGGAGAGGCCCAGAGATGGCTGTGGTGCCCGGCCAGTGGAGGGTTCTGGGGAAACCAGCCAGTCTCCCTACCGTGGGACAAATGTGTGGGTCCCTGCAGTCTCTGGGCAGGTGCCTTGCTCAGCTGTGCACTGAGATATGAGGCCATCTCACCTGGTCCACCTCCTGGGTATCACTAGCCCCTCGAACTGAAGGACAGGGCTTGGCACGAGCAGGGGCAGCTGTAGGGCTCTGGTCTGGAGAGGGCTTCTCAGGCCTTGGGCGGGCTCACAGCGTGGGTGCGCCTGGCTGCCTCTGACATCCTGGGGACCACCTGGGGAAGTCAAGAGCAGTACTGCAGCCCTACTTCAGAAGCTTCCGGGCTGCTCAGGGTACCTTCAGCTGCTGCAGGGACAGGAAGCAATACTTTCAGAGTTTTACCCCCAAAACCTCAGAAACTTTTTGATGATGCATTAAATGTCAAGTATATTGTTGAAAAGAGAGAGAGGAAAAAAAAGAAAAACCAGGTATTACCTTTGTTACTGAGATGGCAGGAGATACTCAGTGATGTTACAGGAAGTCTTGCTGCCACAATAACTGCGGCGCGTCTGGGGCCACGCCCTGTGGCCACCGCGGCCACCTGGGAGCGCTCGCCTGCACCCTCCCGTGGTGCCCTTTGAAGAGGAGCCCCCAGGAGGGGCGGGGGTGCTGGAAGAGGACGGTGGAGTCCAGGGGGTGTCTGGTGAGAAGCAAGCCTAACTGAAGGCCCTATTCGGGAGAGATGACTCAGTATTCAGGCACTTGTTTTGGAAATTCAGGTTTAAAAAACATAATTGAAGGAAAGCATTTAAAAATTTTGTTTTTTTGCCCATATGATTCTGTCCACATGGCACAAACTCTAGATAATTGCAGACTTTGGACCTGGGAGGGCTCGGGGCCACCTTGGCCCCCTCTGGCTGCACCACGGGTGCTTGGTCCTGGCCTCAGCCAGCCTGGGCCCAGCCCCACCAGCCCCACGGCCACCCCTTGCAGTGGCCTCCCCTGTCCCCTCTCCCTGTGCCTTGTCAAGCAGGCCAGCGCCTCCAGGGCAGGCATCTGGCACAGAATAAGTACTTGACATGTTTGCTGAGCAAATAAACGAGAGTCAGGCAGGAGCGGGGTTGGGCCTCAGGCCTCTTGGGGAGCCCGCTGCCGGCGTTCAGCCACATGCGGTGTCAGCGAGCTCCTCTCCAGCCCTAGACCTGGGTTTTCTCTCCTTGTAGGTCTCCGGCCCTGCCCCGGGTCCCCTCAGCCCCGCAGCCTGCTTGCACCTACACAGGGATATGCTGTGGGCAACTCTCTATGCAGTAGAGCTTGACATAGCCAAACTGCCTGCCCCAGGTGTTGCTCGACCGGGGCACCTCTATTCACCCCAAATCTAAGGAGTCACCCTTGATTGTTATTTCCCACCATCTGACTAATCAGCCCATCAGTCAGCAAGTCCTGGGGGCTGTACCTTAAAGAGTGCATCCTAAATCTGACCGCTTGCCACTTCTCCACCATCGTCCACCCACAATCCCTCCCTCTGCGTGTGGCTGCACAGGGCCGTGCCCGCCCCAGGGGCTTTCCACTGCCATTCCTCTCCCATGAACTGTCCCCCGGAGAGGCCTTCTCCCCCCCTTCCAAGTACGGCCACGGGGCTCTTCTTCTGGCTTTGAGAACACCACTCTCCAGTCCTCTCACATACTTACTTGTCCACCGTGTCTCGCCCGTCTTCCTTTTCACCAAAGCACAACCTACAGGGCGCAGGACACAGCAGGTGCTCGCCCAGTATTCCTCCGTGAAACACCTGAGGGGCTGAACTGGCCAGCCAGCACAGCCCTGGCGGACAGCACCGTGGAGACGGGTTTATTTCAGCTCCCCTTTCAGCTTGCCTGGGACCCACACGGCCCGAGGGTCGTGGGCAGCGGGCAGGTGGGCTTCAAAGTGCCTGTCCTTCCACTGTCTTGTTTCTAAGCGATGCCTCCTGTTAAATGCCACGTTCAGAGTTTTGGGGAAACCGACCCTAGAGTCCAAGCTTGTTTGGGTTGGAATATTAGGTTTTTGCTGGGATATTAATTTTTGCTTGATTTTAAAGTTTGGCTTTAGCTTCTTCTCTGTTTTCCCGGAACACCCTTGTTGCCATTCCTTAATGTGATAATTTAACAAGTCTTAGTGGCTTGTCAATGACTGCCCTCAGGTCAGTGGCTACAGAAAGTCCCTGCTGGCACCGCCTTACCTGCAGGGCCTGAGGGTGGCAGGCCTGGGCTGGGGTCTCTCCGCAGCACCCTATTTCCTGAGGGTGGCAGGCCTGGGCTGGTGTCTCTCCGCAGCACCCTCTTTCCTGAGGGTGGCAGGCCTGGGCTGGGCTCTCTCCGCAGCACCCTCTTTCCTGAGGGTGGCAGGCCTGGGCCCAGAGGTCTTTCCGTAGCGCCCTCTTTCCTGAGGACCCGGGGCCCTGGATTTCCACTGTGGCTTCTTGCAGCATTTTCCCGGGATGGCCCATGACCACCAGGCCATTTTTACCCAGCGTGCACAGCCCGCAGGCCCCCAGGACACCCCCAGCCTACTTCTTCTGCTCTTCCCACAGAGAAAATAGCCTTTGTTGCCTTAGTCTCTCCTGAAGCTCATTTCCTGACCTTCTGCTGGCTGATAGGAATGAACTTCGGTTAATGAGTTAAAGGTAAAGAGATGATGGAGCTAAACGGTAGCAGGTAAAGATGTTTCTAGCTGACCGGTGGGTAACTGCCTTAGTTTGGAAGCTGGCTGGCTGGTGGACGCGTTGCTAGATGTTGCGGTCTCACTCCTGGCTCCTCCGTAGCTGAATTCAGCGTTTTCCTCGCACACCTGCTCTCACTGCTAAGTTGGCTGTTGAGGTGAGTGCCCACATTATCTGCCCCCACCCCATCCAGCCCAGAAACGTCTGGGCCCCTCTCCCTGTGGCGTCCGTCCCACTCCCTCCGTTCTGTCCCCATGGCCTTGCCCCAAGCAGCAGCATTTCCCCTGGGTCGCTGTGCCGGCCTCTAGGTGGTCTCAGTGCCTCTGATTTCTAGTCTGGCCTCCCCAGCATGTGTGAGTGGCCCTCAGCACAGGTCTACTGGCCGGCCCTCTCCACTGCCTTAGCGCCCTTTGGGCTCGCCGCTGCTGCGTTGTCCGTCTATCCAGTCACGGGCCCCTGACCCCACCTTGTCACCTTCTCCCTCAGCCACCTGTCTTACGAGCCCCCTCAGAAGCAGTGCCTCTGGGAAGGCTTCGGTTCTCCTGGAAAGTGGCCGCTCTCTTCTGGGTGCTGCCAGCACCCGCTCTGTCACTGCCTGGAGAGCCCGCGTGGATGGCTGCTGGAGTGGACGGCTGCCCCGCGCCCTGCTGGCGCCCTGTCTCCTCCGGTAAGAGTGAGCCTCCCCAGAAACTGCCGCTCCGAAGCGAGCAGACGACTGGGCGCATCAGGCCGCGCGGGGCTGTTCCCTCTGGCGCTCCCTGCGGCCCCTGTGGTACAGCAGCTGAAAGCAGGGCGGGGGGGGGGGGGGGGTTCCAGCGGGCGAAGCCCCTTTCTCAGGCCTGCCCTGGGTGCCTGCCACCCTCTGAAGCCTGGAGGCCCTGCTGGTGCTTCTGGAGTCCCACGAAGGGGCTCCCGGTCTGCGTTCCCGAACGCCCTCGCTTGGTGCCCCCCCCCCCAGTCCTGGCCACCAGGGCAGGGCTGCGAAGCCCTTTCACGCCAAGGCAGGAAGGAGAATCGTGTAGGGGGCTGCCGGGTCCCGCAGGAGTGACTCGACAGATTCAGACGTGGATGTGCCAACTGGTTGAACACAGGGCTTTGCGAGCCTCTGCCACATGCCTGCCTCACGCCTGATTTACAGAGGGAGAAACTGAGTCATGCCAAAGAAATTGCACTCGAAGAAGCCGTGGGACCTTGCTGCCCGGGCAGAGGGGAGAGCCGCCTGCGCTCGCAGGGTTCTGGGCTGGCGCGTACGGGAGGGCTGGGCACACAGCCTTTACCATCGCAGGGGAGCCTGTGCTGTGTTCGGGAGGCGCTCCCACAGGCTCTGGGCACACAGGCTGGGGAAGGAGCAGGGTGCCCAGGGACTGCCTTCCCAGCAGCGCTGTTCTGAGTCTCCAGGGCGAGGCCACACCCTCCTTGGCAGCCCTGCCTCCTCTTGCTGTGCCTGGAGAAGCTGAAAGAGGCCCCTCCAGGGGATGTCCTCGGGGATCCGTCAGGGATGCACCATGAGCTGGGGCGCTGGAGGCAGGGCTGGCAGCTGGGGGTGCAGGGCAGGGTGGAAGGGGGTGGCGCAGGGCAGGGGTAGACGGGTCAGGGCAGGTCAAGGAGGGGCAGGGCAGGGGTGGAAGGGGGTGGGGCAGGGCAGGGATGGAGGGGGGCAGAGGAGGGGTAGAAGGGGGTGGGGCAGGGCAGGGGGTGAGGGTGGCTGAAAAATGTGAGCACCATTTGCAGAAATAGTACTGCAGAATTGGGAAACACTGCCCAAGACTTACTTTTGGAAATTGGAAGAAGGACGAGGAAAGCTTTGCAGGGCACTCTTTGGTGTACACATAGCACCTCAGGTATGTGCTGGTGGGTCCTTAGAAACAGACAGAGAAGCTGCCTTGTCTCTTTTTTTTTTTTTTTTTTTTTGCCCATTTTAAGAATCTAAACTCCAGAACACTTTATTAAGACCTTATTGCTTATGTGGTTAGAGACACTGCTTGAGCTATGTAAGTCTCCCTGTGCCTGGCCCCAGGTCACTCTGTGTACAGCAGGGGCAGGACCCAGAGTGGGAAGGACGGTACCTCCTACATGCCTTAGAGAGGGCAGAGGGCTTTAAGTGGCCCTTGCGGTGAGCAGAGATCAGGAGTGTAGGCTCAAGCCAGGGCCCAGGGGCAACATTCCCTGAGGTTAAGTCAAGCAAGCTTGCCTTGTCTTTTGGTGACCTCCAGACACGTGTTTACAATTCGTTTCTGGATCTCCACTGCCAGGCTTCCACAGACACTGGGCTTCTCATCAACTCTGCGGTTGAGCCTTCTGTGGCACGTGACCAGTATGAGAGCAGAGGTCCCGGGTGATGGCCCCGCAGGAACACAGACGCTGGGACCTTGGCGGGTGCCACCCCTTGTCTCTATTGAAATTTTAATCAGAACCTTTGAATAGTGTTCCTGATAGCATTCTAAGTCAATCACAGCTTACTCTTTTTTTTTTTTTTAGGTGCACCAGTATCTGATCTCTTACTTGGTAATATAGTGTTTTCTTTTTTTTTTCTTTTTCCCTTTGCTTATTTATTTTTTTAAATGTTACATTAAAAAATATAAGAGGTCCCCACATACCCTGCACCCCCCTCACCCCACTCCTCCCACATCAACAACCTCTTTCATCATTGTGGCACACTCATTGTATTTGGTGAATACATCTTGGAGCACTGCTGCACCGCATGGATAATACTTTACATTGTAGTTTACATTCTCCCCCAGTACATTCAGTGGGTTATGGCAGGAAATATAATGTCCAGCATCTGTTCCTGCAATACCATTTAGGACAAATCCAAGTCCCGAAAATGCCCCTACATCACATCTCTTCTTCCCTCTACCTACCCTCAGCAACTACCGTTGCCACTTTCTCCACATCAATGATACAATTTCTTCCATTCCTAGTCACAATAGTTCCATAGTAAAATATCAATAAGTCCACTCTAGTCCATATTTTATTCCTTCATCCTGTGGACCTGGGATGGTGATGTCCTCTCCACCTCTTTATTGAGAGGGGGCTTAGATCCCACATGGATGATGGAAGCAATTCTCCTGCTTGCAGCTGTAGGCACTCTCAGTTCCCTGGTGTGGTGGCTGACCATCTTCACATCCCTGTTAGCTGCCCTGGATAAGTCCAATGAACCAGAGAAATTACTCTTAAGACTTCTTGATTTAGCCCATTTATTTATGAGAAGTGACCATAAAATATAGAAGTAGCCAGTGGAATGTGTTTTCTATACAGCATAAAAATGAATTTCATTTTGACCTGATAAAAGACTGATTTAACAAGTTCTTCGCTAAGTAGGGCAAGAATTGAAGAAAAGGAAATGAATTTTCCCTTGAATAATTCTTAGTAAATCAGACAACAACAAAACCAGCAAACCCTACTGAACCAAACAAGTTCCTCTCCAAATTCTGGCCCTGATTTTAGACTGTCTGGACCAGCTTTTAGGCTCTATGACCTAACTTTCCCCGCTCCATGACTTGGATACTGTCTTTCAAACACGCTAGTTCAAGGAAGGTCTGGGTTTGCTTTTGCAGTGCATTTACAAAACCGGCTATCGAACTGGCTCACGAGCAAAACGGAGGCCTGGGATACAATGTACCTTCCTTCCTGAGGCGGATATTTCAGGATTGGGGAAGCAGGGTTTCCTGCGTTCTCACAAGCGTTGAGATAAAGAAACTCCAGGGCAGTTTCAGAAAGAATTCAGCCAGGAATGAGCATGAGGCGGTTGTGAGCCCTTCCAGAGGCCTGTGGGTGGACCGGATGTGATGTGGGGAGGGGTCTGCCTGGAAGAGCCTTGCAGGTCCCTCCCGCCCCTCCCGCAGCAGCCTTGATGAGCCCACCCCTCGATACCCACCGAGCAGCCCCGGTCCTGCCCCCACCAAGGTTTGCTCAGTTGACACTGCATTTCCCCTCGTGGGTATGGGCAACAAAAGGCAAAACCAAGAAGTAGATAAAATTTGCCTTCCGTGTATTTCCCCATCCTCCTCCCAACTTCCCTTTTTGCGTTTTCCCCACCTCCTTCCTTTTTTCACTGTCCTTTAGCCCAGGAGCCCTTACTGCAATGAATAATAGTAATTTGGACAATTAATTCATCCAAAGATACTGTTGTGTGATAACTTAATTTGTGGCCTCTTTTAGATATGTATTAGTATTAAAAGAAGTCCCTGAAATAAAACATCAAAAATAAAAATTGTCATAAAAATAATAATACAGCCCAAAGGGAGGAAAAGAATCCAATATCAGTAACAAAAAGTGTTGGGAGGACAGGAAGAGGTGGAAAGGAAAGCAGAAGAATTATATATAATCCTTGATATTTTTTCCATCTTACTTAGTTAGGAATCAATAGATACTATTTGATTTCTGAATGAAATAAATTGAGAAATAAGAAATTTAAGCATCTTATTTAAAATTGAAATGTAAACCACTTTTAGAACTAAAATCCAGACTATACAGCAAAATGTAGAAAACAAAGGACCCATAAATGAAGCATTAAAAGGGGGAAAAAAACTGATGAAATTATGGCAAACAACTGTATTGTAGTAATTGTAAATGAGATAAATTCATTTATTAAAAGAGATAAACTCATGGAAGGGGTCAAAAGTCTAAACACAGCTCTATCCTGTCTTAAAAAAATAAACCAAAACCAAGAGACTCAGACAGTGCTTGACTCCCAGAAATCTCTCTCTGAAGGTGGAATTCAGGTCCTGTGGCATTTGGGAGGGCTGGATATTTTGGACTAAGTGCCTTCTCAGTCTCTAAAATCAGACCACATGGCTGCCAGCTCTGTGTGTACCGTGCTTGTTCTCAGTTGCTGAGCTCAGAGGGCATTTACCATCTCTGAGCACTAGTATTAGTGAGAGGACTTAGCTCGCCAGGTCCTTGTGTCCTGGTTTCTGAGCAGTGGGAGACTTTGGCATAAGGACTGGTTGTTGGAGCCATCTAGACCTGCCTCGTTGGAGTAACAGCTCTGCCACTTATCTGGTTGGGAAAATCACTTAAACTTTCTGCCTCAGTTACCTTATCTGTGCAATATGCACATTCATTATTTCATGCATTTATTGCATCATTATTTATTGAAGGCTTACCATGTCCTAGTCTCTTTTCTGGATGCTGGGGATACAAAATCCCTATTCAAGAAGTTTATATTCCAATGGGTTGAGATAAACAACAACAATCAAGTAAATTCATAATCTGTCAAGTGGGATAAGTGATTTGAAAAAAAGCCAAGTGGGGTAATGGGACAGAGAATGGATGATGGTGTATGTGTGTACATGTGGGTGTGTACCTGTGAGAGCGTGTGTACAGCCATTTTAGGTAGGGTGGTTAAGAAAAGCCTGCCTGAGGAGGGCGCCTTCGAGTTGAGAGCTGAATGAAGCGAGCAAGCTGTGTGGGACCTGGAGGAAGACCCCATTGCAGAGGGAGCACCAAGGGCGAAGCTGAAGTAGGAGAAACCTGGCTGGACCGGAATGAAGGCAAGCAGGAGGGCCTGAGGACAGAGAGCTCTCGGGGAGCCATGTCTCTGACAGGCCCCGGTAAGGACTGTGGGTTCTCTCTGGCAGGAGCTCATTGGAGGGTTTTGAGTGGCTTGTGGTTAAAGGGTCCCACTGGCTTCTGAGTTGAGAGTAGCCGCCATGGGCAGAGGTGGCAGCAGCAAGGCTAGTTAAGGGAGGTGATGGTCTTGGACCTGGAGGTAGTAAGTAGTGGTTGATTCTGGATCTGTTCTGAAAGTGAAGCTGACAATAATTCTGGTGAGTTGGATATGGGTGAGAAAAGGAAAGAAGTCTAGGAGGGCGCCAGGTGGTTTGGTCTGAGCCACGGCAAGAATGGATCTGCCATGTGCCGAGAAGGGCCATCAAGAGTTCTCCTCAGCTGTGTGAACGGGCCATTAGCAGGTAAGTGGAGATGCTGAGTTGGAAGTTGGAAAGAAAGGATTGGGATTCAGGAAGTGAGGCTGGGAAGGCGAGAGGCACTGATGCCTTGTGTTGTGCATAACAGATGAGCCCAGACATTTAGAGGTCGCAGGATGAGCTGAGGAGAAGCAGCCACTGGGAGCAGAACAAGACAAGAGAGTTGGGAAGCCAAGTGGAGACAGGTTTAAGGAGGGCGACTTACGAGTGGTACCAAGGTCTGCAGGGGCCGGGTGAGGTGAGGAACCCAGCACTGGCAGCCTTGGGGAATAAATGACACGATGTTTGTAAAACACTCCAAGCACGCGAATGAGCTCAATGAATGGCCACCACAGCCCAGGCATCCTAGGTACGGATTCCTCTCCTGGATGAAGATGCCTGGAGAGGGCTCTCAGTCAAGGGTAGGATGAAGAAAGAAGCTGCTTCAGGTGGGTGGTCAGACAGGAGCCCAGGAAGGTTCCCAAAAGCTGCCTTGCAATTTGACCCACACTGAGATGTTCTAGTCAGACCCCAATTGTCTGCACATCTTTGCACACCTGTCTAATAGCTGGGTCTGTTTCTGGAAGGTTCTGAGCCCACTGAGATTTGGCAGAGTCTTCTGGGTTGTCCACGGCCAGCCGAGAGCCCACCTCCTCAGACTGCTCTGTGTCCTGCTTCGGCTGTGGCGTCCTTGCCTTCTGGGCTGGCCAAGCCCTTCTTTTCTGAACTCGGCCTCAAGAGTGGTCCTAGGAAGCCCCTCCCACCGGCCACAGTGGCAGCAAGAGGCAGGCGGCCCGGTCATACCCCAGCTCTGCTGTTGGTCACCCGAGTGGCCTTGCGTGGCTTGTTTAACCTTCCAGTGTGTTTCCCCAAGTGGGAAATGGAGTGAAGGTAGAAGCTACTCCCAGGGCTGGGACCGAGATGTAAGGAAAGTGCTTGGAGCACAGACAACTCGTCACAAACGTCAGCTGTGTCTGTGTCTCTTGTCAGAGGTCTTAGTTCCTTCCCAGACAAACTGGGAAAATCTGAAGGCACAGTGCCGCCTGTGTTCAAATCGTTGCTGGATTTACTCTCCAGTGGGAGGGGTGGCAGGGAAGGCCCTATCGTGGAGCGCGTCGGGGCTCCTCGCAGTGCCCCTGATGGCCGCGTCCTCTTGCTGGCCCTGCGGGAGAGGCTGCCCAGGTGGCTCTTTCGGAGCCGGGCCGGCCTTTGCGCCTGGGGTTTCCTGGCAGGAAAGGCCTCTGTGCAGCCGCTCCCCCAGCTCAGCCTGCGGCGTCCACGGCAGCCCAGGCCTGGGTGGCTGTCCCCGAGCCTTTGTGGAGATGCTGCTCCTGGCCTGGGGGCCATGGACAGCTGCCAGTCCCGCCTCCGGGGGCCATTCAGAGGCGCTGGCCCTTCGACAAGGTGCACCTGGAGGCAGGAACGCTCAGCACCCAGTGCTGTCAGCTGACCTCGTGCCCTGCGCTAGTGCAGAGACGGCACGACGCACAGGCCGCTTCGGGTCAGGTGTCCCTGCCTGGCAGTGTCAGCCCATCATTTTCCAGCAGGGTCTCGTTGGGTGAATTTCTTACTTCTTTTTAGACTCTGATGCTTCCAAGGCAAAATGGGGCCCATGGCAGTGTTTCTGGCTGGACGGGACGAGGCTCGCCCGTGCTCGGGAAGCAGGGATAACTGGCTGGCGACCACAGTGGGGGTGGCGCTGGCAGCCCCAGCCCTCTTTCAGGCTCATGCCCTTCCCTGCACCGCCTTCCCCTCGCAGTGTGCCAGGGGCTAAGCTGCTCTGGCCCAAGGCATTTGCCCTTTAGTCTTAAAAAGGGTCCCCTGGGAAGCTTGTTAGTGGTGCTGATTCTTGGGCCCCAAACCCCAAGGCTGGCTCACTTGGTCTTGGGGGGCCCAGGAGCTTGCATTGCGGCAACACTCTCCCGGACTGTTCTGGGGACCCAAGGGCCTGCAGGGGCTGCCACCTTCTCACACTCCTATCTAGGGCTTGGGAAGCAGAGTGCCCCCCCATTCTCCTGGGGCCTCTCGGTCTCACTCTCCTCCTGCTGTCCTTCTCCTTCCCGGCCCCCCCGTCCAGCCTTGACTGGTGGGTGCTTTTTGGTGATGCTCCAAGCCTGCTCCCTGACTCCACCCAGAGGGGCTCACGCGCCAGCATATTTAGTGCCCTCCCCGGCCACAAGGCTCTAAGGGCCTCCTTTGCCCCCCCTCTACTCCCCCACATCCAAAGGGCTCTACCTTCACAGTATCACCCCAAAAGGGCCCCTCCCCACTCCGCTGCTCCAGTTTGCCTGGCTTAGCCCGAAGGTCTCCATGTTTCACCTGCTTCCGCCTCCAGAGCCAGCCTGTAAACCGCCAGAGCCCTCCAGCACCACGCCTGGGCTCGCGCTCTCTAAACCCCAGCCTGGGGCTGGCCTGGCGGCCTCAGCCCACTGTCCTCGGTCCAGGCGGCAAGGCTGCCCACTCCCTCCCTGGGAAGCCTTCCTACAGCTCCTGGGGCTCTGAGTGTGGAGATGGGGGCCTGGGGTGCAGAGCCCCGCCTGGGTGTCCCTCCCCGGCCTGGCCTCTCCTCCTGGGCCCTCACCAACAGGACACTTGGGCACCCAACTCAGTTCTCACGAACGCTTCTGCCTCCTAATTCTCAGAGCAAGGATTTTGCCTCGTTCTGAGGCGAGTTGGGAGATTTGGTCTATCTCAGAGAGATTTCCAAAGACACTCTTAAAAAATAAAGGATAGGTTTTATCTTCAGGGAAGCTCAATTTGTGCGTTGTGTGGTTGACCCTGGAGAATACGTTGGAGGAAGTTTTTGTTTCCGGGTCTTAAGCACGGCCGGGGCAGGTGGGAGAGGGTCCTGCCAGAGTGCGCAGGCTGCGGTTAAGAGGCCACAGCTGGCCTCCCGTTCAGAATGGACCGCGCCTAACAACCTTCTTTTCTGAGTTTCAGAAAGACACGGAATAGCTTCTGAAAGCCGAAGCCCACGCAACCTGGCACAGTGCTTAAGGCCCATTTTCCTAAGTAGAGAAGCCTCTTTTTCGAATGAAAATTGACATGGAGCCCTAAGAATGGAGCTTCTCCACTTACAGGCTTGTGAGTGTAGAGGGAAGTGTTTCCAAGCCCTCCTTGCTCCCAGGATCCCAAGACAGCCTCCCTCTGAATCCCAGGCCTCCAGCTTGAAGCAGACAGAGCCTTGGTTCCAACCTCTGTGCCACCCAGACAAGGCACCGAGGCGGTGGATGGCCGCGCCGCAGCTCCCACCCGCCTGCTGTCCCTGGCCTTTGGGCCAAGTAGCCCCACGTCTGGACGGACTCCCAAGCGGAGTGGGGAAGCCTGCGTGGGGCGGGGGAGAAAGGGGAGGGCCTGATCCAGGCAGAGGCTGGCAGAGTGAGCCCCAGAGCCCTGGAGGTGAGCTTGAAATCCTGCCCCTTTCTGTCTCCTCAGCCACCTCCAGGAGCCTGGCTGCTGAGAACTAAGATAGAACTACTTACCTGCCAGCTCTGAGGATCTTAGGCAAAGTTCCTCTATTTTCTTATCTTCTTAATTTCACAGCAAACAACGTGCCATTGACTGCTGTTCTCAGGGGAGGTGACTCCAGAGCCAGGAGCCCCGCCTGGCCCTCTCCTCCCTGCTCTGCCTCCAGGGCAAGTGCGTGCGCATGCGCACACATGCACACATGAGTAAGCGTGTGCACACGTGTGAGCACATGCATGAGTGTCGTGTTTTGTGTGTGCACGCATGTATGCTTGAGCATGTGTGCATGCCTGTGTACGAGTGTGTGTGCTTATATGCACAAATGTGCATGTGTGTGCATACGTATGCACAATTCTGTGCACATTTGCATGTGTGCATGTATGCATCAGTGTTGCATGTGTGCATGTATGCTTGAGCATGAATGTGTGGATATATATGTGCATGCATGACATACACATGTGTGTGAGTGTGTGAGTATATGCAGCTGTGCGTGAATGTGTTGTGTGTGTTTTGGTAGTAAGGTATGTGGAGGGAGACCAGGTGCAAGTACAGTCCGGCCAGTGCCGGCAGCACTTCCTGCATGCACCTTTCCTGGGAAAGGGATACAAATATGAGGCAGGAAGGAAGCAGCCTCCTCCACAAGTGCTTGTCTGGGAGGGCCAGGAAGAGCACCAGTGTCCTTCCTTCCCACTTCAGGTGGGCTAGCAAACCCCCTGTGCCTGCAGACACACGAGCACGTGGCAGATGCTGACTCCACCTTGCCAGGAAGCTGCAGTCTGCTTGTGAGTTTGCCTCATGCTACCAAATGCCAGCCCAGCACCCTTCAGGGGCACCCACTGAGAGACCGTGTGTGGTTGTCTTGGAGAAGGACTTTGAACCTCAGCCTGACCCCGCAGCTTTGTGCTGTGAATAGAGGAAGCACGGCTGGCTCTTAGGTGCTGGGGAGACTTTGGTGGAGTGGACCAATGGGATGGAGCACTGTGTCGGCCACATGGCACTGTTAGCTGTAGATGCCCTCCTTGCTCTTTCTGTGGGCTTCTCCGGGCACCCTAGGAGGGACAGATGCAGAAGGCCCGGGGGTGGGAAAGACTTGAACTTCTGCAAGAATTTATTTTCTCTCTCATCCCTTTTCAGTTTGTGGTGTATGTGTTATGTCTATCAGATATTAGCATATGTATATATAATCTATAATACGTCTCGTGTAATATGTACATATGTAACTTGTATCTGTCCTAGTTTGCTAGAACTGCTGTGACAAATACCACACCGTGGGTTGGTTTAAACAACAGGAGTTTATTGTCTCATTGCCTCGAGGCTGCAAATCAAGTAACAACATACTAGCAGAGCTTGCTTTCTCCCGGAGTCTGTAGCTTTTGGTAATCCTCCATCACATGGTGTTTTAGTTTCCTGTCTGCTAGGACAAATGACATGTAACAGGTTGGCTTAAGATATGAATTTAGTAGCTCACAGTTTCAGAGACTAGAAGGCTTGCTTCCTTCCAGGCTTGGTATCTTCTAGCTGGGCAGTGAACCCTCGACCTTGACTTTTCTGTCCCATGGCAATAATAAGGCAGCATCTTTTCCTTTCTTTCCTGGCCTCTGTTGATTTCCAGGTTCTGATTGCTCCATGTCTAATTTCCTCTCCTTGTAAGAAGCCTGCCCTCTTTCAATTTGGGCACCTTAACTAATAACATCCTCAGAGATCCTATTTACAAACGATTCACACCCCTAGGACAAGGCGCTGGGGGTGGACGTGCTTGTGGGGGCAGGACTCCATCCCCAACGGCCATCTCCCTCTCTCCTGCATCTGCTCCTTAGTGTCGAGTGGCTGGCTGTCTGAATTCCTTTGTTTGCCAGGACTTGGCTCCCATGGATAGGGTCTGCCCTGATTCGATTTGACCTCACCTAAGTAGGCTCATGGGAGGTCCTCTTCACAAATGGGTCCACACCCCAGCTGATGACATCTCTACCCACAGGACCAGGGCTGGGACTCGAGCCTTCCTTTTGTGGGGGCATGATTCAGTCCTCAACTGTTTCTCTCTATATTTTACAAATCAGTAAATACTGGTGGTGAACACTCACGGATTTTTCAACTGTTATAGAATGAAGCACTGGACAGCTGTGCTTTCCTGTCCACTTAGGGTATCTACCTGCAACTTGGAGAAATACCTGAGACAGGTGGGTAGCCTTCACTCTTCGTATACTGACTTTCCTGAATATGCTAAGAAACTAGCTCAGCTCAGGGTTTCAACAGATTTCAACAGAACAGAAAAGAAAAACAAGGCTCGTAGAAAGTAAAATACTTCCCTCCCCCCATGTATCCAGCAAATCCAAGAAGCTGGGAAAAGCCAGGCAGGAGACTTAGCCTTTTAGAATGCTTTCTCCTCACTGCTGTTTCCTTTGGAAGCAGTCTTGGCTGGCAGCATCTTTCTAGACACTGTGGGAGCGATGGGGAGGGACGCGGGCAGGTTCCAATGGCTGTGGAGGTGGCAAGGGGCAAATTGTATCCATGGATGCTGCAGGGGAGGTGCAAAGGAGTGGTCAGAGGGCCCCTGCCCTTTTCTGAGACTGGTTTTAAAGCCTTATCATATGAAGAGTTTTCACCATTTACTGAGAGTTTACTGTGTTCTCTGTTGTATGTTAAAGGTTGTAGTGGTTTGATATGGTTATGATTTCAGAAATAGATATTGGATTAAATTTGTAATCTGGTCCTTACCTGGGCATGATTGAGTTATGATTAGGGCTTTGATTGGGCCATATCATTAGGGCATCGAGTCCCCACCTCTTGGTGGGTGGGGACTCACAGATAAAAGGCATGACAAAGGACAGAGCTGGAGATTTTGATGCAAGGGTTTCTGATGTTGGAATTTGATGCTGAAGCCTTAAACTGGAGCCCCAGGAAGTCGTCATACAGGGGAACAGAAGCAAGCCCTGGGAAGAGAAGACCTCAGCCAGGAGAAGAACCCAGAGGAATAGAGATGGCTCCTTAGACACAGTGGAATCCCCAGGGAGAGAGACAAAACTGTTCACTTGATAGTCTACAGCTAACCTTGTGGAAAGAGGCAAAGTCTAGAGAACCTCATAGCCTATTGTGGAGAAAACAGAGGAGCTGAGCCCAGAGGAGCCCAGGAAGTCTGAACCCGGGCAGATGTCGGCAGCCATCCTGCTCCAACATGTGGAAATAGCCTTTGGTGAGGGAAGTAACTTATACTTTATGACCTGGTATTTGTAAGCTCCTACCCCAAATAACTACCCCTTATAAAAACCAACCAATTTCTGGTATTTTGCATTAGCACCCCTTTGTCTGACTAATACAGAATTTGGTACCGAGGAGTTGGGAAGTGCTTTTGCAATTACCAAAATGCTGGAATGATTTTATAAATGGGTAAGCAGTATTTTTTGGAGGAATTGTGGGATGCTTGGAAGAAAAGACCTACAGTGCTTTGAAGAGACTGTTGATAGCAATATGGATGCTAAAGAGACTTTTTATAATGTCTTAGAAGCACTGAGGTGGAGAAAGTGACCACAGTAGTTGCTGAAGGCAAGGAGAGGGAAGAAGACATGTGATGTGAGGACATTTTTGGGACTTTGAGTTGTCCTAAATGATATTGCAGTGTCAGATGCTGGACTTTGTATAGCCTGCCTTAACCTACTGAATGTACTGGGGGAGAGTGTGAAATACAGGGTAATTATTATCTATGTGGTGCAGCAGTGCTCCAAAATGTGTTCACCGAGTGCAATAAGTGTGCCACAATGTTGGAGGAAGTTGTTGGTGTGGGAGGGTGGGGTGGTGGGGTGGGGGGTGTACAGGAACCTCTTATATTTTTTAATGTAACATTTTTTGTGTGATGTTATATCTTCAAAAAAACAAAATTTACAAAAATGATGGGGTGGTGGGTGGGGCATAGGGCATATGAGAACCTCTTATGGTTTTTATGTTCTTTTTATGTTTTTTAATGTAATGTTCTTTGTGATCTATTAACTTTAATTTAAAAAGTATGAAAGACAATTTTTTTTTAAAAAAAGTAAATGATAAAACTATTATTGGAAACTGGAGGAAAGGCAATCCATGTTTTAAAGTTGCAGAGAACTTAGCAAGATTAACTCTGGTGTTTTATGGAAGGAAGAATTTGAAAATGGCAAGCTTGGACATTTAGCTGAAGAAATTTCCAAAGTAAATCTGGAGAATGTAGCTTGGCTTCTGCTTGCAGCATATAGTAAAATGCTAGACAAGAGAGATATACTGAGGACTGAACTCTCAGGCACAAAGAAAACAGAAACTGATTCTGGAAAGCCCAAGCCTCTGAAAATCAGGCTCCCAGATGAAAGTGACCCTTTGGGGGACTTAACTAAACTTGAAACTTGTAAATCAGGATTGAAGATGCAGTTATGTCGGCAAGACTTGTAGAAAGTCTTACTTTCTGATGGCTTGGATCCCTGCTTCTTGCATGTTAAACCAACACGTTTTCTGAGACAGCCATATGAACAAAACCACTGTCAGCTTGGACTAAAAGGGAGGTGGAAAGGAGAGATTGAAGGAGAAACAGCTTTAAGAGAAAACCCATAGAAGCTGAGATCTGGAATTAAGATATCACCTTTGGCCAAGAGAGGAACTCTACCCATGTGTACAGAGAGGGTGAGTTTGCACCAGCAGTTGAAGAGGGTGGATGTTCCTACCTGATGTTCTGGGAGAGTTTTGCTGCCCCAGGGTACAGAGAAGGTGGAGCACATTCCCCAAGGATTAGGGCAGTTAGGGTCAGTACCCCACAGGTCTGAGAGGGGTGGACCTGTCCCCCATGGATTAGGGAAGGCCAGGTGGTCAACTTGTTGCTCTGAGAGGGTTGGGCCTGTATGCCAAAGGTTAGGGAAGGCCAGGTGGTCAACTCATTGCTCTGAGCGGGTTGAGCCTGTATGCCTGTAAGGTGAGGGGGAATGTTGTCTTCCCACACTATACTAGTGGGGTTAAGACTCTAACCCAAAGATTGGGTAAGGTGTGGCAATCACCCCAACACTCTTGAAAGGTGAGGTCTGGAGCTTGGTTGACACCCAGATGCTTGATGAGGGTAGAACCAAGAAAATGGCCATTGGGCAAGCATGTGGAAAGGGTGGGTTCCTATAAGGCACCATGGAGAAGAAACCATCATCTTAAGAATGACCCTCAGACTGAAATCGAATGGAGGATGCCCTGCAGGTTTACTGAACTATAAAGGACTCATGACTCATGTTTCCCTCCCAATTTCTCCTTATTGTAATGAAAATGTTTATCCCTTGTCTGTCCATTTGTGTATTGGAAACAGATAAATAGTTTTGTAAATTTCAGAGGTCTATAAGCAGACAGGACTTTGCCCCAAGACAAACTATTTCTTTATTTTTTTTTCAGTTTTTTTAGTTTTATTTTATATACAAAGAACTAGCATAGTTTAGTCAGGAAGATGTCCTGGACAGTCCATTCAAGGAAGATTAGTCCAACTTGATGGAGCCTGTATCCTTCACGTACTGATGGAAACACTGGCGGCACATATTGAGACTGTGTTTCTGGATCAGACCATGCCAGTTTGAGCAGACGCGGCAAGAGCGGGAACCCTGGCCGAATTTTCGCGGATGGCTCCAGTAGAGTTGCTGATGACCCATCTTACTCTCTGGACACAATGAGAGTAAAGGAAAAGCAAACTATTTCTTTAAAGTGATTGTTATATGATTTAGTACTTGCCTTGTTACTGATTTAAGGTTTTTTTGAATATTGTAATGTCTTTTTGGAATTCAGAGGGTGGACTGTGGTGGTTTGATATGGTTATGAATTCCAAAAATAGATACTGCATTGGATTATGTTTGTAATCTGGTCTATTACTGGGCATGATTGAGTTATGATTAGGGCTTTGGTTGAGTCATGTCATTAGGGCATGGCAAAGGACATAGTTGGAGTTTTTGATGCAAGGGTTTCTGATGTTGGAGTTTGATGCTGAAGTCTTAAGCTAGAGAGCCCCAGGAAGTCAGCATGCAGAGGTAACAGAAGCAAGATCCAGGAAGAGAGGGCCTGAGCCAGGAGAAGATCACAGAGGAATAGAGACGGCCCCTTAGACATGGCAGAAACCCCAGGGAGAGAGACAGGGCCTTTCATCTGATAGTATACAGCTGACCTTGTGGAGAAAACAGAGGCACCGAGCCCAGAGGAACCCAGGAAGCCTGAACTCTGGCAAGATGTTGGCAGCCATCTTGCTCCAACATGTGGAAATAGACTTTGGTGAGGAAGTAATTTATACTCTATGGCCTGGTAACTGTAAGCTCCTACCCAAAATAAATACCCCTTATAAAAACCAACCAATTTCTTGTATTTTTCATCAGCACCCCTTTGGCTGACTAATACAAAGGTGTAATGTACAGTCTATTTCATTCCTTACACCAATGTCCTGAGGCAGATTTGTTTAAGTCATGGCACAGTAGACACCCAGGGAGCTGGAGCCACCCAAGGCTGCAGAGCTAATACCCGCCTGGATTCCAGCCAGTTCTGTCTTTCTCCACAGGGCCCATCAGTATCTTCTGCTGACTTTGGGAACTGTGGATAGTTTCCTAGTAGAAGAGCTGATTCAAAAGACCAGATTCAAATAAGGAAAAAGTGCTAAGTGGAAAAATTGGCAGAAGCTCTGAATAGCTCCAGAAGGTACATCTAGAGCTCATCGGTAGGTAGAGGTCATCAAAATGCAGAAGAACTTTCTAACCATTGAGTGGCCTGGTAGTGGATGAGTGTAAGGGATATTAATGGTTTGTTTTACTGTATTCTGATTTAGCACTGCCAAATCAACACTGATGAGGCCACACACTGCCAAGTCAACACTGATGACACCTACGTGGCAGCTGAGTAAGGTGTTGCCTGTGGGTGCACCAAGGGGGGCTGCAGAGTCTCCTGCCCATGGAAGGAGTGGATGATCTTCTATCTGCCTGCACTGGACAGCCTTCAGGAGATGAGAATCCTCTGGTCCTTTCACCAGAGCATGCTCAATGTGTATGTGGGTTTTCTTTTTGGCTTTCATCAGGAATTTGTCTCATCCTTAGGGCCTGGGAGGGGGTAAGGACGCGCCTTCTCTGGTTCGTACCAGCGGGCAGCTGCTTTATGCTCCTTCAGGACCATCTGGCTGAAGCTGCAACTCGGCTCTGGGCTGCCCTGCAGCTGGGACTAGCTTTCTCGCTACCCAGCAGGCATCAGGCAGGGTGGGACACGTGTGTGCATGCAAGTTGGAAAGCTGAGGAGTGGAAGGACAAGATCGCTGAAGGAAAAGGCCCCACCGCTGCTTCCCTCCCCCACATCTGCCTGGCTTGGCTCCTCGCAGGGCTACCAGACCCCAGAAGGCATGAGCAGGCTGTGTGTGTCCTGTGTCCTCCAGGCTTCTGCTGCAGTGAGAGGGGACGCCTGTCAACCTACTTTCCCTCTCCACTCTCCATGGGGGTAGCAGGACTCAGTCTTGGGTTATATGAGAGGTGTATGCCCTGTATACACATGCCTGCATGCACAGAAGGAATTTCAGCTTAAAAACATTCCTTTTATTGGCAAAGATAGCACTTCTCCTAAAGGAGATGGCAGAATTTGCCAAACTAAGCCTCTAGAAAAAAATATAACAGTGTGTGAAAGAAATCCACGTTCAAACATTGGTAAGTGTGAAACATTCAAGATTGTCAGAGCAGAATTAAATTAGGCTGGTCCCTGGCAAGTGTTTGGAATGAACGTAGAACTGGTGCAAGCTGATGGCGGTGAGTACAGGCACCCAGGCAAGACCCAGGAAGCCTGAGCACTGCAGGCACACAGGAGGCCACCGCTTTGTGCTTACCTTTTGAGCAATTGAATGTGGTTACAGGGCCAAAGGTCTTTTCTCCCTTGCAGCTCTGCTTCCTGGGTTTTGGTTGGGTAGAGAGTAGAAAGTTGGGCGGGCAGAAGAGATAAGGCTGGAGGGAAGAAGCTGCCAGAAGGATAACTGGAGTTTCCTTCCCCTCCACACTCAATTACAGGTAGTGTAGGGCTTAAGTTCAGTTCAAAGCATTTATTGAGCACCCCAGAACATTTGCTGAGCCTTTGTCCCCAAAGGTGTGTTGGCTCCCCATGTGTGAATGGGGCCTTCTTTGGAATGGAGTCTTTGCAGATTCATCAAGTTAGGATGGAGTGCAAGTTAGGATGGGGACCTAAACCTGATGGCTTATGTACTTAAAAGGAGAGAGGTTTGGAGACCTGCAGACACAGGGGAGAAGGCCTTGTGAAGACAGAGCCAGAGGCTGGAGTGACACAGCCACATGCCGAGAAGCGGAAAGAGGCGAGGAGGGGCCTTCCAGGAGCCTTCGGAGGGAGTACGGCCTTGCTGCCACCTTGATTTCAGACTTCTGGCCTTCAGAACTCTGAGAGTAAATTTTTTTGCTTTATGCCTCTTGGGTTGTGGCAATTTGTTACGAAAGCTCTAGGAAATGAAGCACCAAAGAGGGAGACGTCCACTCTCCTTCTCGTCTACAGTTCAATGAACCAGGGTAAAAGACAACGAGGAACCAAGGCCATGTTGGGGATAGATGCTAAGTGCTTGAGCACACAGGTTCAGAGCCACGAGTTCCCATAGAGTTGTCTTAATGGGGCAGGATGGAGTTGGGGAGTCCATCACAAAAGAAACACAAGCTTTGGAACAGGTGTAGAAAGATGCGAGGTCTGGGGGGGTTTGTGGGGTGGGCTCCCGTCCAGCTGGCCATGGGCCAGGAGGGGTCAAGCAGGGAACTTGCTTGACCTCCTGCTCCTGCCCCTCTGCTTCCTGTTCCCATCTGTGGCCCCACAGGGAAATGTGGCAAGGAAGGCTGCAGTCCATCTGTGGACTCCTGGGAACCGTGCCCACTCCTGCCCTGTGGCAGCTCTGTTCTTTCCCATATCTTGGCGCTGACACTGGCCTCACAGATTGTGCTAGAACAGTGCCGAACAGTATTCTCCCTTGGAGCCTGGTAGCTGTGGCTGTCCCCTGATGGTCCCTCTCCTCTGAAGACCTGGAAGTCCACCATCCCTGAGCCTGTCTCGTAAAATCTGAGTCAGGTTCTCTCAATTCTATCCCACACCTGGAGCCTTGGTGGTCAGCATGGCATAGGCCCTCTCTCTCCACATCCACAGAGGGCACTCCCCACAAAGCCTCAGACTGCAGCCCTTGGGTACTTGGTTCCAGTGGGGACCAGCTGAGGACAATCACCATTCCCCATAATTGTACCCCACTGGGTGTCCGTCTGCTGTCCACACACCTCTTGACAGGGTTCTCACTGATAATTGTTTGCCCAAAGGTGTGAGCTCAGTGATTGTTCTAAAGCAACTGCCTTTCTATTGGGCAATTACCTGAGCAGTTCAGTGGATTTTTCCACTTGGCATTTTAAATGATCCGAAGTAGTTTTCCTGAGAATATAATATTGCTTATGAGATATTAGGAATTTTGTTAGGAAATACTTTAAACCAATGCATCTATTTGGGAAGAATTGACATCTTTATAACATTTCACTTTCTCATTAAAAAACATGGTTATTTGTCTTCTCTTTATGTCTTTCTGTAAATTATATTCTTCACACATGTCCCTCATGAAGATTATTCTTAGGTATTTCATGTATTTTGTTATTGTGAATTTGTGATAATTTTTTCATTGTGCTTTCCAATTCTCTGTGTATTCATGTATATATATAATATGCAAAATGAATAGAAGTTTTTGAATTTTTACTTATTTAGTTTTTCTATTTTATTTTTATATATGTTTATACATGTGTGTGTTATTTTGCTTTGATAAAGAAAATCATTGGAAGGAAACTTTATTTCATTCTTTCCACTTACTACGTTATCTATTTTGTTTGTTTCATGTCTTATTGCATTATCTAGAAAGTGTATATGTGTGTGTTTGTATACAAATGTACACAGTATATATATAAATATAATATTAAATATGGAGATAAGTTGATGTCCTTATAGGCTCCTTATTTATTTGTTCATTGATCTAAGAAATATTGTTATTTGGAATGTTAAGGTAGTATCCTATTACTGGTATGTTAAGTACTTTTTAAAAAACATCAGAGAGGGTTCTTAAATTTTGGGTATTTATTGAAATAATCATCTTATTTTTTTCCTCCTTGTCTAATATGCTAAATAACTAGATTTCTTAATATTTAACCATCTGTACATTCCCATAAGAAGCCATTTTTGGTTAGTTGTAATGCTGCATTATATTTATTGCTTTATTTAGATTTTTAAAATATCTGTATTGTTAAGTGCTATTGACCTTCAGTTTTCTATTTTGTATTCTCTTTGCTGGGTTGTAAACTCAGAGTTATGGTAAAGTCATAAAAAGAATAGAAAAGTTTATCAGATTTTTTAATGCAAATGTATATAGCAAAAGTCCTATTTGTTTATAAGAATTTGCCTATAGAACTAACTGTTCAGGCTCTTCGAGGAAGCTGTTCATTGATAGCAATGTCCATTTCTTTCCTGATAATCTGTCTCTTAAAATGTTGTACTGATTGATTTTTCTTCCTATATGTTATCTCCCCAGATCGTCCATTTCAAAGTTATTAGCAAGGAGTTGCCTATACTGTTCTGGTAATAGAATAAACTTTATAGCACGTGTGTGAGTCCTAATTTTGTGCATTTTTACTTTCTAACTTTTTCCATCAATTAGATTTCTGGGAAATCTATGTACTTCATTGTTTCAGATATCATGTGGTTGGTTTTTAGAATTTAAGGTTTTGGCATAAACTTTTGGTTTTACTGCATTACAACAAAGTTGTAGAATTGAGTTAATATCAGTTAATGGCTTCTGCAAGTAATATCAATTAACTTCTCTGGCAGTAGGCAATTTTAGGTAAACCTTTAGCTTCAAACATAATAGTTCTCCTTAGAGAGAAGAGGGACTCAGTGATACCTAGAGGTATAGAAAGAATAACAGGAAGAGATCACACATCCAGGTGAAGGGTCCAGTGGTTGGAGGTGATAAAACTTTCAGGTTGTACAGGCTCCATCTGGGTCATGTAGGTGATACACACTCTCCCTCTTCTTTCCACTCACCCTCTTTCCAGGTCTGCACAATTTATGGAATCCAGTCGTTTCCCCCCATTTGCCTTTCATTCCTTGTTTAGGCTTCAACTTTGTCCCCAGAATGGATCCTTGGGAGCCATCATCAATCTTTGCTTCAAAACGAAGTTTTCCTCAATTTTCTGAAACTCTTATTTTTATGTCCTGAGTATGGAACAGAATTAGTCCATTAAAAAATGGATTTTCCAGGAAAATGAAAATTGGTAATTTACCCTATAAACTTCTTGAAATACAATTCTTTTTTATTTGAACAATAATGGGAGCCCTAGCAAGGTCATGCTTTCCTTCTTTCCTTTCATCGATTAGTTTTAGGATACATAAATGCTAACTAATCAATCTGAATGATTAAGAAAGAAGACATTAGAGAAAGAGTCAAACTTATTCATATCTGTTAAAACTAAACATCCTTATTAAACAAGTCTGGCATTTCAGAGGAAAAATGGGAGTTGGCTTTATCCTTTGAGAGATATGTCGCTAAGTTTTCAACCAGGCTACCAGTTCCTTAATGAAAACCATAAAATCATCAGCAGACTTCTAAAGGAAAGCCTGGTTTTCAGTTTGCTTCTTTTAGGTGAAGAAAAGGAGAAATAACACTGCAGTTTTTCACTGTTTCACTGGCCGTTTTTCTCAGACACTGTCAAGGAAGGACGGGGAGCTCAGCACCCCTGTTTCCAGGGAAGTGTGACTGTAGAAAACTGAGCATGTTCTATTGCCATCTTAGTGACAGAGGTTATGTGGTTGTCATTTGCTTCTGACTTACTTTTTCTCCTGTATCTTGAAAATAGTGTGGTGGGTGCCGACACCAGAAGAGCCAAACCACAAAGAGGTGTGCGTTCTACACGCGCCTTGTTGAGTGACTGGACTTGTACAGTGCAGAACTCTTGGAAGGTGACCAAAGGGTAAAGAATAGGTTCCTTTGCCAAAACTATGGGTGTTTAAAACACACAAAAAAATGACACCGCATTTCTGTTCTGTTTTATTTGCTTGGTTAAGAACTCCTTTCCAAGAAAAACAAATTAGAAGATCTATGATGTGAAATTCTACCCTGTGTTTCTTTTACTACTAACAGAAAAATGATTGTTTTTGCTTAATGAAAATAAACTAATCTCTATTCAGATATTATTCAAAGATTTGTATGTAAATATACTTGCCCTCATTCACCATGGATGCCTTGAAATATCTTTCTTCATAGTCAATGCTTCTCACATTTGACCATGCGTCTGAACCAACGGAAGGGCTTATTAAAACAAGGTTGTGGGATCCCACCCCAGAGTTTCTGGTTGAGTGGATCTGGGATGGAGCCTGAGAATTTATATTTTTAAAAAGTTCCAGGAGATGCTGATGTGGCTGGGCCAGTGATCATACTTTAGTACCACCGTTCCAAGCAAACTTGTGAGTTAAGCAAAAATGCTCATAAAACTTCTTAATCATCAAAGTTTTTTCATAACACAGTTTCACAGGTAAATGAAATATAGAAACCTGGAAGTGCATCCAAATGAGCCCTAATGCCACATGGTGGTAGGTCTCCCCTTCCGAATTTGACCTTCACAGCCACCTCTGGAGAAGCCACTGTCATGGCCCCGGGAAGCTGCGCAAAGGCGAGCCACGCTCCTTCAGTGGGCTGAACCACTGATGCTGTAGCTTTGCAGCATGCCTGGTGAGTACTGGACGCCCCTCCTCAGCAAGCCCAAGAGCGCACAAACGACACACTGCCAAAGGAGACGTGGGACTAGAGGAAGTGGCTAAGCTTCTCTCTACTCGGGGTCATCACGGAAGGAAGCTCATCTTTCCAGGCTCGGACCTGGCTGAAGAGATGGACTTGTTGGCTCAGGCGACAAGACGGGCACCAAGTTTGTTCACTGAGGGAGCCCAGGGCCAGAGCCAGACTGAAGTGGGCAGCATCAGCGTCTTTCTCCAGAATTTCAAGTCTCATGTCTACGCTGGGATGAAATGAAAACTTGTTCAAAATCAGGCAGGTGCCTGACCCCTCCTGTGGCCAAGGAGCCACAGCTCGGTTGGCTCCCTGCAGCTGCCCCTGCGACAGCTGGCTCAGCATGCTCCTGGACTCCTGGGTACCGTCCACTCTCCGTCGGAATACTGGATCAGCCTTTGAATTCTTAAAATATGTTCTGACTAGGGCCTAACCCAGTGGGAGATTTGATACAGTAATTGATGGTCCTGTGATACAGGCTGCTTTCTGAAAATGCCATGTTGGGAGTTTTGAAAGGGAGCCCATGACTTTATTTATCCATGACTGCAGTGTTCTGTATGTGAAACGCTTGTGGCTAATGTGTCAAATGAGGACAACAAAACTTCCAAGCTCTTTCCCCTGGAGTATCACAGTAGAAGAATTTAGGATTAAGAAAACGTATACATTTGAGACAATGGGGCATTGTAAGATAATTTCCTTAACTCTTTATTTTTTAAAATTTTGTTTGGGGATAAGGGAAAATAAAATTAAGATGAGAGTTTGCACTGAATTTAAAATCTGTGATCACAACTACCCTTATTCTACTTTCCTTGAGCATCTAATTTTAGTAAGCAGGGTAAAGCTGATAGTTTCAAAGTTGAATATCTTTATTAGCACTCTGAGCAACAATGAATTTATAAAATTTGTAAATTTTAGAAAATTTATAAAAGAACAGCATATGCAGATGTGCAGAATGATGCCTCAAACTTCATTAAAATAACTACCCTTGGTCAAGGCTTTTTTGTGTAGCTGATTTCTCCCAATTCATTGTTTAGAGATTGTTCTTTATCCTTGATTTGATGGTTTTATTGTCTATGTTTTTATTATTTTAATTCCTCCCATCTACTCAGGAAGGAATAATAAACAAATTCAAGACACTATAGCTGATGTTTACAACTGTTTGGTTTTATCTGTACTCTGCCTTCACTGGTGATGATGTAGCTTATTCCAGCCATGTGGGTAGTAAGATGCTTTCGTGCTCAGTGTTCTTGCTTGTGATAAGGACTGTGGTGTAAACCTAGTCACTTTCAAACTGCTGTTTTTGTGCTTATTTATAAGGTTAATTTTATTTCCATATTTCAACTATTTTTTTTTGCAGTTTGATCACTAGTTTGTTTTTTTTAAGATACATAGGTCACACAAACTTTTACATTAAAAAATATAAGAGGATCCCATACACCCCACTCCCCACCGATCTCCACTCCTCCTACATCAACTTCTTTCATCATCATGGCACATTCATTGCATTTGGTGAATACATCTTGAAGCACTGCTGCACTGCGTGGATTATAGTTTACCTTGTAGTTTACACTTTTCCCCAGTGCATTCAGTGGGTTATGGTAGGATATATGATGTCCAGCATCTGTCCATGCAATATCATCCAGGACAACTCCAAGTCCCGAAAATGCCCCCACATCACATCTCTTCTTCCCTCTCCCTGCCCTCAGCACCTCCAGTGTCCACAGTCTCTACATCAGTGATACACCTTCTTCCATTGCTAGAGTCACAATAGTTCTATAGTACAATACCAGTAGGTCCACTTACTGGCTCTTGGGGACCCTCACTAGACTCAGGGGTCCTGCCAGCCGTGGTCAGCAGCCAGGCCTCTCTTGCTCACCTTCGTCTTCATCCTGCCTCCCTTGGGTTAAGGCTTTACCTAACCTCCTCTGGTCCTTGAGGTGAAGTGCCTTTGTCTCGGGCTCAGGGCTGGGCCAGGCCAAATGCTCTCCTCAAGGTCACCTCTTTGTTCTTGACCTACCAGGGGTCTCACGGGGTTTGGTCTTCTTCAGTTGTCGGTTGTCGTTCCCCTTAACTTCCTCAACACTTTCTTGTTTTCTCACTGCCCCTGAGTCACCTGTGTTTTATCCCTTGTCCAACTTCCTCCCAGATAATCTGCAGCTCATTAAAGTCAGCACTGATGGGCCTCCCGGCTGTGTGGAAGGGGATTCTCATCTGTCACTGCTGAGCATGCCCATCCCACATACGTGACTGGAAAGGGCTCAAGTCAAGGGATGCCCGTTAAGCACCGACTGCAGAATGGGTCTCGCCGATGCGCACCCAGGGCCGACGGTGAGGGCCCACCCTGCGGGTGAAGGCACCTCGCTCTTTAGAGACTTGGGGCAGGTTCCCTCGGCTGAAGGCGGTGGGCAGTGCAGACGTACGGAGCCCCCGGCCCCGAGGCAGAGCACTTTCCAGCGAGCCTCCTCCAACCCTGCGAGCCTGGGAGCCCCTTGGGGTGAGGAGGGCGGCCGTGTGTCAACTGCATAAGTGTTGCTGGTGGCCACCACTTGGAGGCCGATTTGTGCAGAGGGGCACAAGCCAGCCTCCCCGAAATCAACGCTGGGGTCAGCCTCCCTGAGGCCCGGAGCTGAACTGCTGCAGCTTCGGGAGCTGCTCCTAAAGCCCGGCCCTTGGGCATGAGCAGGTAAGGGGCAGTCGGGAGTTTGGCCCTCAGCGCGCGTCAGACCCATTTGGGCCCGATGTCCCCATCTCAGAACTTTCGCTCTGCACGCAGAGAGCCCAAGGAGGGGAACAAGGTGTGGCTGGGTGGGGATGCAGCAGTCGACTGCAGACCCTGTGGGGAAACTCTGTTTTCCTGGGTACAACACAGCGCATGGGACTATTTTGGAAGTTTTTTATGTTGATCAGTGGCTTGACTTCAATTCCTTTGAATTCTTCCAGAGTAGTGTAGAGTTCTGGACACTCATATACATATACATATATATATATTTAAAAGAGTTATTTATTTGTTTCTCTCCCCTTCCCCCCCACCTGTGCCCCGGTTGTCTGTTCTCTGTGTCTATTTGCTGTGTCTTCTTCTTTGTCCGCTTCTGTTGTTGTCAGCGGCACGGGAATCTGTGTTTCTTTCTGTTGCATCATCTTGTTGTGTCAGCTCTCCGTGTGTGCAGCACCATTCCTGGGCAGGCTGAAGTTTCTTTTGCGCTGGCGTCTCTCCTTACGGGGCGCACTCCTTGTGCATGGGGCTCCCCTACGCGGGGGACACTCCTGCATGGCAGGGCACTCCTTGCGCGCATCAGCACTGTGCATGGGTCAGCTCCACATGGGTCAAGGAGGCCCGGGGTTTGAACCGTGGACCCCCCATGTGGTAGATGGACGCCCTAACCACTGGGCCAAGTCCACTTCCCATCATATATTTTTAATACAACATTTGTTGAATAAACTGAATGCTGGAATAAAAGAAAGAGATCTCCCATTTCCAATTTCTTAATTCCTTTCAATTTGTGGTCCTTTTCCATAAAAATCTCATCAGCTCCTCCAGCTGTGATCGAGGTGAGCGAGCCCCTCTCTTGGGGAGCTCATGTTCTGGAGATGCGAAGAAAGACAAGCAGCCACCACTGAAGGGGGGGGCGCGGCACCATTGGAAGCCACGGGTCAGGGGGCACTGGTGTGAGGCCTGACTGCAGCCCACACGCCCTCCTGGACGAGGCAGGAAGCCGCAGGCCCCCTCAGCCCTCTCCAGCGCCTCCCAGAGCCCTTCCCACAGCAGGAGGCTGTGTTCGCCAAGGGAGCGAGCGTGCCCTTCCCTGAGCCGCCAGGGGGCTGAGGGGCAGCTGTTCGCAAGGGGGCTGGGCAGGGGGCGCTTCCTTTTTGTAAATGTCGGCTGGTTTCCTCTCTGGAGCCCTCTGATCACACACACCTACCAGGCTGCGCTCGTGGGCCCTGCTGGCCCGGAGGCCGGAGCGGCGACCGGCAGAGCGTGCGCGTGCAGACGGCGCCCTGTGGGAGAGCTGTGAGGGGTCCCAGGGGCTGGCTTCCCCGGAACCCCCATGACGCCAGCAGGCTTTGGACATGCCCCCTCTGCGGAAGAAGCCTGATGCGGGGCCCAGGGCCGTGAACCCCAAGTGGGACGGAGTGCAGAGCTGCTGGTCACCAGCACCGTTTACAAGCTCTTCACACTCGCAGGTTTCATCAGCGTTAACAGAACGAAAGAGAGCGACGAGTCAGAAGAGGAGGGAGGGCTGCTTCGGGCTGGGAGGGGCTGAGGGGCTTTTGCACCGTCATTTATTTAGCTCGTTGAGACCCACAGTGTCCTCAAGAAGCTCCGAGAAAGCAGGCTGGCTTTGGGCAGGCCGTCCAGGGGCTCTGCTTGTCTGGATGCGGGGCCGCAGCTCCTGGACATCAGCCAGAGGGAGGGTTCCTGGCGACCACAGCCCTGCACCTCCGCAGACCGCTCTCTGTTTCTCACCTGCTGAGCTGCCCTTACAAGGCCCGTCCAGGGCCAGGGCACAGGGGGCCGGACAGCTGGTGGTGGCCGCCTGCGGGCTTCCAGGGTCACTTTCATACCCTCCTCCAAAGCTGCAGGAAGTCAGTAAGTCAAATGGGTGTAGACGTGCTGTAGAGCTCTGGCTGGGGCGCTGAATGCTGCGGCCTCCGGGACGGTTGAAGCTTGTGGACCAGCTGTAGCTTGGTGACGAGGGCGTGGAAGTGCCTCCCTCTGCCGCCACCTCCCTAGGAAGGGGTGGCGGGGCTGGCCTTGAGAGGCGGGGGCATGGGCAGTCTGGTTCGGGGGTCTGGGTGACCCCCTTGGAGCAGGCAGCCAACTAGCGCCCCTCTCCCACCCACCACGCTGGGGCTGGCGCAGATGCATGCTTCTGGGTGTCTGCCCAGCCCACGGCAGCCCGTGTGTGCCCACACCTGCGTGGGTGCCCGCCCTGCTCGCACCCTCGGGACACTCCCGGCCCTCCCAGGACGCCGGCCCCTTGGCCTCTGCCTCCAGCTCCTGCAGCCCGCCTCCCAGCTGCTGGACTCTGAGGCTCGAGGGCTCAGAACCCTTCCTGGCCTGCTTGGAAGGGGCTGCCCTGAGGGTAACAGGAGGCGCCACAGGCGGTTCTTGAAACGACTTTTCCTAGGCCTTATTTTTTTTTTTTAATATTGAACACAGGAATTTTATTTTCTGAACTTTATCATTTTTACAAAACAGAATGATACAAAAGCAGGTGTCAAAAACAGTAGCGTTTACAGAATTGCTGTACCAATTTTCACATAAATCAGTGATATGAAACTGGTGTCCAATGTAAAGACTAAACACAGGCTGATTTTCCTCCTGGTCATACGCATTTGGGGGGGTTTTGGAGCTATTAAATAGCTTTTTGGAAGCACCAGTCATTTTCTTGAGAACAGATTTGGTTTGTCCAAGAAAGTAAACACTTTTTGCTTTGTGGCATTTTCTTTTTCAAAAAATACTGAGATAAAGCATGGAATGTACATTGGTTTGGATCTGAATCAAATCTTTTGCGATCCCAATTACCCTGAAGAACACTGAAAACATTTATAGGGCATATTGAATACTAAACGTACACCTCATGGTGTCTAAGGTAGCTTCTACATATTAAAGAAAATAGCATTTCATCCAGAGGCTGCCAGAGTTTGAACTATATCAGTTTCTGAATCTCTTCTGATTTGGATTATGGTTTTCCCAAACAGGGTCATAGTGTTGGGACAAAAGTTTTATGCTCACTCCAAACAGGCTCTGATGTTTTATAGATACATTTATGTATAGCAATACTCCTTGTCCTGGAGCATGGGTAACCACGAAGAAATTGAGAAGCCGTGATTATTAGATGCTGAGAGGAAAAAGGCATATTTAAAAACTCATAGCGTACATAATCTGGAGGCCAGCAGAAACAAAGCTGCAACTTGCTAGCGGTGTTCACTCAACACGTGCTTCAGAACACATTTGCTTAAATAGGAAAAGTATTGTCCAGTTTGAGATGTTAATAGCTGCCAGTCTCTCAAACATACTTTTTTATAAAGATCACTGCTTAGCTAGCAATGAGTTAGGAAACTGGTCTCAAATTCTGACTACATCTCTCAGTATTAGTCAAAAATGAAACAAAACAATATAAAAAACCAGCCAATAGGGGTTAAAAATTGCACAATTAAACTGAATGCAAATTATACTATATACAGACTGGTATCCATGTCACTAAAATAGGTTTTGAGAGCATGAAACACTTCTGTTGAAACTAAATTTCCTCTATATTATCCCATAAAGTAAACTGATATGTAATTTTCTTCCTTCAAGATATGAAAAAGTAAGCAAGAAGGCAAAGCTGAGAGAAACAGGTGCTACCCAAAGGGCAGCGGTGGCATTTGGTTGTTTGGCTCTTTGTACCAGCAACCCCACACCAATGGCAGGTGCCTAGTTCCTGCTGCCTCCACGGTTCTCCTTGCAGTCACAACTCCAATGATAGACCCTTCTGCCTCCAGCAGCAAGTGCCTTTTCATGCCTTCGCAATAACACAGCACTGCTATTGCCAGGGGGCTCTCTATGCCTTTAAAATTTACTTCGACACCATTCTCGTCCAGAGATCGAACTGCCCTTTCAGTATCATTAGCTTTAAAAGAGATGAGCACCTTCAATATGACCTGCCGCTAACACGTCACTGCGACTCTCGGTGTCAATGAGGATTTTCAGAGCTGCTTGTGGAGCAGCTGTCACGTTTCCTTGCTGCTGGCAGGAGCCCACCTTGCCCTCGCAGGCCCAGCCTGGACCAGGTCCCAATTTTGATACACTAGACTTGAGGCATCTGAAGTCCACTGTGTTAGCCTCTCACCCTGGCCAAAGCTATGTGATACTTTTTAAAGTCTATTTTCTGTACTGAGTAAGTTTTCAAGTGCTGGCCTTTGGGGCAGAAATGCCATTTTGGTAATACAATATGCAGATTACTGAATAATTACATATGCTCTAGGGAGCTGCATTTCCTAAGACATGCCTCTTCTCACAGGGCCGGGACAATACTTCCAAGTAATTGTACTCACACAGCACTCTCTCTGAAGAATTTCTCCCATTGGGTGGGAGCTGGGGGATATAATTGACTTGAACACTTGATTTGAAATAAGGCACTAGAGATTTTAGAAATTGAGGGGTTTAGAATGCCAATTACCTCCTAGGATTTAGACCCAAACTAGAAAAAAGCTTCAAAATAAAAATGAAAAAATAGTAAATGTATCCTCTGCATTTAGAAATGTGTAATGAATATTCTCATTGTTTTTTGCTTGTCTGGAGGCTGAGCAATCCCAGGTCAGGGTTTTCCCTTTAATATGAGGGACAAGAAAACATGTCCGGGGCCCTGGAGCGACATGCAGCCTCCACGGAGAGTGAAGTTATTCGTTTTGGAGCCGGAGAAGAGAGGAGAGGGTCATTGCCAGAGGCAGTCTTTAGAGACCTGCTATGCTTTTGAATTTTTAACTCATCATTGGCTAAAGAGTTAACATTCACTGGCAGAGGCATTTTTTATTCAGATGATATCTTTGTATCTTGAAAGAATATTATAAATGCAGGGCTGGGCATTTCTGAGCCACTGCTGATGTTTAATTACTGGAATTTTTATCTGAATTTCCTCAGGATGATTTCAGTCCTCCACGAATGAGAGATCATTTAAAAGTGCTCTCTCTGAGTTGCTGGAAACAGCCTTTCAGCTGGGTGGAAAGGGCCCTGGACCTGAGCACTGCCTCAGCAGTGACTGAGTTGGAGCCGTCCTTTCTAAGTGATGCCCTTTGCACAGCAGCTGCCACGGCCACTCTCTTCTGCGCTGCGCACACCCAGGCAAGGAATTACGGGACACCCGTTACGCCGTCGTCCACAAACAGTCCCCCCATGCTCTTCACTGCCCTCCAGGACCTCGTTCAAGTGCCCCCAACCCCCTTGGCCCATCTTTCCACCAGGAGAGTCCCTACTTGGCATAGTTTCCAATTTCATCTTCATGAAACTGGCCTGGGCCCTCAGCCCACGTGGCCCCATGTCAGGGTTCTCAGCAGAAGTGCAGGCACCCAGCAAATTCCGTGATGGGAGCCGTGAACTCAGTCTACCCTTTCAGGGAATCAGGACGCGGCCCGCAGAACGGACCTAGGGGCATCCAAAGCCTGGGGCTTGAGAAAGGTGAGAACAGAGCTGGTGGAAAAGATGCAGATGTGCCCCCGGAAGCACAGAACGAGGGCTTAGTGTGCGGAGCCGTGTGTTCGTAGGTCGAGCCAAGGCCGCCGCAAACCCTGGTGGGCCCATGCCAGGCCTCTCCCCGGGGCTGCTCTCCCCTGGCCGCGGTCAGCCTGCCCGGCCCCGGCTCACCTCCTCACGTCTGAGCTGCAGGCTGCCTGCTCATTTTCCTCCCCTGACTGTAACTGGGCTGGCATTTCCCTCCTTGTGTCCACTGCTGCTCCCACTTACTGCTGTGCTTGATGCAACACTGACATCAGGGAGCAGTGGGATTGCCCGCTCCCTGGAAAATGTCTGTGCAACGCCGAGGCCTGCAGCCGGGAGCAGGCCCGTTCCAGGCTGTGAAGAAAGGCGTCCTGGGCTGAGGATGCCTGCATGTTCCACCGTTACCCACAGACCCTTTCTTCTGGGCACTTCCCACCTGGACTAGGTTGAATTGCGTGCCCCAAATCTGTGCTGCCATTCTAGCCCAGGTACCTGCACACGTGGCCTTATTTGGATTTAGGGTCTTGGCAGGTGTCAGCGAAGATGAGCCAGACTGAATTAGGTGGCCTAGACCAAAGACTGCTGGCCTTGTGGGGGGTCACTCAGCGGGAAGATGGCCTGGGGTTGCTGGAGCAGAGGCTGGAGTGGCCAGCACACCCAGGGACACTGGAAGAGGTAAGGAAGGCTTCCTGGCGCCTACGGAGGGAGTGCGGCCTGCCGACACCTTGTCTAGGGACCTCTGGGCTCTGGAATTGAGGTCCCCAGCTGTGGTCATTCGTCCTGGCAGCTGTCGGAATCTAAGACACCCTCTTCACCCTCTGTCCCTACTGGTGTTCCTACCCTCCCACTGCTACATAGCCCTGACTGTGCAGCGCAACTTGCAGACCACCTCTCTGGCCACCCCCGAGTGGCCTTCGCCCACAGGTTCCAGCTCCTGGGTGGATCCGAGCCAAGTGGAGGTGCAGCCTCCAGCCTCCAGCCTCCAGCCTCCAGCCTCCAGGACTTGTCTCAACTTGCCCATCCTCAGCATAGGCTGTGCAGACAGTGGGTCCCTGGGGCCAATCCTGCCCCTGCACTAAGTAGCTGTGTCGAGGGACGGGACCTCTAGCGGGTCTCACCGAAGCCCGGCCCATTCGATTCAGCCTGACGGTAGCTCGGGGGTGATGATGACTCAGGGAAAATGCTTGTTCACAAATTCTCTAAACCAACGAAAGTAAATTCCAGACTTACTGCCAGAAGTGTGCGTGCCCTAGAAACCTCTGAGCCGCAAGCCACCACGTTTCTCAAGGAGCCTGATAAACCTGAGCCCCTGGCAGGCCACACGAGGCCTGTACTTGAGGTGCATCTGGACCTTCCCCCAAGGAGAGTCCTCTATGGGATTGATTTAGGAAATTGCTAACGTTTATTTGCAAATTTGCTTTATTATCTTTTATGAAAGTATTGGAACATTATGTTTTTTACAAACAACTGTTAATTATGCTGGGCAAATTTTTTCTTTCTAAGAAGGCATCATATGAGAGCAAAATTTAGAATGTTCTGCATCCATGTTTGCACATAGGTAAAAGGCTCAAACTTGTCTAAAAGTCGTGTGGATCTGATTCTCAGGCCAGTCTATCTGCATGTGCACAGAGATGAGGACTTTGTCAGAAAAGGCCTTGATGGACACCCAGCTGACGGGGCCAGAAGTACGTCACACGGTGCCACAGGCTCATCTCCTCCATGTGAATTCCCTAACTTGTATTCCCTAACTTGTAATTTGCTGCCTGTGCTTCCTAGTGAAAGTCTTTTCCAAAATCACTTTTTGGGTCATGTTTTTGGATGTGGCTCACAGAACTCGTCATGATTTCTGAATTTCCTTTTCTTGGGAGCCCTTTTTCTCTTTTCACACAGGTCCTGCCGTCCCTCAGTCTTGGACAGATTGTGTTCACAGGGTGCTATAATTCGAAATGGTCCCATGCTCCATTTTGCTTGAACGTCATACTTGGGTTTGGATGTGTTTACTTGAAAGACAGGGAGGCTTTTTTGGATTTTCATTCCTATAGGGCACACAAAAGTGCAATTGTAATAGAATCTCACAAATAGCTCATGATTTTCCAAATTCCTCACAAGAAGGCCATTGGGGATTTTATCAAAGGAACATTTCTTGCCTCAACACATCCAAGATGATCAAAATGTTGGTTCAAAGAGCAGAGAGGCAATTTGGTCAGTTTCCCTAGCTGTGAAATAAGCACATTTCCTTCTATTTCCTTTTTCTTCACAGCATATATTTCTCTTTGAATTTGTGTCTCACCCATGTCAGATGCCCTTCTGGCCAACCAGGCCACTGTAGGATTGTTAGGGATTGAATTGTGTCCCAGCCCCTGGCCTGTGGGGTGAGTCCACTTGTAAACAGGCCCTTTGAAGATGTTCTTAGGGACATGTTCATGTGAGGGTGGGCTCAGTCTAATAGGGCTGCAGACCCTCTAAGGAGAGGAAATTGGACATGGAAGGAGAAGCCACGGGAGCAGCCAAAAGCTGGAGGTCAGTGGAAACTGGAGGAGAGAGGAGCAGACACTGCCATGTGCATGGCCGAGTGGCGGAAAGCTGAGGACAAGGAAGGCCAGCCACCAACCCTGGACAGCCGCAGACTTCGGAGGAAGCACTGCCTGGCTGATGCCTTGATGTTGGACCTCTCCCCACCTCAAAACTGTGAGCAACAAACCACTGTTGTTCAAGCTGGCCCACTGCACGGCCTTTGTTCTGGCAGCCGGAAACCCAAGGCAAGGACCTGACATTGTCTGTGGAGCTAAGTGGAGAAATGGTAGTGGGCAAGAAGGATGACCAATTTCCTCCTTGATATTTCTCCACAGAAAATTGGAAAACTCTGGTAAAAAGGAACTATCAGAGCAAGCAAATGTTATCTACGGTGTTGCCTCATGTTATTGCTGCCCTGACCTGTTCCAAAGGAACAGAATATTCCAGAATGTTCTGGAACACTGTGCAAACACATCTGTGCATGAGTGTTAGGGTGGGCAGGCCTGGGTCTGAATCCCATGTCTGCCAGTTACTTCTCACTGAGTGACACAAGACAAGCCTCATAGCCTCTTCAAGTGTACACACTGGGTGTCTTTAGAACGTGGGTGACGACTTTCTTCTCCCAGGGTGGGTGTGAAGCTTCAGGGAGGGATTGCATAGGAAGTGCTCAGCACAGGGCGTAGCCAGAGGAGAGGGTCAGTAAACGGTAGGGGCTGGAATGGGCCGTTAGGTTTCTATGGAGGTGGAATCAAGGGCAAAGAAGCTTTAAAGGAAAACCATGAAGGAGGAAAAGAGACAAAGTGCTCACGAGTGTGTGCATGCGTGTGCATGATGTGTACATGTGTTCATGTGCATATGCATATGTGTACACGTGTGTACACATGTAATGTGTGTCCGTGCAACCTGTGTGTCCATGTATGTGCGCTCGAGTGCTCACATGAGTATATATGTGCATAGTCTATCTGCATGTGTGCACATAAGTATGTGTATGTATGTGTGTATGTGCTCATGTACATCCGTGTGTGCACCTCTGTGTCCATGTGTGCACATGTGCATGTGTGCATGTAAGTATGCACATGTGTGTCCCTGTGTGCATCTGCACATCCTGTGTATGCATATGTGTGTGCTGATGTATGCACTCGGACTTCAGTAGTGTTTCCTTGATGGTGATAATATAATTAAAGCTGCTGTAACTCTGTGAGGAGGGTTCAGATTGCCTCAACATGTGAAAAGCAATGTCCGTTTTTGGAAGGTGAGTGGAATAATGAGCGTGAGCCTACATAGAGCACTGGTTGTGTCTGGGGGTCAGGAAGTCAATTGCTTATTGTGTGGGTTCCGAATTTGCACTATTGTTGGACAGGTGTGTCTCAGTGAGTTCTCAGTGCAGCTGAACCTGTGGAACTGGCTGTCCGAGGGCTGCTGTTGCCATGTCCATTGCCCTTACTCAGGGCATCCCGGAGAGCTGGATTCCCAAGAGGACTCAGAGCTGGGAAGACACTAGATCTTGCAGAGTCCAGGACGGGAAGGGAAGGGGGAGTCTGGGATCCAGGGTTCAAGCTTGTCTAGAATGCAGAAAAGACTGCCTGAAGCAGGCTGGCTTATGGATCAGATGTCCTGAGAGCTGCAAAGGGCAAGCACAGAGCTGCTGTGCTTCAAAGTCACTTTCTAGCTGAATTCCCTTAGGCTAATGACTGAAGCACACCATGCCTCAAGTTTCCTTTTGTGCAAAGTAGGAATAATAATAATGCCTCCCTCCCAGGGCTCTGAAAGGAGTGGGCTCTTGCAAAGGAGTGTGGCACAGGCTATGGCTTTTAGTTTTTGTATTGCTCAATTTTTTAAAAAAATTTAATTGTGGTAACATATGTAACATAAAATTTTAAGTGTTTCTAAGTATACAATTTCATAGCAGTACTTCCAGTAACAATATTGTGCTGAGATACCACTCTCCATCAGGACTTTGCCATCACCGCAAACAGAAGCTCTGTACCTGCTGAGCGTCACTGCACTCCCTGTGTCTTTTGTCAATGTTAGCTGTCATGACTTTTCCAGGAAAGGTCCAAGATGTAACTGCATGTTTCAGTTATCCTAGTGGCAGCATTTCTTTTTTATTCTCTTTCATTTGCCCACCTCTCTCCTTCCGTTCGAGAATCTTCAAAATCCTTGTCAAAGGCATTCATTAAGCCCTTACTGTATGCGGCTATCTGCTGTGGTGTGATTACCTGGCTCCACTTCTGACAGTGAAAGTAGGTTTCTTAGCCTGTCTTGGACAATGGCCAGCTTTCCAGGGCCCACTGTTCCTGGCCCAGCAGGTGTCGAGCAGGAAGAGGGAAATTTTTATTGGATACAAGTTGCCAGTAGTGGGGATCAAGGACCTGTTTGTCAACTGGCTAAAGAAAATTTGGGGGCCTATGTAATTCTGGTCCAATACAATGCTCAATAGAATGACAAAAGAAGACACAGGTGTTTCTAAACATTAGTTAATAAAGTCGTTCAGTTGCAGATACTGCAAAAGAAGAATATGTAGCACAGTCTTAGGTTGTCAATTTATAGAATGAGAACAATTCAGTGGAAGATTATTGAGAAGTTGACACTCACAGGCTTAAATGTTGACTTCAGCAAATGAATATTATGAAAACAGACTTTCATAAGCTTATGCAAAGTCAAAGACATCTACGAGATAAGGTTCAAAGGAGATCTGAACAACTGGACTTTTTTTCAAGAAGAAATTAGGACACAAGAAAATACTTCCTTTGGCTCCAGTGAAAACTGGAAAGGGAGGAAGAAAAAAAGCACATTCATGTTTCAAAAGGATGAAATAAACTGACTGCAGGAAAAAAATTGGAAACTGGGACAGTTCACCAAGCAAAGCAGCAGGAAGGCCAAGAAACAAGGTCACTTTGGCAAGCACTCGTGAGGCAGTGCTTGCAGAGGCAGAGAGGGCAGCGGAGGGCAAAGGAGAGGGGACGGCCGCCCGCTCCGTTAGGCAGGGGGGTGCGCGACGCCCCCGGAAAGCCTCTGAGCCTCGAGGAAGAGTGAGACGTGGGTGGGCAGGCGTGAACGCGAGCACCAGAGGACGGGAGAACCTGCATTTCAGGGTGTGGGAATGAAGCACCAAGTCAGGTCAGGAACGAATCTGTGTAATCAGGGAGTCCCCCACGGTGTGAGAGGCCACACCCTTACACACCCACACCCGTCAGTGCACACACACACACGGAGGTCTAAAAAATGTGCCCTGTGAAGTCCATCAACATCATGAGCAAAATCCAGAGCAGGACGGAATCCCGTCATCGGGACAGGCCTCGTCTGTCGTCGAGGGCGGGTCTCGCTCTGACCGGCACCACTGCTGCTTGACGGTGGTCAGAGGGACACCTAGGGACAGCGCGCCTGGCTTTTAGAGAGGAGCCCAGTGGCATCTGCACGGTGATGCGTGGGCTTAGCCACGCGTGCATGGCTGCCCTTTGTCCATCATCGTGAGCTCTCCACTGTCTAATTTTACTGCAGAATGTATGTAAGAGGAAATGGATTGCATGGGTTCTACAACTGTTTTCCTCTGTTCCTGAAGTTGTTGCGATGTTCGATGATGTTTGAAATGAGCTTTGATTTCATGATACCACTTTTTTTTTAAGATTTTTTTTAATTCCTCCCCCCCCCCAGTTGTCTGCTCTTTGTGGCCATTCGCTGTAGTTCTTCTGTGTCCACTTGTATTCTTGTCAGTGGCACCAGGAATCTGGGTCTTTTTTTGTTGTCATCTTGCTGCGTCAGCTCTCCGTGTGAGCAGCTCCACTCCTGGGCAGGCTGCGCTTTTATCGTGCTGGGCGGCTCTCCTTACGGGGCGCACTCCTTGCCCGTGGGGCTCCCCTATGTGGGGGACACCCCTGCATGGCACGGCACTCCTTGTGTGCATCAGTACTGCATGTGGGCCAGCTCCACACGGGTCTGGAGGTCCTGGGTTTGAAACCTGAGCCTCCCATGTGGTAGGCAGACGCCCTCTCCACTGGGCCAAATTTGTGATACTACTTTTTTGACTCTCAGTAGTGGCCTGAAAATCATCCTGCAGTTTTCCCTGGCTTAAGTAGAGCTTTTAAAAACCAGGGAAAGGGATACATTGATGATTAATTTAAAAGCTTTACCTGTTTTCTTCCCTTGTACTTTTGACCATCATTTTATCGAAATTCTGCTAGTGTTATTCTGACCCCCTGTTATTAGTACAGGTTCTCAAAACCTCCTACTGCTTTCCAGGAGATCTTGGAGCATCTTGGAGCCAGAGGGCAAGCAAGCCCCAGGGCCAAGTCTTGTAAGGGACAGTCACAGGCTTCTCCTCATCGCTGGGTGTCTGTGACAGTTTGATGTTATTGACGAATTCCAAAAAGCAATTTTGATGATGTTTGCAAACTGGCCTGTGCCTCTGGGCGTGATACCCTTTGGCTGTATTAAATTCAAAGGTTTCACTTTTACTTTATTAAGTTAAATTGGGGCTTTGATTCGGCCACATCAGTAGGATGGTGAGTCCCTGCTCCCGTGGTGGTGGACACTCACAGAAAGCCACACGGCAGAGGAGAGAACTGAGCTCTGATGCTGGAGCCCTGGGGAGAGAGCCGAGCCGCTTGCCTGATAGTTTACAGCTGGCCTTGTGGAGAGAGCAGAGCAGCTGAGTCCAGAAAGAGACGAGCCCGGGAAGAGAGATGAGCTCTCTGCCAGCGTACAGCTGAGCTCAGAAGAAGGTGGCCCACGGAGCCTTAGGAGGAAGAGGAAGGCTGAGCCTTCGCAGGGACCAGCAGCTGTCTTGCTCCAACACGTGGCAACAGACTGGTGAGGAAGTAACTCACTCTTTAGGGCCTTGTGTCTGTCAGCTTCTACCCCAAATACATACCCTTTATCTAGGCCAGTAGAGTTCTGGTACTTCGCATCAGCACCCCGTGGCTGACTAACACGTGGCCTTGGGCAGGCCTGTGTGTTTCTGGCCAGGGGTCCTCGGGCGTCGGCCATGCACAGCCCCTGGGGTGTGAGTGGGACACGGAGGGTCTGTGCAGGGCTTCGCGCAGGGCCGGGCACCGAGCTCAAGCCCACGTGCCTTTCCTGCCCTCCCACCTGCATGACTGGCTCCTGGCGCGTGGTCCAGCCACAGGCAGGCCGGAGCCACGCCCCTCACGTGTTCTTACCTCCAGTCAGTGACCAGTGGCTGGTTGAGCGCCCATTTATTTTGAATATCTGCTACATGCCTTTTGAGATTGTCAAGATTTCAGAAAAGCACCCGAGTGGTGTGCAGAGAATTGGGAAGCTGAGGGAGGTGAACACCCAGAAGCTGAAATCTGGAAGGGCAGGGACATTGAAACCCTAAATTCTGCTGAGAATTTGACAGATGAACCTGTGATGGCCTGCCCTGAGGAGACAGCCACCCCACCTCCAGCCACAGGAGTTGGTCCCCTAAACCCTGCCTCAGGAGACTAATTGTCCAGCCAGATGAAACTGTAAGGGAATGTCCTGAGGAATCAGCTGGAAAAACTTCCAGTTCTTCTCCTTACCCACTTCTCTTCCAGACCGATAACTAGGCTGAAATCACAAGGTCCAAAGATGAAGTACAAGTGTGACCCAGGAGGAAGGCACTCCAAAAGAACTGCGTGAGCTTTCCAATTTATATAGACAGAAAGGATAAAAAGCAGACAGGATAATGGCAGAAGGAATAAAAGTCGGGTCAAGCTGAATTTATTGATATGGGCCCACTAAGCAGAGATTCTGGATTCTGGATTCTGGATACTGGATTCTGGGCTGGAAAGGGCTCTTTAACAGTTTGTTTGGCTGGCTGGCTGACACATGGACCAAAAGATGGCCGACATTGCCTGAGCCTGAGATGCCAGAATTGCCCTGCTGTACTGTTAGTGAGAGGACCCAAAGGTTAGAGAGACTGGAACGTTAGAGTGGATTTGCCATCCAAGACCTGCCCCCCCCCCCAGGAATGCCCACACCTTTAACCAGGGCTGTGAAGAATAAATTTGTGAGACTTACTCCATCTTCCCTGAAGATCTCTGTGGTTGCGCTTCTCTGTGGGTCAGATATTACTGTCAGAGCTAGAGCTAGAATCCTTAAACGCTGGGATGATCAGATCTCAGGCTGGTAGAAGCCAAGTAGCAGCAGTTAATCACCAAAGACAAGGTGGGTGTGACTATCACAGTGAAAGGCAGATTCAAAGCAAAACTCTAACTTGAATTACAGACACAGAGAATCAATTTCCATACTTGAGATGGTTTACAGACCCAGGGCCTCTTGAAGGAGGTCAGGTCCCCTTGGAGAAGGTCCCTGTTACACTGCCAAAATTTTATACTATTAATCTTCCTCCTAGCCTTCTTCAGAAAGACCTATAGCCTTTTATCAGGGTAACTGTGCATTGGGGAAAAGGAAATGTCAGTCCTTTCAGGGATTATTAGACCCTGACTCAGAAGTGACATTAGTTCCAGGAGACCCAATATAGCATTGCGGTCCACTAGTCAGAGTAGAGGCTTATGGCGGTCAGGTGATTGATGGAGCTTTAGCTCAGGTCCTTCTCACAGTGGGTCCAGTGGGTCCCTGGACCCATTGCTGTGTTTTTTTTCCCCCAAGTTCCAGAATCCATAACTGGAATAGACATACTCAGCAACCAAAAGAATTCCTGACATGTGGAGTGAGGGTTAATATGGTAGGAAATGCCAAGTGGAAGCTACTAGATCTACCTTTACCTAGCAAAATAATAAATCAAAAGCAATACTGAATTCCTGGAGGGATTGCAGAGATTAGTGCCCCATCAAGGATCTGAAGATGCAGGGGTGGTAATTCCCACCACATCCCCATTCAACTCTCCTGTGCAGAAAACAGATGGATCTTGGAGGATGACAGTGGATTATTGTAAACTTAACCAGGTGTTGACTCCAATTGCAACTGCTATTCCAGATGTGGTATCATTGCTTGAACAAATCAACACTAGCCCTGGTAACTGGTATGCAGCTATTGATCTGGCAAGTGCTTTTTTTCTTAATTGCTGTCGCAGTTTAATATTATTGATGAATTCCAAAAAGAAATATTGGATTATGCTTATAATCTGATCTGTGCCTGGGCATGATTGAGTTATGACTAGGGCGTTGAGTTTCCACCCTTTGGTGGGTGGGGCCTAACAGATAAAAGACATGGCAAAGAACAGAGTTGAGGGTTCCTGATGTCGGAGTTTTGATGTTGGAGTTTGATGCTGAAGTCTTAAGCTGGAGTCCCGGGAAAAGAGACAGAGCTGTTTGCCTGATAGTCTACAGCTGACCTTGTGGAGAAAACAGAGGAGCTGAGCCCAGAGGTACCCAGGAAGCCTGAACCCTTGTAGACATCAGCAGCCATCTTGCTCCAACATGTGACAATAGACTTTGGGGAGGGAAGTAACTTATGCTTTATGACCTGGTATCTGCTCTTACCCCAAATAAATACCCTTCGTGAAAACCAACCAATTTCTGGTATTTTGCAGCAGCACCCCTTTGGCTGACTAGTACAATTGCCATTAGAAAGGACAACCAGAAACAGTTTGCTGTCAGCTGGCAAGGCCAGCAGTATACCTTCACTGTCCTGCCTCAGGGGTATACGAGCTCTCCAGCCCTATGTCAAAATATTGTCTGCAGCGACCTTGATCATCTCTCCCTCCCACAAGACATCAAACTGGTCCATTATATTGATGATATCATGTTGATAGGACCTACTGAGCAAAAAGTAGCAACTACTCTAGACTTATTGGTAATACATTTGCATGAGAAAGGATGGGAGATAAATCCAATTAAAATATAGGGTCCTTCCACCTCAGTAAATTTCTAGATGTCCAGTGGTATGGTGCATGTTGAGATATCCCCTCTAAAGTGAAAGATGAGCTGTTGCATCTGGCCATCCTAAGATAAAAAAAAGAAGCACAGTGGTTATTTGGCTTCTTCAGATTTTAGAGACACAACATATTCCTCATTTGGATGTTTTACTCTGGCCCATTTACTGAATGACCAGAAAAGCTGCTAGTTTTGATTGGGAACCAGAACAAAAGGAGGCTCTGTGACTGGTCCAGGCTGCTGTGCAAGCAGCACTGCCATTTGGGCCATATGATCCAGCAGATCCAATGGTGCTGGAAGTGTCAGTGGCAAATAGAGATGCTGTCTAGAGCCTTTGGCAGGCCTCTATAGGAGAATCACAATGCAGACCCTTAGGATTTGGGAACAAATCCCTGACATCCTCTGCAGATAACTACTCTCCTTTAGAGAAACAAATTTTGGCTTATTACTGGACCTTAGTAGAGACTGAACGCTTAACCATGGGCCACCAAGTTACCATGAGACTTGAGTTGCCTATCATGAGCTGGATATTGTCTGACCCACCAAACCATAAAGTTGGGCATACATAGCAGTACTCCACAATAAAGTGGAAGTGGTTTATATGTGATAGGGCTGAAAGTGGAGAGTGGGATGTCCCTGAAGGACAGTGGTGAGGGCAAATCCTCCCAGAACTTTCAAAAGTGCAACTGGTTGTTCATTTTGCTTGGAAGGAGAAATGGCTGGAGGTGTGTTTGTATTCTGATTAATAGGCTGTTGCCAATGGTTTGGCTGGATGGTCAGGGACTCGAAGAAATATTATTGGAAAATTGGAGACATAGAGGTCTGGGGAAGAGGTATGTGGACAGACCTTTCTGAGTGGGCAGAAAACATGAAAATATTTGTGCCCCACATGAATGCTCACCAGAAGGTGACTTCATCAGAGGATAAGATGACCAATTCTGTGGTTAGCAGTCAGCCTCTTTCCCTAGACACTCCTGTCATTGACAAATGGGCTCATGAACATGAGTCATGGAGGTAGGAATGTAGGTCATACATGGGCTCAACAACATAGAATTTCCCTCATCAAGGCTGTCTTGGCTACCGTCACTGCTGAGTGCCCAGTCTGCCATCAGCAGAGACCCACACTCAGCCCCCTATATGGCACCTTTCCTTAGGTGATAAGCCTTCTACCTGGTGACAGGTTGACTATGTTGGAACACTTCCACCATGGAAGGGGCAGCAATTTCTTTTAACTGTAATAAACTCATACTCTGGAGTTGGGTTTGCCTTCCCTGCATGCAATGCTGCTTCCAAAACTACCATCTGTGGACTTACAGAATGTCTTATTCACTGCAGGCATTCCACACAGCATTGCTTCCGATCAAGGAACCCACTTCACAGCAAATGATGTGTGGAAATGGGCACATGCTCATGGAATTCACTGGTCTTACCATGTCCCCCCATCATCCTGAATCAGCTGGATTGATAGAAGAGTGAATTTGCCTTTGGAATACTCAATTACTGGTGAACTAGATGGCAATACCTTGCATGGCTGGGGCAATGCTCTCTAGGAGGCTGCATATGCTCTAAATCAGCATCTACTCTGTGGTTCTGTTTTTAGTCAGGATTCAAAGGCCCAGGAACCAAGAGGTGGAAAACGGAGGGGCACTATTCACTATTATCCCTAGTGATCTATTAGGAAAGTTTTTACTTTCTGTCCCTGCAACCATAAGCTCTGCAGGTCTACAGGTTTTAGTTCCAAAAGGAGGAGTGCTTCCATCAGGGAACACAGCAACAATTCCACTGAACTTGAAGTTAAAATTGACACCTGGCCACTTTGGGCTCCTCGTGCCTCTGACTCAACAGGCTGTACTGGCTGGGGAGATTGATTCTGACTATCAAAGGGAAATAGGACTACGCTTGCACAATGGAGGCCAAGAAGAATCTGCCTGGAATATAGGAGATCCCATAGGACATCTATTAGTACTACCAGGCCCTGTGATTAAAGCCAATGGAAAACTGTAACAACCCAATCCAGGCAGGATTAACAATGGCCCAGAATCTTCAGGAATCAAGGTTTGGGTCACCTCACTAGGCAAAGAACTACAGCCAGCTTAAGTGCTTGCCCAGGGTAAGGGGAACATGGAATGGGTAGTGGAGGAAGGTAGTGGTAAATATGAACTTTGGCCTCATGACCAGTTACAGAAACAAGGACTATAATGGTCATGAATCTTTCTTCCTTGTTTTGTTATGAATATGTTTATATATGTACCTAAAACAAGTATCTTTGTTCTCTTCCCTATCTTTTCCACTTATCATATGATATAATGTATTATGTATTAGTTTCATGTTGTAGTATTTAATGGTGTCAAATTTAAGAGTGTATATTACCCAAGGACTTGCACCTTATTCCAGAGGGATTTAGTGCACTTCCAGTTATATGTAGGACAGTTGAATATTGTTAGGTGGAAATACATGTGTATGCTATTGTTTTTATTTAGAGACTAAGTATGGTTTAAGGTGATATGTATGGCTGCTAAGGTGACAAGGTGTGGACTGTGATGGTTAGGGTAATATGTTGACTCAGCCAGGTAATTGCACCCAGTTGTCTGGTCCAGGAAGCACTGGGATAATTGTAACACAAGGACATTTCATGGACTTTAATCATCAGGGAATTGATTGCACAGATGACTGGTTAAATCTACAATCAACTGAGGAGATTGCTAGTAGCAATGAGTAATGTCTCATCTAATCAGCTGAAGGCCTTAAAAGGAGAAGTGATTTCAGCACTCAGAGAGAGAATTCCCAGCTCTACTTCACGTAGCCAGCGTCTCCTGGGAACTCAACAAGGACATTCATGGGACCCCTGGTTTTTAGCCTTCTCTGTGGAATATGGACTTGTGCAACCCCATGGTTACGTGAGGCAATTTTATAAAATCTCATACTATTTACAGATATTTCCTGTTGGTTTTGTTTCCCTAGAGAACGCTGAAGAATACAACACTGATTTGCCTTTTGAATCTCCAAGAGAGAAATAAAATTTGTGTATTTCCCAAACATAGTAGGCCATGGAATCTCTCTCTCATAGACCATATTGGAACTCATGTTCTTGGACACTCTTAGGAAATGCTGAGCTAGCAGGTTTTGTCTCTCCTAGGCTCTATTTATGTGTAAGATTTTTCTTTTTTTTGAGGAAATCAACCATTTATTCTAGAGCAATTTTGAGTGGGTGAATCTGGATAAAAATTTGACTCTTGGTTATGTAAGAGAATCTCCCTTCTATAAGTGCAACCAACGGAGAAAATTGTTATGCTCTTCATTTTTAAGAAAAGAATGGTAGCCTTTCCTTGATGTATAATTTGAGTACAGAGGCTGATCATTCACCTGTTATTCAACAAAGAGTTTCTGAGTTTCTACTACATGCAGGGAGCATGCATCTTTGTTTTCTCAGGAAGTGCAGGACTTTCTGTAAGGGAGCCATGCTGCAGTCCCAGGTGGCATCCAGGCCTGTGTGCAGTGGTGTTTAATATGTATCTGTGTAGTCGCACTCTCTGCTGAGCTCTGCAGAAGGCCGAGAAGAAAGCCAAAGCAGGGAGTAAGCTGAGCAATGGTTACTCACCACATTGTTCAGACCAGGAAAATAACACATTTTCCTGCCTCAAGCAACTCACTTTTATCTGCCTAAAGCTTATTTGAGGAGAGACATTAAGTAAATTCTTCAGGGTGCTGAGAGCTTCACCTCCAAGTGCCATCTTAGACTCCTTGGCATTTGGGGAGTGGGCTTATATGGGTGCAGTTTTGTTTTCCTTGGCTGCTGCTTAGTCCTGCATGGAGAATAGTCTTTGTGCCATGGTCCCTCCCACTGCCAGCCCTCCTTTCTTCTCCTATTGCTGAAAAGGGTCTGGGGGAGAAGTCATCCCCTGCTAGTTGATGTGGGCAGAAGTAGATGGAATTTCAGATACTTACTTTCCACAGATAGCACTTCTGTTACTTTCCTACCCCTCAAGTTAAAGAACCAGCGTTCCCTGGTCCCTGTGGCTCTGGGTTCCTGGAAGTCACATCTCTTCCATTAAAATAGCACTGTCTATCCATGTGGGAAAATTCTTTTCAGGGCCAGGGCCAGTTTCTCTCAGATGCTGTTAAAACTGGGGGAGCCAGACACTTTCATGTTATTGACTCCTTTTTAGTAGTTGTTGACTTATAGAGACTGGTTAAACTGCTATGTGTCATAAAATAAATCCACTACTAGAAGGATTTTCAATTAATTTGTATCCCTCTGAATATTTGAAATGCTTACAGTTATAGGGCCTGGTTCAGATTTTTTTTCAAATCTTAATTTTGGTTAATGTACATAATGGAATTCACATGTTTTTAAAATCACAACTAATTTAAACTACAAGTCTTGTGGTAGTTGGTTCTCAAGTGTGGAAGACTTTAGCTCCTGTGACAAATATTGGTTAACTGTTCACCAAATCAGTGTCCTCTTTGTCCTGGCCACATGGCTAGAGTACATCTCTCAAAAGAGGCCATAGGATGGAGTTCTAGACAATGGAATGTGGGCGACGATGCTGTGCCATGGATGACCTTCCCAGTCCTTCTTACACCTTCTCGATGAAGACATGCATGGCCTCCATGAAGTCGTAGGTTGAAATGGAATTGCCACAAGGTCAGTCCTTGGAGGAGAGCACCCGCCTATCAGGAATACTCATCCCAGACTCTGCATGTGGGAGAAATTAGCATCTAGCCATTGAAGCTTGTTTGTTCCAGTTGCGATGGTTTCTGTGAACACTTAGGAAGCATTTGTGAACTTTGGCTTTGAGTCATGGTTCTGGTGCTAATTTCTGGATAACTTCTGATGAGTTACTTAAATTTTCTGAGTCTCAGCTAAGAACAGTGTCAATGCAGATAACTCGTAAGGCCCAAGCATCTGGTCAATGTACATTTTGGGTTTGTGTATGAGACTACTCTGCCTTAGTGGGCAACTTTTCTGGGGAAGCTGGTGTGGATAGGACAGGAGGGTACTAGGAGAGCCCTTTCCCTTCCATGCCATCCCCACACCATTCACAGCTGGTGGCTCAGTAACTGGATTAAGGTTCTGGTTTGCTGAGGGGCCCGGAGAAGACAAGAGTGAAGGTCATGCCTATGAGCTGAGATATCAGAGGAGCTGAATCTGGTCCCACAGCAGTGGTCCTCACAGCCAAACAGGACAGGAACCATACTTTCAATGGCTCTTAATATTTTTAATATTTTAGGAGAGGAAGGGAAGACTTTGCCAGCCAAGGTTTGCATGTGGACAGATCTTCTTGCAGCTGGCAGCTATGATCTGAATACTCCTGCCCCAGATCAAAGGGGTCAAGTTCCTAAATGCACACACAGGCCTTGCCCTCCTTGGGATGCCTGGCTAAGGGCCATTTTGGCATCTTCCTTTACCAACCCTCAAAGGTGAATAGTTCTTGCTATTGTAGCTAGTACACATGAAGCGTTTTCTCTTTAACTCCCTGGCCACTTTCTCCCTGGGGAATTCCTGAGGCTGAGATGTACAGAGAGGGCACAGTAAAGTGTGCCAGTGGTCGAGTGGAGCCCTGCGTCCTGGGGAATCCACTTTCTCCATTGAGAACTTAGATGACACAAGGCTCAGGGCATTGACACTTGTAGAGATTGGCCAAACTGCTAAAAGTCAAGAAAAATGTCAACTAGTTAAAGACTTGTGAATTAATGAATCTCGAAAGTATTTTCTGGTGGGCCTGTCTTGACACACAGGGACTCACCCTCATGGGCTCAGGACTGGAGCCTACAGGTAACATTTCAAACACCGACTGTGCCTGGCCTGTGCAGGCACAGTCAAGAGGTACCACTTCCCTGCTTTGGTCTTCATGTGCCTTTTACTTTGTAAAAACAGGTGCTGAAATAGAGATTTACAAGCTATTTGTATGAACTTATACAAGGAATGGAGAAGGATGGAAATTTTAATTCTTATCTAAGATGCTAAAGAAAAATGAGAACATTTGTAAAAGTCAACTCTCATTTGGATAGTGGGAATGCTCTTTTGTGTAACTTGGTGTAGTCCTTCTGGAATTTTCCAAGAAGTCAGATTGTCCAGGCCAGTGGTGACCACTGACAGAGTGCGGAGAGGAAAGACTCTCTTATCCTTTTGTGTGTAAATGAGTGACTTAGTCAAGAAGAGTGTTCAGCTCTGCTTTCTCCCTCGGCTTCCGGAAAGCTTGATGTTCAGGAGCTCAGGACTCAGGTTGCAGAGAGGCAGGTGATGTGGGGCTTCTGGTCAAAGAAACATCTTACCTGCACCCAAAGACCCGCAGGGGTGGACGCTGCCGCTGCGTGGTGCGCTGACGAGGCCGCTGTCCTGAGCGGGATGAGCATGGACGGTCTGAGGGAGCACGAAGGGGCAGAGGCATGCAGAGGCTTCCCCGTCCTCCAGCCCCGGAAGCAGGCTGAGCCTTTCTCACCCCGTTTCTGTGTGAGTGTGTGTGTGCACGCGCATGTGTGAGCCACATTCAGACACGTGGGCCGTGCTGTGAAAGGCACATCCTGGCTGGTGGACTTGGGGCCGTGACCGCAGCCAGCCCTTGCCCTCCGGCCACCGTTGGCTGTGTGGCGCCGTCCTTCTCTGCTCCCCCGCCCCTCCTCCCTGCAGCCCCCACAGAAGCACAGCAGCTCACGGAGAGGAAGCGAGACAGGCCATAACCGAGCACGGCCCCGCCCCGTGGCCCGGCTCCACTTCCTTTCTGAGGACAGCGTGCTACCACAGGAGCGGGACAGAACATCTGGACGGTGTCAAGTGGACCTCAAGATCTCCTCACGGTGGCCGAGAGACTTCCCAGCATCCCTGGCCTGAGCTTCTTGGGCGAGTTTTCGGGCCCGTCCTCTCAGAAGGGTAGGGCACCCCTGGGGCTCTGCACTCTGTCAGATGGGGAATGGGCTTCTTGACCTTTCAGTCCGCTTCCCGCTCCTTCTCCCGACTGCCCAGGCCAGAGCTCAGAGAACGGCTCCTGAAGGCCAGGGCCTCGTGGGCAAGGAAGGTCCTCTCCAAGCTCGTGGAGCCAAGTGGAGATCCCCAGGGAGCGTCTAAACCAGCTGCTCGGCCCCTTTGGTTCCACGGACCCCTTTGCCAGGCAGGTGGGAACCATGAGTGCCCTACTAAGTCCACACTATACTGTGTATTATTTAATAAATTTATCACACCCATACCAACATGTGCCCACAAGAATGATGGTTCTTTGAATTTCGAGTCATGCTCACAGAGCCCTGGTGAAGAGCCCCTGACTAAACTCAAACTCCCCCAGAGGCCAGGGACCGCCTGCCACAAACTCCTTACCTGCCTCCACTCCACCTTCTCCACATTAACAGTGTTTTCTGTCGTCTCTCGGCATGCCGGATTTGTGAGGCATTTGGAATATTCCTGAAAATGTCAGTCTAATGAGAGAAAAATGACGAGTCAGGCAGGCTGGGCTCTCCTCATCGCCATGTGCAGCTGTTTCCCTGGCAGAAGTCACATTAATATGCTCATGGGGCCAGAAAGCCAGCCCTTCCTGCTGTATGAGAGGGTCTCCTCTGTGCTGGAACACGTTCTCTTTTCTTTGGCACCACCATTTTTACTAATTTTAACAGTAATTTTAAGAATTAGGCAGGCTGGCTTCTGGAAGAACCCAGAATTTATGGGTGGGTGGGTGGGAGAGGTGAAGGCTGAGAATCAGTGTGATACTGGGTGGACTGCATCCTTCTGGGGTCTCTTGAGTTATTTTGCTCTAAACGAGGTGTGTGGGAATTGCCCTCAGCCCGCAATTGTTACTGCTGATGGGCAACTGCTCACAGCTAAGCCCTGGGTTACACTGACTCTAGACACTGCCCTGCAATGGCATCTCAGTGGTGTGCCACTGTGTGTTCACAGACACACGTCTGTAGGTAATGGCCAGTTTCTTCAGGGAATTGTTTGCCAAGGGACAGTTACTTGAGGATCCATTGCTTAATGCATATCCTCATGCATTTCATACTCTGAATGTCCCAGGGACTGTCTCACCCATCACATGAAATATTTTAAAGGGAAATGCAGTGAGGGAAGTGGGGGCAGAGTCAGGGAAACTTTCATAGCAGAAGAGAAATTCTCATGCTGTGGGAAGAGTCAATCAAAAATGGTGTATGATGTATCTCCTACTGATTCCATTCACCATGGAAGTTTCTCTAATTTTTGCTCTTTAGTCAAGCATTGACTGTCACTGTGTCAAATCCCTCTACTGTTGCCAGGGATGTTTGTGACTCTGGGAAGGGCTGAGACACCTGTGTGCTGCCCCCAGGCAGGGCACCTGCAGTTGGGGGGAGGGAGGGCAAGCAGAAGCCTAGGAGGGTACTAGTTCCTTGAGGGTGGCTGGCTTTTCCCTTCCTCCAAGTAATTACTGTGCCCTGGGGAACAGGCTGGCAGCAATGTCCAAACAGCTGGAGGCCATGCTGCCTACCTCAGGGGGCACCTAGTCAGGCTCTCTGGGGCAGAGCACAGCTGTCTAATTGAGCTTCTGAACTTCTGTTGTTCATTCTGGAGCTGTGTGCAACAACATGCTCACAGCCTTTCCCACAGGAGCCTCAAGACTATGTGGTGCCATGAACAGGGCTCCGATCGAAAGCTGGAACACCTGCTTGGAGTCCAAGTGTGGACAATGCAGTTGCAACATCAGTGGTGTGACGTGGTGGAAAAGAATTTATTTTCCTCCTAGGATGCATAAATCAAGAATGGTACAGAGATGGAGAATGGTACAGGGTGATGGTCTCCCCAGGGGCTGTGCCTAGAGAGCTAAGTTCAGTTTTGGGTGCCACACATAAAGAGCAATCTAGAGAAGTCAGGATATGTTCTGAGGACAGTGTCCAGGGCAGGGAGGGGATGCAAAACTGCCCCATAGCAGGACCCACAGAGGAGATGAGGTGGTCAGCCTGGAGAAGTGATTTGGTGGAAGGTGTGTCCATCTGAAAAACTGCCCATGGGAAGAGGAATTCGCTTCATCTCGTGAGGCTCTAGAGGAGGAGAGGCTGGGACCCATGGCAGAAGCCACAGAGAAATACATTTTGTTGACCCTACAGAAGAATTTGTTGAAAATGCCTAAAGGTGGTTCAGACAGTTGTCGTTGGGGTGGTCACACTGAATTTCACAATTCTGACCTGGCTGTTTTGATGCTGTGGACATTTTGACATGTCTTTTAAGATAAAACAAAACCATTTTCACCACAGCAGAACATAGCGAAAGGTTTCCTTCCTGCAATCAAACTCTCTTCTCTCTTTTTTTTTTTTTTTTACTTTGGGTCTAATTTCATTTACTCAGTATAATGTTTGTTTTTTTTCCCCTCTGATATTAACATCTTCTAGTATTAATATATTTTGTTCAATTTCAAAGAAAAACAATTTCATACATGAAATTTTACCCATATTCATGTTAAACATGTGGTTTTACTATGCTATAGTTTTCCATGTTACATTTTTATTCTTGATATTGATCATTGTATTTTTTTTTGCTCTTTTTTACCTTTTTTTAAGGATACATAGATCACACAAAACATTACATTAAAACATATATGAGGTTTCCATATAACTGCACTCTTCCCCCCCCCCCGACTCCTCCCATATCAACAACCTCTTTCATCAGTGTGGCACATTCATTGCATTTGGTGAATACATTTTGGAGCACTGCTACACAGTATGAATTATAGTTTACATTGTAGTTTATACTCTCTCCAAGTCCATTCAGTGGGTTATCGCAGGATATATAAGGTCCTGCATCAGTCCCTGCAATATCATTCAGGACAACTCCAAGTCCCGAAAATACCCCAATATCACACCTCTTCTTCCCTCTCCCTGCCCTCATCAACTCCCGTGGCCACTGTCTCCACATCAATGATACAGTTTCTTCCCAGGTCCTATGGTCATGACAGATGGCTCTGGCATTTTGTACCTTGCCAGTGGGCCCTACTTTGGAATTTGTGCTCCTGAGTGTGATGGGGTTGGACTCAGATGTGACCTTTCTACACATGTCTTTTCTGTCACTTTTACTGAACCTGTGGTTGGTGCTGGGGTTGGTGTGTTCTCAGGAGACTTGAATCTCTGGACTGTCCATGTGCCAGCTGGGCCCTGAGCCCCAGCAGAGTTGTAGCACCTACTCTTCGGTTCGTTGGATTTACCCAGGTCAGCTACCAGGGAGGTGAAGATGGTCAGCCACCACACCAGGGAACCGAGAGTGCCTACAACGGCAAGCAGGAGAATTGTCCATCAGCCATGTGGGATCTAAGCCCCTCTCAACTTAGAGGTGGAGTGGGCATCGCATCCCAGAGTTCTCAGAAGAGAGGAATTAAATATGGATTAGAGTAGACTTATTGATATTATACCATAGAATTTATTGTGACTTTAGCAATGGAAGACTGTATCTTTTCTCTTTTTATACTAATGTGTGGAGCAAATGCCTTTGGCCCATCTCTGTCATACCTCCCCCGTCCCCCCGCTCACCCACATTTTCCTCCTCACCTAATGCCATTTCTGACACCTACTGGTGCCCCTGGGACCCTCCCACCCTTTGTTTGTCCCTTTTGATTGGCTTAAGATGGGGATTGGATGACCCTGATGAGGGACAGCTCTGGGGTGTGGAGCTAAAAATAGTAAAGGATTCCCATCTTTATTCGTACATTAGAGTGTTTGGTATTTCTGTTGGTAACAAAGCATCTCAATTGTAATTTCCTCTACATGTCAAGATGTCCACGTGCCCAAATGGCCTAATCAAAATGTTTTTACAACTCGCTGGACAGGCACTTGTCAAGTCCATTACACAAGCATCATATGGCTGGTTGACATGATTTTCTTTTGTGGATATTTCGTAATTCTAAAATTCTGTGCTTTGTCTCAATAATTCCCAGATGTGGGTCCTTGGACCATGCTGGTCTATGACAAAGATTTCAGCATCTGCAATAAAATGCAGAAGACTAAGAACAGTGGAATTAGCCTTCCTAGGGCTGAGTTCATTCACTGTTAAGAACTTGCATTCATCTGAGAAAAGTGTCATTATTTTCTCTCTTTTTCTTTATTAAAGTACTCTTCCTTTTTTGAAATAATGGCAATAGTAAATGGCATTTTAAAAAGTCAATTGACAAAACAGTTTTGCCTTATTCACTATTTCAGTTTTCCTTTACTGCTCTGTAAAATCCCAAAGTCTGGGAACCCTGATAAGTCACAATCTCTTTGAAGCTCATTTCTTTGTTATGGAAAGGGCCTGGGCTCACTGGGGCTCCCTGTCTCAGAGAGGCTAAGGCAGGCCACATTCTCTGTGGCAGCCCTGCCACGTGCTTGGTAAGGTACAGGTGTTCACAGAGTGGACGGCAGCACATTGTTTGTAAACAGAGTTGTTGCATGAATAGACAGAAGGATGGTGGTGCAGACGTCAGATTTTCTCCTCTCCAAATTTTTTCTTGACTGGTATTTCCTTCTCAGCTTTCAATAGCCCAGATGAGTGGCAGCCAGGAGTTTTATAGAATCAGTGCGACAGGCTAGTCAGGGTGGGCAGTGGACATGGTCTGTGGAGATGGCCTCAGAAGGAGCTGCCACCACTCAGATGGGCTCAGGCCACTTCCCAGCCAGGTGTGAAGAACAGTTCCCAGACGCAGAGACTGTCCCAGACCAGTTTCTTCATGAACCTCTGCTGCAGACAGCCACAGTTTTTAAAGGTTTCCAGGTGGTTTTAATATAGAGACAATGATGAAAACTACTGCTCTAAGTGTGGAGGGGAAACTTGGAAATGACAAACCAGGCTATAATTAATTTATGATGATTTTCATCAAATGCAGCCAATTTCCCCCCTTCAGTTTCCTGGGAGGCTCTGGAGCTGCGAGCCGAGATTTTGGTTGATGTCACTCTAAGGCACCTGCTGGGTGGGCTCTGTTTCTTTGTATCTGTCTTTCTCGCCATCTTTTGTCTGAATATCTCGAGTAGGAGGTAATAAATTATGGGAGTAAGAGTTCAGCTTCTGTAGAAGTCTTCCCTTGTGCAAGGAAGCACGTTTGAGGGTGTTGTAAGTAGCAGTGTTTCTAATGGACAACCCAGCGTTTTCCGATAGAGCGACTGATACATGATGATGGCACACAAGGGCGTGCCATACGCCTCGCACACGTCAGGTCCCACAGCATCCCCACATTGCACCCGCGAGGCCGTGGTGCATGAGAAAAGCAAGCTCCATTTGCGGGTATTTAAAACATGCAGTTCACTGCTGTGTCCTGTTTTGGGATCATCTGCAGGTGCCAAAAGAAGCACTGGGCTGGGAGCAGCATGCACCAAGTTCACAGCAGGAAGGATGGAACTGGGGAGAGGTCAAAGAGGACACTTGCCTTTATGAAAAGCGATGGAAGGAAATATGAAAAATGTTGATGGGTACAAGGATAGTTATATGGTCTCTGTTCATGTTGCAGAGAATTATTATAATTTAAAATTTATTGAAATACAAAAATATAACCATCAGGAAAAATATTTGGACTCTGGACTAAGACCCACTTGGATTTAGACACTGGCTCTACCTGTTTTCAGTGTGTGGCCCTGAGCTCGGTGGCACTCTGGGCTGTCCTTGGCAGCTCTTGGCAGCTGGTGAACACACCAGCAGGTCGGCTGTCACCTCACCTCCCCCAAGTCACTGTCACCTCATCTTCCCTCAGATCGGCTGTCACTTCCACCTCCCCCCAGCTTGGCTGTCACTTCCACCTTCCCCGTGGTCGGCTGTCACCTCACCTTCCCCCAGCTCAGCTGCTCTCACCACCGTGGACGTGTGGGTTGGCTGCTCCTGTCCAGCCTTGGAAGTCAGCTCAGGTGTTAGCCTTTTCAGGAGCTCTCCCAACCGTCCCAGCTCGGCGCTCTGACCCCAGCCACCTGGCAGCACCTCGGTGCTGCCACCGTCTGATCGTGGTGGCTCTCACTTCCAGAACCGTCTCTTGCAGGCCTCTTCAGTGAGCTACCTCACTCACCACTCACAGACTGTCGCTTTCACAGTAACTACCTGTCCGTGTCTCCTGTAGGAGGAGGTGAGTTTCCGGAGGACGGTGGGTGGTGTGTGCACCTTGGTACTCTCCGTTTTGGGCACAGTGTCTGCAACAGGAGCCATTCAAGGTGCTGCCAAGCGGGCACTGGGTGGGCACGGGCAGGGAAGAGACCCCTTCCCTCTGGCACTGCATGACTGGCACAGCGTTCCACATCGCTGCCCCGACAAAGTGGGCACGGCGCCTAGAACAAGCCGTTCTGACCCAGCTCTGGAGGCCAGAAGACAGTCTGGTGGGGGCTGGGTGCCACCTGCCACCCCTCCCAGGCCTTGGCGCCCTGCGCCGTTACCCCGGCTCCCCCCTTTGCCCAATCGCCCTTGGGGTCAGCCAACCTGCTCCAGGTGACCCCTGAACTGACCACATCTGCAGACCCCTAGTTCCGAGTGAGGCAGCGCTCCTGGCCTGGACTGAGCACGTGACCGTGCCCCTTCTGGGGCGCAGTCCAACCCGTGGCCAGGGCCGTGCCTCCAGGGCCTTGGCAAAGACCCTCCTCCAGACAGCGCCGAGGCTGAGTTACGGCAACAAAAGTGCATCTTCCCAGAGCTCTCTGCCAGGCGGCCTCTTGTGTCCCCTCAAATCTCAACTTGTGCACCTCCCCAGGATGGTCACAGGGACAGGGGAGGTGGCAGCCGGACTGCTGGGCGTGGCTGTGGTGACAGGGGAGGCGATGGGTGGGCCTGCTGGGTGTGGCTGAGGTGATGGGGAGGCGATGGGTGGGCCTGCTGGGCGTGGCCGAGGTGACAACGGAGGCGATGTGTGAACCTGCTGGGTGTGGCTGAGGTGACAGGGGAGGCGATGGGTGGGCCTGCTGGGCATGGCGGAGGTGACAGCGGAGGCGATGGGTGAACCTGCTGGGTGTGGCTGAGGTGACAGGGGAGGTGATGGGTGGGCCTGCTGGGCGTGGCCGAGGTGACAGCGGAGGCGATGGGTGAACCTGCTGGGTGTGGCTGAGGTGATGGGGAGGCGATGGGTGGGCCTGCTGGGCGTGGCCGAGGTGACAGCGGAGGCGATGGGTGAACCTGCTGGGTGTGGCTGAGGTGACAGGGGAGGCGATGGGTGGGCCTGCTGGGCATGGCGGAGGTGACAGGGGAGGCGATGGGTGGGCCTGCTGGGCGTGGCCGAGGTGACAGCGGAGGGGATGGGTGAACCTGCTGGGTGTGGCTGAGGTGACAGGGGAGGCGATGGGTGGGCCTGCTGGGCATGGCCGAGGTGACAGGGGAGGCGATGGGTGGGCCTGCTGGGTGTGGCTGAGGTGATGGGGAGGCGATGGGTGGGCCTGCTGGGCGTGGCCGAGGTGACAGCGGAGGCGATGGGTGAACCTGCTCGGCGTGGCTGTGGTGACAGGGGAGGTGATGGGTGAACCTGCTGGGTGTGGCTGAGGTGACAGAGGAGGCGATGTGTGAACCTGCTGGGTGTGGCTGTGGTGACAGGGGAGGCGATGGGTGGGCCTGCTGGGCGTGGCCGAGGTGACAGGGGAGGCGATGGGTGGGCCTGCTGGGTGTGGCTGAGGTGACAGGGGAGGCGATGGGTGGGCCTGCTGGGCGTGGCCGAGGTGACAGGGGAGGCGTGGGTGGGCCTGCTGGGCGTGGCCGAGGTGACAGGGGAGGCGATGGGTGGGCCTGCTGGGTGTGGCTGTGGTGACAGGGGAGGCGATGGGTGGGCCTGCTGCGCGTGGCCGAGGTGACAGGGGAGGCGATGGGTGGGCCTGCTGGGTGTGGCTGTGGTGACAGGGGAGGCGATGGGTGGGCCTGCTGGGCATGGCCGAGGTGACAGGGGAGGCGATGGGTGGGCCTGCTGGGCGTGGCCGAGGTGATGGGGAGGCGATGGGTGGGCCTGCTGGGCGTGGCCGAGGTGACAGCGGATGCGATGTGTGAACCTGCTGGGTGTGGCTGAGGTGACAGGGGAGGCGAGGGGTGGGCCTGCTGGGCGTGGCCGAGGTGACAGCGGAGGGGATGGGTGAACCTGCTGTGTGTGGCTGAGGTGACAGGGGAGGCGATGGGTGGGCCTGCTGGGCATGGCCGAGGTGACAGGGGAGGCGATGGGTGGGCCTGCTGGGCGTGGCCGAGGTGATGGGGAGGCGATGGGTGGGCCTGCTGGGCGTGGCCGAGGTGACAGGGGAGGCGATGGGTGAACCTGCTGGGTGTGGCTGAGGTGACAGGGGAGGCGATGGGTGGGCCTGCTGGGCGTGGCCGAGGTGATGGGGAGGCGATGGGTGAACCTGCTGGGTGTGGCCGAGGTGACAGGGGAGGCGATGGGTGGGCCTGCTGGGTGTGGCTGAGGTGACAGGGGAGGTGATGGGTGGGCCTGCTGGGCGTGGCCGAGGTGATGGGGAGGCGATGGGTGGGCCTGCTGGGTGTGGCCGAGGTGACAGGGGAGGCGATGGGTGGGCCTGCTGGGCGTGGCCGAGGTGACAGCGGAGGGGATGGGTGGGCCTGCTGGGTGTGGCAGGCGCCGGACTTTGGCCTCACAGGCCTGCAGAGTCCACAGACATTTATGTCTGGACTTTGGTGAGGGCATCTTTCAAAGCAGGGCTTTCAAAAGGCCCCATTGCTCATTTACCAGTTTGATCATCACATTTCCCTCCTCCCTTTTTTAAGTTTAAGAAAAGAATTTGTCAAAACAACATGAGGCATCACAGATGCAAACCTTCGAAGCTTCCTGGGCACGTGTGCCGAGCGCGGCTGAGCCTCCTGGAGCCCTGGCCGCCCCCGCCCACTCACGCTGCGTGGACCCACCCCTTCCGGAGCCACTTCTTGGCACCTGAGGGCACGAGTCGCCCAGACAACACCTGGTCTCCCCCGTCAGGACGCTGGGGCTGCGCGGGAGGGAGAACACGGGCGTGGCCCCGGGAGGAGGGCGATTCCCTGGCTGGGAGCAGGCACGAGCCGGAAGCCCGACTCCTCGGTGTGCGGCCAGGCCGCCGGGCGCCTCCTCCCTCCCACAGCCGTGTGGCCTGCCTCGGCTGACGGGCTCTGTGGGGCCCGACGACGTTCCCTCCACCCCTGACCGGGCTCGTTTGACGTTCTTGTCCTGTTCATGGGCAGGAGCCTCAATCCTGAACAACACACACTTTAGCAGAGGTTCTTGGAATAAGAATATGATCTGAGGTTTTTGCTGAGGCCTACGAGTGCCCTATTAACCTCATTTTTCATCCATTTGATGTTTTGAAATTGCCTCCTATTAACGGCTGCTCGTAACACACGTTGGCTAAGGGCTGCGGGGGTCCAGCAGGGTGGCACACAGACAAAGCCCCTGCCGGGAGGGTAGGGAGCGCCGCTTTCTGGGCTGGCTGCCCAGGGCCACCCTGGCTGAAAAGCAGGGGATGGTTCCAACTGCAGATAGCAGGCAGATGGGCAGGGGTGCAGTGGGCAGGCATGCAGGTGTGCAGGTGTGGGGAGGGCAGGCATGCAGGTGTGTAAGTGTGCAGGTGGGCAGGCATGCAGGTGTGCAGGTGTGGGGAGGGCAGGCATGCAGGTGTGTAAGTATGCAGGTGGGCAGGCATGCAGGTGTGTAAGTATGCAGGTGGGCAGGCATGCAGGTATAGGGAGGGCAGGTGTACAGGTGTGCAGGTGTGTAGGGGTGGGTGTGCAGGCGTGTAGGTGTGCAAGTGTGCAGGTGTAGGGAGGGCAAGCATGCAGGCGTGCAGGTGTACAGGTGTGCAGGTGTGTAGGTGTGCAAGTGTGGGTGTGCAGGCATGTAGGTGTGCAAGTGTGCAGGTGTGGGGAGGGTAGGCATGCAGGTGTGCAGGTGTGCAGGTGTGGGGAGGGCAAGTGTGCAGGTGTGTAAATGTGCGGGTATGCAGGTGTGTGGGTGTGCAGGTGTGGGGAGGGCAGGTGTGCATGTGTGCATGTGGGTAGGTGGGTAGGTGGCAGGTGGACAGACATGCAGGTATGGGGAGGGCAGGTGTGCATACATGCATGCAGGTATCCCAATGTGTGGGTATGCAGGTGTGCAGGTGGGCAGGCTGCAGGTGTGGGGGAGCAGCAGGGCATGCAGTGTGGCTGAAGCTGGAGGAGGCCAGGGCAGAGGAGGGGCCAGCCCTTGCCTCAGCAGGGAGGTCTTGTAGACTGTGGCTGGACTTCTCTCCAGTGGTTCCTGATTTCTTTTAACAGTTTGCCTGAATCAGGATCCACATATGGTCCACACATATCAGTGTGGTGACTCATCTTTTAAATCACTTTAAAAAATTATTGTGGTAATGTATATACACCATAAAATTCCCCATTTTAACCATTTTTCAATATTTACAATCCAGTGGCATTTAATCACACTCACAGTCTTGTGCCGCTGTCACCATGATTTATTGCCAAGGCCTGTTCATCACTCAGAGAGAATCTCTGAACCCATTAGACAGAGGTCCCTGTCCCCTTACCCCAGCCCTCGAAATCTCTAACTGCTCCCAATCTCTAGTAGTGTGCTTATTCTAGGTATTTCCTAGAAGGGAAATCCTGACTTAAGTTTTCAAAGGATCACTCTGGTAATTGTGGGGAGGCTGGACTGCAGGGATGAGAGTGGACCCAAAGGGCAGCATGAGGGGATGGCCACTGGACAGTGGGGGAAGGAGGGCAAGAAGGCCCAGGCTTGGCGCTTGTTCCGAAGGCAGGGCCAGCAACCTCTGCTGGGGGCCGGGTGTGGGGTAGAGAACGAGCGGGGGAGGGGGCCGTTTGAGGAGCAAGGGCAGGTGTAGGACGTGGGAGCCAGACGGGCCGGCTCCTGGCAGGGGAGGGCTCACTGGGAATGAACACCTTCTCTGGGCGGCTGCAGCAGCTTCCTGCTGGTCTCTGCTCCCATAACACATACAAACTTTCTAGAGCTGGTTTAGTTTTCTCCTTCCCCGTCCCCAAAGAGTAATAGGTCCCTGTGGCAGTTTGAGATTATTTATGAATTCCAAAATGAGATCATGTTTGTAAACTGGTCTGCTCCTCTGGGCATGATGCCCTTTGATCCCCTTGATTGTATTAGATTCAGCTGACAAGTCTTCGAATAAATTGTTTAACATATGTTAATTTTAGGGCTTTGATTTGACTAGTTCCATTGCCTTTAGACTAATCCAAGCCAGCCTTGTGGCTTTCAGGCCTCAGCTCACCTCACCACCACCCCCAGCCATTTCCTGCCCTGCATTCACCCCTTATCATGCGGCCCCCTGCCATCATTTATGCTGCTTCACTTCTGCCTGCTTGTATTGGTCAGCCAAAGGGGTGCTGATGCAAAATATTGGAAATCTGCTGGCCTTTATAAAGGGTATTTATTTGAGGTAGAAGCTTACAGTTACCAGGCCATAAAGCATAAGTTACTTCCGTCACCGAAGTCTTTTCCCATGTGTTGGGGCAAGATGGCTGCCAACATCTGCTAGGGTTCAGGCTCCCTGGGTTCCTCTTTTCCTGGCGCTCTGTTTCTCTCCGGGCTCAGCTCTTGTGTTTTCTCCACAAGGTTAGCTGCAGACTATTAGGCAAATGGTTTGTTTCTCTCTGGGCTCAGGATTCCTTTCTTCCCAGGGCTTGCTTCCCAGGGCTCCAGCTCAAGACTCAAGCAACAAAAAACTCCAACATCAAAGGTCCATCATCAAAGCGCCAACATCAAAAGCTCCAGTTCTGTCCTTTTCTATGCCTTTTATCTGTGAGTCCCCACCACCAAGGGGTGGGAACTCAACACCCTACCGATGTGGCCCAATCAAAGCCCTAATCATAATTTAATCATACCTAGGTACAGACCAGTTTACAAACATAATCCAATATTTCTTTTTGGAATTCATCAATAATATCAAACTGCTATACTACTCAAGAGCATTTTGGACCAAATTCACATCCACAAGTTATTTCTTGAACAAAACTGGACTTGTACCTTCTTCAGTTCCATCTGATTTTTTAGATTTATGAATCTTTAAATAATAAATAAAATTTTTATATATCACTATGTTGTTTTCTTAATGCAATATCTCCATTACTAGATTATGCACTGTTCCAGATTTTTAGACCCTTATTAAATGATTTGAATCATGTTGATGAGTAAAGTTAGGAAGAATTAGGAGAGGAGTTACGAAGAAGACAAGCATCAAAATGCCTCTGATTGCTGTTGTTGCTGGAAGAGGACCACCAGAATGTGTCCTCTGGAACCTGGAATAGGGGAGCCCTCTGTTTCAGAGGCTCCTCTGTCTCCTGCGCAGGTAGATTTGTCAGGAAAGTAGTTGTGGTTATGAATGTGAGAGGAAATCATGTGTCTTCTGGCAGAGGCTCTTGAGAGCCAGTGCTCTCCTTCATCTTTTTCTTTCCCAGCTGCAGTGACCCTGGAAGGCATGTTTTGATATATAGATGGCAGAATGGGTAGGACCAGAATCCGGACCCCCAGGTGGGACCAGAGTCCAGACCCCTCAGGTGGAGGATGGCCTGCCAACTCACATCAGACATTGTAAGAAGGAGAAACAAATGGTGGTTGTGGAAGTTTGGTCATTTTATGAATCCCCAATGGAGAAAGTTTCTGTTTGTAAATTAATCTAGTCGTCTGGGTGTGATACCCCTTGATTGCATTAAATTCAGTTGAGGGTTCTTTGATTAGATTACTTGATAAGATCGCTTTAGGGTTTTGATTACACTACGTCAGTGAGGGCTGACTCAGGTTGAGTCTCCACCACTTTGCTGGGTGTGATATAAATGGACTCACATGGGCAGAGCGGCATATTTGATTCTGCAATGTGAGAGAGAGGATTGCTTAAGCACGAAGCCCCCAAGAGGCTGCGCCCACGGAGCAGCTCAAGAGGAAACCAGCCCTGCTGGATGCCTGACAGCTCACGGCTGACCTTGGGAAGAGAGTAGAACAGCCGAGACTGATATGGGACCTCTGTACAGAGACCTGCCCTGTTCCTGGTTGCTCAAAGCAACCAACAGATTGTAGATTCTGGAGGGGAAGGCAGAGGCCTCAGCAGAGACTGGTGGTCATCTTGCTTCCATACATGGCAGCTGACTTGGGTGAGAAAACACCTCTTAGAGTGACTTCAGCTGGACTTTTCACGGCCTTGGAACTGTAAGCTTTTACGCCAAATAAACATCCTTTATAAAAGCCAAACATTCCTTGTACTTTGCATTGGTACCACTTTGGCAAACCAAAGCATGGTTCTGTTGCACCTCAGCCTAGCGTGACTACTATTTCTTCCCAAACGAAGCCAGAGTAATCTGCACACAAGGGGTTTGTTAGTAGCTGCCTAAGAGCACCAAGTAAGAAATGGTCCAGACACCAGATTTTAGGTGACTCAGGGAGGTAGAGCTGTGATGTACTGTGTGTCAGAAGTGGGGTATAAGAAGATGAAGAAGAAGATGGCCTTATTCTTAGGAGAGGGATCTGCTTCTGAACAGAAGAGCACCTGGGTCTTCTGGAAGATGTACCTGGACTGTGGAGACGGACGTGCCAGGCTGTCCTGGGCAGATGCCGCTATGCATTCAGGTCAGGTAGCTTCCTGTTTACGTTACGAATCTTTGCTTGCTGCAGGCCTTCTGATAACATTTGATTTGTCATTACTTTGTTCAAAATAGGAAAAGGCCCTCATGTGCTATCACATGTATTAGCCAGCTGAGTTGACAGAATTCCCATTGTAAATTAATTCTTTGGCAATCTAATTAATTTTATCAACATTTGTAAGTCATTAAGTCCACCCCAGGAGCTCAGCATGCTGTTGAAATCAGATGGAGCTCGGATCTGGGGGCCACGGGCAGGCCCCCTGGTGAGGGCTTTCGCAGACACTGCCACTAGCACTGCAGGGGCTGGGAGAGGTGTGCATTGTGCAGCAAGTCCTTCACATGTCACTTTTAGAGGCTTCCAGGAACAGGACTGGTTGGGAAACACAGTTAGGGATGTATTCAAGATCTAACAAAAGTCTTAGGGGCAAGTTTGGGGGCAAAAAAACACCATTAGAGAATCTTCTCCTTGAGAATAAGAGGAATATTTAATTGAAAAACTTACTGGCCCAGTTTAGCTCACTTAAGTGCACTTTGAGAGGAAAGTTATGCAAACACACGGTAATTCTACCATTTCCCTCAGGAAACGAAAAGACAATTTTGGACTATCAACAATTTGTATATATGCAGCAATGTGTTAGAAAAGTACCAACAAATCCATGTGTCTATAAATAATTGGTTGTCAAGTATGCGCTCACCACTGCCACCTGGGTTGCTGCGGTGAGTTGGCGCTCTGTACCTTAGAAAGCATGTTCTTAATCTTGATTCACTCCTGTGAATGCGAACCACGGTGAATGGGAACTTTCGATGAGCACTTCAGGTAAGGTGTGGCCCCCCTCAATCAGGGTGAGTCTTAATCCTATTACTGGAGTCCTTTACAAGCAGGGGAAATTAGACAGAGTGAGACGGTAGGAGAAGGAGCCAGAAGTCAAGGGAACCCAGGAACCAGGGGAGGCTGTGCCATGCTTGCCACATAACAGAAAAGCCCAGGAGCAAGGATCACTGCGGTCAGCCCAGAATGTCACGATCTGCAGGGCGAGAGCATGTCCTTGATGACACCTTGATTCTGGGAGCCAATAAATTCCCATTGTTTAGGCCAACCCATTGCGTGGTATTTGCTTCAGCAATCAGGATACAAAACAGCTGCATTTGCATTATGGTAGTCTTTGGTAACAAACTCCAGGGCTAGAACCCACTGTGCAAGGTAAGGGCATCATTAGTTCCATTTTGATCTTGGTTTCATGAACACAAAATGGTAACCATGAGTTGCATGAAAGCACAAGAATGGCTTGTTCTAATATACTCGGTAGAACTCTACACCATACCATGACAAACCTGACTGGCTAGAGTAGGCTATTTTGTAGAAAACGTTAAAAAACTAGTTTCTGGGAAACTATTCCTTATTGATTCACGGCAGTGTTTTGGATATTAAATTGCATTGTTGAATTTTTTTTTTTTCAGAGCGACTTTTTGTAAATGTCCTAACCATGTCCACTTGGTCTTGCTGCGTGCTCTGTGAAATAGGTCACATTCCTCTTTGGTCACTTCTGTAGACATGATTATGCTTAAATCTGCCGATGGTTTCAAAGGTAGCTCTGTTGACGGTGGCTCCAGGGTGGATCTGGGAGGCTTTTTATACTGTGCATGTGCGGAATTGTTCCTTGGGTGAGCAGCTGTACCTGAGATCTGAAGTCACCCTTGGTGAATTCCTTTTGGCCTGTTCCAGGGGACTCCATGCCACGTGGTTGTCCATCTGGAAGATCCAGAGAGCACTAGAGGACAGGGGAGACCACTGGAAATAAAGACCTTGGGTTTCTCAAGCTTGGGAAATGTCTAAAGCTCAGAAAGCTGGTGGGAAGACAAACCTTACAGGAAGGAAGCAGTACAATCAGATTCATTATACCTTGCTTTACCATCCTTCAGGTGGGTAAGGTAGTTAATATTATTGAATAAAGAAATGGAAATTCACAGGGGTTTAATGACTGTTGAGAAATTATTACATCTTGGATTTGAACCTAAGACCCTTTCCACTGTGGGAGGGTCTCAGGTGGTGGTAACTCCCTAGACTGTTACTGGGCTGCAATTGTAGGAGGCAGGGTGTGTTCCCATGCGTGCGGCTCCGGAGAAACCAGGAGCGCAGCTGCAGCAAGGGCCTGGCTGGAGCCTGTGACGAAGGTCATCAAGAATATCATGATGCTCAGTGCCCAGCGCCGAGAGCCCAGGTGCTTCACTCATTCCAAGGGCCCCTGTGATGGTCAGGCTACTGGGTCAACTTGGCCAGGTAATTGTGCCCAGTTGTTATGTCAAGGAAGTACTGGGCTAATTGTAATACAAGGATATTTATGGACTTTAGTCACCAGTGATTTTACTGCATAGATGGTTAATTACATTTACATCCATCAGGGAGATTGCCATCAGCAATGAGTGATGCTTTATCCAATCGGTTGAACGCCTTAAAAAGAGAAGTGATTTCAGCATTCAGGGAGAATTTCCCAGCTCGTCTTTGGACAGCCAGCGTCTCCCGGAAACTCATCAAGGACCTTCAGTGGACTTTCATCGGAGCCTGGCTGCACCTGCCTGCGGAACCTGGACTGTGCATCCCCACGGTCACGTGAGAGACTCTTATAAAATCGCATACTATTGACAGATACCTCCTGTTGATTCTGTTTCCCTAGAGAACCCTGAGTAGTACAGCCCCTGTCAACATACCCAGCAAGGCTCGTTCAGGAAGTAGCAGGGCAGAGGCTCAGGGAAAGGCCACCACTTCCAGGTCAGGGAGGCTCCAGGCCACCGAGACAGGTGGCAGACCTGCCACCACAGACCTGCCCGACCCAGAGCCCTCCTCTGCCTTCCTGGCTTCACTCTGCAGCATCGACCGAGTGCACCAAGTGATGCCAATGGGACCAGGCTGTCGGCTGTTTCAAGTTTCTGTGCCACCTGCCCACACTCTCCCCTTTGAAGGTGGGTCCGGCCAGCTCGTCACAGAAGTGTGTGCTGTGTAGGTGGCAGAGTTCTGTTTCTGATGAAAATCTGAGCTAAGGTTAGGCTGCAACAGTCCCCTCCAGGTGCATAGCATCATTTTGTCTACAGTATCATTTGTGGCTAATGACACCTTTTCTTCACTATGTTCTCCAAGAATCCAGATACACAAGGGCCTTTGGAAGAGTGGGCTAATGATTTCAGACTGCGCTCATGAACCATTGTTTGGGATAGTTTCCTGGTCTCTCCACACCAGCCCCATCCTCAGACTAATATCTAACAGCAATCTAGGAAGCCAAATTCTTTCCCTTAAAATGAATGTCTAAATTGCTGTGAATTAGGGAAGTGGACTTGGCCCAGTGGTTAGGGTGTCCGTCTACCACATGGGAGGTCCGCAGTTCAAACCTTGGGCCTCCTAGACCCGTGTGGAACTGGCCCATGTGCAGTGCTGATGCATACAAGGAGTGCCGTGCCACACAGGGGTGTCCCCACATAGGGGAGCCCCACGCGCAAGGAGTGCACCCCATAAGGAGAGCCGCCTAGCACGAAAGAAAGTGCAGCCTGCCCAGGAATGGCGCCACATGCATGGAGGGCTGACGCAACAAGATGACGCAACAAAAAAAAAGAGACACAGATTCCCGTGCTGCTGATGGCAACAGAAGCGGACAAAGAAGACGCAGCATGTGGACACAGAGAACAGACAACTGGGGTGGGGGGGAGGGGAGAGAAATAAATAAATAAAATAAATAAGTAAATTGCTGTGAATTAGGAGAAATGAGGATATTGTGGGAATGACCTGTAGGATCTACTGCTGATGTCAAGTGTCCAGTTCCTGTGGCTAATGGTGAGAAAGGGAAAGAAAAGAGGTGCCTAGGAGGCAAGAGGAGGCTTTTTTGTGTGATGCTACAAATTGTTTTTATATTTGCAGAAATAAAGGAGAGATGATTCATATGGAAATATATAGAAATAAATATTGAGTAGGGCAATTTTAACCAGTGAAACTTTTTGATGCATTTGGGTTAGTAAACCAAATAGGATTCTTTTTTATATAAAGCCTGAAGGCATTGAAAGGTAGATGAGAAAATAAAATCAATAAACCCTTGATTTAATCAATCCTCTATTTCTAACAACCAGTTTAGAGGAAAACAAGAAACAGAGGAACATGTTAAAAGACATCATTTGGTGCAATCAGCAAAGATAAAGGAAACTATGAAGAACAAATGATTGGACTTCTTCATTAACAACCACACAAATGGGAGAGAGAAGATGTAAGAGAGAGCAACTAATTTTAATGTATGGACCTTACTTGGATCACAGTTCAAACTATGTAAAAATGGTGAGATAACGTTGCGACATCCCAGTAGCAGTGCGCTCCCCTAGCATTAGATTGTGGGCTCTAACATCAATTCCTGGTAAAAGAACCAAATCTAGGATTGGGACTTGAAATATACAATATGAATTTAGAAAATGTTGCCATATGAGATAGCTGAGAAGGTATCAGAGTCATTAGGGTCACATTAAAATAACTCAGGAGCCAACCTGGACAAAGTTGGGAGAATTGGAATGGCAATAAGAATAATTACTGCATTGGAGGGAAACAACTCAAATATGCTTAAATTCAGTTCATAGTGATACTTGAAAAAGTAAATAATAGTTGGTCATCATTGGAGGATGCTAAGGAACCAACTCATTATTTGAAACATGAGAAGGTATCAGGTATATCCTCTACCACAGGATAACCAAGCAGCATGTGGGGGAAGTTTTTCAGTGTAGAAGTATTCCATCCTCTAATTGAAGAAGACTAGCACCATACATGAACTGATGGGTCCAGGCATTGGATATCAGTGAATTACTAACATCACAAAATTAGAGACAACCAGAAATTGTACACGTCTCAAAGGAAGAGAATAACTCCCCAAGGCATTCCTTAACAAAAAATATCAAACCTGAATCTGACTGAGTCTCCAGATCCAACTACCAGTTTATAGGAGATACAGAGGACGTGGAAGCATGTGAAAGTACACCATGGGGGTGTGAGCCCTCAAATCCAGAGGATGGGAAACGTCACAGGACAAAAATCTCAATCTTTAGGAAATACATGGCAAGGAAAAAATGAGGGTTGAGGAAGGAATCTATCTCCTATAAAGGAGACTTAAGGGAACTTAATCACAATGTGTGATCTTCAGATTCTATTTTTTTAAAACTGTCTTAATTTTAAAAAACTGGAAAAACATTTATGACATTTATGAGACAAAGAAATTTGAACATTGTCAAAGGAATTTTTATTTTTTGCATGTGGTGTTGGAATCGCGGCTATGCAAGAATCTTTGTCTTTTATAGTTACACATTGAAATATTTGCAGAAGTGATGTGGAGTCTGGTATTTGCTTCAAAAGCAGACACAGGGAGCAGGGAGAAGTCAGGGGCTTCTGGGGATGAGGCAGGATGGACCATGAGCTAAAAGCTGTTGTGGCCAGGTGGTGAAGATGTAGGAGTCAGTGTGTCGTCTTGTCTACATTGGCATATGTTTGAAATTCTCCATAATAAAAAGTTTAATGAAAGGGAACTCTGAACACCAACTTATATTTCATTATATTGAGGAGTTGTTACTTTTTATGTATGATAATGATAACCTGGATATACATATTTAAAAAGATGAAATGGTTTCTGGACTTTGCTTCAAAATTATTGGAGTGGGAAGAAGAGATGGAGGTAAAAATGAAATAAAAACGGCCATTGTTATGTATGTTTGAAAATTTCCTAAATTAAAAGTAACAAAGATAGGGTAGGCTGTACTTAAAAAAGAAAGAGGATTGTAACACAGAATAGTTTAAAAATGTCTTGTTTTTGTGACTAATTTAAAAGAAATCCAAATGTTCATTTCTATTATTAATATTTCTCATGCTAAAGTTTTGGGTCATCAAAAACAAACCTTAACATGAATCCAGTTAAAGTGAAATGAAAAGAATATAAATCTGATGATATTAAAGAATCTTTCTTTATAGGCTTCTGCGGTGGTTTGGAGCTATGTACCCCAGAAAAACATGTTCTTACTCTCACTTCATTCCTGTAGGGCCTTTCGATGAGGCCACTTCAGTTAAAACCCATCTCAATGAGAATGGGCCTATTACTGGAGTCCTTTATAAATGGAATGAAATTCAGACAGAGAGAGAAAAAAACACAGAGGGAGCAACCAGAAACCAAAAGCCAATGGAACTTGGAAGAGCAAGGAGGGGCCAGGAGAGGCGGCGCCCTGCAACCCCATGTGCGAGAAGGGCTTAGGACTGAGGGTTTCCAGCCGGCAGCCCCAGAGCACCCGTCTCCTGGAAGAAAGCGCTGCCTTGATGATGCCTTGACTTGGACTCTCCTTAGCCTCAAAACCATGAGTCGATAAATTCCCATTGTTTAAGCCAGCCCTTTGCATGGCATTTGGTTGAGCCAAGGACACTGAGACAGCATTCTATAATAACACAAGGAATTTCTTAACCCATTCCCTGACGCTAAATCATGCGAAGGTCGGTAGAGCTATTGTGTGTGAGCAGCTAAAGAAAAGATGGTCTAGTGTCTTTCACATAAACTGCATGCACAATTGGTTTCCAAGCGTAAACCTGAAGTTCATCAGTTAGACCTTGAAACTCATATGTGAAAAATAAGTCAAATTGCGCATTACAAAAGAGAAAAGATAAACCTTCATTTAGTTGAGCTTTGAAGTGAATTGAAGGAAGATAAGGATATTTCATCAAAATAGTAGGAGATACAAAAGAGAAAATGACTTGATTGTATAAGGAGTTAGGCTCTGGACATGAGGAAGTAAATAGAGTGTGATAGGAAGGAGAAATTGGCAGTTTGGTAAAATTGAACTCAAAACCTCTGGCTTTCAGATGTCCTCAGAAGCACTGTGTTGACATTTGGATGGCTTGTTCAATCTCCTTCTGACCCTCCTTCTAGCTGAAAGAATCTGGACATATGCCAGTTGCCCTTGCAGCTAGGATTAATGAGAATTAGGTTCCTCCGAAAGGTGCTAGATACTTCTCCTTGCACCGCTCCTCCCCCCATTGTCTATTGAGTTACTATGGCGATTCCGAAATATATATTTCACAATCCCTATTCCAGGACTGGCACCCAAAGCTCAGAGAAGGTGAATAACTTGGCATCACATGGTGTTTAAGTGGCAGACCCAGCACTGTAACCCACATTTATCCGACTTCGAGTGAGCTTTCAGAAACACACACATGCAGGTTGTCAGTAACAATCAAAGTCTAACCCTATCACTAAAGGATTGAGTGGGAGTGAAGCGAGACACAGGAGGATTTCTTTATTCTTTCCTGGTGATCACCTGGCAACGTGCCCACCTTTTTGACAGTTAAAAGGGAAAAACCACAAAGTGTCAGTGAGCAGAAGGAACAGAGGCTGCAACAAGGAGCTGGTGGGGCTGGAAGCAGGGGTGGAAGAGCCACGTGGCGCTGGAATTTTGGTGTTGGCAGCATTAGCGGCTGTTGTTGTCGTGAGCCTGCCGCTAGTGCTCAGAAGCAGGGGCACAGACTTTAAGTCCCTGTGCCCCTGCTATTCAAAGAACAATGGCATCACTTCTCCCTGTCTGGTCAGCTCTGCACATCACTCTTCATTCTCTAACGGATCTCTCACTCTACAGTGAAGGAGGACACTTCTGTTCTCACAAACCCCGGAGCTCAGCCAGGCTGTAGGACTAGGCTGGGCATGGCACCTGTCAGCCACTGACTCCAGTCTCCTGAGCTCTGTTCTGCAACTGCACGGTCTCTGAAGCCTCGACAGTTGACTCCGTGGCTAGTCGTCCACTCTGGGACGGACTCGTGGTTTGGGATTGCAGGTCTGCAACTTACTGTCTGTCTGATTCTGACCAAGTTCCTTAACTCTTTAAACCTCAATTTCCTTATCTCTAAAACTGGGGTAAAATAATAATACTTCGTAAGTTTAGGATGCTGATAATTGAGTTGTCTAAACATGGCAGGTGCTTAATTCATGGTATCTATTAATTCAGCTACAAACAACGTGAAATGTGGCCAATGCATCAACTTACTTGAAGAAGCTGTTGAGAAACTAGGTGAATGTCAAAGTATATTTTTAATGCACCAGACACCTTTTTCATTAAGAAAGTCCCTTGTAAACATACTCAAAGCAGTCCTGTTCCTTGCAAATGAAGTACTGTGTTTTGGCGTAGAGTGGTCTGAGCCAGTCACTCTTTGGTGTTAAAAACCAAAACCAAAACAGAAACAACAAACAATTGGTGTTTGATCTCAGTAACTCGGATCTGAGGCACTTTGGATAATCTGAATTAGAAATAATTTCCTCTTAAGAAGAGCCCATCAACCTAAGGAGTCATGTTAGAGCAACTCTTAGTTGTACATTTGTGGAGTGTTAAATACTCATAAACATTATTCTGAACAGCTTGGTTGTCCTTAGACTTAGAGGTGTCAGAGAAATTTTATCCTGTCCTCTCCATTTTCACAAACATTTTTGTTTATTTAAAAGTAATTCACACAACACTGAGAACTTAAGTTGTATGTTTTTAAAGTTCCAGAGGGAATGATTGTCTGAGGTTCTCTTCCATTTGTATTTACAGAGCATTTCACAAAGTACCTGGAACTGAAACTCCATGTGATTGATAATTGGCAAAAATCTATGCCACTGGAAGTCAAAATGAATATATTTTCAGTGAAATGTTTTGTGTAAAGTGGTAGTACAGTGCTTGTCTCATAGTTGGCATTCAGTAAATATTAGTTCCTTTTGAATATTGACTGGTGCTTTAGTTTGATGATTCTAACTCATGCTCAGAAGTATCATTTTCTTCACTTTCCAAGGGATTTGTAAGTTTACTTTCTTGCTATCCATTGGCTATTGAGACTCTATCAGCTGTGGATAATCCAAATCTGATGTAACTGCAGGTGAAGCTGAAAAGACTGGAGTGAAATGGAATTTTCCTCTACTGCCCTCCACCAGATCATATCATGTTTCAAATAAGTTTGCCCTGAGGCTAGAAGTCAGAGCATCCACTTGCCTTTCCTTGCTGTTCACTTAGTCATTGGTTAATTCATTCATCAGGTATCTGGGCAGTAGTCAGATGCCTTACCTGTCCCCTTCCCCACCTATAGAGTGATCTTCATGCCCAAATATTTACTTTAGCAAGAAATAGGGTAAAGCACTTCATCGCATGACCATTGGGCCTTGGAGACGGTCCTGTGGTGAACTGTGGTCCACCCCTGTACTAGCCAGGGTTCTCTAGGCAAGCAGAACCAACAAGAGAGATCTGCCGATAGTAAGAGATTCTATCAGAGTCTCTCACAAGACCATGGGGACGCCCAAGTCCAGGTTCCGCAGGCAGGAGCAACCAGGGGCTCCAATGAAAGTACAGTGAAGGTTCTTGATGCATTCTTGGAGACGCTGGCTTTCCAAAGATGAGCTGGGAAATTTTCCCTCAATGCTGTCATCACTTTCCCTTTTAAGGGATTTAACTGATTGGGTTAAGCGTCACTCTTGCTGATGGCAATCTCCCTGACTGATGTCATTATAATCAGCTATCTATGATTTACCACTGCAGTAAAGTCAATGGTGACTAAAGTTCATAAACGCCCTTGTATTACAGTTAGCCCAGTGCTTGCTTGACCAAACAACTGGCGCAATTACGTGGCAGAGTTGACACAATAGTCTAACCATCACAACCCCCAAATCCTGTCCCCCCAGGATCCTCAGAACATGACACTGTTTGGAAATAGGGTCTTTGCAGATGTCAGTGAAGATGGCACCCTACAAGCCAAGGAATGTCAGGGTGCCGGCAACCACCAGGAGACAGGAGGCGGCGAGGAAGGGCCCTTCCCTAGAGCCTGCTGACACCTTAACTGCAGACTTCAGCCTCCAGGACTGCGAGAGGATGAATTCCTGTTGTTTTCAGCAGTGTGTGGTAATGTGTTCTGGCAGCCCTAATGAACTGAGGCAGAGACCAAAGTGAAAAAATATTCCTTGTCCCCTGGGGATTAGGTGCAGATGAAGGGACAATTCAGCTGCTACTTGTGTCACAGCACTGACCGCAGTCAGGCTCCCCGGATGGACCTGCTCCTGCCCCTTCTTGTAGTAGCTGTCTGACGACCAGAGACGCTTGGTGAGTGAACAACTCATGCCAGGAGGCGGGATAACAGCCTTTCCAGGTAGGGCACAGCTGTAGGCACACACACAGCAGTCTCCCACGCAGGACATTTCAGATAAGCCCTCCAGGCCCACTGGAGATTGGGAAGTGAAGCCTAGTCTTGTTCTGAGAGTTGACTGTGTGGTGGTTGGTTTCCGAGAAGGTCTTCTGCTCTCCAGGCTGCCCTGCACGTGGGTCTTCTCCTTGGTCATCTGGGGATCGCAGCGTCCAGTTAGGAAACTGGCCTTGAGACTTTTGTCAGGAGTCAGGGGCGGGTGCCCCCTTGACCTATGAGATAAGAACACAAACAACCCAGCTGAGGCAGGAATGGAGTTTGTTCTGAGGCCTAATTCAGTGTGAGGAGATGCCTGGTACACACAGGGCGACTCGTAAAAAGCCGAGATGGAGCACTCTCGTCCTCTGCTGGGTGGTGGGGTCAGGGTGCAGTTTTGCAGACAGAAGTGCTGAGAGACCACAGCTCGCTACCAGCGGTTGGGGAGAATCTGGCTGGTTCTTCCATGAACAAGAAGCAGCCTTGGTAGGAGCTGAAGGGCTTTGGAAATCAGCTAAGAACAGGCAGCAGAAAACTTACAGCCGGGTGCTCCCGGGCTGAGCTTCTGTGGAGCTCTGTAGCTGGGGCTGGGAGACTGGGCTTCCAGATGGGGACAGCAGACCCGGGGAGGCCACTTACACTGTCCCAGCAGGCGTCTCAAGTCAGCCAGGGCACTTTTTCCTGCTAAGATTCACACTCCTTCTATTTTGAGGTCTACAAAACTGGGAATGCTGCCTCTCTCTGTGATATCCTACCTGTCTGACTGGAATAAATTAAAAACCACAAGGCAACAAGAGAATGGTATCAATCAAAGGGTGTCATTCTCCCTTATTTCTGCTTTACTGGTATGGAATAAAGAAAAGTGAAGTTTATCTTGGTGAGTTCATCATGATGCAAGGACTGGCCTTCTGAAGTTTTGCTTTTTGCTTGCTGAGGGTAGGGTCGATTTCAGTGACAGAATTACACTAATCAAGCTTTAAGGAAACTAATGTACAAACAGAATGCCAGTTAATGTTCAGCGAGTACTGTATTCACACTAATGTGACCTGGACATTATCATCCTGGGAAGTAAGATGATAATTAGAAGGGCGCTTGGCAATTATGGAACCAGAAGTAAAGGAATCAGCTGCGTGAATTCTTTCATTCATTTATTCTCCTGAGCATTCTACATTGAAGTCAAGGTGTTTGTTTCATCATGGCAATGGAGACAGATGATAAATAAGGCAACAATGAACAGACAAGGTAAATTAAAATAGTATCAAGTGGTATGAAGTGTAAGACACGGGGCGTTGTGATAAAGGATGAATCAAATGTCTAATGGTGGTAGCCTTGTTAGCTGATCAGCCTTTCTAAGACTGGAAAGTTTCAGAAGCAGAGTAGCAAAGAGGAGGGGCCAGAGCAGACCCTTTTGGATGGGTCAGTACGTCCTACACTGGGAACAGTGCTAAGGTGCGTGAGCTCTGCAGAGAGCGCAGCCTGCCTGCGCCACTTGCATCCGCTCAGCAAGGTTGGTTTCTTTTTAACCAATCAATTATATTGATGCATATTAATAAAACTTACAATTCATTCAAAGTATACACTCAATGATATTTGGTATAATCACAAAGTTGTGCATTCATCATTTCAATTATTAGAACAGTTTCATTACTTCAATAATAATAACAATAAACAAAAAACAGACAAACAAGAAAATTCCTTACCCATCAATTTCTCTGTTTCCCCTGCTGTACATAGCTGCTATTTCTGGCTATACTTGCACAATTATTTATTTGCTTAGTAAGCAGTTTTTCTTGAGATCTATTCACATACTATATGATCTATCCAAAGTGCATAATCAATGACTTTCAGTATAATCACAATTTTGTATATCAATCATCTCAAACATTTTGGAACAATTTCATTACTCCAAAAAGAAAGACTCCACATCCCTTAGCATTCCTTCCTCAGACCTACATAACCAGAAATCTAATTTCATCTTTATAAATTGATTTATATTTCCATTTTATATAAGTGGAATCATACAATAAGTGGTACTCTGTGTCTGGCCGCTTCCACTTAGTATAATTATTTTGGTTGTTTGAAGTTAAAATTTTGTTGTATTAACTTACATTTGTTCAGCTTCAAAGAAAAATGGTCTTATATAAGCAACTCTACCCATATTCATATTTCACATAATATATTTATATTTCACATAATGTATTTAGTTCACAATAGGGTAATACAGTATTTGTCCCTCTGTTTGTGACTCGCTTCACTCAGCATGAAGTCCCCAGCTTCAGCTCGTGGTCATGCGCGTCATGACCTCACCTGTCACTCTGCAGCTCTTCCTGCAGGTCTGCGTGCCCAGCACGGCTCCAGGGCTGGGCCAGGCCGGACAGTGCGAAGCGCAGGCAGAGAGCGAACGACGCATAGGGGAGCAGAGCTGGGTGAGCGACTATTCTGGGAGGACAATTTATTTATGCACAGCCTTTCCAAGGAGGCGACAGAGGGAAAAGAGGGTGCGTCTGAGAAGAGCTTTCAGGCAAAGGGCCGGAGGTGGGTGCTCGCCCGGCCTGTCTGGGGAGGCCGGGAGGCCCTGGGCCGGAGCGGCCGGCAGGGGCCGAGAGAGAGAGGCGGCCCCGGAGAGCCCTGCTGGCTGGGAGAGGCTGCAGACTGCACTCAGGCGGGTGGGAAGTCCTGGGGCTTTGGCCGGGGCATGTGGTGCCCGGGCTTTACTCTGAGAGGGTGCAGCCCGGCCCTGGCGAGGCCAGCACGGGCCACAGAGGAGGCAGGGAGGCAGGGGAGGCGTGCGGAGCTGGGCCGCAGGGTGTGCAGAGCCCAGGCGGGTTCTGGGTAAAGAGGCTGCTTCGTGCAGCCCGGGCGGCCGTCTCTTCTGCTCTCCCGCTCACCGCCGTGACCTCTCACCGTCCCGACGTGGCAGGGTCCCTGGCCTTGGGGCCATCAGGCCTGCGAGGGGCTGGGCCATTGCTGCCGGTGCTTTCTTGGCTGCTCGAGCTCCTGGCAGGGCGACGTCTGCCCTGGAAGCCTCCCTCCGGCTCCGGCCAGCCCTGCCGCCAGGTTCCAGCGAGGGCCTGGCATTCGCTTGCCGCCAGCTCTGAAGTGCAGCACTACGGCCATCCTGTGCCTCCCGCCGTGTCCAGAGCCTGCTCTGATGAGTGTCAGCAACCTCTGGAGGTTTCCGGAAGCTCCTTGGCCACACGCTCAGAGAACAGGGTGGGATGAGCCTGGCATCTACCCAGCTCCAGGGAGAGGAGAGAGTGGCGGCAAGTCCACCCCCCAGCCCAGGGGACGGCAGCAAGTCCACCCCCAGCCCGGGGGACGGCGGCAGGTCCATCCCCAGCCCGGGGGACGGCGGCAGGTCCACCCCCCAGCCCGGGGGACGGCGGCAGGTCCACCCCCCAGCCCGGGGGACGGCTCCTGGGCTCATCAGCTGCTCTTGGGAGAAGAATTAGGAAAACTTTTAAAGTTTGTTAGAGTCCAGTCAGGTGAGAAGAGCGGTCTTTTGAAATATATCACCGTGCTTATCACTTCCGCCTTTCCTGTAATGACCTTCTTCCCGTTGAGGACAGTACTGGAAGGGGAATATCCAGATATTAAAGCACGGATGCCGAGGAAGACTTGTCCTCAACTGGAGCATCCATCGCAGGACCGTGGGGTCTGAGCCAAGGCTGCCCAGACGGCGAGGCCCCCCAGGCCCCTTCTCTGCCCTGGACCCCTGGGAGGGCAGCCGGGTCCTCGAGACTGACCTGAGTGCCACCTCAGGAAACCAGTGCCCCGGCCGGAGGGACGATGGAGGGAGAAGACGGGCTCGTGGCTGGGCCAGACCCCAGTGCCCCAAGCCACCTCCAGGAGTGAGCAGGGTGGACCCCGGCCCCCAGGCCACCTCCAGGAGTGAGCAGGGTGGACCCCGGCCCCCAGGCCACCTCCCAGGAGTGAGCAGGGTAGACCCCGGCCCCCAGGCCACGTCCCAGGAGTGAGCAGGGTGGACCCCGGCCCCCAGGCCCCTTCTCAAGAGTGAGCAGGGTGGACCCCGGCCCCTAGGCCACCTCCCGGAGTGAGCAGGGTGGACCCCGGCCCCCAGGCCCCTTCCCAGGAGTGAGCAGGGTGGACCCCGGCCCCCAGGCCCCTTCCCAGGAGTGAGCAGGGTGGACCCGGGCCCCCAGGCCACCTCCCAGGAGTGAGCAGGGTAGACCCCGGCCCCCAGGCCACGTCCCAGGAGTGAGCAGGGTGGACCCCGGCATCCCACTGCAGTAAAGTCAGTGGTGATTAAAGTCCACAAATGCCTTTCTCTAACTGCCAGCCAGCATGGGATCATCGTCCTTCCTTCTTCCTTTTCTTCTTGTTGCTTCCTGGGAGGGAGGTGTGATGACTGCACCTTGGAATGTGCAGATGAGGACATCTGCCAAACTCTCTGGACGGTGGGCTGGGAGGGGCACTTTGCACCTCCAGAGCAGTCACCTTACAGCCTGGGCCGCTTCCCACTGGGCCCTCACAGGATTGGGAGTGTCCTCCCGTCTTTCTGAAGCTACTGTCATTTTGGGTTTAAAAGTTGAAGTGCAGGCGACCTAACCTTAGAGATTCCTGGTACTGGTACCAGCAGTGCCTGTTAGGTCTTGAGTCCAGGGCAGCCCGTTAATTTGGAGACAGGAGGAAAACTACTGAGCGTTGGAGTAATGCGGGGCAACTGCCCGTGAGCACAACTGAGCCTCCCGTCCTGTAACGGAAGCAGAGGCTGCAGGAGGGAACAACGTGGACACAGGGTGTGCTGACGTCGGTGTTCAGTGAGGCCGACATGGCAACAAGAGGCAGGGCCAGGGCAGTGCTCCGACTGATCGAATGTCTTGGTGAAGACGGGGAGAATGTGACTCCAGGCTTTTGAGACAGAAACTCGGAGGACGCTTCGGTGCCTTGCAGGAGTGGCTCGTCCTGGCGTCTTCCTGAGCCCACTGGTAGTGGGAGGTTGGCCATGTGGGAGGACTGGCCCTGTGGAAATCCAGGCTCCCAGCTCACCACCGGCTCGAGAGCCCAAGGCACGGGAGTCAGGAGGAGCCGCCGGCCGGAAGACGGGGAGGCTTCCTTCTGCTCACCAGAACTGGGGTGTCGGCCAGCTGCAGGGTTCGGGGGCAGGCACACAAAGAAAGAAACGCTGGAGTCGGCGGCACAAACCGTCACCACGGAGGAAAGAGCTCCTTTGAGGGCTCAGAAGGAGGAAAAGGAAACAGTCTGCGATGGCAAAGTGTCCTGCGTGGAGCTCAGCAGGGTCGAGGCACCCGGAGACGAGGCCAAGGAGCCCGGGAATGAGCCGCCTGAGAAAGACGTGGGCGATGTAGAGGGGGTGTTAAGGCGGATTCCTCAAAGCCTGGCCCAAGAAGGCCCAGCTAACATGTACAGTGTCCAGGAAAACTTCTAGTGTATCACAGGCTAAAAATAAATGCACTTTGATGCATCTTATAATGCAAAGTATTTTGGAGATTACTTGACTGCGTAAAGGAATTGGGTCATTATCTGATTTTTTTTGTCGTTATTCATTTTTTTAATATTACGTTAAAAAAATATGAGGTCCCCATATACCCCCCACCCCACTCCACCCCCCATAGCAACATTCTCCTCCATCATCATCATCTGATTTTAACACTGCTCCGAGGTCAGGGCTCTGCTTTATCAGGAGACGAAGAGTGACTTTGGGTGGGGCAGGACAAGTGTGGTCGTGTTTGTGCCGCTGACAAAGGGCCGAGCCTCTCTGTGTGCAGGGCTGAGGGCTGAGCTCACTGCCTTCGACTGGCCCTGGCCTTGGCTGGCAGGGGCACTCTGTCCTCCGTGTCCCAGGTTGGTCTCTAAGGCCACGATGGTGCTAGGATTTTTTCTGCGGTTCAGCGCATTCCGAGTGTGCATGAAGGTTTCTTGTGGTAAGTTCTTGGTTGTTTGCTTCTGTATTGGGCAGGTGGAGGTTTGGGAGAAGGGAGAGCAGGAGCCCTCACACTTCCAGAGTGTCCACCAGTTTTCATTCATTTCTCCAGAATTCCTTGAGCATCGCCAGCTGCCAGGCCTTTTGCACTTCACACAATCATCCTTCCAGCAGCCTCACTGGAGACTGGGTTTCCCTGCCATTTTGTTGGGTTTATCTTTACAACATCTGCTTCCTTCCAGAGTAAGTGCCTTGAGAGCTGGGCTTTGCATCCTGACAACTGGCACACGCTTGGCAATAAGGTACTCAACAGGTGCTTGCTGACTTAACGCAGAATAAGGGCTGTTGGCCAATTAATATTGGTATTCACCTTCTACAGATGTCAAGCGGCCCAACACAGTCAACTTGTCAGTAAGTTTGGATTTTCTGATTTCTATTGTAGTTCATTATAAAATTAATTTATTAATTAATTGCATTTTTTATTTTTATTTTTCAGGTATCGTTTTTTTACTCTATGAATCTGCATATTCTAGTTATTTCATATAAACGAGCTAGTACAACATTTGTCCTTTTATATATGGCTTATTTCACTCAACACAATGACTTCATGGTTCACGTTGTTGAATGTATCCAGAATTCATGCATGTTGACACTGATACTCCTTGGCTTGTAAATACCACATTTTATTTAGCCATTCATTGGTTGATGGACACTTGGGTTGCTTCTATCTTTTGGCAAATGTGAATAATGCTGCTCGGAACAATGGTGTGCAAATATCTGTTCTAGCCTCTGTTTTGAATTCTTTTGGGTATATACAAATTAGTGAGACTGCCAGATCATATGGTAACTCTGTACTTAAGTTTCTAGGGGACTGACAAACTCTTTTCCACAATGGCTGCACCATTCTACATTTCCACCAGCAAAGAAAGAGAGTACCTATTTTTCGACATCCTCTCCAACACTTGTTATTTTCCATTGCTTTTAAACCATTCTAGTGGATGTGAAGTGGTATCTCATTGTAGTTTTGTTTTCCATTTCCCTAGTGGCTAATGATGTTGAACATCTTTTCACATGCTTATTGGCCATTTGAATATCTTCTTTGGAGAAGTGACATGCACGTTTTTGCCTGTTTTTAGTAGGGTTATTTTTCTTTTGTCTGTTCAGTTGTAGGAGTTCTTGTATATATTCTGGATATCAAACACTTATTACATGTGGTTTCCAAAGATTTTCTCCTGTTCTGTAGGTTGCCTTTTTACTTTCTTGATAAAGTCGTTTGGTATGCAAGTTTTTAATTTTGATGAAATTCCACTTATCTATTTTTTTTCCTAAGAAACCATGCCTAACACAAGTCATGAAGATGTTTATGTTTTCTCCTAGGAGTTTTATAGTTTTGGTTCTACTATTTAGGTCTTTGACCCATTTTGAGTTAATTTTTGTGTATGATGGGAAGTAGAGGGGGATTTGCTTTTGCTTATGGCAGGTATCCAGAGAGGAATCTAACCATTCTAGATGGTGTTAATCCAACCAGAATGGGTTTTGGTCCTATAAATTTTGCTTTATTTTACATTTACCCATTTTCTTGTATGATCATTTGGTTTTCTACTTCTGACTGTTTTTTATTTTATGAAATCTTCACATTTTACTTATCCAGCCCCTTAGTGATGGAATTTTGTTGCTTCTAATGCTTCTCCACTGTAAGAATTTCTGTGATAAATATCCTCATTGTATCTGTGTAAGAATTCTTTTTGGGTATATATCTGGGGGGGGGGGGTTCGGTCACTGGATAGAGAATTATTTTTTTTCATCTAGTACTGCCAAATTGTTGTCCAGAATAGCCATATTAATTTACACTATCAACATCAGTGCATGAGGGTTCTCATTTCCTTACTTGCTTATCAATACTTAGCAAGATTTAGACTTACCAACTTTTTTCTGTTCTGATGAATGTAAAGAATTTGTCTCTTGTGCTTTAATTTCCATTTCTACAACACTCTATGAAGCTGAGCATCTGTTTTCAGTGGCTGTGGTCACTCAGGTTTCCTGTGTACTGTATTACCTATCTACACATGACCATAGTTTTTCTTTTGGTTTCCTCTCTTTTTGTTCCTGTTGATTCAAAGGCATCCCTTGCATATTTTAGATCAGCGTGGTCTAATTGTAGTATAGAAATTTACTGAAAGCAACAAATGTGAACCACATATGTAATATTTTCTAATGGTCACACTGTAAAAGTAAAAACTAGGTTAAATTTGTTTTAATAATACATAGCCCAATATTTCAAAAATATAATTTCAACATTTTTTTGTCTTGTCTAAGTCCTTCAATCCTGCTGTGTATTTTACATTCATAGCACATCTCAGTTTGGACTGGCCTGTTCCAAAGAAGTGGTAGCCAGTGTGACTCGTGGCTCCTTAACTGAACAATGCAGCTCTGGACATCAATGTCTGGCAGCTTTGTAACTGGAAATACCTCCTTAATCTTTCACTGAACTGTTAACTTTGTATATGGGGTATGTGTGTGTGTGTGTATTTTAAACTTTTGTTTGTTTTTTGAGGTCTTTAAGAAAAAAATCCATGCCCATCTCTATGTATCATTTTTCTGTTTTTTATCAGCTTTAATTTCACTTTCATTTTTAGTCTTTAATACATTTGTAAATTAGTTTTATATAGACAATGTGATGTGGAGATTCAATTTTGTTTTTTTGCCATCTAGTAAGCCAGTTTTTCTAAGACTATTCACTGAGGAACCTGCCCTTCTCCTGGTGACGGGCAGTGTCCCCTCCCTGCCCGTGTCCTCCACAGGTCATGGCTCTCCCTGGAGGCTCTGCCTCAGTCGGCTCCCTGGGTCCCCGTCCCTGCACCACCCACCCTGTTTCCTTGGTATGTTGGTGTTGTACATCTTCCTAACTGGTAAGAGGCTCCCCTCTTTTGGTGTTATTTTTTAAAAGTTATTCTTCCATGTATGTTTTTAATTAAAGTTCCAGAAAGCATTATCCTGGAATTTTGATTGGAATTCAATTAAATTTTAGATTATTTGGAGGGAACTGATGCCTTTACGATACAATATTTCTCTACCTCTTCAGGTCTCATGCCCATTAATTGAGTTTCACAGTTTTGTTTTCTATAAATATTTTGTGCATATACCATTCCCATCCAGCTTTGGAATCAAGACTCTATTAGCATCATGTAAACAACTGGGCAGTATTCCTTCTTTTGAAATTTTTTAAAACAGCAGATAAGTATTGCCTGTTTTCTTGTTTATTTTACCTGCTTGATTGTTTGGTAACATTTCCTGTAAAATTCTTTGGACTTACAGCTATTTTTGAAGAGAGCTCTTTGGTTTACCAATTTCCATAACAGTTTGATCTATTCAAGACTTCTGGGGAAACGGACTTTGGCCCAGTGGTTAGGGCGTCCGTCTACCATATGGGAGGTCCGCGGTTCAAACCTCGGGCCTCCTTGACCCATGTGGAGCTGGCCATGCGCAGTGCTGATGCGCGCAAGGAGTGCCGTGCCACGCAAGGGTGTCCCCTGCGTGGGGGAGCCCCACGCGCAAGGAGTGTGCCCATGAGGAAAGCCGCCCAGCATGAAAAGAAAGTGCAGCCTGCCCAGGAATGGCGCCGCCCACACTTCCCGTGCCGCTGAAGACAACAGAAGCGGACAAAGAAACAAGACGCAGCAAATAGACACCAAGAACAGACAACCAGGGGAGGGGGGGAAATTAAATAAATAAATAAATCTTAAAAAAAAAAAAAAAGACTTCTGTTTCTTCATGTGTTAATCTATTTTTATAGTTTTTCTAGAATGTAAAAATTTCATCCTGATTCATGTTTATTAGTATATTGTTGTTCCCAAAATATTCTTTATTATTTCTTTGAAAATATCTGCTCTTTCTTGTTTTGTGTTTTGTTGTTAGTCTTGTCAGGTCTCTCTTTTTTTAAAATTTTTAATTTTATTTTTGTCTTTATTTTTTTAATGTTACATTAAAAAAATATGAAACCCCCATATACCCCCCACCCCCCTCACACCACTCCTCCCATAACAACAACCTCCTCCATCATCATGGGACATTCATTGCACTTGGTGAATACATCTCTGAGCACTGCTGCATCACATGGTCAATGGTCCACATTATAGTTTACACTCTCCCCCAGTCTACCCAGTGGGCCATGGGAGGACATACAATGTCTGGTAACTGTCCCTGCAGTACCACCCAGGACAGCTCCAAGTCCTGAAAATGCCCCTACATCACATCTCTTCTTCCCACTCCCTACCCTCAGCAACTACCATGGCCACTTTCTCCAAATCAATGCTACATTTTCTTTGAACAATAGTTCATGAATAGAATATCAGTAAGTCCACTCTAATCCATACTCTATTCCTCCATCCTGTGGACCCTGGAATGGTTTTGTCCACTCCACATCTACATCAAGAGGGGGCTTAGATTCCACATGGATTCTGGATGCAATTCTCCTGCTTTCAGTTGTAGGCACTCTTGGCTCTCTGGTGTGGTGGTTTACCTTCTTTACCTCCATGTTAGCTGAGTGGGGTAAGTCCAATAAACCAGAGTATAGGAGTTGCTAGTCTGTTGAGGCTCAGGGCCTGGCTATCACATGGACAGTCCAGAGATTCAGATCCCCTGGGTATATACTAAACCCCAGCTCCAACCACGGGTCCAGTAAAAGTAACAGGAGAGGTTTGTGAACAAAGATCACATCTAAGTCCCACCTCATCACACAGAAACACAAACTCCAAAGTAGGGCCAACTGACATGGAGCTGAACTCCATCTGCTATGACCACAGAACGTGTGGGTCTCTGTAGTGCTCAGAAGAACCAATACCTGGGGTTGTATCTACTTTATCTGTCTCTGGGACTCTGCTGAAGTGTGTATAAGGATGACCCCTCTGATAACCTCCCAGCTCTTTTTGGAGATTCATAGTCATATAAACTCATTTGTTCTTTCCATTTCCCCCTTTTATTCAGGTCAAAAAGCATTTTTAAATCCTGGTATTATATGTAGATTGAGATATTCTGCTGGTCTGAGTTGACCCTTTTATTCAAGGTTATTTTCTATTTACATCATCAGCTGGTACTTGGTAGTAATCCCTCAGCACCAGGGAGGCTCATCCCTGGGAGTCATGTCCCATGCTGGGGGGAAGGCAACACATTTACATGCTGAGTTTGGCTTCGAGACTGGCCACATTTGAGCAACATGGAGGCTCTCAGGAGATAACTCTTAGGCACCTTGTAGCTCTAGGCCTTGTTCTTATTTCAGGTGCACAGGCTTACAAGCATAGTCATTAGTATCAAGGGCTCATTGTTGGACCATCCTTCTTTTTTATCTTTGCCGTTGCACTTGGGGGATTGTTGCTGCTCCATTAGGGAATATGATAGAGCTCCCCTGGCTAGGAACTCAGCCCTCCCTCAGTTGTCGTTTTTTACTGTAACCACTATGAAAATATCCAAACATTTTTATGCACCCTGGATATATGCCCTGGAGAACTCCCTGCCAACCATGTGTACCCTGTCAATAACATCCCACACCAGTATTCCTCCCCTGCCATTGTTGAACCTCTCTGTGATCCAAAACTTCTTAGAAAATGAAGCCCAATCTATTGCCAGGTTCCATTAATAGTAAAATGGAATATAATGATGAGTTTAAAGGTTAGATATAGAATACATATTAATTTAGAAAAATTAAGGTAAAAATAAATTGGGGTATCAAAAAGTTTAAAAATGCAAAAGCTTTGTTTTTGATGTTTTGCCTTCCATAACTACAATAAGTGTTGCCCTGTATGCAAATTGGCAAGGCAACTTCCTCCATCTTTTTGTCAGGTCTCTCTTTTATCTATTAAAGACCTAACTTTTGGTTTTATCAATCAACTCTTACTTGTTTGTTCTTTGATTTATTCCCTTATCTTTATTTTTGCCTTCCTTCTTGTGTCTTTGGATTCGCAATGTTGCTCTTTTTTTAGAGCCTTGAGTTGAATTTTCAGGTAATTTGTTTACCATCATCTTCTTTTCAGATAAAAGTATCTAATGCTATACATTTTCAAGTACACTTTTATCTGTGTCCCACAAATTTTATCATGTGACGGACTTGTCATTATTTATTTTGATATTTCTATGTGAGATCCTCTTTAAGGCAAAGTGTTTAGTAGTATGCTATTTAGTTTCCAGGTATAGGTGATTTTTAAAAAATAGCAGTTTCATTGTGATATAATTTATGTATATATAATTTATATATATAAAATTCACCCTTTTGAAGCACAGGTGAATTTTAAACCTCTCCTTCTTTTGCTTTTAATTTCTAGTTTTATCGCATTAGCATCAAAGGACATAATGTATGTGGTGCTTGCAAATTTATTGAGACTGTCTTTGTGATATTTTACATAGAAGATTTTGGAAAATGTTCCATGATTATTCAAAAAGAATCTCTCTCTCTCTTTCTCTTTTTACAAGGCACCAGGGATTGATCCCGGGACCTGGTATATGAATCAGGTGCTCAACCCCTGAGCTACACCCACTCATTATTTTTCTCTCTTTTGTGTAGAATGCTTGAGTTTATCAATTCTATTATTAAAACTCTGATGGCTCTACTTATTTTTTGTCTGTTTTATCCATAAGTTTCTGAAAGGGCTAACATAAAATCTCTAACCACAGTTGTTGCTTTATTGCTTTCTCTTCAGAGTAGTTGTTTTATTTATTTTGAAGCCATAATTAGATGCATATATCCATAATCATTTTGTCTTCTTGTTCTTCTTGAGTCTATTTGACAATGTATAATGCCCCTCTTTGTCCACTTTGTGTATTTCTTTTTGGCATTTAATTATACATTTTTTTTTTGCTTATTAATTATTCTGGCTTATTTTCTGTTGAGATTTCCTGGTGTATCTTCTCATCTCTTTATAAGTTTTTTTAAATGCCTCTTCCAAACAGCACATCACTGGATTAAAAAAATCCAATCTCTTTGGTGAGTTTAATTCACATTTGTGCAAATCCTATTATATCAAAACTTATTTCTGCTATCTTATTTTGCATTTTGTTTATACTGTTTTATTTTCATATTATTTTCCCTTTCCTTCCTTTCACTGAGTTTTCTTCTAATGGTATGAAAATTATACATTGTGTTTATGTTTATCCTAGGGTTATTCCTAACTTATTAAGACCCCTATTTATGTTCATGTTTCCTGTAATTCCAGAAGGTAATCATATCTGTATTTTTTGCCTTGAGCAAGATAATTATGTTCATACACTTCTTACTCCTTTTGGCAACCCACCACCATCATTTTGATATCATCTAGAGTTTTAATTCTGGATTGTTATGAATATACTTTTGATTTTCTTATTAAAAAATTGATAACTATTTGTTTAAACAACTCTGCTGAATTATTTTCTCATGCTTACTTCCAATATGTCATAGGGTCCCCTGGGATTTACTTTTCTTCTTACTAGACTATTCCTTCCAGGAGCATTTTCAAAAGGGTCCTTGTGTGATTGACCTTCTAAGTCCTTCTTTTTATGATATTACTAAGAATATCATGATTTCATTTCTAATTGATAATTTAGCTGAATGTGAAATTCTAGATTTGAAGTTCCTTTCCTTTTGCACTTTGAAAATGCTGCTTCATTGACTTCTTATTTCTAGAGTTAATGATGAGGAATATTTTTGTCAATCCGATTTTTCTTACTTTGATTATAATCTGTTCTTACTCTCTGGAAGCCTTTGGTGTCCTCAAATTTTACTAGAAAGAGTGCATCCTGGTATGAGGTTTTCTCCCCCTTAATTAATCCATTATAACACCAAATTAGGATTTTCTTTCTCAGGTGTTACATCTTTATTTCAATTTTGGGAAATTTTCAGTAATAATTTCTTCAAACATTTCCTCCCTTCCATTTTTTCTTTTTAGGGTTTGCTACTCTGTGCATTACTGTTCTCTGTCTACCCTCCACTTCCCTGACATTTTTGAAAATGTTTTTCATCCCTCTCTCCCTTCTGAGTTCTACTTGGAATGCCCTGGGCTTAATCTTCTATAAGATTAAGAACTCAATCCCTCTATTAGATCTTTATTTTAACTGAAATAATTTTCATCCCCAGTAGCTCCAGTTCGTTCATTTAAAAATTGGTAGCTGCTTGTTCCTGCTCCGGGTTTCAATATGCTCCCTTATCTCTTTGTGTTCGCTTTGGAGTCTTCATCTGGACCCATCCCTTCTGCTTCTTCTGGCAAAGGCCGTTCAATGAGCTGTTTTTATCCAATGGCTCTTTATTTCCCCGGCAGGTCTTAGTCCCTTGGAAATGCCTCAGAGACCCTCCCTTTATAGTGTCCCCCAACCAGGTGACGCTGGCCCTCGCTTTGATGACCAGTTGCGTCCGCACAGCCCACGAGTCCTCCCAGGGCAGTGCTGGGTCCAGGAAAGGGGACACTGGACACTGCCCTGTGCCTGGCCTCCTCCAGTCGGCACGCCTCTTCTGCCCAGCGGCCAGCCCCCAGCCTTCAGGGAGCCGCGGTCTCAATGCTGGGCCTTAGGGCCCCGAGTTCCTTCCTATCTCCTCGTTTTGTGGGTGCCGCCCCCCTTCTCCTTGGACTGGCCAGTGGAATGTCGGTCAGAGGAGCTGACGGTTGTTCGGCCCCTGCTTTGGCGGCAGGCTCGTGAGCCGTGGTGGTGAGTGGAATTTCTGGTTCCTTATTCTGAGCGAGGAAACAGCGTTACCTGCACAGCCTCAGCCGTGACGGTAAAGCATGAAGCACCTGTCCTGAGCCGACAGGCTGCCTGCGTGTGCGACAGCAGAGCCAAGTGAAGGGCCCCTTGCCTTGTGACTGTCCCTGTTGGCATGGTGGGCAGCATGGAGAAGAGCTGCTCTCCCGACTTTCCTCTCCATCCGTGGATGGCTTTTTCTGTGCTCTAGGACACTGCTGCCACACACCTGATTGGCATCACCTGAGTGCCAGTAGCCGCCTTCCCAATGCATGGGTGCCTGGTGTATACGTATGGATGTCACAAGGCTGGAGAGTCTGCTCCCTGAGACAGGAGAATCCTGCAAAGCTCCTCCCATCAGTGGTCTCTAGATGCGGCAGGGGCCATGAGCTTCCCCAGATGCTTCAGTGCCACATAACAAGTGAGCCTAGAGATGAGGAAGTTCTAACAACTGCTGTAGCTGCTGAGCACAGCTGGAAGCGATGCGTGTAATTGGGAGTGAAATGTTTTAGAGAAAGCATCTCAGTGCCCCTCACATGGCTTATTTCACGTCTTTATCAATAATGACACACACTTATGAGAGTCTAATTTGTACCAAAGTGCCAAGTGCTTTACCTGGATTATGCCTGTCAGCCACAGAAAGTCATGAGCTCATCATCCTTGACAATCCTGTTAGACGCAGCACCTGTGGACTCGAGCGGGACTGCCCAGTGCCACACAGAAAGCAAGGGACCAAGCCGGTCCCCGACGTGTGGCCTCAGCCTGGTGCCAGCTGGAGGGTGAGCTGCCCGTGACAGACGGACCAGAGTTTGTGACCAGAAGAGCTGCCCTTGCCGTTTCTCTGAGCTCTGGTTTTGTGGGCATTTCTTAGAAAAGCGTCTTGTTCTAGAGGGCTCAGGTGTAAAAGCAAAGGTGAGGAGAGGCAAACGCGCACGCGTGGGCTCCTCCACAGCCGCTGATGCCGTCCTCTGCTCTGTTCCCTGGCGAGGGTGGATGGGGCTGCAGCTGCCCCGGTCAGCAGTAGAGCGGCTGAACCTCTGCTCTCGTGGGGGAGAGAAGACCACATGCAGGCCCCAAGGTTCAGCCGCGGTGCAGCTGGCTTCCCGCAGCCCCTGGCCCTTTCACTTAAATGTCCTTTGCCTTTTGGCCTTTGCTTCATTCTGGTCTGATAGTCCTGGACTAGTGTTCTGGACCTACCATTACCAATTCATGCTAGTTATTTCTTTTATTTTAAAAAAAAAAGCATTTTTTGAAGTAATTTCAAACTCACAGGACAGTTGCAAAAAATAACACAAAATGCATGCAGAGGATGCCAGCATATCCAGTTTTGCAGGACCCACCCATTTCAGCTTTTCTCTGCTGTGCGCTTTCTCTCTGAATGGGAGGGAAGGGAGGGTTCGAGAACGGCCCCTTTTCCACGTCCTTCAAGCCCGGTGTGGGAAGGCCTGCGTCTCGTCCATGTGGACTGACTTTGCCTCACGGACCCGCTGTGGGTCCTGAGGAAGCAGTGGAAGCACTCCTTGCTTTTTCTCTTTGAACCAAGAGGTTGCATTTAGGCACAACAGATAGAACAATTGCTGGGGCGTGGGCAGCATAACATTTCCCTCTGCACCGCTGGGCCGGCCTCCTCGAGCGACACAGCTGCCCGGGAAGGCTTTGAGGACCAAATTTCAGGGCAGACCACAGAGCACAGGAACGAAGGAGAAGGAAGAGGGAGTAAGAGCCCCCCTCCAGGGCCTCGGACCCCCGACTCAGGAAGGCTGCCGCTCGGGCGAGGTGGATGCATTCCTCCACTCTGACATCTTGAAAAACGTGCCTGCACAACCTCCATGCTTGTGGTCTAAAGAGTACCTGTAAAGTGACTTTATGTAAAAAGGCCTTAATGATGTGATAGAATCCTGATTCTCTTTTCAACCAAAATCTGGGCCTTTTTCCGCAAACCCGGCCTGTGAAGATGGGGAATGATGCGGACGTGGTGCAGCGGGACGTCCCTCACTTCTTTCTCCTCATTGGAAGAAGCACAAGCGCAGCGGGCATCAGCGAGCCCTGGCCACCTGCTGCGGGGGCTCCTGGCCACTAGGTCTGGAGGTGGGGGTCCAGGCCTCGTCGCCTCTCGGGCTGACCTGTGAGGGAGTGGGTCCCTGCGGGCTGTGGCGCAGCACCTGGAAGAAGCAGGTTTTAGCAGAAGCCTCGTGATTCAACTCCTTACTCTTATGATTTGGTTTCCATGGTAAGCCTTTTCAGTGGCTGGGAGAAGGGTGTCAGCCTACGCCGGAGACGACCCCGAGCTCGGCGTGTGGCGTTTCCCACGCATCCCTGCGCACAGGCCCTGCGCCTCCCCGGCCCCGCTTCCGCAGAGCTGGAAATTGAGGCCCAAAGGGGCTGGGGCTTGCTCACAGCCCCACAGCAGGAGGGCGCCGGGCTCTGCCGGGCCACCCCGCGGCACCCAAGTTGGTCCTCAAAGCTCAGGTCCACCAGCCCCTGGCGCGCCCGGCTCCAAGGAACGCGTGGAACAAGGGCCCCTGGACACAGGTCTGCCTGCGCGCAGGAAGTCCAGGCTCTCGATAGACAAGGTACTGATCAGGCTAGCAATGGCCGCCGTCCCCAGGAAATGGCCACCCTGTGCTGGAGCTTGCTGACCACAGAGCTGCCTGTTGCCTCCGCTGGGACAGGCAGCTGGATGGGGAGGTGGCGGCCGCTGCCCCCCAGCAACTGCGGGCCAGTGCCTCCAAGGCAGGCTGAGCCCCTTTTCAGCCTGTTCCCTCCAAGGCGGAGTGAACCCCTTCTCAGTCTGTTTCTCTAAGGCAGGGTTGAACCCCTTCTCTCTGCCTGTTCCCCCTAAGGCAGGCTGAACCCCCTTCTCAGCCTGTTCCCTCTAAGGCAGGGTGAACCCCTTCTCTTGGCCTGCGAAAGCATCGTGGTTGTAGGTGCCTCCCACAGATCAGCGCCCACAAACATGGCTCTCTCCACGCGGGGACTTTCTCTGGGGTTTCGGGGGAGGCTGGCCGGTGGAGAAGCAGGAAGCGTGAGGGCGAAGCCCCCAGCCATCACTGCTCCCGTGACAGAGGAACCCAGACTCACCCTTGGTGGCGCAGCCTCAGAGGAAAGCTGCGTGTGACAAGCGGTGCTGACAGAGCCCGCGCCTCAGGACTTGAGGCCTGTTCTGGGCAGGGGCGTCGTCGCCCTCGAGAGGGGAGGGGAGCTGCCCGCTCCTCTCTCCTCCACGCCATGCCGGGTCCACACAGCAAGCAGGGCTGGCCAGGAGCAGGCCGCGCCTTCAGCGCCCACCCTGGAAATCCCTGCAATCCTGCGCGTCTTAGCAGAGCTGGGCTTTCTCATGGGAAAGCGGCTTTCCAGCGAGGTTTTCTGGAGGGGAATTACTGGACGGGCAACGTCACTTGCTGACCAACGATCTGGTGGGTGCTCGCGAGAAGGTGTCTGCATTCCAGAGTTCCCAGGTAAGTTGAGGCATGACTAGCTGGCGGGAAGGGACTCTGTGAACCCGTGGAACCCAGATGAATCTAGAACCATCCTTCTGTTTCCTTCTTTTCCTTCTCCTCCATTGGGCAGCCTGCCGACCCAGGCCACTCAGACGGACAACCCTTTGGAATGAGCTTGGTCAACAAGAGCATCTGCCACCAACAAGCAAGAGCTGGAGAAAGTTTCCCCAATGTTGGGAAAAGCTCAACTGGCCGTGAAGAAATGACCACAAGTCCTCCAAGACAAGAAAACAATTTGCTATTTGCTTTTACGTTGACGCTAATTCCAGACACCAAGTCACCCTGCGCCAGCAGAGCGTCCCTTCCCCAATTGGCTGGAACAAAGAGGCGACCCCATCAGGGGCCTTGGGAGGCAGGACCAAGGGCCAGTGTCACTGGACGTGTGGCTTCAGGGCTGGACCATGCTCCTGAGGATGGAAAAACCCGGAGTATGGCTGCTGGTCTGAGACGGGGAAGGACCCGCCTCCTGCGGCCGCTGGGACACGCATGTTTGAGTGTCACGCGGTGGTGTCAGAGCGTGCTCTGATTGTTCCTCCCACGGTTTCACCTGTCAGGGCCAGGAAAGTGGGAGAGGCCCTGGGCACGGCTCCTGCCGACTCCATCCTCGCCGCTGTCTCATGGGGCCGGGCATGCGTCGCCTGCCTCTGGCAGAACCTGCGCCCCGCAGATGTGTGCAGCACACGCTCTGCCCGCCCTCTCCGGGTGCGAGCCCTGGGCACGGCTGGCTCTCGAGTGCCCGCGCTCATTCTGCTCCCGCGGGCAAAGCTCTCGTACCCAGTGGGTCAGCGGCCGCCTCACGCCGCCTCCAGGCACTGCGCAGGCCAGTGGTTCCCTGGGAGGCGCCTGCCCACAAGCCCTGCCCGTTCTGCACGGGGTGCGCAGAGGGCCTCTCTGGGCACACCCTGGGCCGGGTGGCTCCTGCAGCGTTTGTGCTGCAGGGAACGTGGCGCAGGCGAGGGGTGGGGGGCACGGGAGGGTGGAGGCCGACTTAGGCTCCACAGCTGGGCCATTGTCCTGGCTTCATCCACTCAGAAACAGGTGCAATTTGGGGAGGAGAGGCGGGCAGATGGGACGGCTGGCTCCAGTCGCACTGCTGGCGCGGTGTGGCGTTTGACTTTGGTAGATACGGCGGCCTGCCCTGCAGCTCTGACCAGTGAGGGGCCGTGCTGGTCATTCTGGGCCAGCAGAGGCGAGACCAGTGGATGGGGCTGGCTGATGGCATGGGCCGGAGGCCGGAGCCGGTGGGCCACGCTCCCTGCTCTGGTGTGGGACCTCTTGGGGACGACTGGCCGGCCGAGGACCCAGCCCGATGGGCAGACCCTACCTGACCGCCAGGGGTGGCACACCTGGCCCCCTGCTCCCCTGCCCCTCCTGCCAGGTGCAGCCTGGCTTCGGCCTCCAGCAGGACGAGAGACGAGGAGGCGGCCCTAGAATGGCCCCTGGTCTCTGGGCAGCTGCAGCGGGGAGGCACTGGGCTGCAGCCCAGGCAGGGGCCGGCGTCGTGGGCTCACCTCCAGGATGGGTGAGAGGAAGTTCCTCTGCTCACATGGTGGAGAAGAGCCCAGGACATGGTGCCCTGGAGAGGGCGTGCGGGAACGGGAGGAGGCAGACGCGGAGCGGCCGAGCAGCTGCTGCCCTCGCAGCGACGAACCCACGGGGAGGCGGATGGGCCCTTCCCACCTTCGCTCGGCAGAGCACTGGACGAGCTGCCCATAGGCCGTCCTGGCGCTCCACAGGGCCCGGGAGGCCAGGGCCGCTCGGCGCTTGGTTTCCAAGCGAGTCACGCCTGCATTTGCACCGGTGCTGAAGGGTCACCCATGAATGCAACGTGTTCTGGTGCTTCCTGCACCCATTTCCAGGCCATTAAAAATACAGACACATAGAGATAAAGACATCAGGAGATACTTGGATTTTTCTGATTGAAAAATAATACCTGCTGTAGAAAATTTGAGTGTTATACAAAGTCACAGAGGAAAATTTAAAATCACAAGTTCAGAGGTAAATGAAGGCTTTTGGCCTTTAACCTTCTAGGATTGTTCTTATGCATTTGTACAAATACAAATAAAGATGCATACACAGGTTTCATAAATTATTTTACAGAAGGGAACACAGAACACATGACTTTCTCTTGGTACCCACTGAACATTGCTCACAAGTTTCCGTACCATTTTTCATAGCTGCCTAGTAGTTCCCTGCATGGATGCACTGCAATTTATTTAATTAATCCCCTAATATTGGACACATTTCTTTCTCAGTTTTGATATTACATGAACATCCTTAGAGGAAGTTTTTCACATCTTATTTTAGAAGAGGTGCAAACAGGGACTTGGACCTTGAATTTCTGCATTGTACCAGATTTGCATTTGGGAGCTCAAAGGGGGGATCCTGGAGCCGAGCGGGTGGTGTGGCTCCTTCTGAAATTAATGCAGGTTTAATCTGGGTTAATAGGAAAAATGTCCACAACAAAAACTGTCAGGCCATACCTGGAGAACTGTGTAAACGCTGATACTGAACCTAAGAGGAGAACTGGAAGACGGGATTTTCACAGATGGCTGCAGGCTTCCGTGGGGCTGCACGAGGCAGGCCTCACAGCATTTGTAGGATGAAACACAGAAAGCACGGACTAGAGATTTTCAGGCATAATGGGCCAAAACATGGAATAACGGATGCCAAGACGGGATTCTGTGGCAGTCCAGTGATTTCCTGTAACACAAGTCCAGAGGGCAGATGTGGCGACTCCATTACCTTAGAGGCCAAGGCTCTGTCTGGCCATCGCCCTTAGTGCATGGCTTTCCTCCTGAAGATTTTTACCTCGTGGTCCCAAATGGAAGCTGAGGCTCCAGCCATCACATCTTCATTTCAGGCAGGGCTAATATTAAGTCAGAATGCACAGCTGTGGCCAATTAGGTTTTTTAATTTATTGAAGTATATCACTCATACATACACATACATAAACAATAAGTATATAATAATAGTTGTGAACTTACAAAACAAACATATATAATGTCATACAGGACTCTCATAACTCACCCTACCACCAATACCTTAAATTGTTGTTAAACTTTTTAACTAATGATTAAAGAACATTGTCAAAATATTACTGCTAACCAAAGTATTTTTCCTAACCAACCCTATTACTATTAATTTTATATCATTTATATATGACCATAGATAAACAAGTGTATAGTAAAAGTTGTGAACTTACAAAGCAAACATGCATAACATCATCCCATACATCAACCCTCCACCAACACCTTGCATTGTCATGAAATATTTGTTACAGATTAAGAAAGAATATTGTCAAAATCTTACTACTAATCATAGTCCTTATCGTACATTTGGTGTGTTTTTCCCCCCAACCCACCCTATTATTATTTTTAAAATATATTTTTTATGACAAGTTGTAAACTTATAAAACAATCATGTGCATGTGCAAAATTCCCAAACAGCACCCCTCCATCACACACCACACTGTGATGAACATTTGCTACAATAAGATAATGCCATCTCACTGTTACCATGTCCGTAGTGTACATTTGGCTCACATTTTCCACTGTGCCCCATTATCAACACAGTGCATCTTTGGCATAGATAGAGGAATATTATGTTATTGCTACTAACTACCGTTCATAGGTCACTCCAGCAGTATTTTCCATGCTTCTCCACATGCCCAACACCCCGCAGTAGTGATGGACATTTGCTCTAGTTCACAAAGGACACTTGCGTCTGTCCCATCAACCACCTCTTGGTACACTGTGCTGTTCAGTTCCTAGCTTACTCTCTAGCATTCTGTCAATTGGCATTTACATCCCTAGACTGCCATCCCCAAGTATAAACTAGCTGTTACTATCTATACATTTCCACACTTTTACAGTAAAGCTAATTAAAACTTCTACATACATTAAACATCAGTAGTCCATCTCAGTCCCCCTCTTATCTCCTTTAAGAATCCACCACCTGCCACCAGATCTTGAAGATATTTTCCTACATTTTCCTCTAGAAGTTTTATGGTTCTTGCTTTTATTTTTAAGTTTTTGACCATTTTGAGTTAGTTTTTGGATGAGGTGTGAGGTAGGGGTCCTCTTTCCTTCTTTCAGCTATGGATGTCCAATTCTTTCAGCACCATTTGTTGAATGGCCTGTTCTGTCTGAGCTGTGTGACTTTGACAGGCTAGTCAACAATCACTTGACCATACCTGTGAGGGTCTGTTTCTGCGCCATAAATTTGGTTCCATTGGTCTATGTGTCTGTCTTTAGGCTAGGACCATGCTGTTTTGACCACTAATATGATTTAAAGTCTAGAGATGAGGGTTTGTTTTTTCTTTTTAGGATGTTTCTGGCTATTCAGGACCCCTTACCCTTCCGAATAAATTTGATGATCGTGTTTTCTTTCTTTCTTTCTTTCTTTCTTTCTTTCTTTCTTTCTTTCTTTCTTTCTTTCTTTCTTTCTTTCTTTCTTTCTTTCTTTCTTTCTTTCTTTCTTTTTTTTTTTTAATGCTGGTGGAATTTTTATCGAGATTCCATTATTTCTTCAAATATTCCTCTGCCCCTTTTCCCTTCTCTTCTCCTTCTGGGACACCCATGACACATATGTTTATATGCCGTTTGCTGACATTTAGTTCCTGGACATCTTGTTCAATTTTTTCCATTCTTTTTTTTCATCTGTTTTTTTGTATGTTCACTTTCAGAGGCCATCTCTCCAAGCTCCCCAATCCTGTCTTCTTCCTCCTTAAATCTGCTATTATATGATTCCAATGTTTTTTAAATTTCATTGATTGCACCTTTCATTCCCATATCTGCTATTTTTCTTTGTATGCTTTCCAATTCTTCTTTGTGGTCATCCAGTGTCTTCTTAATATCCTTAATCTCACTGAATTTACTAAGGAGATTTGTTTGAACATCTATAATTAGTTGTCTCATCTCCTTTATGTCCTCTAGAGGCTTATCTTATTCCTTTAACTGGGCCATAGCTTCCTGTTTCTTTGTGTGGATTGTCATTTTTGGTTGGTGTCTTCACATCTGGCTTACTGGAGTATTTATTCTGGGTGCAGTTTTTCTCTTTAGTTTAGGGCTTCCCATCCTTTCTCCCTTGCTGGTTGCGCAGTGGGAGCCAAGCATGTAGTTGGTGCTGTAAGCTGTGGAGCCTCAAGCTGCCCTCATTGCACCAGGGACCAATGAAGTTTCTTCCAACTTTCTCCTTTGCCAGGGGTAGGACAGAGTCACAGCTGTGTGGGATAATCCACGTGCAGGCCTAGACTGTAGTTGTCCAGAGAGACTGATGAAGCTTCACATCCCTTTCTCCCCTGCCTGGGTCAGGGATGGGGCTGCAGGTGTGGGCAGGAATCTATGCAGTGCAGGTCCAAGATGGCCACAGCTGTCCTGGTAGACTTTTGATTTTCAGTTTGTGCCAGACAAAATTATCTGCAGTTACCTGGACAGGCTGATCCAGGGCCACCAGCCTCCTCCCTGCCAGAGGTGGGGCTGAAGCCTAGTCTAGGGCTGCAGGCTGATCTGGGTGAAAGAAACGGGTTCCTCCCGTCACTGTGATTTTTGGTCCTGGCTGCCCCTCAGGCTGGGGGCGGAGTCAAAATGGCAGCCACCAGCCGCCTTCTGACTTGGGCTGGTTCACATCCCCTCTTCCCAGGGTTATTTCTTAGCCAGCTGAGTCTACCAATCAGCAGCCGAAATTGGCAGCCAACTGTCTCCTCCTTCCCTGCTTTTGGGAAATGGAGCTTCCAATTCCAGCCACAAAATAGCTCCTGGGCAGCTCGTGCCACCAAAGTAGGACAATCACTGGCCTCCACGGCTTGGCTGGTCATTTCCCAGAGAGGCTGGCGCGGGTCCCCGCAGCTTCCTCCCTGCTGGAGGTGGGCTGGGGCCTAGGCTGGAGCTGCCATGTGATCTGGATGGAAAGAAGCCGGTCCGCCCTAGCACTGGGGTCCTCAGTCGGCCCCGCTTCCCCTCGTGCCAGGCATGGAGTTAAGATGGCGGCTCCCGGCCTCTTTCTGACCTGACAGGCTCAAACTTTAGCTGTTCTCAGGATCATACTTTAGCCCGCTGAATTTACTCATCAGTAGCTGAAGTTGGTGCCCAACTGTCTCTTCCTCCCCTGTTTCGGGAAGTGAAGCTTTCAATTCCAGCTGCGGAACAGCTCCTGAGGCGGCTCGTGCCTCCAGTGGAGGTTGGGCACCGGCCTCCGCGGCACGGAGCCTCTACTTCTGAGTCTTCTCTGCACGTGGGCAGTCTCCTCCTTCCATTCCTTCAAGGATGTTGCAGGATGCCCTTCTGACCTCCTGGAGCCTCCACACAGGTGCTTCAGCAGCTCCAGAGAGCTCTGGGTGTTTGCTTACTGCCCTGTAGCAGGCGCTGACTCTAGGAGCTCCACCGCCATCTTGCTGGTTCTCCCAATTAGGTTTTTTTTTAATGTACTTTTTTATTTTTTAAAAATATGCTTAGATTATATAAATGTTATATAAAAAACAGGGGATTCCCATATGCCCCATTCCCTACCCCTCCCAAATTTTCCCACATTAACAACATCTTTCACTAGTGTGGTACATTTGTTACAATTGAACACATTTACATCTACTACACATCTACACATTTGCCACTAATACATCAACATGCTTCTGAACTGGTTGCCATTGCCCCTTGGCCTCCCCGTGTCTTCCCCAGACCAGCAGCTGCAGAGTTAGTGCAAGCCCAGCAGGGTCCCCAGTGCTTTGCTCAGCCCCAAGACTGACATAAGTTTAGTGGGGGAACAAGTGGAAGTCACCCCTGATTCTTGGCAGGAGGAAGGGCAGGTGAGCCGAGCGGGCCTCCCTCGTCGAGCCCCGAGCCCGATGGACGTCCACCACAGCTCATCAGCCTCCTGTCCGCCAGACAGTGGGACAGGTACCTCGTAACCGGCCCCTTGTCACCTCCTCCCGAAATACGAGGTTTCCTGAGGACGCAGGAGTCCTCAGCAGGCCCAGCTCAGAAAAGCAAACTCTGCGGTGTCCACTCAGAGGCCGATCGTCTACGCTTAGTGTGAAGACCATCCCGTGTTTGATCCGCAGTGTTTTGGGGGTAACTGTCCCCATTAGAGGGCTTACTCTGTACATGTGCGTGCACGTGTGGGCCCGCATGTTCATGTGTGCGCGTGTGTGTGACGGGGAGAAGGGGGTGGGGGAGGGCTGCTGCAGCCAGGGTGCTGGCTCTCCAGAGGAAACAGGAGGGACAAATTCCTGTTTCTAGTTGTTAGGGAAAAACTTGATATTTCCTGCTGATGTGACCAACTTCCAAGAAAACCCTTTCTATAGTTCTTTAACACAAAACCAAATAAATGAAACAAAAACAAACTTCTACCCCAAACTAGTAGGAATGTACATTGAACGGCAATTTGGCAGTATTTGTTGGTATAAAAAATTCACACACCATTTGACCCAGCAAATGCTTTCTGAAATATTTGCCTGCATGGCAAAGATGTGTTCACAAAGACGTGATTGTCCTGTAGTTCAAAGAGGGAAACTGAGAGTCACATGAACATCTAACAATGGGGGGTTTGTTAAACCGAACCAGGGTGTATCCATTCTGAAGAGTTAAAAGAATGTGGCAGATTTATTGTACCATCATAGAAAAATCTGCAAATATGTTTTAAAGGAAAGAAGCAAATTGCGTAGTCATTTAAATGCCACTTTAGTATGATACTACTTCAGTGTATTAAAAATACATACATAATATGTCAGTGTGTAAAAGGGAGTCTCCAACAGTGGACAGTGGGACAGGAGAGGGGAGAGGGGCTTGAAGGGACTCTCAAGTTTTGCTCCCTGTGCTGTTTGACCTTTTCATTTGGAATGCATTCATGAATTATTTATGTTGCTAAAAAAAGCTCAAACGAAAAACCAAACGTGTAGCATCTGTTGGAACAGGCATTGGGAGTGGCAGACTGTTGCATTTTCAGTTCAGCATCAAAGTAGCTCCCCTCAGCAGGACCCCAGAGACAGCCAAAGTAGATACAACCCAGGTACTGGTCGTCCTGAGGGCTACGGAGACCCACAGGGTCTACGGTCATGGCAGGTGGCTCTGGAGCTCTGTGCCCTGCCGGTGGGCCCTACTTTGGAATTTGTGTTGCTGAGTGTGATGGAGTGGGACTCAGAGGTGACCTCTCCACACATGCCTCTTCTGTCACTTTTACTGAACCTGTGGTTGGTGCTGGGGTTGGTGTATGCTCAGGAGACCTGAATCTCTGGACTGTCCATGTGACAGCCAGGCCCTGAGCCTCAGTAGACTTGCAACTCCTGCCCTCTGGTTCATTTGACTTACCCAGGTCAGCTAACAGGGAGGTGAAGAAGGTCACCCACCACACCAGGGAAACGAGAGTGCCTACAACTGCAAGCAGAATTGCATCTATCAACCATGTGGAATCTAAGCCCCCTCTCAAAAGAGGTGGAGTGGACGTCACCATCCCAGGGTCCACAGGATGGAGGAATAAAATATGGATTAGAGTGGACTTACTGATATTCTACTATGAAACTATTATGACTAAAAATGAAAATAATGGTAGCATTGATGTGGAGAAAGTGGTCATGGTAGCTGCTGAGGACAGGGAGAGGGAAGAAGAGATGTGATGTGGGGGCATCTTCAGGACTTGAAGTTGTACTGAATGGTATTGCAGGGACAGATGCTGGACATTCTATGTCCTGCCATAACCCACTGAATGGACTGGGGAGAGTGTGAACTACAATGTGGACTGTTATTCATGGGTGCTCCGGGCTGTGCTCACCAAGTGCAGTGAGTGTGCCGTGGGGGGGGGGTCGTTGTTGATGTGGGAAGAGTGGGGTGAGAGGGGGTGGGGGGTATATAGGAGTCTCTTATATTTCCTGAATGTAACATTTAAAAAAATAAAATAAAGGAAAAAAAATAAATGAGTAACTCGGGCTGTGTGTAAGCTAAATATGTTAATTCAAGCTACTAGAATGTGGAAGTTATGTGTGGGGGGTATGTGCTAATTCAAACTTATCAGGAGAGTCTGTGTTAATTCAAGACCTAGCTGATACTCAGGTAAAACACTTGAAACTCTATGAAGCTGAGAAAAGTCCTTTTCATATAAACACCACCGTTTGACTCCCGACTCCTACATCCTCTGTATAAAAGAAACCCAAAGATCCTACTCAGGGTTCAGGTTTTTGAACAGGAAAGTTCCCGAGCCTGGCTGGTCGTTAATAAATTTTCCTTCCCCAAATTAAAAAATAGCGCGGTGATGCGACGAGCTGTGGTCACAGCATCGGAGCGAGAGGCCTCCAAGGCCCCCGTGTCCACCCACTCAGGCCGCACAGGACTTGGGGGCAGCCAGGCCAAGAGGTGAAGGCGCCCGCGGCGGCGCAGCTGGCGAGAGCACGAGTGCGTGAAGCCCCGCGCCCTGCCCGGGCCCCTGCCGGTCACTGTCATGGGGCCGCCTGCCGTGCAGGCCCGCCGCCCGCTGCCAGGCCAGAGCTGGGCTCCAAGAGCCAGCGAGTCTCTGTTTGGATTTCCCTCGAGAGGCCCCCAGGTCAGGCCTGGTGACAAGCAGGTCACCTGGGGGTGAGCCCCCAGAGCGGGAAGGAAGTGGGGAGTGGGAGTGCTGGGGGGCTGCCCGCCCTGGGGCTGGGGGCCTTGGGCCCAGCCTCAACTGGAAGCATCTGCAGGTGGTTCCAGGAGCAACAGCAGGTGTGGGGCTGCCAGTGCCTGCGCAGCCAGGGTTGGAGCGAAGGACGCGTCCCAGCACTCCCAGGCCGCGTGGAGGCCTCCACCTGCACCTGGCAGGAAGCTCGTGGCCGAGGGGCTTCCTTGGCCGGGGGTGCCAGGACAGGGTGCCTGCCGCTGCCTTCCTCCGTGTTCCGCTAGCACACACAGCCCACCTGCCTGGCCCCCGGCTCCTTTGGGGCTGCACGCTGTTGTCTGACGAGCCCCTAGTGTCCCCGCTAAGTGGCCACCGCTGTCCAGCAGACCCCCCGTTAGGGCCGAGCTCTGGGGGCTCTCCGTGCCCTGGCTCGTGGGGGTGTCAGCAGACGTCTGTGATCACAATGGCTAATTACAGGCTTTCCGTGAGGTGCAGGGCAAGCTCGAGACTGGCGGCAGCTCGAGGTTGGCACCGCGATCGATGGCGCCTCTTTCCTGGCCTCCTGTGGCTCCAGGGGGCCTGTCCGTGGCAGGCCTGGTGGTCTCGCTCCCAAGGCAGCTGTGGGCTCCCCGGGGCCCCCCGCCCAGGTGGGGATGGAGCCACTCAGCCAGAGCGTCGAGCACGAGCCCGCAGCACGTGGGTCACCGCAGCCATGGAGGCGTGGGCGGTTTGCAGGGCAACCCAGCGAAGGCTGGTGGGCGGTGCGCCTGGAGCCAGAGCCTCACTGGGAAGGGGTCAGCGCTGCTTCCAGCATGGACACCGAGACCTGCCCGCCCCCACGGCCAACTTTACAGCCCGGCAGGCGCCAGCATGATCCACCCGTGAAGGCACTTGGAGGGCGCTGGCACTGCCCTCCCACCTCCTCCCCAGCTCGCCGTGGACCCAGGCCCTGTCGCGTCCGAGCTCAGCCTGCTTCGCGCCCCTCTCCTCCCACTAAGAGGACCACTTTCCCCGTTAGTCTTGGCTACTCCTCCTCTGGGGAGCTCAGTACCTTCTTTTCAAGACTGGGCCATATCCCACACCAAGACGCCTCCCCGACCTTGTCTGACGCAGGCTCCAGCGAGCAGGAGCCCTTTCCTGCTAAAGAGAAAAAGAAAAGGACTGGCTGGCAGAGTGCGCCGGGGGAGGGCGCAGGCTGCGTGGATGCCTGTCAAGAACGTGTGCCCTGCTCCTTACAAGTAAGAGCAAGGACGGCGCCGACATCTATCGACAATTTAGTGAATGCCGTAAACCGTGCCAGGGCTTTGCCTACATTCGTCTCACGTACTGCTCATCGCTTCCTTGCAAGACAGCCAGAATCCTGCTCTACGACAAGGAAATCGAGGCAGAGAGACGCGAAGACACCCGTCCAAGGACCTCAGAGTGACGGGGCTGAGCTCCAGGCCGTTTTGTGCCCGGTGCCTGAGTGGCCACGGCAGGTCCCAGCCTCCGAGCAGCGCAGGGGCCCTGGCATCGCCTCCCGCTGTTGCCCCTCTAATCCACTCACTGCCTCTTCCACCTGCGTGGCCTCTTGTCCTTGGCGGGTGAGGGGCATCTCCAGACGCCCTGCAGGGGCTCCTGAGCCGCAGGTCTCGGCTGCCCACTGTGGCACTCTCGTGTTGCTGTTGGGCCCGGGCCGGCGCGGCCTCCAGGTGGGGTGCGCTCAGGTAGCCTCTCTTGTGCGTGGATGGCTCATCTGCGTTAAGCAGATTGTCTGCTGCTGCCCCTGGTGGAGGTCGTGGGTCCGTGGCCCCTGATCAGCCCGGTTCAGTGTGGTCTCCAAAGCCAGTGCCCGGTGCTGTCCAGAGCAGCTGCCTCATCCTGCCTGGCATGCGGCGATTTCGTTTTTGCCGTGTGGGGCTTTCCACCTTGCCACCCGAAAGTGGACCACCTTCCCACCGGAAAAACCTTGGCCATGCCTTGTCTCGATCTCAGAGTTGTTTCCTTTCAGGAGCAACATGTTTCCTCAGCCCCAAGACCACTGGACAAGAGGGTGACAGTCAAGAGGGCGAAGGTCAAGGGGTGACTGGTCAAGAGGGCGAAGGTCAAGAGAGCAATGGTCAAGAGGGCTTGCTCCATGGCCACTGGATGACCAGCTAGGGGTTGTGGAGGTGGGGAGTGGGCAGTGCTGGAGTGCCACTCCTCCAGGCCGCAAATCCACGCTGATCGGCACTTACTGTATACATCAGGGCTGCCCGCTCAGCCAGCACAGGCTGGCACAGGTGAATTCTACACCTGAGAGTGTGGGCGCCATCTGGGCTGCAGGTCAGAACCCCTCAGAACTATTGATTTTATTCAGGATTATGCAATAAAGCGGCACTTAGCACCTGCCAGGGCCGTGCCAAGGACTTACGTGACGGCTCTCGGACTGGACCTGCCTCGGAGCAGACCTCGTGCCTACAGGATTCCCGCCCCCACCTCCCCCGACAGGTTCAGGTGAGGCTGATCCTGGGGTTCTGGCAGCCCACTGCACTGCCTTCCACGCACTTTCTTGTGACATCTCACAAAGACTCACCTGCAGGGATGGGTCTAGAGCCGGTGGCTGTCACGCATCCAACTGAAAGTCACATGGCCAGAAACACGCAGAGCTGACCCTACCCAGCTCTGAACCCAGGTCCCCCTCCCCACAGCCACTCTACCTCCCCACCACACACCGTACAAAACTGACCAACAACCACAAGGCAATCCCAAGGGCTTGGAAGACCGACTGCTGTGCGCTCGCGGCTACAGTGGGCTTTCGTGGGTGGGGAGCAAACGGCCCACAGAGGCAGGGCCGCCCTGGAGAGCTCAGGTGCTGCCTGGTGGGAGCGACCCAAGGCCACGGCATGTTCCAGTGGGTGTGTGGAGTGGACAGGGGCGTTTTTCATGCTCGTGCTGCCTCTGCACCCACAGCAGGGGATGGAGGCACCTGGCACTGGGGAAGGGAGTGCTGCACCTGCCCACAGCCGTGTGGCACCTGCTGCACAGCTTGGACCCATGATGGAGCAGCGTTGGGAGGGGCTCCACGAGGCAAGGGGACTGCAGATGCTTCACATGGACACCAAGAGGCGTCCACGGCACGCCTCCCTGGGAGTCACCTCGGAGCCCACGGCACAGCCCTCCAGCTTTGGTGACGTGGATGCGGCCTGGGCAAACTCACCTCTTGATGAAACTATGAGCACCTTTACCGACAGTAAAGATGAAACCAGTGCTAAAGCACAGGTCTCCTTACCTAGTGGTGGAAAATGTGCCAGTGGAGTTTGGCCCCAGAGATTTTTGTGGTGTCTCTTGATTTACCTATAACCAAAAGACATGCTAAACTGGATGAAGGAAGAGAAGTAGCATCTTGGTCAGACAGTATGAGTGGAAAAAATAATGAAATACACGACAGTCTTTCAGAGGCTGTAGAGTGAATGCGAGCGTGAAGAACTCCTGTGAGAAGCTTCTCTGCAGAGGCTTAGAAGCTCTGCCAAACCGAGTGATAAGATTTTCTTTCCTGTGAGAAGAGGAAGACGGGCTACTCTCCGGTTCCTGTAGAAATCTTCCTTTCTCTGGAAGTTCCCACCTTCTCTGGCCTCCATAACCTGTTTTCTCTCCTGCCTTCCTTGGGGCAGAAATATTGACTTTTTATAAAGTTAAGAATGAAATTAAAAACTTTTGAGCTTCAGAGGAGTTTGTCAAGAAAGTGAAAGGCAGCCTACTCAAAGGAGAAAATATTTGGGAAACATCCATCCGATAGGGGCCTAATATCCAGCATATAAAAAGAAACCTTACATCTTGAAAATAAAAAGACAATCCAGTGTTTGGGCAAAAGATTCAAATAGACGCTTCTCCAAAGAAGAAATACAAATGGCTAAAAAGCACCTGAAAAGAGGCTCAACATCACTAACTATTTAGGAAATGCAAATCAAACCTACAATGAGCCACCATCTTACACCTATTACACTGGCTGCTATTAAAAAACAGAGGCGTGCACGTGCTGGAGAGGACGTGGAGGAGGGGACCCTCACCCACTGCTGGGGGATGCAGAACGGTGCAGCCGTTGCGGAGGACAGTTAGGCGGTTCCTCAGGGAGCCAGCAATCCCACTGCTGGATATACACCCAGAAGAATTGAGAGCAGGGACACGAACAGATACATGCACACCTATGCTCACAGCAGCATTATTCACTACTGCCAAAAGGTGGAAGCAAACCAAGTGTCCATCAACAGAAAAATGGATAAACAAATTATGCACACAATGGAATATTACTCAGCTGAAAGAAGGAATATAGTATTAACACCTGGGATAAAATGGACCAATCTTGAAGACCTTATGCTGAGTGAAGTAATCCAAGCACTGAAGGACAAATGTTACATGACCTCACTGATATGAATTAAGCAAATTGAGCAGACTCACAAAGCCAGATAGGAAGACAGGTTTACAGGAAACAGAAAGGGAGTAAAGGGTTGTGAGCCAATGCCATAAAGGCAAAATCGACGATAAGGCGGCAGGGTGTGGCCTTGCGGTGGATGAGCATGCCAGTGCTGAAGTGATGGTGCTGGGTTTGGCGGTGCAGGTCTGTGCGGAGGAGCAGGTGGGGATGGGGTTGGATGATCCATGGAACTGGGGGAAGGGTCAGGGGAAAGAGGAGGAGAACTCTGGAGACCTACAGGTCTCTGTTAAAACTACACTGTTGGGAATGTTCTTTCAGGGAACATGGCAGGGGAGGGTTACTGGTGTAGGGTGTTGGATGTGGGGGGGCATACAGGATGGGGCACACTTGGGCAGGCTTCTATGGAATATGTAAGTGGTCATCTTTTGATAGTGTGTTATGTCAGTGGGTGGACACCCACATAATAAACAAGAGAATATCAAACTCCCATCCTGGAGAGTCCTGCTACATTCGCAAATAGAGGGGCAAGAGTCTCTCAAAAACATAGGCAGTGCCTAATAAAAGAAAACAGACCAATACTTCAAGCCCTCAATATTATTGCAACTATTAATAACCATGAATCATTCTTCAAAAATTGAAATTTAGTGGTTACCATAGGTACCGAGGGGAGGGTGAGGGAAGAATAGAATAGATGGAACATAGGGCATTTTGAAGGCATTAGAATTGTTCAGCATGATCTTGCAATAATGGATACAGGCCACTTCAAATTTTGCCAAAGCCTGTAAAAGTGTATGCTCCAAAATGTAAACCATTGACCATGGTTAGTAGCAATGCTTCAATATTTGTATATCATTTCTAACAAACGTATCATCTGCGTGTAACATGGTATCAATAGGGGAGAGGGGAAAATGGGGTGGGTGTTGGGTATATGGGAACCCCCTTTATGTGACTTTCCTGTATCCTAAAGCTTCTTTGAAGAGAAAAAGAAAAAGAGGGAAACGGACTTGGCCCAGTGGTTAGGGCGTCCGTCTACCACATGGGAGGTCCGCGGTTCAAACCCCGGGCCTCCTTGACCCGTGTGCAGCTGGCCCATGCACAGTGCTGATGTACGCAAGGAGTGCCGTGCCACGCAGGGGTGTCCCCCGCGTAGGGGAGCCCCACGCGCAAGGAGTGCACCCCGTAAGGAGAGCCGCCCAGCGCGAAAGAAAGTGCAGCCTGCCCAGGAATGGCGCCGCCCACACTTCCTGTGCTGCTGACGACAACAGAAGCGGACAAAGAAACAAGACGCAGCAAATAGACACAGAGAACAGACAACCGGGGGAGGGGGGAATTAAATAAATAAATAAATCTTTAAAAAAAAGAAAGAAAAAGAAAATAAGACACTGGTGGAATATACGGAAGAAAATGTCACTGTACATACAAGACAACAGATCTTACAGTGATGAAAGACAAAATGTCAAAAATATGTTTTTATTATTTCAAAATTATAAAAATTGCTTTTGTATTTTATTGGTTATTTTTTAAATAACCAATTATTTCATTTTCATATTAATTTTATTTGGCTATTTTGTTGGATTCATTTTTGGAGAGGTTTTGGATCACAGAAGGGTCACAACAGTGGCAGGGGAGGACCACTGGTGTGGGGTGTCAGTGATGAGGGGATGCCTGGGAAGGAGTTCACCTGGGGCATGGCTCTAGAGCATATCAATATGTTCAAATGTTCATGAGGCATTGTCTCCGTGGGTGGAGATCCACACAATAACTGAAAGAATATTGGATTCTTATCCTGGTAAGTTCTGCTACATTCTCTAACAGAACAGCAAAAATCCCTTGCGTGCAAGAACAGTGCCTAGTGAAGGAAGACAGACCATTATGTCAGGCCCTTGATATTGATAATTGTACCTTTGAAACTTTACTTTTGAAATGGAAACAGCCTCGTGGTTTATACTGCCTAAGATTTACTTCCTGAAAACTTCCCTGTAGCTCGAATGTGGCCTCTCCCTAAGCAAAACTCAGCTTATAAACACATCACCTTCCCACTGGCATGGGACATGACTCCTGGGATGAGCCTCCCTGGCACTGAAGGATTATTACCATGTGCCAAGCAGCAATGCATCTGGAAAAAGACCTTGATCAAAAGTGGGAAATGGTAAATACAAATGAATTTTTAAGACTGAGAGATTTCAGAATGAGTTGTGAGGTCATTCCAGATGTTACACTTATGCAAGTCTCAGCAGAATCTCATTGACTGCCACAGTAACAGTGTTTCCAATCATGGGGCTCCTGAGGGCTCTAGAGACATCTAAAAACTATAAGCTGGGCAGACAGCTCAGGAATTTGGCACCCTGTCTGTGGGCCTTACTTTGGAATTTATGCTCCCCAGTGTAACAGAGTTAAACTCATTTATAGGTTCTCTACGCATGGTTCTTCTGACCCTTTTTTTTGAACTTATAATTAGCACTATTCTTGATAAATGTATGTCCCAGAGACTTAAATCTATAATCCATCCATATTCCAGTTGAGCCCTGAATTTCAACAGACTTGCAATACCTACTCTCCAGTTCATTGAACTCACCAAGGACAACTAAAAAGGAGATGATAATGAACAACACTCATCCCAAGGAACAAAGAGTGTCTGCAACTGCAAGCAAGATAATCCCATCCATCTGCTCCATGGGATCTAAGCCCCCTCTCAATTAGAAGCAGAGTGGGCATCACCATCCCCAAATCCTCAAGACTGGGGAACGAACAATGGACTAAATTAGACTTATTATTCTACCACGGACTTATTATCCTAGCAATGGAAGAACTCTTATCATTAATATGAAGGCAGTGGCCACCAGAGGTTCTGAGGGCTGGGAAAAGGAAGAATAGGTGTAATAAAGGGGCATTTTCAGGACATTGCCTTTGTCCTGCATAACACTGCAGTGACAGATACAAGCCATTGTTTATTTTGTCATAACCTGCAGCGTTTTGTGGGACAGAGTATAAACTACAATGTAAACTGTGGTCCATGGTTGGTAACAATGCTTCAATGTGTCTTTGTCAATTGTGACAAAAGACCACACTAATGAGGGATATTGTTAGTGTGAGAAGGTGTACATGTGGGGGTGGGGCATACGGGAAACCCTTATACTTTTTTTTTTAAAGATTTATTTTTTATTTCTTTCTCTCCCCTTCCCCCACCCCCGCCCCGTTTTCTGCTGTCTTGTGTCCATTCGCTGTGTGTTCTTCTGTGTCTGCTTGCATTCTTGTCAGCAGCAGCTGAAATCTGTGTCTCTTTTTGTTGAGTCATCTTGCCATGTTAGCTATCCATGTGTGTGGCACCACTCTGGGGTGGGCTGTGCTTTTTTCATGCAGGGCGGCTCTCCTTGAGGGGCACACTTCTTGCGTGTGGGGCTCTTCTACACAGGGGACACCCCTGCGTGGCACAGCATTCCTTGCGCACATCAGCACTGTGTGTGGATCAGCTCATCACATGGGTCAGGAGGTCCTGGGTTTGAACCCTGGACCCCCCATGTGGTAAGTGGACGCTCTATCCATTGAGCCACATCTATTTCCCCCCTTATCGTCTTTATGTAACATTTATATAATCTAAAACTTCTTTAAAAATAAAAACTAATATTTTTAAAAAGTGTTTTAAGCAAAATAAAAAAAAAAGAATGAATAATAAAAGGCAAGACTCAGCCCCGTCCACGAGCCCTCCATGGACAGCCCTCCACAGTCCTCAAGCTTGGAGTGTCCTCCTCTCAAGCACATCGGATGGAAAGCTTTCCACTTCTGAATAACAAAACACACAAAAGGCTTAGGATCATCCTTCTGAGCAGAAATTGTTTATAGCACAGAGATACCTTCTAGGGCTGTGGTCTACATTTCTGTCTATTCTACTGCTGTCCAGATTTCCTGAAAACAGGAAAATCTCACCTTTCTCACCATCTGTTGTGTGGTGGGTTAGGAACTGGGGGGCATGGCAGGAGCAGGCCCTGAGCTTTCCTCCAGCTCTGCTGAAGATGCGTCACTGATCACAAAGGAGTCAGAAGCGCTCGAGAAGACACACCTGGCTTGGCACGCTGTTTACGACGGCAGCACTTGTGAAGGGAATTTTGTTCAGGAGTTTGAGGGGAACCGCCCCTCACCTTACCTGCCTGCACTTCGCTGGCCCATCAGAGCACGTCCGAGGAGGAGAGAGTCGCAGGGCAGCACGCGGCCCTCCGAGCTGCGCGCCCACCTCCCTTCCCTCGCTGGAGGCGGGTGCCTCGGGTTTTTTCCGCCTTGTTTCTGAGCTGCGGGAGGGTGGCCCCGTGAGGTCCGGAGGCGGCCGCCACCCCTGGGGCCTGCTGGACAATCCCTCCCTCCACCCCCAGATGATGGGCAGCTCTGGGTTCAGCCTGAGTCTTAGCAGCTCCTCCCGCGTGCTTCATCGGCGCTGCCACTTCCTGCTGGCGACGCACCTAGAGCTGTCGTCCGTGCAGTGCCCGCGCTGCGTCTCCTGTGCCGTGAGAGCCGTGTCCAGAGGCGCCCCCGGAATCCACGAGCGCCCCCTCAGAGGGGTCAGCAGGCAGCGCGACGTCCACACGGCAGACCCGCAGGCCCGCGAGTGGAGGACCGCTCTGAACTCAAAAACCAGACTGAGGCTCAGTCAGCTCAGGCTGCTGAGGACGTGAGGAAACGTGTTTGCACGCGAGGCGCTGCTGCGCTGGCTCGCCCTGCGCCCGCCCGAACCCCCTCAGCCACGGGGTGCTTCTGCTTGCTGTTGAATTCCTAACTTTGGCGACTGCCGGCTCCGCAGGTGTGAGAACGGACACAGCGGCACGGGCTTCTCTAAGTGTGAAGCACAAGAAAGGTTCTGGAACGTTCTTGGTCCTCGCCCCCAGGAAGCTTATTAAAGCCCAGACGTTGCCAAAGGCCGCTCGGCCTCTACCACGGAAACGGGCTGGCGGTTCCAAAAGGAGGGACTGGGATCAGAGGACACACGTCACTGCTCCCAAGCTTGAGGGAATCAAAGGAATGAGAGAAAACGTGCGTCGGGGCCGCTGGCCACACAGAAGGCGCCGCGAGCCATCGGGGCTGCGTCTCTTGATTGTGACGCTCGTGCTGACCTTGAGCCAAGATGACAGGCGTCTACTCTTAAGAGCCTGCGTCTGCCGAAGCAAACTTTCTTGTCCTTCATTTATCCTCCAGTACTAGCAGCATTTGAAGGAAAGCTCAGTTTACGGCTACGTGATTACGTGACTTGTCTGCTTTCATTTATTTCTTGTATGGCTTATGACTAGCAATTCACATGATATTTATTTCTAATCAGTTTTTCCTTTTCCATAGTAAGTCTTACTGAGGATATTAAATAAAGTCTTAATATAATATTTTTTTTAAATGATTTATTTATTTATTTAATTTCTCCCCCTCCCCTGGTTGTCTGTTCTTGGTGTCTATTTGTTGCGTCTTGTTTCTTTGTCCGCTTCTGTTGTCGTCAGCCGCACAGGAAGTGTGGGCGGCGCCATTCCTGGGCAGTCTGCACTTTCTTTTCACGCTGGGCGGCTTTCCTCACGGGCGCACTCCTTACGCGTGGGGCTCCCCCACGCGGGGGACACCCTTGCGTGGCACGGCACTCCTTGCGCGCATCAGCACTGCGCATGGCCAGTTCCACACGGGTCAAGGAGGCCCAGGGTTTGAACCGCGGACCTCCCATATGGTAGACGGACGCCCTAACCACTGGGCCAAAGTCCGTTTCCCAAAATAAAGTCTTGAACTTAGGTGAAAACTGCCATGCTTTCTACCTAGAGATGCCAAATTCAACATGGGACACGTTTATACGAAAAGTATTTCTTGTTTACCTGAAACTCACTTTAAAATGGATGTCCTGTATTTTAGTTTGCTAAACCTGGTAACCTTATTCAAACTATGTGATAGATGCCCTCCTGATATTTGTGTATGAATAAAGATTTTGTAAATAAAATCATATATTAAATATTTTAGGGGACTAAATGTCTATTCTTTGATACAGAATTGTGTGATATTTCTGGATTTTTGTATATCTGGTTAGCTTTAGGTGTAGTCCTGTATGTGCTTTATAAATTCAATATTAAAACATGATTATTTTCTATATTGACCACTGCCCAAACTTCTTTCTCCTAGCAATAAATTATACTGTCTCATAATTTGCAAAACTCTATAGTGCCACTGGAAGTACCTCATCGTCTAATCACTTAGGTGCTTAACTTTCACGTTTTTTTGAGGCCTCTTTCAGGGAAAAGACTATCCTACAGTGGGTTCTATGAGATTTCTAGGCTGGTGGAACCCAAAAGAGTTCCAACAAGGACTTTGGTGACCACAGCAACATTTATTAAATAATTTCTGTATGCTGAGCCTTGTACGTCTTCTCCAAACTTCATTTAGTTCAATCCCAATAATGCTGTGGGTTAGATACTGTTAAGTTTTCTCCATTTCACAGCTGAGGAGACAGAAGGCCCAGCAGTTGCTTATGATTTACAACCAGTAAGTCAAAGTGCCAGGATTCAAACCCGGGTCTGATTCCAGCAAGTCCTGACTCCCACCACCCCAGAATGCTGCCGACGGTTAGCCAGGGGGAGGCTTTCTGTGGAACCTGTGAGACGCAGAGGTAGAGCCTTGCTGAGAGGGAGAGTCTGGGACGGCTGTCCGCAGGCAGCTGGTCAAGTCCAGTGGTGGCACCCGGCAGAGTGGAGATCACCGTCTGCTTCTCACGAGGTGGTTTGAAGACTAAGCCCCAGAAGGTGAAACTTATCTGCACAGAGTCATGAATCATTATGATGCCTTGAGATGAGGCTGACTGCAGCCAGCTTTTCTGAGGGTAAGAATCCCCTGGCACAGGAGAAAGTCAGGATTCCAGAGCCAGCCTCTGAGGCCGAGCAAGGTCCTGGCGGCGGCCGGCGCGGGTCTGGGGCTCGCTCCGCGCCCTGCGGTGCCTTGCCCGGTCCCCACCCCGCGGAAGTGCCTGTGGGTGCTGCAGTGGCACCACCCTCTGGGAAACCCTGATTGAGGGGTGCCCTGAGGGCAGGGGGCGTCTGACCTGGGCAGCCTGGCTCCCACAACAGCCCACACTCGCAGCCTCCGAGACGCCGGGAGGGACGGGCTGGTGGGGCGTTTCCCGGACAGCCGTGACCCTCACGCTGTGGCGTCTTCTTCCAAGTTCTCCAAGCGCGAGACTTGACTGAAGTTTCGTTCACCCTCGCGGCAGGGAGCATCAACCCTGACGGGCGGGGACAGCACATCCCGAGGTGTCCCCTGAAGCTGGCTCCCTCAGCTCCCTGCCGCACAGCCTCGAGCAAGCGACAGCCTCGTTAAACCTCAGTTTCTCATCTGCAAAGTGGGGGTAATTACAGTGTTGATGTGATATGGGGGTACCCATGGCATGATGATAAGATTAAACGAAAAAACCCAAGCAGAGTGCCCAGCTCAGCGTTTCCCACGTCGTAAGCCTTTGTTAAGTGTGAGGGGTTGTGAAGAAAGTGAGAAATGGGGAGAAAAAGCTAGAAACTGGCTCAAAAAACTGTCTTCGTGTAACTTATGAAAAGTGTAGAGCATGATAGAAAATAAGACTAAATTGCAGCAAGAATTTAGATCATCATTAAGAATAACTCAACTCTGAGAGGATTAAACCCTGGGGTAGAATTTTTCCTGCTTCTGATTCCTCCTTGTTCCTTCCTTTCAGCTCTTAGCTTTTTTGCAGGTGCGTATTAATAGAACATCAACAAAAACAAAGGTTTTAAAAATATATTTGAAGACATTTGCTCTAAACACTACTTATAGCTAATAAAATCATAGCCAACAATACAGTAATCATGGGATTTCCAAGTACTGAGAAGATCCCACGGGGACTGAGCACCGGCTGAGGAGTTTGGACACGGAGGTGCCAGCGCTGGCCCTCGCCCCAAGGAGGGCAAAGGGCATCGGGCACGGGAAGGACAGGCGCCCTGCCGCGCACGGAGCGTTAGACAAACCCCGCGCAGCTGACGAGTGACGCGGCCGCGTTCCAATGCAGGGCCCTCTGAGGACACAGGTGCCCTGCGTGGGCGTGAGCGGGGACGGGAGCAGGCTCTTGTCAAGCGCCTGCAGATTTGGTTTCAGTCCTTTACTTTCCTGATCACGACCACTGAGTGTTTCTAGATCATTCAGCACTTCTTTCACGCTCTCTTAGCCTGGCCTCTTCGCTTCGTCTCCAGACAAGCCTGTGGCCTCCTGAGGGGACCTGGACTCTGGGTTTCTCTGACTGAGCAGCCGTGGGCCGGGCGCGGCGAGGCCTTTGATGAAGGCTTGCGGCAGGAAGGCAGCTGAGTCCACCGATTTGGGCGAAGGGGCCGTCCTGAGTCTGGGCGAGGGCCGCTCCCCGCGGAGGGGTGCCGGCCGGCGTTGCGGGTTAGCAGGGGCTCTGCGCAGAGGCCTTACCCGCTTCTGCTGACCTGGGCAACTGTAGCCCAGCCCTGCCAGTCAGAGGCCACGGGCCACAAAGCCCCAGCCTCCTGGAAGTGCATGGGGAGGCACCTGCTCCACGTGGTGCAGCGGGCAAAGCAGGTGTGCGCTGCAGGCGCCCGCCCTCGGGGGGGCAAGTGGCGCTTTGGGGGATGGCGAGAAGCCCGTGGCTGCGCACTCAGATCTGTCCGCAGCTGGACCCTCCCCTCCGCAGCCAGTGCAGCAGGGTGTGGACGGGGTGAGGAGACGAGCGCTGGGGGACCCCATTCCAGGGGAATGGCCACACACGGGTGGCAGCTGGACCGTGGCCGTTTGCCTGGAACAGCCGCTCCCGCCGTTAGGAGGAAATTCCCACGGAAATCCCCTGCGGGGCGGTGGCCACGCCCCAGAGTTCCTGATGCAGGAGGTCGTTGCAGGGGCTGGGAGTGTGCATTTCTGCCGTGATGACCCTGCTGGGGGGACAAAGGCTTAACCCTCTCCCCAAGTGTCCAGGAGCTTTCTGGGGTCTCAGGCCGGAGGCCACTGAGCCCGGCCAGCCAAGGGAAACGCCCTGCTGCGGACCGCACAGTGAGCTCAGGACCGGAGCTGGGGCAGGCCGAGGCTTCAGGCTGCAGCCGTTCGCTTGCCCCCTGCTGTGGGCACGGTGACCCTCGTCAGGGTCCTGTGGAGAGAGATCCCTCTTTCCTGGGGGAAGCCGTGCCTTTTGTACCCACCGCTGCACGGGGGCGTCACGCGTCCTCGGGGAGCAGGGCCTCGGGCAGGCGCGGGCTGAGTCCTCTCCAGTCATCTCTTCCCCATCTTCCACTCTCTGAGGCCTGTACTGCTCCCTCCTGAGAAGTGAGGAGCTGGACACGCAGCCAGTAACTGGCAAAGGCAGGACTCGAACGTGTGTCCCTTTCGTGCCAAATCTCTCTTCTCTTGGTTCACCATTGGAAATTCAGAGGTTATGGTAAAAACATAGAATACTAATACATAGACTAATACTATGAATAATACTAATACATAGAATAATTTAAAAAACAAGGCATATTAGTTTGCCTGGACCTGGCTTAAAAACCACAGAAGCTTCCTCTGAGAGTCTGGAGGCGGGCTAGAACCAGACGCTCCCACAGCCTCCTTCCCACCACCTGCTTCCCGGCTGAGCGCTGCGCTGCGCCCTCGTCGCACGTGCCGTCCTCCCCTCTGTGCTTCACGTCCGGTCCAGGACTTGATCTGTCTGCTAAGACAATTTTCAAATCGGCCCCACCCACGGGTGAGGGGTGTGGACGCCACGTCTTTTAGGGGGACACAGTTCAACCCACTGCATGGGTACAAAGAAGGTACAAGAACGAACAAGTGGGGCTGCAGGCGCCAGAGGAGGGCAGCGCGGAGCAGGCCGCCTCCATGCACGCGGCATCCATCTGCTGCTTCTCCCGGCCACGTGCGCAGCTTTCCCCAGGTGCGTCGGGGTTCAGAAAAGCCAAGGAGGGCGCGCAGGCGGAGCAGGGACCTGCGCGGAGTAGGCAGAGGGGCGTGGGGGGGTGGGCGGTGTGAGGGCTCAGGGAACGGCCCTGGCACCACCCCCCCTCCCCCCCCTCCACTTTTCCTCCCCTTCCCCTCCTCCCTCGCCCCCGTTCCCCTCCACTCCCCCTCCCCCTCCTGCTCCTTTCCCCTGCTCCCCCTCCTCTTTCCTCCCCTCCTCCCTCGCCCCTGCTCCCCTCCCAGCGTCCTCCCCTCCCCTCCCCCATCACCAAGCTCCTGCAGTGAGGATGGGGTGGGGGCCAGGGGGGCACCAGCAGCAGGAGGCAGAACTGAAGAGGAAAAACACCCTGCAAAGAGTAGACAGCACCAAACCTGGACATGTTCTGAAAATTCTGGCTGGCAATTTGGAAGACAAACAGGACCCTGCTGAGAGTGTGAGCAGGTGAGCGGCTACTGCTGGAAAACAGGGCGCGTGGCTGCGGTGAGGAGGGGGCCGGGGGCTTGGGTTCCCCTCGGCGAGGGGCAGGGCACGTGCTGGCCGAGGGCGGGGCCTGTGGACGCGCTCTGTGCCCCAGAAAGGCCCTGGAGGGAGGCCCTGGCAGACGAGGGGGTGAGCAGGCAGGCAGGGCCGCACGTGGCCACGGGTGACGGGCTCCCCTGTCGCGAACGGGGGCTCAGAGGGCCGGGAGACGGCAGGACCGTCCTGCAGAGGGGTCCAGGGAGACGCGGACAGGCATGGGCAAGGAAGAGGTGGTGGGGAGGCGCGGCTGCGTGCTGCGGGACCACCCACAGCCGTCGCCTGGCAGCCGGGCGTGCCCGAGCTGTTCCGAGCTGACATCCCCGCTGCACGAGGGAGAAACGCCAGGGAGAGGCTGGAGGGCATGAGTGGGGGAGCTGCCAATGTGGGCAGCGGGAGATAAACAAGCAGCCAGATACTTCAGAGCAACCTGCGTGGCCACTGAGCACGTGCCAGGTAGAGGACAGCGAGCGAGCCACAGCCAGCTGCGCAGCCACTTGGCGTTGTGAACCTGTGGCCCAGGGCACGCCGATGTGCCCTGCAGCAAGAGGCCAGTGGGGCAGCCCGGACGGTGCCCGTTTCCTGGCGCTAACTGGGAGCCTGGCAGAGAGGGAAGGGAGGGACCAGGAAGGTTCCCACCGTGACTGACCGGCTGTGGCTCCAGCGCCGCTCGGGACATCCTGTTCCCGAGAGCAAGCGGCACTGACAGCTGGTGACGTGGCCTGGTGAACTCTTCCGTGGCCGTTTGGGCTGCCCACGCCGGACCCCTGCCCCAGTCCAGAGTGGCACTGGTGGCTAAAGCCTCTTGTTCCTACCCTGGAGCCCTGCTGGCCCTGTCCAGGGTGGGGCTGGAGAGTGGACAGGCTTTCTGTCTAGCAGGGGCAGCTCACGGTCCTCTCTGGACGTCCCAGCAGCTGCACCCAACTCCGGCAAGCAAGATCGCTCACCTCCTGGTGTTTGGACTCAGTGCCTGTTTCAGTGTGAACGATCAAGGGTGAAGTAAGAGAGCTGGCAGGTTAGCACCAACGCCCCCAGCTAGCGCAGATGGAGACCAGCAGGCTTGGATGGAGCCAGACACCCCGAATCACTCGCTGATGCAGCCCTAACCAAAGGTGTTTCTAGAACATTCCAAGCATGGAAGAAGGCAACACGCAGGGAGGGGAAATGCAGGGCTGCTGGGGTGGGCAGAGAGGCACAAGGAGCGCTGGGCAGCAGAGGGGCCCCACGCGCTCCGTGGCACCCGTTCACCGTGGTCTCAGTGGGCAAGGGAGGCACAGGCCACACTCCGGGGCAGGTGGGGGGTGCGGGAGGCAGCGCGGGGGGCTGCGGGGGTGCAGGGCGGGGCCCCCTCCTGAAGCGCATCCCCTCGGAGCAGGGGCTTTCTGTGGGGAAGAGGTGGGAGGGGCGGCGGCTGCTGAGACCCTCGGGCGGGCTCAGACCTCGGAGGTGGACCTGGCGCTGCTCCTTCATGAGCTCGGCCTGCACCTTGTCGCAGCTTGGGCAGAAAGCGCTGGCGGGGTCCTCCCGTCCCGCCTCCCTCCCGCAGCCGCGCCCCAGCCACCGCTCCCCTGGTTCCCGCTGCAGGGCCTCCTGCGGCTGCGGCCCAGCCCTGGCTGCTGCGGCGTCCTCGGCCCTGCCGCCCCTCGGCAGCACTGAGACGGGACCGAGCCGGGGGCATCACATTAGCTTTGGCCCAGGTCTCAGGGGTCTCTCGCGGGTGTCGCGGGATGGGGCCCCCTGGACCCGGGACCAGCTGTGGCCCGACCTGCCCCGAGCGTCTGTTCTGCGCCAAGCACGTCCTGGGTGTGGAGGACACAATGTCCCTGTTCTTCCTTCTCTCTGCCGCTTGGTTTCAAGGAAGCATCCAGCAAGCTAAAATCTAGCGAGGAACAGCGAGCCATTCTCCCCAATAACCACAGCGCAGTACGAAGCAGAATGTGCCCTAAGAGGTGTGGCCGCTTAGAGGCTTTGGGAGTTCAAAGGAGGGGAGATTTACGATGGCACGTAGGCACTGAATTCAAGTACGCGCTGTACCAGCAGAGCTAAACAACCTATTCCCTCACAGTGACACGATAAATAAAACATTATTGACACGACTGGCAGGACGTGGATGCCACGCGGGCGTTGCGAAAACGTCTGATGTATAAATAACCATGGGTTCCTAGAACCACAGAATGAGAATGTTCGCACTGAAAGCAAGCTTGGAAGACATCCAGCTTGACCTCCGCACTTGGCCGGTTTGTAAACACATGTCCAGAGAGGAGGAGAAAACTGCCCACGGCCACAGGGCTGGTCTGCGGCTGCCCACGCGTGGCTCCGCTGCCCGCCTGACTGGATGGCCGGCCCCAAAAGCACGCGCCCATTTGAGGGGTCGCGGCCCCAGCTCTCTCTTGCCAGAACACGCTGGCTTCTCCTGGACGCATCCCCGCCCCTCACGGCGTGGCGTCAGTGTGATCCCTTCTTTCCTGAGGACGCAGGACACCCGGAGTCAGGGACGAGAGACGCCTGGCCCATGGGCAGCTTTGATGCAAGTGAAGAGAACAGATGCCTGGGAGGAGCGGCGATCCGCTGGGGGCCTCCAGCTACGCCAGCCCCTGCCCCCCACAGACCCCTGCCCTCCAACGGGCCCCTGCCCCCCTCAGGCCCTGCCCCTGCCTCTGGCCAGCCTCTCTGCTCCGTCCCCTCTGCCCCCGCCCCCCCTCAGCTCCCTCTGGACTGCACCCCTTCTGCTCGTTGGTTTTCTTCCCTCGTTTGCTGCCCTTTGACCCCCAGCTTAGCTTCCTGTCTTGACTGCCCTCGGTACCGGCCTCTGGCTTGTCTTTCCACGGTCCTGAGTTGTGCCCCGAGTCGAGCCCCACACTGCACCTGGCAGGCTCGGGGTCAGCTGCAGCCGGCAGGCTTGGGGTCCCCTGCACTGGCTGTCTCGGGATCCCCTGCACCTGGCTCTCTTGGGGTCCCCTGCACCCGGCAGGCTCGGGGTCCCCTGCACCTGGCTCTCTTGGGATCCCCTGCACCCGGCAGGCTCGGGCTCCCCTGCAGCCGGCAGGCTCGGGGTCCCCTGCACCCGGCTCTCTCGGGATCCCCTGCACCCGGCTCTCTCGGGATCCCCTGCACCCGGCTCTCTTGGGCTCCCCTGCACCTGGCAGGCTCGGGGTCCCCTGCACCCGGCAGGCTCGGGGTCCCCTGCACCTGGCTCTCTTGGGATCCCCTGCACCCGGCAGGCTCGGGCTCCCCTGCGCCGGCAGGCTCAGGGTCCCCTGCACCCGGCTCTCTTGGGATCCCCTGCACCCGGCTCTCTCGGGGTCCCCTGCACCCGGCAGGCTCGGGGTCCCCTGCACCCGGCCCAAATCAGGCTGTTTGTCCGCCACCACCTGCTGCTGTCCTCAGGGGCCCCCAGAGCTGCTGTGGCCCAGGGTCTCTGACCAGTGAGCTGCCCTTGCCCGGCGTGGCCTCGCTGCTGAGGCTCGAGTGGCCTCTAAAGCCCTGCGGGGGCGTAGGAGGCGACTCGTCAGGCCTGGGGGGACGCGAGGAGTGAGGTGCTCCAGCTGGTGAGTCTGACGCACCTTCAGGGCTCCTGGGGGAGGCACGGGGGCCTGTCCAGGACACAATGGGCAGCGGTTACAGCGCTGCCAGCTCTGCCACATGAGGCTCTACGCCCGCCCCTCGTCTCACCCTACGGAGCCTGCGAGACGCCGACCTCCTCCTGTTTCTACAGACAGGAGGGCGAGGAGGAAGCGGGGCTGGGGCTGCAGCCCCACGTCCAGCGCTGGGGCTGGCGTCCGAGGGGGCGCCGACAGCGGCATGAGGATGGGGTCTGCGCTGAGGTCAGCGGGTGCTCAGGTCCAGTATCTGCAGGTGGTCTTGTGGCCTGCCTCAGTGGCATTGCTGCACGGCTGGGGGCCCTCGGTTTCTCTTCCAAATTGTCCTTTCAAGGTAAACCTTCCAGGGCGCCCTTCGGAGCGCGTGTCCCTGTCACCCGGCCCCTGGCCCAGCAGCCGGCAGCAGGCCCCCGGCTGATGCCTTCCTCTGTGCTTCCTCTGGGTGGGGAAAGGTGGGGATGGCTCAGCGCTGCTCGCCCTCTGGAGCCGGCAGTGGCTGTGGCTCAGATCTCCTTTGGAGGCCCCAGCTCAGCCCTCCTCGCCTCCTCCGGCCCGTGTCCTCCTCTTCGCTCCACAGCCTCATTCTGGCTTCGGACCTTCTCCAGGGGCCCAGGCATCATCCATTCTTCAGCCCCCCAGGGGCTTCACACACAGCACCCGCCTCTCCTCTCCCCAAATTTTCCACCACCTGATGCCTCGTTGTCTTCTCTCATCACACATCCATTTTTCCATCTCTTGGAAATTGCTTTTCCATTCAGCATGCATTTATTGAGCAAATGTTTTTGTCCCATCCTGGGGGCTGTGTAGTTACAGAGACAGATACCTTCATCCTAAGAATTTTTATTTTTTTTTTTATTTTATTTTATTTTTTTTTAAAGATTTATTTATTTATTTAATTCCCCCCCCTCCCCTGGTTGTCTGTTCTTGGTGTCTATTTGCTGCGTCTTGTTTCTTTGTCCGCTTCTGTTGTCGTCAGCGGCACGGGAAGTGTGGGCGGCGCCATTCCTGGGCAGGCTGCTCTTTCTTTTCACGCTGGGCGGCTCTCCTCACGGGCGCACTCCTTGCGCGTGGGGCTCCCCTACGCGGGGGACACCCTTGCGTGGCACGGCACTCCTTGCGCGCATCAGCACTGCGCATGGCCAGCTCCACACGGGTCAAGGAGGCCCGGGGTTTGAACCGCGGACCTCCCATGTGGTAGACGGACGCCCTAACCACTGGGCCAAAGTCCATTTCCCCTAAGAATTTTTAAAGCCTGGCAGAGGAGGCTGGGACACAGACAAATCATCGCGATTCAATTGCACCAGTGTCGGATGGAGCTGCGAGGACAGGCTGAAGGCGCATCAGCCGCTGACGGCCTGGCGGGGCTGCGTGGGACGTGGAGTCTCCATGCTTGCAAAGGAAAGGATGGGGTGAGATGGTGAGGCTGGGGGCTCGGCCCGGGCAGAGGCCGGCGTGGGCCCAGGTGTGCTCGAGGGGTGTCGAGCGTGGGGCACAGGTGGGGACAGAGCCACAGGCTCCTGGGCTGTAACTGACACACTGAGCTGTACATTTGGAAGTGGAAAAGGAGGAAGTTTTACATTGCATAGATGTTACCAGAATAAAAGAAGCACCCCAAGTAAGAGGATGAGAACCCCGGGACCTCACAGGTCAGACTTCGACGCTGATCTCCGCAGCATGTTGCTGTGCGATCCTGGCCAATTTCAGAAATGCTCTAAGCCTCGGTTTACCCGTCTGCCAAAGGGGCTGGGAACAGGTTTGTTTGCGGAGATGCTGAGGGTTGAGGGGGCGGTTCCCGGGGCAAGCTTGGCCAAGCCTGGGGACCCGCGCTCCGTGGCGTCATGCAGAGAGCTGGGGCAGGGACGCCCAAGGCAGGTGTGTGAGGCCGCGGCCTGTCCAAGTCAATGGCTATTTGAGAACCCCTGAGGTGCAGAAATGCGGCTTTCTCTGTCCTTCTTCAGGTGGGGCCCAGGAATCTGCATTTTCAAGGCCCTTGGGCCCGGTGCAGATCAAGCTTCAGAACCCTGGGCTAGGTCACTGGAGATCCTACGGCTTGTCCTCTTGCTATAAATAAATCAGAATTTTACAGAGACAGCAGGACAGAGCTGAGGCTCTCTTAGCCAGGCAGTGAACTGACCAGTGGGGCTGGAGCCGGGGTGGCTTCCTGACTCGAGTTTGGGCTCTTTCGGCTTTATCCAGCGGCCATCCAGGAAAGCCCAGTGCAGCCCGACTGCGGGGGTCCCGGTTTCCGTTTGAGTTGCCTGCGTGCCCTGTGGCCGCCCAGGTGCATGGCCGGCTGAGCTTTCAGCGCCTGCCACGGGGACGCACGGGTCCGCAGGGCGCTGTGCACTGCCCTTTAGAGATCCAGGCGGCCCCCCATGCAGAGGCTCCTGCCAGGGAGCGTGGCCGGGCTCTGCGCCAGGGCGGGGCGGCCTGGGGTGCCGACGTCCAGCCCCCTGCCCACCCGGCACACACGCCCCTGCCTTTTGGGCAGCAGGTGGCCTTTTCCTGGAGCCGGAGCAGCCAGCCTCTGAGTTTCAGGGGCTCACAGAGCGCCCCCCGCCCTCTCTGGAGGGGGATCCTGAAGGCCAGGTGAGGTCGTGGATCCCAGAGTGGTCAGTAACCCCCAGGAGAGAAGTCCCGGCCCCGCCCCAGGTTGTGCTCCTGCCCCAACGTGCTCCAAGGGACCCTCCTCCGCTCCCTGCCCGTGGGCCTGCCGGGCGCTCGCTCCACAGGCGTCTTTCGGGGGACGTAAAAGCCCACAGGAGCCGCACCCGGAGCTGAGCGCAGCCGGCTGCGAACGGGCAGGATCAGGAAGCGGCCGAGGAGGCCGAGCCTGGGCCCGCGCGGCCTGAGGCTGCTGGCCTAAGCGTCCCGGGCGCTCTGTGCTCGCAGGCCGCCAATGAAAGCTGCGACGTGGGGAGCACTGGCCAGGCGAGGTGCTGCATGCATATCCCAAGTCGTAGCCAGCTGGGAGGGGTGCCCTTCTCCCCCCATTCCACAGGCAGGAGCCAAACCCGCCCCAGGCAGCTGCAACGCTGGGCTCAAAGCCAGTGGGCAAGAGACCCCCGGGGGGTGGTGCCCTGGAGCCGTCAGCCCGAGGGAGAGGCGGCGAGTGAGCAGCTACACCGTGGACAAGCACGAGCTGCGCCCACAGCAGTCCAGGTCCCGTGCCCTCCCGGAAGCCAGGTGTTACTCGGAAGAAGCCGCGAGGCCAGCCCTGGAGCCGAGGAGAGCCGCCGCTGGAACGCACGTGGTTCTGCCGCCCGAGGCGCGGCCCCAGCGGGCAGTGGCGAGCGGGGCCAGCAAGGGGGTCTCCGTCCAGCACTGCCCTTCCAGGCCGCTGTCCATGATGCGTCCTGAGGCGTGGCTGTAGGCCTTGGGCTCCTGCGGGGGCTTCGTCCCCGTCCCCACACAGAGATGAGGCTCAGGCGGTACTGGCCGCTCTGCGTCTCCAGACCTGGACGTGTGGCAGAACCACCAGAGAATGAACAAACAGACTGAAAACAAGCAGCGGACACACCGTTTCTCACGCCTTACACGCTCGGAGATTGTTCAGTAGAGAAATGGCCCTTTAAAGCTGCCAGGTGGCGCATCTGGAGCTCGGCCAGGTGGGAGAAGCCTTGCACAGGCTGCCTTGAGCCAACAGAGGGGTTCTTGTTTTTTATTTGCCAGTGGTCTTGGCACCCCGTCTTTGCCATGAGTTGGTAGCATTGGGTCAAGGCGTTAGCAAAGCAACAAAATATTCGGCTGAAACCGTGGAACCTGAGGGCTGTGGGACCAGCGGGGCATTTCACAGTCGCCGTGCTGGGCCTGGAAGCAGGAGGGCTCGCTTTGCGTCGGGCTGAGCGGGGGGCTGGTGGGCCCTGAGCTGCGCCGCCTTTCTCGGCCTGTGCTTCCTTGTCCACAGATGAGGGGCTCGCGTGCGCGGTGTGTGAGTCCCCGCTCAGTCTGAAGCGCCGTTAGAATCTCTGCTCTCTGCTCATCGCTTCCTGTCCGTAACAAATGAAATTGTCAGTATTGATTGCACACTGCTGCATGTCCAGGGACCAAGTTTATTTGAAAAATTGGATCTTGGGGGAGAAAAGACTAGCAAGGAGCTGGGGGCTGAGCTAGGGGCACTCCACCAGTGGGCCCAGGTCTCTGCCTGAGCGTTCTGGGAGAGACAACAGCCTGAAGCACCAAACAAATACAAGCCGGGTAGATGGTGACCGCATTACGCAGCCCTCGGCAAATACTGCCAGGTGATAAGAGGCTCTAATGCAGTGGGCGCTAACCTGGCGCTAAAATGCTGCTTCAGGAAAATGCATTCTCAGAAAGGAAGTGCTGGCCGTCTGAGTGGCAGGAACAGCTGGAGGCCTGTCACACTCAGCTAGGGAGCAGAAAAAACAGCGCGTGGTGTGTCCGTGGGCAGGAGCTGGTGTGAGCTCCCGTTTGTGAGGTGCCGGGCGCCCTGGCTGCAGGCCTCTGCTGGTGCCCCTGAGCAGCGCCGGCTGCTGCGCAGGCTGTGGTGGTCCCGGTGTGGGGTGGGCTGAAAGGGAGCGCACGTCTTACCTGGGGACAACTGCTCCCTGTCTGCCAGACGTGGGCCCTCCGTGCACCGCCCTCCACGCGGGGCGACAGCTGTGCCATCAGGCAGTTGGCAGGACTGGCGAGCCACGTGGCTCTGCCGCCCGCTTGGCGGAACATGGCTCTCAGGACGCCTGCTGTGCTGGCAGAGCGACTGCCCGTGCGGGGCGAGTCACTGATGCCGCCAGATCCCTGAGGAGACCTGGGCAGGTGCCACGTGCGGCACTCCCGCGCCCCGCAGCGCCCAGCCCTGAGGGCGGGTGGGCGAGGACCGCAGTGAGCGCCCAGCTCCCCTCGTCACACCTCCGGCTGCTTCGCTGCCCTGTCCACAGCTTCGAGAGGAGGAAACCGAGGCTCAAGGCCCTTGCTGAAGGCCAGGAGGCCAAAGCCAGGTCAGGAGTCACCCCAGGCCGACCCCAAGAACCAAGACACGAGAACCTTCTCTGGGTACCATGGAAACCAACACCCAGAGGGAGGCTGGCAGGAGGTCTGAGAAGGCGCGAGCGGTGGTGGCTGCCTGCGGCCCGCAGAGGCCTGCGCTGCAGTCTGCACTTGACGGCCTGGGCTCCTGTCTGCACTTGGTGGTCTGCAGAGGCCTGCGCTGCGGTCTGCACTTGACGGCCTGGGCTCCTGTCTGCACTTGGTGGTCTGCAGAGGCCTGCGCTGCAGTCTGCACTTGGCGGCCTGGGCTCCTGTCTGCACTTGGTGGCCCGCAGAGGCCTGCGCTGCGGTCTGCACTTGGTGGCCTGGGCTCCTGTCTGCACTTGGTGGTCTGCAGAGGCCTGCGCTGCGGTCTGGACTTGGTGACCTGGGCTGCGCTCCTGTCTGCACTTGGTGGTCTGCAGAGGCCTGCGCTGAGGTCTGCACTTGGCGGCCTGGGCTCCTGTCTGCACTTGGTGGTCTGCAGAGGCCTGCGCTGCTCTCTGGACTTGGTGACCTGGGCTGCGCTCCTGTCTGCACTTCGTGGCCCACAGACTTTGTGGCCTGGACTCACAGGCATCGGGTGCCGTGGGTGGTCACTCTCTGGAGGGAAGGCCCAGGGAGGACTGCTTTTCATCTCAATTTGGCCACAGACCTCCTGTGGGAAGTTAGTGACAGGCTTTCTAGCTTGACCTGAGATTCTGAGCCACACCCTAAGGATGCAGCCATCAATAGGTGAATTTCCAAAATGTATTCAGGGTGCTGGAAATAATTCACGAGCTTCAAAGTCAGGGATCGCGGGGCTCTGATGTGAAGTCACAGGTGAGCGGCGGGCTGCGGCATCGGCGGTGACTGGTGTAAAGCTCTGCCTGGTCCGACTCCACGCAGGACGAAGGCCGGCGGCTGCTCCTCCTCAGACGAGCCAGCACAGGCTCATTGCTTCTCTAAGTGGCTGAGTCAACGTTCTGGTTTACCGCAACTCACAAGCTGCGTGTCTGAGCTCAGCCAGCTGCCGTCCCAGGCTCTTCTCTAGAGGGCACAGTCTGCAAGAGAGAGGGGTAGCTCAGGCCGGAGGACCCCCGCAGAACGCAGACGGGCCCCCAAAGAAATCACGCTCACCGGGGTCTCCCTGAGCTACAGACATATGTGCAGAACTCCCCCCCCCCGACCAGGAGATGAGCAGAGAACCGGAGGAGGAAAGCCAGATGCTGGCTCTTCTGACCTTGCTCTGAGGTGGAAGGAGAACGTGTGAGGCCGCAGCCGGCTCCCGGCCACCTCGAGGCTGTGTAGTTCCTGGAGGGAGAGCCTGGAGAGCGCCTGCACGTCCGGCTAGGGGGGCTTGTGCAGGAAGCCGTCGGCAGCCCCACAGGCTCTCTGGGGTCCGGGAGCAGCGTAACGCCTTTTAGGAGAGGAGGTGGCCTTCCAACAACTACGTTTCAGAAGGCCTAGCTGGATGAATATGTTGTAAATAAAAACCTTCCTCCAAGGGGATTTTTGTTTTTCAAAAATGAAAAGGGCGTTTATAAGCTTTGCTTGCGTGCCATAGTTGCTTCGTGAGGGAAGGGGTTTCTGCTGTAGACAGTGTCCCCAAACCTGCCGCAGATGTACTCGCTCCACCAGGGTTTATTGCACGAGGAAATTGCTGGAGGTTCTTCTGAGTGAACTGTGAGTTCCTTCTATCCTTGACATAAAAATCAGTGTCTCCGTCCTGGTGCTTTTGTTCCCTTTGCCTTCAGCACATTATGTTGTGATTTTTTCTTTCAGTGCCCCCTTCCTAACCAGACAGGATTGTGTTTTAATTGCTTCTGCAGTGTCAGTCTCATAATTCCTGACATGTAGCAGGTGCTCACAAAGAATTTATTAAGCAGACCAGGATGCTGACACGTGAACCATGCTGAGCTGATGGCCCAGTGTGAGCCGGCACCGTGCTGGGCAGTTCAGAGCGCGCGCGGCCACGGCGCCAGCCAGTGCCCGCTGAACAGCAGCAGGTGCGCGTGTGCAGTCAGCAGAGGCCGGCCGCGTTTTGGGCTTCCTTAGCTGCTGCGGGGACTCCGCCTCTGACCGACTGACCAGGCAGCATGAATCCAACTGGGCTTTCTTTCATGTGGCATTTAAATATTTTAACTCATGTACTGCTTCCCCGTCCTTATTTTTCTCTTTTCCGGCCTAAACAGTTCCAGTCTCCTGAACCCTTCCCAGCTGGCCTGGAGTTTGCCCTGCCCTTGGGGTTCTCGGCTGCAGAGGGGCCCGGCTCAGGCGTGGGTCTGGGGTCTGGGAAGCGCACTTCTCTGTCCCCAGCTTTGGTCTCCCTCCTGCCTCCACGTCCAGCCCGTAGGCCCCTCCCTATCCACGGCTCAGCCTTGTCCTGTCTCCAGGAGTCGTGACCTTGGAGGCCAGGCATCTCTGAGCCAGCGTTTTACTGCCCATCCTCAGAGCTTGCCTCCGGTCTGGCCCTGACCTGGTGCCCTGACTCCCAGTGGTGTCCTCTGGCCACAGTTCTGCCCACTGGGCCTGTCCTGAGCTCCACGTGGTCATCTACAGACGGCTCGGCTTGTCCCGCGGGGCCCCACCGAGCATCAGGCCCTCGAGAAGTCCCGTCAGCGTGGCCCTCCTGCAGTCCAGCTGCCGGACTTTGCCAGTGAGCGGCCTGGGCCGGGACCGGCCTGCAGACCCGTGGCCTCCCTGGCACCTGTGAAGAGTGACCTGGCTGGAGCGTGGCACTGTAGCATTTTCTCACTTCCTTGATGGCCTTTGTCACCATCCTTTCTTTATTTCCTTCTCTTTTCTCACCTTTACTCTGATTGTTTTCCTCTTTTCCCCTTTCTCTTCTTTTTTTCTAGATTTAAGTATTTGCTTCAAAGAATGTTTTATTGTTTCTTAGTGGAAGAAAGAAGAAAATTCCCAAGGAGTCTAACCTCCCTGCAGTGAGAGGGAGCCCTCCGCTTCCCTTATCTTCACCCTGATTTGCAAACACACGCTCCTTGCTGGGACCTGGACCAGCCCCTGCTTGCTTGGAGATGGTCTGACAGTCACTTCAAAGAACAAATGCAAGGTGCTGAACGGGGACCTCCACTCCCCTGGTGGGACGACTCCACGCAAATGTACAGCACTATTGTGAAATTGCTAGAAAGTCCCAAAGAGGGAACTGACATTTTTCATGTTGTCCCATTATACTCTTGAGCTTACATATTCTATGAATTCTGGAATAAAAGTCGAAGTCTCCAAAAGTTTAATAATCTTAACTGTACAGGGAATTTTTTCAGTTAAGGATGGTTATTTTTCAGTAGTTTCTAACACGAGGTTAGTAAATCCAACTGCTTTTTTAGAAAAATATTAGGGGTGGAATAAATAAAACAGCATACTATTTTAAACACCAGAAAAATTACTGCTTGCTCTGTCCCTAGCTAGCTATGGAATCCTGGGAAAGCCATTTCATCTCTACAAGTCTTGTGTACCTATTTCTAAAATTGAAGTATAGGTTTGATGGTCCAAAGCATTTTCTGGTTTCACACAAATGTTAAGAAGTAATATTTGTACTGGGTTTGTACTGCAAATAGATTCAATGTTTATGTGATTGTATATGACTTGCTTTATATGGAAATGGCAAGCTTCATAGAAAAGAAGGTATCCCCAGAATTCCAAGGAATAGAAGGTCATGTTAGCCTATGGAAGGTCATGTTAGCCTATGGAAGGTCAGGTTAAACTGTGGAAGGTCATGTTAGCCTGCAGAAGGTCACATTATTTTAAGAAAGTTAGTGTTAGCCTGTGGAAGGTCGTGTGAGCATATGGAAGGTCAAATTAGCCTAGCCAGCAGGAGACGCTGCTCAGACAAGGCGCTGCCTTTCTCTATTTGTGTGACTTTGGATACTTTGCTTGGGTATTCTCTTTAAGCCTTATGTGCAAAATGTCTATAATAATATAATTATTATGATAATATTATTACAAAGTATCAATTGAGTGCTTTATGGAGGTTCCAAGTATATGCTGGATGTGGTTTTTGACATTTAGTATGTGGTCAATAAATGCTTTTTTAGCTTTTATCAGTGCTCCTCATTTGTGAAATGATCTTGGTAGAAACAATCCCTAAGATTCGATCTGGTCTAAATGGCTGTAATTTGTATGGGTTTATGGAAAATGTAGTGGCAGATGACTTCCAGGTTGTTTGGATACCAGGTAACTGAAATTTGGGGAATGAGGTCAAAATTCTTATGTAAACACCAAGCTTATGATAATTTCAAATGCTATTTTAGGGATATGTTACTTTTACTAAGGTAATGGAGCCTTTTATTATTAAAATCAGCTCTTGGATGCATTCCCCTTTTGCAACTGCACTTCTAGTTTTCTAGGGAGGGGAGAAGCAAGGGAAGTATATTGTGATTTTCTCTACCAAAGTCTAAAACGTTGGAGCCACTAACTTCTCAGAAATACACTTCCCTAATAGGAATTCTCATTCATTGTATGTGGGGTGGGTGTGGGGGGTGGATGCAAAATGGAATAGTCACTTTGGAAAACAGTCTGGCAGTTTCTTACAAAGTTAGCCATGGTTTTACCATATGATCCAGAAATTGTGCTTTTAGGTACTTACCCAAAGACATATAATTATAATACAATTATTGTAGTTGAAAAGGAACATCCACACAAAAACCTGAACACCAATATTTATAGCAGCTTGACTCATAATGCCCCAAACTGGAAGCAATCACCTGCCCTTCATAAGTGAGTGGATAAACTGTGGTACATCCATACAATGGAATATTATTCATCAATAAAAGGAATGAGGCATCAACCTAAAATAAGACATGGAAGAACCTTAAATGAATATTGCTAAATGAAAGAAACCAGTCTAAAAAGGCTACATACTACATGGTTACAAATGAGGGCCATTCTGGAAAAGACAAAATGAAATTGTAGAGATAGCAAAGAGATTGGTTGCCAGTGGATTGGGGGAGGGGTTGTGAGGAAGAGATAAATAGGTGAAATAGGGGAAGCACAGGAAGTTTTTGGGGCAATGAAACTCTTCTGTATGATACTGTAGTGGTGGATACGTGACATGCATTTGTCCCAAACTCATAGAACTGTAAACACAAAGGGTCAACCCTGAGGCAAACCATGGACTTTAGTTAGTAATAATGGATCAATTCTGGTTCGTCAGTTCTAACAGATGGACCTCAGTAATGCAAGATGTTAATAATTGGAGAAACTATGTGGGGGTGAGGCAAGTGGGGCAATAGGGGAACTCTGACCTTTGTGTCCAATTTTTCCCTACACCTAAAACTGGTCTTGAAAATATAGTCTATAAATGATAATAATAGAAGAGAGCACTGACAGAGAAAAATGGTTCCTTTAACCCGAACGCTCCCCTAGGAGAATTAGGTCCTGTCTGGGCAGACACCAGGAAGTGTGGGCTCGCCGTGTCCTGGCCAGGGCGGGGGCCTCCAGCTCCTGCGGCGCTGCAGGAACTGCCCGTGGGAGGCTGGGCCTGGACGCCCGGCCCATGCCCAGGCAGTGTCCGACATGGCCGGGGACCTTTGCCCTCTCTCCCCGCCTGTGACGTCCTGGCGACTGCCCAGCCTCCAGCAGGGCGTGGCGGGAGGGGCGCAGGTGTGGACTGGTGGCTCCGTGGCAGGCCTCCTGCCGACACGTTCTGAAACTCGACGCAGAGTAACCCCCATTACCGTGGCTCATTTTCATACAATCTTTGGTTTTAAATCTGTTTGATCAATTGCCTGACTTTTAAAGTGAGAGTAAAATTAAAATTAATATTAAAATAAAAAATTTAATGTAAAGCATGCTATGTTGTTCAGAGAAACAATGCATACTCTCCAAAGGCCAACTGTATTTAAGAGTAAAGAACATAACTCTGTACTCCAAACTCAACATGCCAATTGCGTGTTAAAGAAATTGGAGCCAATGTGGAATTTAGAGTAGGCAGTGCACCTGGAATGCTTACTTGGGGATATTACTTTTCAGAAAACCCTTTACCTGCATCGTTCCTTGATGGGCAATGCCGGCGTTGCTGCAAGAACGCAGTGTGTAAGCCAATTCGGGCAGTCACAGGGTCCAGACTGGCCTCATGGCATAGCGGTATGATTGAAGGCATCTCGATGACCAAGATTTTAAAAAGTCAGGCATTCGTGGTGAGGCCGTTTAGTCAATGTACAGTGAAGCAGAAATGGCAGTTGAGAACCGACCTAGCAAGCCATAAAGAATCACCATATTCTGCCTCAGTTTCCAAGCTGCTCTGACTTCGCCTTCCGTGTGGTGTGCCGGGCCAGGGGCCGGGCGCCTCCGGCTGCTCTCGGCCACCTCGGTGTTGTGGGCTGTGCTAGCTCGGGGACTGTGTGTCTACTCACGGGCCCGGTTGGGGCCTGGAATTGGCTTCCTCCATAGCCCTCTGGCCGGTGGGTGCTGACAGCGTTTCACAGCCTGCCGCCTGCCGGGCAGTGCTGGTCCCTGGCCACGACCCGGGACAGGGGACGGCTCACCTGCTTCTGCTCCCACCATGTCCCAAGACACCAGTGCCTGCGTCCCTGGGTCCATAGGACCCCACCTCGGCCTCGACACGCCGCCTTCTCGCCTCTGCGTGGCAGTGCAGCGTGTCCAGACCAGAGGCTGCCCGGGACCCTGCGCCGGCTCCTAGCCACAGAGTGTGCCACGGAAAACTCAGGCCCTGGCCTGGATCTTCTACCTGCCAGTTGTATCTTCCCAAGCCACTTGCTCTCTTTGCATCTCCATGTCCTCATCTTCAAAATGGGGCTAAAAAGAATAAGAATGACAATAATATCTACCCAGCTTACCTAAAGGTGATGAAAGGACTGAGGTTGAGCATCTTTTCATGCCCTTCTTTGCTATCCATGTATCTTTTTGGGTCAAGAGTCTGCTCAAATATTTTTCCCATTTTTAAAAAGTAGATTTTTTCTTTTATTGAGTTTTTTAAAAAGATTTTAATTGTAGTAACAAATATGCTACTCAAAATTTCCCATTAATCATTTTCAAGTATACAAATTGGGTGTATTAATTTTTATTCTCAATATTGTGCTAGCTTCTCCACAACTTTTTTATCACTCCAAACAGAAACTGCACACATTAAGCAATATCTTTTCACACCACCACCCCTGGCCTCTGGTAAGAAATAAACTTTTTTCTGTCTCTCTGAAGTTGGTTCTTCTAAATATTTCATATAAGTGAGATCACAGACTATTTTTTGTGTGTGTGTGTCTGGCTTATTCGATGCAACATGACACAGTTAAGGTTCATCCATGTTGTCCCATGAATCAGAACTCGTTCTTTTTTCCGGCTGGGTAATATTCCACTGTGTATATATAGCACATTTTGTTTATCCATTCATCTGTTGATGGACACTTGGGTTTCTTCCATCTTTGGCTATTGTGAATAATGCTGCTATGAACATTGGTGTACAAATATCTGTTTGAGTCCCTGCTTTCAATTATTTTGGGTTTATACCAAGAAGTGTGATTGCCAGGTCATATTGTGAATCTATTTTCAACATTTTGAGGAACCATCAAACTGACTTCTCCAGTGGCTTCACCCTTTTACATTTCCACCAGCAACATCTAAGAATCCCTATTTCTCTGCATCCTTGTCAACACTTGTTACTGTCTGTTTATTTATTTATTTTTAAATAATAGCCATCTTAATTGGGTGTGAAATGGCATCTCACTGTGGTTTTGTTTCCCTGACAACCAATGACATTGAGCATCTTTTCATACGCTTATTAGCAATTTGCAAACATGACTATCCAAATTCATTGCCCATTTTTAAATTAGATTATTTGTCTTTTTGTTGTTGAACTATAACAGTTCTTTATATATTCTGGATATTAAATCCTTATCAGATATATGGGCAGCAAGCTCCCATTCTGTACTTTGTCTTTTCATCTTCTGGATACTGTCCTTTTACATACAAAAGTTTTAATTTTGATGATGTCAATTTTATCTATGTTTTCCTTTTGTTGTTCATGCTCATGGCAGAGCTAAGATATTACCACTAAAGCCAGGGTTTTCTCCTGAGAGTTTTATGGTTTATCTCCTCTGTTCATTGATCCATGTAGAGTTCACTTTTGGATTGGGCGTGAGATAAGTGTCCAATTTAATTCTTTTGTAAGCTGATAATCAGTTTTCTCTTTTTTGAAGAGGCTGTTCTTTCTCCAATTAATGTACTTGGCACCCTTGTTAAAAATAAGTTTCCCATATATGTATGGGTTTATTTCAGAACTCTCAACTCTATTCCATTCGTCTATATGTCTATCATTATGCCAAGACCACACTGGTTGGGTTGCTGTGGTTCTGTAGTAGGTTCTGAAATTGGGAAATATGAAACCTCCAACTTTATTCTTCCTTTGCAGTATTGATTTACTTATTTGTGGCCCCATGCAATTCCATATGAATTTGAGGATCAGCCTTTCCATTTCTGCATAAAAGGCCCCTGGGATTTTGATGGGTATTACATTATTGAATGTGTAGATCTCTTTTAGTAGTATTGAGATTTGAAATTTCTTTTTATTTGATGCAAGTCCTTTACCAGATATATGCTTTTCAAAAATGTTTCCTAGTCTGTGACTTGCCTTTTCATTCTCTTATAGTATTTTTAAAAGAGCAGAAGTTTTTAGTTTTTATGAAGCCTGCTTTATCTTTTTATAAATTTTGTTTTGCCTTTTTGTGTCCGAAGAAATCTTTACCTACCCAGGATTGCAAATATTTTCTCCTATGTTTTCTTCTAGAAGTGTTATAGGTTTTTGTTTTCACATTTAGGACTATAATTCATCATGCATGTCTTGTGAGGTCAAGTGTGAAGTTCATCTCTAGTCATTAAGGAAATAACCTCAATGAGATATCACTATCCATCTCTCAGAAAATATAAAATTATAAGACAGGCCATACCAAGTATTGATGAGGATTTGGAGGAACTGGAACACTCATCCACTACTGGTAGAAATGTAAAATGGTACCACCACTTTGGAAAACAGTTTGGTAGTTTCTTTGTTAAACATACACTTATCATGTGATCCAGCCATTCAGCTTCTGGGTATTTACCCAAAAGAACAGAAAGCTTATGTTGCTTCAAAGATGTGCACACAAATGTTCATAGATGCTCTTTTTAATTGTCCCAACCTGGAAATAAATGTCCATAAATAGGAGAATGGATTTAACAAATTGTGGTATATCCATACAATGGAATACTATTAAGCAAAATACGCCAAAACACGTATGGATCTCAAAATAATGATGAACGAAAGGAAATAGATAAAAAGAGTATATACTATATGTGTCCGTAGATATAAATTCTAGAAAATGCAAACTTATCAACAGCAATGGAAAGAGCCATGGTTGCCTGGGAATGGGGAGGGTGGGACCCAGGCAAGAGATCATGAAGAAGTACCAGGAGAGTTTGTGGGGCCATGGAGATGTCCGCCACATAGAGTGTGGCAATGGCTTCACAGGAGTGCACATACGTCTGCCACCTTGAGTGTGGCGATGGCGTCACAGGAGTACATGTATGTCAAAACTGATCAAAATATATACTTGAATACGTGTAGTTTATTGTAGGTCAAGTCTACCTCATTAGAGTTGTTAAAAATGGGAAATATTGGAATAAATATCCACTTGTGGGAAAAAAGTGATTACAGGGCCCCAGTGAGGCCACGCCCAGGAAACTGCCGTGACAGCTGTATCTGCTCTAGAAACATGGGCTGTTATTATCTATGCCGTAGAAACTAGGGAGGTTTCCTGAAAGAGAACTAGACACAACTGCGGGGTGGCACAGACAGAAATGTCAAATTGGGATTACCACACAGGCCACAACCACCAGCCTGCTTGGGCACTCAGTCCCTCAAAGGATTTCTTTGCTGGGCTTACCCGTCGCCCAGCCCCCTCACCCTGTCTTTCACTCCTTGCAAACAAGATAGTGGCTTACGGTGGCAAGGCTTTGCCTTTATCCAGAATAAGAATTCCTTGGCTGCATATCAGAGTTTCCTAGGGAGCTTCTGGAAAATGCTGATGCCTGGGCCAGGTCCCTAAATATTGCAATTGTCTCGCTCTATTTTTAAAACTATCCAGGTGACTCTAACAGGCAACAGGGACTGAGACTCACTGACTTAGGAGGCTGGATCTCGACCCCTCTGCCACACCATCTCCAGCTCGTTCTCATCTCTACCTTTACGCTCAAGTAGGGTTTGGAAGCATTTAGCGGAACTGATTATGATGATAATAATAATGAAGAGTCAGAGAGGGCTTGGGCTTTTACAAAGGGTTTTCTCGTTGAATTTCAAAGATAACCTGAGAAACAGGTAAAATGTTATTATTATATTTATAGCATTTATTGTCTTTCTCCTAATTGATTATTAATTCAATAAATGATATTTAGAAATATTTTAAGGAAAAAATAAGGAAAACCATGAAGAGAAAAAAACAAACATGCATGTGTAATCCAATCTCTCAGAGAAAACTGTAATTAACATTTGGTTCTTTTTATACAAATACAGTAAATAAAATTATTATTATTTACAACATTAGGCACAGCTGTACCAGTGTTTTGTTACTTGCTTTTTTCATTTAATACATCAGAGTCATTTTCCCATTTCCTTACATATGCTTTGAGAATGATATTTTTAATGACTGTTTTCTGGTACATTGCGTGGAAACACCGTAATTTATTTAACCAATTCCCTGTTGTTTGACAGCTTGTTTTCAATTTTTGTGTATTAAAAATAAATATATCCAAATGTGAATAAGTGGAACTTTCATACACTTCTGGTGGGGGTGTAAATTCATACAACTACTTTGGAAAAATGTTTGGCAGTATCTACTAATGTTGACTATATGCATGCTCTATGACTCAGCATTTCCTCTCCCAGGTAAATATACAAAAAAGTATGTACATGTGTTCAACAAAAGGAAGGCACAAGAATATTCACAGTAGCACTACTAGTTACAGCCGTAACTGGAGACAACCCAAGTATCCATCAACAGTAGAATACATAAATTTACTGTGTTACATTCACACAATGGAATACAACACAGCAGCAAGAATTAACTAACTACAATGACATGCGTCAACATGGATGGCTCTCCCAAACATAATATTCAGTGAAGAAAACTAGCCAACCAAAGAACACATATAAAAGAAGAAAAGCAAAATTAATCTATCATGTTAGAAATTAGGATAGTGGCAGGCAGTGGGGGAACTAAATATGGTGTTGATTAAACTAGATGTATTCATGTTATGAAAACTCATTGAGCAGTATTTACAAGCTGTATTTTTTCTGTATGTTTACTTCAATAAAACTGACAAAAGTCTCCACTATGTTCTTATAAACTGTAGAGGTAACTGTTGTTGCCTTCCCCTTTGGGATGGGGCAAATGTGGCTTTGAAGTTGAAGTGGCTTTTTCAGGATCACACACAGTAACTGGCTGAGAGGGCTTGCACGGCTGCCCTCTGACTTCGAGTTGTGCGTCTCGTCACCGTTCCAGACGGCCTTCCAGCAAGGACCAGGTGCTGGAGCTACGAGGCAGCAAAGCAGCGCCAGCTGTGGATCAAGCACTGCTCTAAAGAGGAAATGTGAATTCTCTTCTTTTATCAGGTCGCTTGCATCAGTGTGTGTTCAGGGCGTGACGGCTGTCCCATCCAGAGAAGGAGACTTTCTAGAAGAAGAATTTTTCTTTTCAAATCTCATAACTTTTCGGTGGATAGTGCATTTTAGTAACTACTGGACATGAGAAGCCATCCGGCCTTCTGGAATATCCCGGTAAGTGACTGGTGACAGTATTGCTATCCTATTGTTACTTCAATCCCCACAGATTTGACAAAACAGCTGAAATAACTTGTTTTTAAGTTTATCTGTTCCCAGTTATATTATGATGTCCACATTTTGGGGGGCTTAACATTTTAGAGCTTTTTCGTGATATTAAAACATGAGAATTTTTTTTTCTCTTAAACAATGGGAGTTTATTGTCTCATGTTTTTTTATGGCTTATGTTATGGTTTACATTTTATTTTTTATGATTATCTTTTTTTTGAAAGATACATAAATCACACAAGGTATTACATTAGAAAATATAAGAGGTTCCCGTACACCCCACTCCCCACACCCCCCACTCCTCCCACGTCAACCTCTTTCATCAGTGTGGTACATTCATTGCCTTTGTTGAATACAGTTTGGAGCACTGCTACACAGCATGGATTATAGTTTCGAATGTTAGAATTTGACTTTTAATTCTAAACAAACACAACAGGAACAAAATATATGTAGATCTGGCCACCTTTTGGAATTCTGATAAACAAGTGGAATAAAGGGAAGTGTAGAAAGATTTGGAGTATGAATTAGGGAAGTTATTCCACAGGCTCTTAATGTATCCTCCTTTCATCTCAGCAAATATTAGCTGAGAACCTGCTCCTGGCTGGTATCGTATCGCAGAGTGGAGGAGGGTCTCCGTGCTGTTGGAGGGTCATGAGCCTCTTGTGGGGGTCAGGGGCTGCCTCTGAGTCCCTGCCGTCAGGCAGTGTCCAGGCCACGGTGCTGGAAGGGAGGGGGCAGCAGGAGACCGTGGGCTCCCGTATGGGACTGAGAGTCCAGGGATACTAAGAGGAGACGATGCACAGAAAGAGAACTGTAAAGGGCTGCAGAGGGTGGCCTTTGAGTGGTCAGCTGAGTACTGACCATTGTAGGCAAATGGGAAAACTCCTTGAGGCCAGGGAAAGAGCCTTTGGAAAGGATGATGGGGCACAATGTCCGATGGCCACACAGGGCTGGGAGGTGCCTGTTCTTTCCAGCCAGATTGAAGAAATCAAAACACAGAGTGTAGTGGGTAGAGTCCCCCTAAAGTTGTGCATCAGTGGTGGGGAATAATTAGCTCAAGGTTGAGTCCTTTCTAACAAACTTTAAAAGCAAGAATTGAAAGGATAAAACTTTTGTCCAGTAACATCAATGTGTACTAGAACAAAGTATAAGAGTATTTATAGTAATATAAGAATATCCAGCAATAAGGTAGAATTCAAAAAGTCTACTATGCAACAAAAAAATGCAAAGAAGTAGGAAAACACAAACAAAATGAGGATTAAAAACAATCCATTAAAACTGATATATTTAATTCAGAACTGACACAGATGTTAGAAGACAAGGACATCACAACAATTATTATAATTATATCCCATATGTTCAAAAAGGTCATTAGAGACATGGGAGATATAAAATACCCAAATTAAACTTCTGGAGATGAAAACTACAATGTCTGAGATGAAAAATACACCAAAAGAAATTAATAGTAAGCTGCAAATTGTAAAAGAAAAGATTAGTAAACCTGAAGGCATAGAAATAGAAATTATCTAAAATGAAACACAGAGAAAAAATAAACCATAAAAAAAGAGCATCTTTGAGCTGCAGGACAACTTCAAGTTGCCTGTTTAGAATATATATTTGAAATTTTTGAAGGAGAATTAAAAAGATCTTTAAATAATGTAAGTAAAATAAAGATCTTTTAAGTAGAAACAAGTCATCACTAGTAGGCCCACATAACAAGAAATCTTAAAAAACGGTTTTTCAAGCAGAAAGAATATAATACCAGACGGAAATCTGGCTCTGCACAAAGGAGTGAAGAACACCAGAAATTTACATAAGTACATATGTAAGATTTTTTTTTATTTAGATCTTTTTAAAACATAATTTACTGTTTAAGTAAAAATAATAACAATGTAGTGTTGCATTTATTATATATTTAAAATTAGAGTGTATGATGGCAACAGCATAAATGATGGGAAGGGAGATATGGAATTACATTATTGTGGAGTTATTTTATAGTATATAACATGGTATAGCATCATTTGAAGATAGAATGTAGTAAGTTATAGATGTGTTCTATAAATCCTAAAGCAACCACTAAAATAACAAAAGGAAGAGTTATAGTTAAGTCAAAAATGAATTAAATTGGAATCAGAATAAAATACTCAATTAAAATTTTTGGAAGGTCAGAAAGAGGAAAAAGAGAGAAAAAATGAGATGGGACAAATAGAAAACAGTGAGAAGATAGATTTAAGCCCAAACATATCAATTATCACATTAAATGGAAATGGTTTAAAGAACTCAAATAAAATGCAGAGATTTTCAGATCTGATTTTAAAAATCTAAGACGCAACTATATTCTGCCTATAAGAAACATACTTTAAACATAAATATACAAACAGGTGAAAAGAGTGGTTCTCTTAATTGTGGAAAATTTTTTCATACCCTTCCTCCTCCCTCACCCCCACCCCCAGGGGACATTTGACAATGTCTGGAGTCATTTCTGGATACCACAACTGGGGATGGATAGAGACCAGAATGCTGCAAAGTATCCTACAATGTACAGGACAACCACTCATAACAAAAAATTATCCAACACAAACATGGTAATAATACCAAGATTGATAAGTCCTAGGTTAAAATGAAAGGATAAACTACTATAATTATAATCAAAAGCTACTGTGTGTCCTAGATGTCAGAGCAAAGTATAAAACCAAAGATGAAGTTCATTTCATAATTTTTAAGAGGGTTAGTTCATCAAGAGTACATAATAATCCTAAATAGACCTAGCCATAATTATATTCAGCGACTCAATACCTCCTCTCAATAACAGATAAAACAAGTGAATGAAAAGTAAATACAAAGAAGTCTTGAATAATACTATCAACCAAGTTGAGCTAATTGAAATTATAGGACACCTCAACCCACAATTGCAGGATGCACATTTTTTTCAAATGCATGAGGAACACTTACCAAAGTAGGCCACGTCTGGACAAAAACAAACCTCAATGAATGTAACAAGTCTCAATTCAAACAGTATACTTGATCATAATGGAATTGAATTGGGAATCATGAGCAGTAAATTACCTGGAAAACTCACAAGTATTTGGATACTATATAACACAATTTTAAATAACCCACGGGTCACATAAAATAATCAAAAGGGAAATCTGAATATAATAAATACATATATTAAAAATATGCAATTTGCTGGTAAAGCAGTACTATTGGGAAATTTATAGCACCACATATCTATCAAAAATATTTAGTTTGTGGCTTAAAAAGCTTCCCACAGAGAATATGCCAGATTCAGGTAGCTTCATTGGGGAGTTCCACCAAACAATAAAAAAAAAAAAAAGCCAATTCCATGCAAACTGTTCTAGAAAATTGAAGAGGAAGAACTACATACTAAATTAATGAGGTAAGCATTACTCAGATACTCAAACAGGAAACACATTACAAGAAAAGAAAGTTACAGATCAATATCATCCATGAACTAGATGCAAAATTTTTAAACAGTATTTTAGAAAACTCTAAAATGTATGAAACCACATATAAAAAAGGTACTGCATTGTGACCAGGTGGGATTTATCCCCAAAATGCTGGTTTAACACTCAAAAATCAATCATTATAATTCACCGTATTATTCACCATATTAGGCAACTAAAAAGGAAAAACCATATGATCATCTCAGTAGTTGCAAGGTAAAGCTTTTGCTACAGTCCAACATCCTGAAAATGTTCTCAGAAAACTAGGAGTGGAATGGAACCTCCTCAGTCTGGGAAAAGGCATCCGTGGAAACCTAACGCTAACCCGGTCCTTTTTTTTTTTTTTTTTTAAAGATTTATTTATTTAGTTAATTCCCCAGCCTCCCCCGGTTGTCTGTTCTCTGTGTCTATTTGCTGCGTCTTGTTTCTTTGTCCCCTTCTGTTGTCGTCAGCGGCATGGGAAGTGTGGGCGGCGCCATTCCTGGGCAGGCTGCACTTTCTTTCCCTCTGGGCAGCTCTCCTTACGGGGCGAGCTCCTTGCGTGTGGGGCTCCCCTATGCGGGGGACACCCCTGCGTGGCACGGCACTCCTTGCGCGCATCAGCACTGCGCATGGGCCAGCTCCACACGGGTCAGGAGGCCCGGGGTTTGAACCGCGGACCTCCCATGTGGTAGACGGACGCCCTAACCACTGGACCAAGTCCGTTTCCCCTAACCCTGTTCTAAAGCATAAAAGCCTGAAAGCTTTCCCACTAGGAGGAAGAGCAAGACGAGGATGTGTGTTCTTACTGCAGCAATTCCAGAGAAATAAAGATATCCAGATTAGAAAGGAAGAAGAAACTGTCTTTAGGCAAATAAAGAACGTGACAGTTTGAAGCTTCTGCGACTCCCAGAAAAGCTCTTGCTCTTGTGGATAATCCATCCCCGTGGTGTGGGACCCTTGGGCTGGACTGAACTCAGTTGGGGGCCTTTGATTGGCAGTCTTGACCCAGGTGCCTCTTGCTGGAGTCCTGTGTACACAGGGGAAACATGCAGAGACGGAGAAGCAGAACTGTCCGGCTTTGCCCTGCCATTTGAGAGGACCCCAGGATGACCAACAGCCGCAGGAGGAGAGACCCTCCAGAGGCTGCGAGAGGTGGGGCTGGAAGCAGCAGAGCAGCTGGAGCTGGAGAGCCGGCCTGCGAGACGCGCCGTGTGCGTGACGGCCGCGGCTGCGCTCAGGGAGAACCCGAGCTGGAGGGGAGGCACAGCCTGCCCGCCCTGGTGTCCGGCCACATGACGGGAGCCCAGGGTCAGTGGGGCAGCGACCTTTGGGGAGACAGCATCTCAGACGATGCTTGAGCTGGACGTTTTCATAGCCTTGGTGCCGTAAGATTTTACCCCAATAAATTCCCATTATAAAAGCCAACACGTTTCTGGTATATTGCACTGGCAGCCTTTAGCAAACTAAAATAGAACATGATTATTTCTATCGAAAAGTCTATGGGCTCTATAAAAAAGCTACTATTTAACTAATAAGTGAATTAGGAAAATTCCAGGATAATGTATACAAAAATCTGCTGTATTTGTGTATGATAACAGAAAATTAGAAATTCAAAATGTCATTCACAATAATAAAAGTATGACTACTATGGTTACAGCTAGCAAGATATGTGCAAGAGCTGTATGCTGAAAACTGAAAAACATTTTTGAGAAAGATTAAAGAAGATCTAATAAATGAAGAGATATACCATGTTTACGGGTTGGGAAACTCAACACTGGTAAGAAGTCAGTTTTCCTCAAATTGATCCAAAGATTCAATGCAATTCCAACAAAAATTCCAGGAGGTCTTTTTTGAAGAAACTGAAACACTGGAAATGAAAAGGACCTGGAATAGCTTAACAACTTAAGATTGGAGGACTGACACTACCTGATTTCAAAACTTGTAATACTACGGTACCCAAGAGTGTGGCACTGGCATAAAGACAGACAAATAGATGGATGGAAAAGGGGAGGGGAGGTCTGTCTACCGGGGGTCCTGTGGGGCGCTGGGCGGTGGGATCGAGCCCTGGGTGTTCTCAGCAGCTCCATGGGCCCCGGGAGCGGCCGAGCCCTGCCTGGCTGCTTCTCTGCAGCACCTCGGGTGCCCTGGCTGGAGCTGCGGGCACTTGGCAACCAACTCTGCGCCTCCTTCTCCTTTCGCGCCTCCTCCAGTTTCCTTCCAGTGGAGACCTGTCTGCTCTCCCGGTGGCATCAGCTGGGCCCCAGGATTAGCAGGGGCTGTAGGGAAAGTCTAGTGGCCCGAGAGGGGAAGACGAGGCGCAGTCCCCAAGGGAAGGGCTCCGCTCCAGCCGCCCGGGGCCCCACGGCAGAGCATTTCATCAACCAAAGCCCCTGGGCACCGGCTGCCGCCCAGGGGATGATCAGCAAAACAGAAGATAAATGCTGCTCCTGTGGCGCCTGCAGCCCACTGAGGAAGGAGAGAGCTCCCACAACACACAAACGAACTATAGATACGCCCCCCAGCACCATCTCATTAGAATGCCAGTCTTCATAGAGTGTGTGCATGTCAGGGCATCTTCCTAATTTTTAAATTTTATTATTTATCATATTGTTGGCTATTACTGTAATGTTTTGTTATGGCATGAAAGAAAATTTACATTTCTGATCACACAACTCCATACGACATTTAAACTAAATTATTCATGGAAACAGTTTTTTTTTCTTTATTTTAAAAGATTTAGATACATAAATGTTATATAAAAAACAGGGATTCTCATATACTCCATCCTCTCCTCCTGCCCCACTTTCCCTCATGAACAACATCTGTCATTAGTGTGGTACATTGTTACAATTGATAAACACATCGAAGCATTGCTACTAACCATGGTCTATAGCTTACATTATAGTCTTTCACTCTTTGCTCTGCATAGTTTTACAGGTTTTGATAAAATGTATGATGACTTTTATCTGTCATGGCAATGTCATGCAGGATAAATCCAATATCCCCGAAATGCCCCATGTTCCACCAATTCTTCCCTCTCCCTCCCCTCAGCACCTCTGGTGACCACTGCCTTATATCAATGTTACAAGTTCTTCCATTGCTAGAATAATAATAAATCTACTTTAGTCCATGGTTGCATTCCCTCTCTTGTTTGTTCATCCCTCAGTCTTGAGGATTTGGGGATGGCGATGCTCATTCTGCTTCAGATTGAGAGGGGCTTGGACCCCGTGGGGCAGATGCGTGGAACTGTCCTGCTTGCAGTTGTAGACACTCTGTTTATTGGGATGGGCATTGCTCATCATCATCTTTTTGTTTTGTCCTGGGCGAGTCCGATGAACTGGACAGCAGGTGTGTTGCAACTCTGCTGAGATTCAGGATTCAACTGGCATATGAACAGACCAAAGATTTAAGTCTCTGGGACACATATTTATCAAGTGTAGTGCTAATTATAGGTTCAAATAAAGGGGACTGAAGAGCCACGTGTGGGGAAATTATAGATGAGCCTGGCCGTTACACTGGGGAGATAGGCTATCATATATTCCGAGGTAAGTCCCATCGATGGGGTGCCGACTATGGAAACAGTGCTGACTTCTAAACACAACCAGTGGGAAGTCAGAGCTGGGGCCGAGGTGTTTTGTTACTGTTTTTAGGAGGTACTGGGGATTAACCCAGGACCTCGCACATGGGAAGCAGGTGCTCAGCCACTGAGCTGCACCCACTCCCTGGGCCAAGGTTTGGAAAAGCATGTTGAGTGGACACAGGGTGCGGTGGTTGTGCCAAAACAGGAAGCACACCGTAATTTTGGGTGACCAGAAGCAGTGCTTTAAGCACTTTGCAGCCCAGCATGATGGTTTACTCATCTACGTGGACTTCAGGCTTGCGTTGATGCGGGCCGCCGTACAAATTCTCCCAAACGAGGTAATGGGAAGCTGCTCCTGGCCAGCGTTCTGGGGCAGGAGGAGGCTGCTCAAGGCCGCCCCCGACGGGGCCTCGTTGGCAGGCGAGACGCCGCGCCCCGGGCCCTGCGTGCGGGACTTGCAGCGCGGCCTGCTCCGTGGCCTCCGCGGGAACGGGCCCAGAAATGGCCCCGGGTCGGGGTGGCGGGTGGGCCCCACCTGCCGCGTGCCCTGCCTGGAAGCGCGCCTCGGCCACGGCCAGACGACCTGCCCAGCGGCGTCGGCAGCAAGAGCAGCTCGCGCTGCGGCCTCCCAGCTGCCCTCCTGCAGGAGGGCCTGACTCGCCCAGGAAGGATTTCCTCTGCTCAGGGTTGTTTTCTTGTTTGGGGGAAAATGTAGTGGGAGAGGGACAAGCCCCTGCTCCCTCTGTGCGGCCCGCAGCGCGGTTCAGCTGAGGAGCTGCTGAGTGGCCGTCTTCCTTGCCCAGCTGTCCCGTCAGCTCTGGGCAGAGGCCCCTTGTGCCCTTTTCACATGTGGCCCCATGTGCGCCGTCCTAAGGGACGTACCGGGCTGCGCAGTGGTCGGACCTTAAATTTCAGCTTGTACAGAGTTCCAGGGTGACAGCTGGCCTCCTCCACAGGGCAGCACACGCCGGGGCAGCTGGGCAAGGGGCCGGCGTCCCAGCACGTGCAAGCACGGCAGGGCATCAGGGCATCGGATGTGCCAGTGGTTTACACACGCACGCCTAGGATATCGGGGTATTGGGTGTGCACTGAGTGGTTTACACACGTGCACACCTGGGATATCAGGTATTGGCTGTGCACTGAGTGGTTTACACACACGCATGCCTAGGATATCAGGGTACTGATTGTGTGCTGAGTGGTTTACACACATGCACACCTAGGATATCAGGGTATTGGATGTGCACTGAGTGGTTTACACACGTGCACACCTGGGATATCAGGTATTGGCTGTGCACTGAGTGGTTTACACACACGCATGCCTAGGATATCAGGGTACTGATTGTGTGCTGAGTGGTTTACACACATGCACACCTAGGATATCAGGGTATTGGATGCGCACTGAGTGGTTTACACACGTGCACGCCAAGGATATCAGGGTATTGGCTGTGTGCTCCATGGTTTACACATGTGCACACACACGAATCACACTCCCCCTCCGTGGAGAGGATGGAAGAGAAAGCCTTGCTCCACTCCCTGTCTGCCGAGGGAAGATGTGCAAAGCACCCCTGGGCTTGGAAGGAGCCTGGCCTGCCTGCCCACCTGCAGCCTTCTGACCCCCCAGGTTCACAGGGAACGCGAGTGGTCATTAGTGAGGAGTGTGCTTGAAAGGTGTCTGCCTGTGTGTGCACACTCAGGTGTGCGGCAGTCTGACCAGCCTGGAGCCTGCCTGGTGGGAGTCCCTGAGCTGCCGGGAGCCACGCGGCGCTCACAGCGCTCACCTGTGCATCAGGGCGGCCTTAGAAACGAAGCCTCATCGCTGTGAGGACCGACTGTGGCAGTAGCTCCACAGTGTTCACAAAAGTGCTCGGCACGTAAGCCCTAGAGAATGGAATGGTTACTGTGTGAATCATGCGTGTTGTATCCCATGTGATTACTTATAGGTGAGACCAAATCAGCCGACAGTGGGATTCTTTGCCAAACTCTCCTGACACCTGATGGTGGGAGCTATGCTAGAAAACACCTCATAAGAAGAGCTGTGTTTCTTGGTGCTTCCCTTGGATAGGTCCAGACCCCAGCCACTTTAAATTAAGTTAATTTATTTTTCTTTTAGCATACTTTTTGCAGGGTGCTGGCGTGACACTGTGGAAATGCAGCCTGCAGATTCTCCTTTCCGCTGCAGAAGGGGGAGCACGGAGGTCCTGTGGGCTGCATGCTTGGCTCAGGTGTGCCCCAGATGTGGATCGAGAGGACGGAGAACGACAGCCGGTGAGCTCAGGTGCGGCGGTGCCTTCTTGCTGACAAAAGGCTCCACAGATGCTGCCTGTTTAATGCTCAGTTAATCTCTGCTGAATTGATCATCCAGTTATAAAGAAAACCATTAGCAATAAAGCAAAACTTCCCAAAGAGCTTTTGTGGGGAGGAGGAGAGGAAGTGAATTGGCTTTTTAAGAAATGGAGACAATGAAGAGAACACAGAGCCAAGCTCTCTCTACTGGCTGTCTCAGCCCAAAGGGCAGGGATGATAAAGTAATTTTTTTTCACATTTTCATCTCAGGAATCATTAAAAGGAAACATTTAAAAATAAGCAAGCCCATATAAAGCTTAGCATGCACAAGACTTTATTTTAAGCTGAGGAGCCCTGCTTATCCTAGATCCACTCATTTAGCTCACAGAGTCTGCACCCATTTCACAGGTGAGGAAACTGAGTCACAGATTCAGGAACAGGGTCCCTGGCTCGGGAGTCCCTGCAGGCCTCTGGGAACCCTCTCTCACCCGGGAGGCTCCAGCCTGGCCTTTCGTTCAGGTGCCCACTGCCTCATTCCTGAAATCTTACATTCATATTTATAATACCACAAGTGTGTTCCTTAAAAAAGACAACTTTGTTGTCACCCGTGTAACACATTCATTTTAGAAAAAAATCAACAGAAAATACTGAGAAGCAAACAGAAGATAATAATTATTCTTATTCCACGTAAGGTAACCCTTGTTCACATTTTGCTTTATATACTTTAGATGTTTTCTCTGCACATTCTTTTCTTTTAAGCAACAAGGCTGCATATTATTTTGTAACTTGATTTTTTTCACCCAGCAATAGAGTGTAAATGTTTTGCAGTTTTAATAAACATACTTCTAAATATTACTTTTAGTTTGTAAAAAGTATTCCACCATATGGTTGCATCACAATTTAGCCAACCTATCCTTTCCATTTTGGATAATTAATTTGCTTTCAAATTTTTGAAATTAAAAGTAAGGTACTATGACCATTCTTGTAGCTAAACCTGTATGCACATTTAAAAATATTTAAAATAATTTAATTAACATCAATTATATTCATAGTATTATTTAATTAGTTTAAATTCCAGGTACTTCAAGAAGTTTATTTTTAAAACTCCACCATTTTCCATTACAAGATATTTTCCTACTAACAAAGGGATCAGAAGTAAATTCTGTCATTTTCATTAACATGAATCTAGATTTCATTAAAACTGTTGAGCATCATTTTGACTATTTCAAAAGGTAGCTGATGGCACAGCAGTAAAACACAAAGGAATGTGTGGGGTGCCGCCCAGGCACGCCTGGCTCTGGCTCCACAGGTGCCCCTCCTCAGCTGGTGCTCAGCCCTCCCTCTTGTCCAGGTACTTTCCTTCTTACCTGAGACTTTCTTTTCCTTCTTACCTGAGACTTCCTTTACCTTTTTACCTGAGTCTTCCTTTTCCTTCTTACCTGAGACTTTCTTTTCCTTCTTACCTGAGACTTCCTTTGTTTTCTAATCTGAGGGCTTCCTTTACCTTCACACCTGGACTTCTTGCCTCCTGGAGCCCCGCCTCCAAGCCCCATTGCACACTGCTGCCCCGTCAGGCTGGCGTGCCCGCCCCATTCAGCTTAGACATCCAAAATCCTCAGGACGGCTTTTCACTCCAGAGTGAGCCCATCAGAAGCGCTGGCCAGAGCCTCAGGTGCATCACACCTGTGGCTGCCACCTCCACTTCCGTTGCTTCCAGGATGCCCACCTCCTCCAGGCTCAAGCTGGCACCATCCCCCGGGCACTGCTAAAGGGGCTTCCTGGCTCCAGACCCCTTTTCCAGAAGACTTGGTCCAGGGCTTTCTGGGGACCCCTGTGAGGGTGGCCCTTCTCCCACCATCCGCTGTGCTTACCTGCCCTTAGGTGGCCAGGGCGGAGGGTCTGGCCCCAGAGCTGAGTGCTGTGACCCCAGACGTGTGATTTCAGTGTCTCGCTAACAACTGCGTTCTTCCTCTGAAATGTCTTCAACTGGGAAGCAGAAGCAGCAGGGATTTCATTGGATCAGGGGACAGCAGGACCCTTGTTTTCTTCCAGAAGAGGTGCTTGTGGGGAGCTTTCCTGTGTGGCTGCAGGGCAGCAGGCCCGAGCTACAGGCCGATCAGTCAAGAGGGCAGCTGACCAGCGTCCCCTGTCAAGAGGTTTTCCCCGCAAAGGGAAGCGTCCTGATGTGGCTGCCCCTGCAGGACCGAAAGACTGGGCATCCCCATGCCCCGGGGTCCAGGGGCTGCACTGGCTGTGTGGAAGCCCCCATGGGACCGAGTTACTGGGCGCCCCCGTGCCCCGGGGTCCAGGGGCTGCACCTGCTGTGTGGAAGTCCCCACGGGACCGACACACCAGGCGCCCCCGTGCCCCGGGGTCCAGGGGCTGCACCTGCTGTGTGGAAGCCCCCATGGGACCGAGATACTGGGCGCCCCCGTGCCCCGGGGTCCAGGGGCTGCACCTGCTGTGTGGAAGCCCCCATGGGACCGACACACCAGGCGCCCCCGTGCCCGGGCTTCCACAGCAAGCCTTTGCTGGCTCAGGACAACAGGGGCCCAGGTCGGGGTCTGTGACTGCCCGAAACTAGAGGGAGCCGTGGCAGCCGCCCCTGCACAGGAGCTGGGGCCAAAGCACAGGTGTCGAGGCTGGCTTCCCAGCACCCCGACGGCACCTGGGGCCCCCAATGCCCCGAGCGTTGGTGCCAGGAAAGAGGAGAGTGGAGAATTACGGGGTGCAGCAAGCTTCTCGCCACAATGGAGCTGCCGCCCGGGAACCCAGCGCCCCTTCCTGCAGCCCCGCGCCGCCGCGTCGGAGGACAGAGCCCCGGGTTTGCAAGGGCACGTGCCATGCATGTCTTGCCGTGAACTGGGAGTACAGGTTAACCTTTCCTTCTTCCATTCCAACATCTCATTTTCCTTCCAGAGAGTTTTAGAAGTAAAAAAGATGGTCAAAAATTCAAAGGCCTGTTGAGGAACAGGTTAACTTTAAAAGGGGTCTACAATTATTTTCGTAAACTCTGTATGGCAGAAAACTTTGACAGTTTTGGAGAAAAAAGGTAAAGGAAATGAAGCTCCTAACGGCTGCAGCGGCCCCTGGATGCAGAGCTGTGCGAGTGGCTGTGCTCTCCTGCCTGGAACCCCTGGTCCGTTAGAATCCTTCCATCCCACACATTTCCAGGAGCATTTTCATAAAACTTCGATACCGAGGTGCATTCGTGCTCTGAGGGAGAAGGGCCTTTTCTTCCTTCTGCATGAGCAAGGACCCGAATAAACCGCCAGCTACTTCGGCGCTTTACGCCCCCACTTTACCACACTGGAAAGAAGGTCTGAAGCTTCGTCTTGGGACACACACAATGGAAAAACACCAGCAGGAGCTGGTGGCGACAGGCCCCCTGGACCTGGGTGCAGGGGCGAGGTGGGCAGGCCTGGCAGACTGGCCAAATTGAAAACTGGTGCCCTGAGGGTCACCTGCTTGACCGTTACCCTTTGGGAGGTGGCCACAGGAAGCTGACTGGAGTGTGGACTGGGAGGTTATCTTTAAACATAAGCTACTGATGAAAACAGAAACGTCCAAAAACTAAGACTAAAAACTTTAAAATGGGGTTGCCTCCTTTTTTTATAAATATGCAAATATGCATTACCTGGGCATTTGCCAAACACCTGGCAAGGGCCAGCTGCCGCATCAGGCGCTGAGACCACCCTGGATTTTCCCTGGTGTTGGGGCAGGGAGGACCCTCTAGTGAGTTGCTACCAGACGGGTTTGCTGCTTACTGGTGGAATGCACTCATCTGAATCCCCACCCCTTCCTCCCTGTCTTCCAGGGCACTAAAGAGGCGTCTCCACAGCCCAAGAGGCGTCAGCTCCTTGAAGGATGAGTCAGTCAGGAAATTCTGACAGGCGTAAAATTCCAATTAATTATGTCTTGATTCTTCATTTTAAAAATTAAGGAAGCTTGCAAGAAAGGATATTACAAGAGTTGAATGAAATAGAAATGGAAAATTAGAACCAAAGAAAATGATCTGTGGATATGCTAATTGCAAGTGATTTGCCTTGATTGGGACTTAAGTTTGCTCCAGCTTCCTGGAAGCCAAGACAAAAGGCAGCTGTGGCCAGCGGCATTTGTCTCCACGGCTCCTTGGAGGAAACAAACTCGACCAAGCACCAAATCCCAGACATGACTTTTATGGGACTGAAATAAGATGTGACTTTGAGCCCACTTGATCCGCCACTGAAAGAACAGCCCAAGCAAATTACCCTCTTCCAGAATACTCCTCTTTCTTGAATGGGCGCAGTGACCCACTTGTGCTGGCTTCTCTGGGCGGACCGTGTGGGCTCTGTCTCCTGTGGTCGCCTTGTAAGCATTAATTACCCCTCCCTGGCTCATGCTAAGGGGAGGGGCCAGCGGTGACTGTTACCCCATCAACGGTGGGGCTAGTGGGGAGACCTGTGTGGCGTGTCCAGGGCCTCCCTCAGCTACAGAAGAGAAACTGGGACCTCAAGGTCAAGGTCAAGGTCAAGGTCTCGGCGGCAGGATCTCATGGGCATGCTGTCTGTTGGTCCTGCTGTCTGTCGATCGTGCTGTCAGTCTTGCTGTCTGTCAGTCCTGCTGTCTGTCAGTCACACTGTTTGTCGGTCCTGCTGTTGATCGTGCTGTTAGTCCTGCTGTCTGTCACTTGTGCTGTCTGCCAGTCCTGCTGTCTGTTGGTTACGCTGTCTATCGGTCCTGCTGTCTGTCAGTAATGCTGTCTGTCGGTCCTGCTGTCTGTCGGTCCTGCTGTCGGTTATGCTGTCTGTCAGTCCTGCCGTCTGTCAGTCATAGTGTCTGTCAGTCCTGCTGTCTGTTGGTCCTGCTGTCTGTCGGTCCTGCTGTCTGTCGATTATGCTGTCAGTCCTGCCATCTGTCAGTCATATTGTCTGTCAGTCCTGCTGTTTTGTTGGTCCTGCTGTCTGTCAGTCATGCTGTCTGTCGGTCCTGCTGTCTGTCACCTGCGCCGTCTGTCACCTGTGCTGTCTGTCAGTCCTGCTGTCTGTCTGTCCTGCAGTCTGTCGGTCCTGCTGTCTGTCAGTAACGCTGTCTGTCAGTCCTGCTGTCTGTCGGTCATGCTGTCTGTCGGTTCTGCCGTCTGTCGGTCCTGCTGTCTGTCAGTCGTGCTGCGGCTCGTCCTCCCTGTTGTCCTCTACTAACCTGCCTCAATTTCTATGACAATCGTTCGTGAATACAACAGTCCCTATGGCCAAACCTGGGAAGGAATCTGTGATATATTATTGAGTCAGAATAAAAGTTTCAAAAGGAGAATACTATGAATTCTGCTTTTACAGGATAATATAAGAACGATATACATCTAAATATTAAAAATTCTGAGGGATGACATTCAGGCCTTTATATATTTTAAAAGTATGTACTTTTTAAAGACTCAGTGCTTTTACAGCGATTTTTCTTTTTCACCTTTCTGTGTGTGCATGATTTGCGAATTTAAAAACCTTAACGGGACCAAACACAACAGCTGCAGGGCCGCTCGAGGAGCCCCGCGCATGGGCTGCCTGGACGGGGCGCTGCGCCCCGGGGTGAAGCAGCATTTTCTCAGCCACCGTCCGTGTTCTGGGGACCGCCGTCCGCTGCGTTAGCCTCTCTTGGCTGCTTCGGGGCAAGGCAAGCAGCACCAGGTGCAGAGTGGCTTGCCAGGTTGCGTCCTTGCTTCTTCCCTCCAGAAGTCTCTGTGCTCGAGGGGAGGCTGCGAGGAGCAAGCTGTTTTCACAGAGTGCGGGCACACGTCAAACGCTGGACCGGTGCCCATCCGTTCTCCAATCACACACAAGCATCGTCTTCCATAAATGCATACGTGGGCCTTGCAGGTTGTGCTTTCCAGTCGGGGGCAGTCTTAATTTTTGTCGTACTTTTATTGCATGGCTCCCCTCCTTTTCTGCCCTCCCATTAGACCCCCCCCCCCCCGCTGCACTCCCCATGTTGCCAACATCGACGAGCCAGTTTGCCTCTCTCTCTTTCTCCACAGTCATCTATCCACGGGCAGACATGCTGTCGGCACGAGGCTGGGAGCCGCATGCTCCTGCTTTCCCACAACCCAGAGGCCACTTCTAATTTTATAATCAGAATAGAGGCCCACGAAAGATCCTGTGCTCCAGGCCAGGCCAGGGCAGGTGCTGAGGTAGCGCCGCTGGACGTCTCCTGCCCCACAGCTCCTTTGCTCCCCTTTCCCTTCCCCATTTAGCACAAAGGCCCACATCCCTTTCCCCTCGGCGGGGGGTGGTGAGCGGTGGGCAGAGCAGGCGGGTGGAGGAAGAGCTGTTTGGTCAGTGTGTCACGAAGTCCTTAGAGCCTCTGATCGTGAAAGGAGGTGCCATTAGTCATTCCACCAGGAAAACAGACATCAGTCACTGCCCAGGTAAACCGAGTCACGTGGCCTCTCCTCTACTGCCTAAGATGGAATGGCAATGCTTGTGGCTTGTGTGCTTCAATTTCAACATGTTGGGACCCTCAACCCCCACCCCACCTAACCAAAGTGTCCCAGGCCCTCAGCCTGGGATGCTGGCGTCACTGCTACGGATACGCTGAAAGCTGCGCAGTGTCGGTCAGGCTCCACCGGGCACGTGGGATGCCAAGCATTCAGTGATTAAAAGGTGACGATGGCTCATCCTGAAGGAGGAAACGAGGGCGCGCACTCAGCACCGGCATGTCGCAAGCCCCTGGTTTCCTGAGTTTTCCTTGACTTGATGACCATCATAATTATCACGCAACAATAATTAAGAACAAGACTGGGTTTTCAAAATTCTGGCAATAGTGTTGGGGCCACACAGAAACAAACCTTTAAAACACAGTTAGCCAAGTGGTAGGAGAGGCATTTCTGAAACAACAAAGCGCTGTGGACCCTAGAGCGCTGTTTGTGTGTCCATTGCCCTCCTGGGGGAGGGCCTGGGGCACAGGGGGTTTCATTGCCCTCCCGGGGAAGGGCCTGGGGACACAGGGGCTTTCACTGCCCTCCTGAGGGAGGGCCTGGGACACAGGGGGTTTCATTGCCCTCCCGGGGAAGGGCCTGGGGCACAGGGGCTTTCACTGCCCTCCCGGGGAAGGGCCTGGGGCACAGGGGCTTTCACAGCTGCTGAAACAACAGCACAGGATGGGTTGGCTTAAACGACGGATGGGCTGGCTCTCGGTGTTGAAGCTCGACGTCCAAAGCCGAGGAACCGTCACTGCGATGCTTCCCCCTGGAAGGCGGGTGTTCTGGGGCTGCACCGGTGAACCCTGATCCTGGACTTTCCTTCACAGGGCACCGGGTGGGGCGGAAGCTGGGAGCCAGGGGGCAGCGCCATGGGCGTGAGGCTCCGCTGGGTGCAGGAGGCCCCAGGGCAGCAGCAAGCCAGCACCCGGGGCTGCCAGGCCGGGAAGCAGCGTCCCGCCTCTAAAGCCGCAGATCAGTTCTCGCTCACCACCAGGCTGTCGTGGGTATGTGTTACGGCAATCTGGAAACTAAGATACATGGGAGCCCCGGGTTCCTTCCTTACTAATCTCACTGGCTGGCTCTTGTTCCATTTTTTTCTGCAATTGTTACAGCAAATCAATTTTCATAGGATTTCTATTTAAAATGATTTTTCATATTAAATGATTTTTAAATAACTTTACTTTTAAGTGATGCGGCATGTGGATGACCCTTAGTTCTTGGGACACAGAAGGCATGCTCAGTAAGCCGTGGTTTTCACAGCAGGCCACACCCTCTGTGAGGCAGCTGGGGCAAGAGCCATTCGTACTGGCTGCCAACAGGAGGCCTGCGCTAAGCCGCTTACAGTGGTGCAACTTTGGGCAAAGGACTTACCAATTTTGTAAATGTTGTGACTTTGTGAAATGGGAAGAGTAAAAGTAAATTTGCATAAAATTGTGAGGTTTAAAGTTTTAGATAAAAGTGCTTAGAACAATGCTTAACACAAAATTGTCTATATTATTATTATTATCATTATTAGAGTATTGATAATAAGCATTATCTATGTGCCAAGTGCTTGGTGAAAAGCTTTCCATGTGTAAGAGCAATTAATGGTGACCATTAGACTTCCCCTTCTCAACCCTTTCTTTTCTTTAACATGATGTCATAACACACATGTAGATTAAGGCTTTGGTTCTTCTCTCTCTTGAGTTCCTTTCCCTCAGCCTCCTTGCTCCCCAGTTAGAGAAGCAGGAAAATTCAAAATTCGGATTCTCTTTCCTCTCTTTTCCTCTCCCGCCACAGCCTGGCTCCCTTGGGTGGCTGCAGTGCCTCAACTGGAGTCCCACCAGCCTTGGAGAGACTGCGGGCAGAGGTGAGCAAGGCCAAGCCCTTCGCCTGGAAAGGAGGCCCTGTTGGTCCTGGCCCTGCCCTGCCTTTCAGAGCACAGCCCGGCCGCTTCCCTCACGCGAAGCGGCACCTGCCACTTCCCTGCCTAACCCACGCTCTGGCCCCTTGGGGCTCTTCTCCCTGCCGGTTGTAGGAGGAGCAGGGTTTGTAACCCACTGAAACCTGGACAGACGCCGAGTCCTTCCTGAGAGCCCTGCCCGACGCGGCTCCGGCGGCCTCTGCTGCCATTCGTTGTCAGAGTGCACCCTTCCGGGGGTTTCCTGGCTCCTACACACACTGGAAAACAGCCCTGGAAAACACAGGGTGTGGCGTGGCATAAATAGCACCGAACTCTACTTACCGCTGCCACGTGCTTTTCTCCACCACCCATCTGCCTTGGCAATCTGTCCGTCAAGATACATCTAAAAAGCTACCACGAATTTCCCCAAACCTGACGAGATACCGTTTACTGGAAGCACTCTCTAGACTAACTCCCCTGACTCTCTTAAGAAACTTTCTGTTTTTTATGTGTGTGAGTGTGTACGCACAGACTTTTGGGTGATTTTTATATTTATACCTTTCTATAATTTCCACAATTTCAACAATCACTTAGTATTTTATTTTAAGTAAATGATGCTATGCACACGCACACACACATGCATTTTCCTTTCTTTGTGCTAATTTTATGTTCACACAGAAACCTAACTATTAGTTTGTTTTCCCAGCAATTTTGATTCTGGGAAAGCAGGTGCCTTGGAGAGGGAGAGAGCGTGTAGGACTAGGAAAACGTGCTCTGCTATAAACTCTCCTAAACTCTGCCAGCTCTTAGGCTGTTTTGGGTAGAAAATAGTAGTAATCGAACATCTGTGAGGTGGTGAAAGTTTGCAAATCATCTGAGGTTTAGTAGAGCAAGTCTCAGATGAAATTTTGCCACATGGTGCTGGACCAAATGGAGCCTGAGAAAAGAGGAAAAATGCAGACTCTTTACATACTTACTGCAACATCCTCCCATATTTGAACCAAGTGGAAAAGTTAACAGCTCTACAATCAACACGCGTGACTCCTCGTGAAGCTCCACATTGTCCACTCTCTTTGCACACCGTTGTCAAGCCTCCTGACACACCCAGATGGGGATGCAGTGGCACGGGCCCTGGAGTCAGTCGATTGGAGACACAGTGATGCAGGTTTGTAAAACAATCAAACAGTTGTCTGACTTTGTTTTGCATTTTTGATATTTGTTCATGGATTTCTTGAGTTAGTTAGATTTGTCTAACATCATGCATTAACATATTATCTATTTCTGGAGCCCCTTTCAATATTGCAGTCAATGAGTGCCTGCCTCTGCTCACCCCTCTCCTGGCCCTGCTGCTGCATGTAGAGCCGTTTACTCAGGCAAAATCGATTAACAAACAAGCACAGAAGCAGCTCGTGCAAGCTGCTCAGCAAGCCTGATGGAGTTGTACCTCTCTGGCCACACCTTCCATGAAATCTTCATTCTCCAGAGGTGATTCCTAAGATCTGTGGCTCTTGGAGCCAGAATTGTGCAGTGAGAATCTTCCAGCTCCAGGACTGCTTATCCAGGGCTGCACAGCCTTGGCCGGGGTACCTTGTCCCAGGGTCCCAGGCAGGCCTCATTGGGTTCCCAAACCCTGCTCCTGCAAGAGTGGAAGTGCCTTCAAATATTTTGAACAACATAACCCTTGACTGCCTTTCATTTGACCAATTTCCAATATTTTTCATGCTATTCAAGAAGTCTTTAACCAATTAAAACTCCATTTATGACATGCATTCCCTCTGCCAGTTGGCACAGCATCAGGCTTTGACCGCAGTATGGGTTCCAGACGCTCTTGCGGTGGCCATGTCTGGACTGAGGTCTCTCTGATGTAGGCTAACAGACACCCTGGAGGTTGGCTGTCTCTAGAACATTCTAGAGTGAAGCTTGGCCCGTTGGCCCTTCCCAGCACACACCACCTGCTTTGAGAACAATGAAGTGAACTGCGGACTCTAAAGCAACCACGCACGGTGGAGGGCCGATTGATGACCTGGTTTCCTGACCTCAGTTTACTCCAACTGTGAGCCTCGGGGTTATCAGGCATATCCACCTTTGTGTTTGACAAATTGGCTTCAGGGCAGCCCACCCTGGGGGTCCCAGGCAGCCCCTTCTGCCTTGCTGCCCACCCAGTGGCACCAGCAGAAAGGCGTGACGTCAGCAGCTAGCACAGGGCAGGGGTCTGAACACGGTGGCCACAGTGGGGTGGAGGGAGGTGACAGAGGCGGGAACTGGAGCGAGTGGAGGAAGGAAATCTTGGGCATGAAAAATGCAAGGTAGGTGTGCAGGGAGCTTGGGGTCTGGAACCCTGAAACTCTAACCTTCCCTGTCCCCAGGCTGTGTGACAACAGAACAAAAGGGCCACCAGGCCAGAGCACAAAGCCCGGCATGCAGCCAGCTCTAAACCAAGGTTTGTGGAGTGAAGGATTTATGTTAGGTCCTGAGGTTCTATTTGAGTAATCTTCACCCAATTCTGTTTCTATTCATGATATGGAGACAGGTTTTACCCTATACACGACCTAAGCACCTGTCCCCTGGAACTTGTCCAACATCCACCCCTGGGATTAGAGGTTGAATTTCTAGGAATCCAGAACTATATTCTAGCAGAAAAGGCAGGGATAACTCGTGGCTCACCAGAGACATGGGCGTCTTTGTAGTCGGCCAGTGCTTTCAGGACAACTGTTGGGTTTACTTGAACCCGCGCCACGTGCTGTGCACACGCCATGCTTCCCATGCACAGGTTTACCCCATATTAAGGTGCGCAACTGAGTGAGACACTGGCTCAAGTGATGGCAGAGCTGGGATTGACCTGGGTGTGTCTTCCTCCAGAACCTGCGTGGATGCTATCGCAAGTGGCCAGCAGTGTGAAGAGTTCCTCAGAAGAGCAGTTTGCTTCTTTGCTTTTCACTTAAGAAGGCGCTGCTGCTTTGCTGACATGGCAGTACTGTGTGCTCCTCTCACTTTTGCTGAGACATAATGTGCAATCCCATTGAAGTGCCTGGATTTTGAAGGCCTGACAACTGCTCCCTAAGCCAGTGCAGCTGTGAGCCTGCTGGACAGCTTTCCTCATCCCCCAGGATAACGTGACAATGAGCCAAGTGCAGAATTTCAACTCAATGCACGGCCATTTGTCAATTTAAAAGAAAACCTTAAGTGAGTGTGTTTTTAGGAATGGTCTCAAAATGCAGTCACCTCTTTTATATTATTATATACCCAAATAAATATTGGGTTAATTACTGATGCCTCACCTCCTTTTTGGATGAAATTGCAAAGTTCACTTAGTTCCAGCGGTTCTCTGTATTCTTAGCAGTGAAGCACAGAGTTCTGATAAGATTACTATCCCTCAAAGGACCTTTTGTTTATACATCTTCCTTCCATTTTCCTTTCAAATTTGGAAGACTTTGGCAGTAGAATAAATTGCACTTAAGTGATGTTTCTTTTGATTGTTTAATTTTTTCCATGTATTAGAGATATTTGAAATAGCCTATGTGTGCTTGGCTGAACAATGTGATGAATGTACAGACATGTTTTAATTTGACCATCACCACTTTGGATACGTGCATAATTTCCGTTAGATTTTGAAATACTGACTATACTAGCCTGATGTCTTTGAGATGCAAGTTGATCATTTCTGGACTAGTCACAGAAATCTGCTTGTAAAATTTGAGTCATGCTTCCCTGCAACGTCTGCTCCCCCTTCACGAGGGGAGAAAACGTGTCCACAGACTTCACTGGTGGCAGCCCAGGGCCTCGTCCCGGACACCCGGCTCCCAGCTGCCGTAGCCGCTGGGCTAAATTAAATATGGGCCCAGAAATTACTTTGAAATGGGGAAATTGTGAGGGCTGATGCAAAAATTCATAAACAATTCACTGCAAAATGCTCATCCATGAGAAATAAATTAATACTTTAAAAGTTAAGGCGGAAATAGGCAATGGTGTTTTGACCACCTTCAGCTTGTAGGTTTCTCTCGTCACGCTGTTTCTTTCAATCCCAGGGACTTCGCAGGTGCCATGATGGGCCAGCTCCTTACACCGTCCAGCATCGTCCCCTGACCAGGAACGGAGGACGTGAGCCAGTTCCCAGATCAAGCTGTGGACCGGAGCCAGGCCCCGGGGCCGCTCAGCTTCACCCTCTGGAAAATGGGGATAAGGCTTTGCTACCTGCCTTGGCAAATCGCCACACCCAAAGCAACATGTGAAATAACTTATTTATTTATAAAAGGCTATGGCACTACAGGTAAGTGAGGTGTTAGAATTAAACCCAGTAGTTTCTAAGAAATTCAAATAGTTCTGGAATTAAAAGTTACTCAATAAATGATGAATTAGGCAAAGTATTTCTGGGAGTGTTTTACTTTCCCAAAGAACTACCATATCAAGTATCCCCATTTTATCCACACAATAATAAGATTGGCTTGTACTAAGGTAGTATAGGCAGAGTTTATTTTTAACAAGTAATAAAAGTGAAAAAAAAATTTTATTAGAACATGTACATCTGGGGTCAATGTTCCACTCAACATTTTATTATGAAAATTTTCAATCGCACAGAAAAATTGAAAAGAAGTTACTGAGAATACCCACCTAGGTTCTGCAATTGACATTTTACTTTGTTTCATTGCAGGTCTGCACATCTGTCCGTCCTCCCTCCATCCATTCATCCATCCTGTATTTTGGATACATTTCAAAGTAACTTGCAGACATCATTAGATTTTTCTCTTACTGGTCAAACAGCACATGTATGATTAGGCCTTAACATCTACTTGCAGTTTTTTTTTCTCTTGATGCAAATATGCTCTAATTTAATGTCAAAAACATCACGACTTAGTGTATATATTTTTTGCTTGCTTCTTTCTAAGAAGTGAAGCCCTTTTATCAAACTGCAGAAACTACAGAAGCTAACATGTAGAACAGATTCAAGCAGAACCGCCTGGGATGAAATGGCCCTGGCCCTGAGCCCCTTCCTCACTTCCTAGGGCAGACCCTCAAAACACTCCGAGTGCCTTGGGGTATTAAAATTGGGTGAGTTTCTTAATCTCACGATTATATATAATCTATGTATCTACAGAACAGCGCCTTGGAGAAAGCCGTTTTCTCAGCCCTTTCAAGGTGCCCTCTCATTCAAATGGAGAAAGAGCATGGACAAATTTTTAGACTTTTGCTTTTGCAAATCTTGCAGCAAAAAGCGTTCTCTTGTTTTCAGAGAGGCCACATTTAAGCCCAAGGATCTGAAAGTCTGGAGTAAGAAACAGTCGAAGGGTTTCCAGAAATCTGGAAAGCCAAGCGGCTGGCCTAAGCTCGAGCCGGTGGGTGCAACAGGAGTGTGCGGCCGCCACATCCGTCTTCCAGGGCTTTGCCAAGTCGTGCCCGGGAGCCTCGCAGGAAAGTCAGGTCCTGCCGTGGCAAACGTGGCTTGGGATGAGACTCCCCACCCCTGACACTCAGTGTGGGTGGGAGGGCCCTGTCCGGAGCCAGGAGGTCTGGGCCCCTCGGTGCAGGTGAATCCTCGGGGTGCCGAGGCAGGGCCCGGCTTGGTCGGGGTAAGTGTAAGGGCCACAGCCATGGAGACCACGTGAACTGCGCAGCTCAGAGAGAAGGCAGCGGCCTGCAGAACGGGTGAGAAGGAAGGCCTGGGCGGGGAAGGAGATGTGGGGGCCAGGGGCATTCTGAGCAGATACAGAACTGCAGGCTCTGAAGGATGGAAGGAAGGGGGGAGGAGGGAGGGAGGGAGAGAAGGAGGAAGGGAGAGGAAGGAGGGGGAGGAGGGGGAGATAGAAGAGGGAGAGAGGGAAGGAGGAGAAGAAGGAGGGAGAAAAGAAAGGAGGAGGAAGGGAGGGGGATGAAAGAGGAGGGGGAGGGAAGGGGAGAGGGAGATGGAGGAGGGAGGAGGAGGGAAGGGGGAAGAAGGGTGGAAGGAGGGAGGAAGGGAGGGTGGGGGTACGGGGGGGCCAGGCCTGGGGCTGGCCTGGGCAGTGCCTGCGCTGGGCAGGAAGCTGGCACCAGTGCCACGGTACAGTGAGCTTGTCACTGAGAACTTAGGCTTAACCTCGCCACCAATAGTCCTTTACAGGGTTTTAGAAATATGTTGGCCACATCCACAGTAAAACATGCGTTTTATATGATGGCCCAGGGCAGACGCACGCATACCCAGAAAACAAAAGTCTCTTAAAATGTGATGCATTCCAGTAATTTCCCCCCCATCCCATCCCATTCCAAAAATACTGACTTGCAACCCACAGACTGAAAAGCTCTGCTCTACTTACAGCCTCTTCCTTCTTTCCTGGGACTTTAATTTTGCAGTGATCACTTTCTTTCCCAGAAATCTTCCTTTCTTACCCTGTGTGGGAGTTAAACCTCTTTTCCTGCAAACATAGTCAGGTTTATCCTGTCTTATGAAAACAAAAGTAATTTTCCTGTGACTTTGCTCCTTCCTCACATTTTCCCCGCGCAGGAACAGCCTGCAGATAAGGGTCTGCCGTAGGCGCCGGCTCGGCCTCCTGCAGGAGAGCAGCTTCCCCCACCGCTCACCCTCAGAAAATGCCGGCGGCAAATCCAAAGCTGTTTATTTCTTCTTCTTCATCCTTTTTCTCCTACTCTTCCTCTTCTTAATTCCATACCATTTTTGACTCTTGATGGTGCCGAACATCTTATTCTCTTTATTCCACCATTTAAACATTTTCATAGCATTTTATTCTATGATATCCCAAAACTTATTTAACTAATCCCTATTGATTGGCATTTAAATTGCCTCTAATTTGGGGTGAACATAAGGGGCACAGTGGACAGCCTTCAGCATGCACCTCGATGCACCCTCCATGCTGGAGGTGGAACTGCTGGGTTAAATTTGCACCCCTATGCATCTGCTGTGGAAGACAGTTTGGCCCTCAGGAAGTTAAGTGTAGGATTTCCGTATCAACCGGCCACCCACCGACTTGACATACACCCAGAAGAACTGAAGGCAGGGGCAGGGACGGACGTCTGCTCCCCAGTGTTCGCAGTGACATTATGCACGATTGCCAAAAGATGGGAACAACCCAGGTGTCCAAAAACTGAGGAATGGATAAACAATAACATTGATTTATTTTTCTTCATGCGTTTGTTCATCTATTTGATTTGTGACTAGGGGCTAAAGGGAAAGAGGCACAGTTCCTGCCCTCAGGCACCTGAAGGTATGAAAGGGCTTGAATGCACAGAGCTAAGGGCCCAGCACAGAGTTTGGAGGCCCCTGGCTGGAAGGAGGGGGCTTGGAGACCAGGCCTTGAAGCTTAAGACAGACCTTGATTTGAATTTTGGCTTTGCCAGCATCTAGGTATTTAATTTGGGGCTTATCACCTCACTTCTGTGAGTATCAGCTTCCTTTGATGTCAAATGGCAGTACCCGTGGCGCCTACCCACCCAACGCCATGAAGATTAGGTGATCTTGTTGAATTCTCATGAGACTCCTATGCGGTAGGTGTCAGCATCAGTCCCACTTCATAGGTGAGGAAACCGAGGCTTGGAGGGGCCACGCTGTTGGCAAGTGCAGACTGAGCAAGGACGCAGGTGTCTGGGAGCCCAGCCGTACGCGGCCTCGTCCCTTGGTGGGCAGGGACTCACAGAGAAAAGACATCGCTAAGGACAGAGTTGGGAGCTTTTAATGCTGGAGCCTGGAAGTGAACACAGAGGAGCAGAGAGAAGGCTCACCACGACAGGCCCTGGGAAGAGTGGCGAGCCGTTCACCTGATAGTCTACAGCTGGCCTCGCGGAGAGAGCAGAGGAGCTGAGCCTGGAGAGGAACGAGCCCCGGGAAGAGAGGAACCAGGAAGCTGAGCCCTGGCAGACGTCGGCAGCCATCCTGCCCCAACATGTGGCAACAGACTTTGGCGAGGGAAGTAACTCCTGTGACTGTAAGCTTCTACCCCAAACAAATACTCTTTACATAAAAGCCAACAGAGTTCTGGTATTTTGCATCAGCACCCCTTTGGCTGACTAATACACAGAGTTTGAAATCTTTTGCCTTACAAGTTGGATACAGGGCTGAAATGGGCAACTTTGACAGGCTTGGGTGAGGTCACGAAACACGCCCCACCCAGCAGCTCCAGGGGAGCTCCTTCCATGCTTCTCCCGGCTTCTGGGGTTTCTCAGCAGAACTTGGTGGTCTTGGCTTGAGGCTATGTTGCTCCGGTCCCTGCCCCCATCGTGGCACTCCCCCCGTGTGCCTCTTTTCTCACCTAATAAAGATTATAAAAGTCATCAGAGTGGGGGCTGCCCTACTCCAGAGAGGCCACATCTTACTAATCCATCTTCAATGACCCTATTTCCAAATAATGCCACACACAGCTAACTGGAATCCTTCGGGGGACACAGTTCAGTTCTTACCAGTGGGTAGGGGAGGGGGGAAATGAAAGAGGAAGAGAGAGGGAGGGAGCACCCTCATTTTGAAACTTATAGTTATTTATATAAGCCAAATGTTATTTTGCATGAGGGAAAAGTTTGTGTTCTGGGAGGGATAATACTTAGTGAGGCAAAAGGCGGTGTGTCAGCAAGGAATGAAGTTTGGTGTCTGAGGCTGAGAGGCTGCAATGCACAGCAAGCAAGGGGCCAGTGGGACAAAGTGTATTCCAGAAACTCGGCAAGCAGCTGAGAGGCATGAGCAGGCAACAAGCAGACAGAGCAAAAACAATGAGTGGAAAACATGAGCAAGATAACAAGCAAACAATAAGCAAAAACAAATGAGGAGGGAGCAGATGTGGCTCAAGAAATTGAGTGTCTGCCTCCCATTTGGGAGGTCCCAGGTTGGGTTCCTGGTGACTCCTAAAGAAAAAACAAACAGACAATGAGCAGACAATGAGCACAAACAGCAAGCAAAAACAATGGGCAAACAGATGAGGGAGCCATCTTGCGGGGGACAACAATGCAAAAACAGTATGATACTGGCACAAGTTCAGACATATAGACCAATGGAATGGAGTTGAGAGCTCAGAAAACAACCCTTACATTTATTTGGAAAAAAAAAAAAGGAGGACCCCTACCTCACACCATATACAAAGGTCAAGTCAAAATGGATCAAAGATTTTAATATAAGAACTATAATTCTCAAACACCTAGAAGAAAATGTAGGGAAGCATCTTCAGGAACTCATGCTAGGCAATGTTTTTTTAGGCCTTATACCCAAAAGCACAAGCAACAAAAGAAAAAAATAGATAAATGGGACTTTTGTGCCTCAAAGAACTTTATTATGAAAGTAAAACTATAACTTATACAATGGGAGAGAATATTCAGAAACCACATATCCAATAAAGCTTTAATATCCAGAATCTATAAAGAAATTCTTTAACTCAACAACAGAAAGACAAACAACCCAAGTAAAAATGGGCAAAAGGCTTGAACAGACATCTCTCCAAAGATGATACACAAATGGCCAAAAAGCACATGAAAAGATGCTTAATATCTTTAGCTAACAGGGAAATGAAAATCAAAATGAGATACTCTTTCACACCCATTAGAATGGCGGCTGTCAAAGAAATGGAAAGTGGCAAGTGTTGAAGAGGATGTGGAGAATAGGAACATTCATTCGTTGCTGGTGGGAATGTAGAATGGTGCAACCACTGTGGAGGATGGTTTGGTGGTTCTTCGGGAAGCTAAGGATTGGATTATCATGTGATGCAGCAATCCCACTACTAGCTATATACTCCAATAAATTGAGAGCAGGGACTCAAATATTTGCACACCAATGTTCAATTGCCAAAAGATGGACACAGCCCAAGTGTCCATCAACCAAGGAATGGGTAAACAAAATGTGGTGTGGACATGTTATAGAATGCTGCTCAGCCCTAAAAAGGAACGAAGTCTTGATAAGTGCAACAGCAGCCTGGGGTCAGGAGCACCGTGGGGCAGTGGGCTGGGGGGGCATAGCCTCTACTCTCTGCCCCACCTCTCTGTGGAGCCTCCACAGCCATGTCTCTGGCCCGACCTCTCACCTGCACATCCGTCTCCTCTGTGCCTATTGGCGCTTTTCCATCCTCTGGCTTTCAGCCTAACACCTCTTCCCCATGGAGCCCACCCCAGCCCCTGACCAGGCCAGGACCCCTGCTACAGGCTCCTGTGCCTCTGGGTGTCCCACCTGCTCTTGGCTGCTCGTTTGCATAACTTTTGCAGTCTGTCCCCTCCACCAGGCAGGGCAGGGCCTCCGTGCTCAGCACTGCCATCTCCACGGCCTGGTCCAGGGTGGGCACCCAGCCAGGGCTCAACAAGGTGCTGAAAGTTCCCAGACACCTTCGGGGCTTCCCTTAGATGACCATCACCACTGCACCGGCTCAAAACCCCGTCTCTCATCCTGTGAATGTGCGTTTTCTCTGGGCTCTGGAGCTCAGCTGAAGTAAGCAGGGTGGCGGCTGGGAGAACGCTTCAGAAGGGAGCTGCGCCCCTCGCCGCGCAGGTAACGTCAAGCCACGCATCATGTGCGCCTGGAGAGTGCTGCCAGGTGAGCGAGCTGGGAGGAAGGGACACTGCCCTCTTGGGCAAAGCCACCTTTTGGGCTGAAAGCCTGACGCACGGCGCTCCGCGGAGGTGCTGCTAACTCCTGGAGCCCGAGCGATGGTGTTTCGAGCTGGGTCCTTCAGAGCAGCCACCCGAGGGCCCGGCGGTACCCAGCCAGCTGAGAGTCTTGTTTTGTTCTGGGTGTGGATGCACGGGGCTTTGATGTCAGAATTTTGACTCATTAGTAACTAATTTACATTTCCAGACAGCAAATTGTGATCTGACACAAAAAGAACTCCAAATGAGAAATTCTTCTACAGTGAGTCCTTTGTGGGTTTCTTTTTTCTTTCTTTTTTAACTTGAGTTTGTGATTAAAATTTTAATGGGATCATTGAAATTTCCTGGGTTGCTTAGAGATAAGACACCACCTTATTTCCTTTATTTCCTTCCTCTCAGAGCTCATGACAACTGGCTGCTCCTCCTGGATGCCCTAAGTGCCCAGCTGCGGATACGTTGTCTTTGGGAGGCAGCAGAGGGGTGGCTGCTGGCCCAGTGCCGCGGCTGCTTCGGGCTGCGTGTATGCGAGGGCTCACCCGCCATCTCCAGGACTCCAGCCCTGCTGCCTTGCGCCTGAGCGGGCTGTTCTGAAACAGAGGGGCTGATCAGAGCGCGAATGCTAGAAATGTTTGATCCGTCTGCTGCCTCATCTCAGAGGGCCAGGCGCACCCCGGAAAGCCTGGGCGCCCGTGTTCCGCCGCAGGATTCTCTGGGGTAATACGGAGGTCAAGGGAAGCTGCAAACCAGCTCTTGGAAGGCAAGCTGAGGTGTGACAGTTGCCCCTCCGCGGGGTCTTCTGGCGAGGGGGCGCAGGGCGGTCTCCTCTCCGTGTTGGAGGCAGGAAGTGCCGGCACCCGTGACGCCTTCCTGGACGGCGCAGGCGCCTGCTCAGGAGGGGAGCAGCCTGCGGAGCGGGGGTCTGGGGGCTGGGCCTCTTGCTGGGAGAAGCAGTGGAGGGAGCAGCCACTGGCTTGTCTGCGCCCTGGAGACACGCCAGCCAGAGGGGAGCGTTAAACGGGCCCTGGCCACTCAGCACGAGCCCGTCCCCCACCAGGGAAGCGGCGCGCAGCTGCAGAGTGCACGTCATTCCTGGTTTCAGAGGACGTTCCAGGCCAAGGCTGCTCCTGGCCGCGGCTGTGCGCGTGCGTGCTCAAACCAGACCCTCGCCAGGGTGGCTTTGTCCCCACTGGCTTCTCCGACCGCCTGAAGCCCCCTCCCACGGCGGGGCGACCTGGGGGCCCTGGAGCTGGGGGGGGGCCGCCCACCTGGAGCGTGGGCTTGGCCGCGGCGGCCTCCGGCGTGACCCTCAGGGCGCGGGGCTGTCCCGGGGCCGAGGCCGGGGCTCGTGTCGGGTGGAAGGTGGTGCACAGCGTCCAGGGCGGCCGCAGAGGCCCCGTGAGCTGCCCCTGGCGCCAGGACACGCGGCCTCAGGGAGAAGGCGGCTGGCCTGCCTGCGGCTGCCGCCCGGGCCTGAGCCCGCTGGTTTTCCGAGCCCAGAGGCCGCCTGGATTTTCTCGGCAGGCAGCGGGGCCTGCTCCCAGCCACACAGGGACGCGAACGGCGATTTTGTCTTCGCCGCCAGCTTGTGGGTGTCCTGGCCGCCTCCAGATGCCTGTGCCTCGTCCAGACCGCGCCCTGAGTCTCGGGCCTGCCTGTCTTCCCGGGCCGTGGTGCTCCAGGCAGAACTCCTCCGCTCTCCAACGGGGTTTCTTCATTCTCTGTGGATCAAGCCAAGAGAAGCCGGAAAAGTCCCATTGATCTGTCCTGGGAGAACAAGGAGGAGCTGTGTCCAGGGCTCAGCTGGGCCCTCCCGCAGCTGGCCCTGCCCTGCTGGCCTCGTGGTGAGGTGCTGCCAGCAGGAGAGGCCAGAGATAAGATCCCCGATCAGAGCTTTTAGTCGGAAGTCCAACGTGGTGTGACGGCCAAATTACTAGAAGAGGAGAGGGGCAGGGACAGGGCTGGGAGACTTTGTACAGGAAAGCTTGTCAAGGGGTCGATATGACACGGAACGATTGGAAAGAGCCAGGCCAAATTCCAGAACTTCCTGCTGGGGAGCCTATTTAGAAGGAAAGGTTTATGCTCTTTTTAAATGAACTTGGTATTACAGAATTTCAAATAGCCAATATGTTATTTTTTTTTTGCCCTAGGCTTTAACATATACCTGTGTTCCCAAAATGCCACAGTTATTTTCCCAGATAAAAAAACAAAAGCACACAGAAGACTTCTCTTTCATAGTTTTACCCATTGTTTTTTTATCCCATCATCCGTCATGAAGATTATTTATTTATTACCAGACGGAAGGTCTGCAGAATAGCAGGAAACGAATCCCTGCTGTGCTGAGTCCTTTTGTAGCAGCTTCTGAAAACCCTGGATTGGACAACACTTTGAGAAGTGCACCCAGCCCCCGCCCTAGAAGCCTGCACCCCCCTCCCCCCCGAGCACCACGTCGTCCTGCGAATGCGCTGCTGTGCTTTGGAGCCCGGAGCAGCCGAGCCATGGGCATCACAGCCGGGGGCCGGGGGCCGGGAGAGGAAGCCCCCCCCCGCCCCCCGCCCCGTGCCCGCCCTGCCAGCTCAGGCTCTGGATTTCCAGCTGCAAAGCAAACAAGTGCCCCGAGGGGCTGCACTTCCCTCCCTTTCTTATCAGGGAGTGTGGACTTCCTGCTTTGATTCAGTGTAACCACCGAGCCCCTTCTCATTGTTCGTGCTGCAAGTGCAGAGCTGTGATTATATTCAGTGGTGGGTCGTTCTCAACCCCCTTCCCCTTTTTGCCTCCCTCAACACAGACAGGAAAGCAAAGACACACTTGCCTGGCCTCTCTTGCAGCTAGAATTACAATATAACCCAGCTCTAGCCAATAGGATATTACTGCTACTGGTTTGGGAAATCTTTCATTGTCCCTGTTATCAAGTCATGCCATGCTTTCCCTCTTTTTCCTGTCTCAAATTCAAATAAGATGCCTGGAGCTTCTGCAAACATTTAACGACCAACTACTGACCGTTATGAATATGAAACGCCAACGCGCTAAGGATGCTGGAGACCACGAAACTGAAAGGAAGACCCCGGCTTTACTGCGCACCTGGGCCCGTGTGAGCTGCAACCAGCCACTTGGCACTTTTGCTACTTGAGAAAAATAAGCCACTATTTGTTCCAACCACTTTCGGTGGGTTTTCTGTTACTTGCCGCTCAGACGATAAATCGAAGGTAGGACCAAGGGGGTGATTTTGACTTCCACTGTCATCTGTGTGACCCTGGGCAATCCCACCCTCAAACATCTATAATAGTGCGCCAGGCTTCAGAGTTTATGAGCTCTGACTTGTGATTCCCACATGATCAAGTGTAACACTTTCATCAGGTGCTTACTCTTTAATCTCTTTAATAAAACCTGTTTCATGAAGCATATCCTCCTCTCCCAGGGTTCCCAGGAGTACCTTTACTGTGGGTAAAGCGCTCGCCCCCCTAAGTTACAAGATGTTCTCATGGGAAATACTTTATAACACATTTCAGTCATTGGGGTTCCACACACACGATGAGAGAGCCTGGGGGGTGAGACCCTGCGCCTGCACAGCCTGCGCCGCGCACCCTGCCAGCTGTGACGTTCTGGGGACACGCCCGCTGGGTTCAGCCCCCATGGCTTCCGAAGAGCCTGGAGGAGGCAGGGGCTCCACCCCTTCTCTTCCCGCCTGGCCGCTCCTGCCTGCTCTCTCGGGCTGATCTGCAGCCACCGTTTGCTCCGTCCCTGCCAGGAACGCCATCACCAAATCCCTTTCTGATGTCACCAGAGGGAGGGAAACTTTATTGCTTTTTTGCTTGGTATTCCCAAAAGAGGATTTAAATCAGATCAGCTGCATAAACCCAGAAATTAAATAAGCCAGGGTTTGATCCCAGAGGATCCCAGTTTCAAACACCACTTTATCTATTTTGTATGTATAAAAAAAGCCTCTGACCTAGTTTAGAGATAACATCATTTCTCTCGATAAGACTGAAATGGAGTCTGGAGAGGGAGGCATTGCTCAGATGTCATCTTCTGAGGGGGCTTAAGGGGTGCCCCATGGGTTTTCAGCATGGGCTCACCCTAGCCTTCCACAACGTCCTCTGCAACCTCAGTTCCAGAACTTTCAATCACATCAGAGTTGTGCGAGGGGTGCCTGCTCCCTTCTAGACTGCGTGCCGAGAAGATGTGGGTGGGGTGCGTGCCATCTCTGCATTCCCCTCGTCTGACGGGTGCTGGCCACACTGTGCTCTGTCCAGGCACTCGTGGCTTTGCAACAGTGTGGACTTTGGGGAGCCGTCCTGCATCATATGCTCAGGGGACCCTATCCTAGGCTTCTGAGCCTGTCTTGAAGACCAATTTGTTAGTGTCACTAAGCTCTGATTACTCCATGTTAGCCATAAGTAAGCTAAAAATAAGCAGCATATTTAAACAACTCTAACAGGATTAACGCTAGTGGATGATGAACAAATGTGTCCGCTCCCCGTCCTTGGCAGATCACACCAAGTGCACCACGAGCCACGGCTGAGTCCTCACGGTATCAGTGGATTCACTGGAAGCAAGCACACTTACAGCTGGGGAAACGTGGCTTGAAATGGTAAAGAAATTAGGGCGCTATTATTTCCCTTTTTAAAGTCACTTAAAATAAGCTTCCTTAAATAGTAAATTTTTAAAAAATTTAAAAACTCAGTTATAATCCTGGGAAAAAACAACCAATAAGAATATTTTAAAAGCGGCCTCTTCTAGGAAGACAACTGGAAGCCTGGAACTAGAGATGGAGGGAAGTCCTGCTTTCCATGAGGGCCCATCTGTGCGCACAGCTCGTGCGTTGAGCTGTGTCCCCAAAGGGACATGCTGGCATCCCAATCCTCAGGACCAGTGCGTGCAATCTTATTTGGAACTGGGCAGATTTAATCAAGCAAAATGAGGCCATAACCCATGGACTGAGTGACCATGTCCTTCGGGGAGGCCATGTGAAGACAGACACGCAGGCCAGGTGGCAGGCGCTGGGCCAGCGGGCGCTGGGATGGCATGGGAGAGGGGTGGACGGAGCTTCCCCAGCGCCTTTGGAGGGGACCTGCCTGCGAGGCTGGACCTCGGACTTCTGAGCTCCAGAACTGGCAGAAAATGCATTCCTGTCATTTTGGGCCACCCAGTTTGTAACAGCTACAGAAGCCCAGGAAACTAAGGCAATTATCTACTCAAAGAAATTCACTAACAAGTAAATAAAAGGCCATTTCAAAAAAGAACAAAGAGGACTTGAGCGGCGGGAACGCAGCCGCAGGTGTCTTCTCTGGGCGCCGCACGACGACCCGGCTGTGCCACCTCCACAGGAGCGGCTGGGTGGCTGCTCCCAGGCGGGTGTGGCCCTGGGTCACAGGATCTGGACAGCCGATCGCAGTGACGAGCCAGAGTGACCGGGAACCCTGGTGGTGGGTCTGGCTCCCGAGGCAGGCCGGCTATGCGCTCGAGCGCCCAGGGCCAGTGGAGGCCCTGGTCTGGGCCTGGGAGGACGTTGCTCTCTCCTGCCCGCAGGCCCTCTGCGCCCGCCCAGGACCACAGCACTGGGAGGGGCCCGAATGGCTGCAGCGGGTGGGGTGGAAGGCAGCCGAGATTCGGGCGGGGGGTGCCGGGAGGGGTGGTGCCGGAGCACCAGAGGGCGGGAGGCGCGGGCGGTGGGCTGTGCGGCGCTGAGGCTTACTTACCAGCAACCGCGTGAGGCATGTCATCCCGCGTCTGGAGAGCGGGGCCTCCCAGGGGTGCAGCCCTGAGGAATTGCCCTAACAATCCAAAGTAAAAATGAGAACTCCTGTACAACCCACTTTGAGTGGCTGGAAGGCAGGTCAATGCCAGCTGCAGAGACTCCTGAGAGCTGTACTAAGAGGGGCTGGGGATGAACAAGAAACCAAGGAGAGTGTGGCATCCTAGCAGGGTCAGTTTACAGGGAGGCGTCTTTTAGAAGCTTCTGCCTTTCAACAATTCTTCTTTGTTGTCGTACCTACAGGTTGAAGGAGAGCTCTTGTTGGATCAAAGGACTTCTTTGCTCACACTTTCCTGCTGTTCTGTGCACAAAACCTCTTGGAACTTAGGGCATTTTGCTCTTTCTTGCCCCTGGATTTTAACGCCAGCAAATTTGTGTGTAAGATGTCAGCAGCAGATGACTTTCATGGGACAGAATGACCTTGAGGTTTGATCAGGAGCTGAGGAAAGCAGCAGGCACGTTAATTACTGAACTGCAGTGAGCCTTTCTACTATCCTTTGAAACTCTCAAAGGCGTCAGAACAAAACAAAACGAGAGCCGCGCTCCCAAGCAACCAGCGTTGCCTGCAGACAACAGGTGGAGATAAAGGAGAACCTTCAAGTTCTCTCAAAGTATCAGGAAAAAATGTGACTTCCGCTCCTGAGGGCTGGTAATAATTTTCATCTGTTTCCCTCGTCTAGAAGTAATTTATAAAAGCAGGCATTTTCATGGCAAACGCACACACACGCACCCTGGACTGTCTTCCCAGATGTAAGTCAACTGGAGGAGTCAGAGACCTGGGATCCAGTTTAAGCAGGGGCTGCTGCGGATGCTGAGTAAGGAAGCAGGCGCTGCCCTGCGCCGTGCGCCGTGCGCTGCTGTAAAGCTGATTGCCCTCGGCAGCAAAAGCTCAGGCCTCCCTAGGGAGGGAGAAACGATGCACAGCACAGTTTGCTCTTCGTCTCCCTCTCGCTGGCCTGACCTACTTTGACTTATTTATCATGCTCTGACCAAGGGGACCAAAAGGGCTTGCCCCACTTTGCTTTGCCTTCTTAGGGAGCCTCAGCTGACGAGCTGGCCCTGCCCTCCAGCCCCTGCCCACGCCTGGCCGTGCGCTCTCCTTCATTCCTTCTGCTCCTTAGAGCAGGGCCGGGTTGCCTCAGGTCTGCAGCTCCAGGAGCCATGCTGGACCCTGTGGTCGGCCCTGGAGGCGGGCGCGTCTGCTGGGGAGAGGACAGCCTGCCGACGAAGGGCAGGCGGGGTGGGAGGAAGGGGCCCACGCCCCGGACGGACAGAGGCCCATGCCCTGGACCCCAGAGGCCCACGCTGCCCGCCCGGACAGACAGAGGCCCATGCTACCCGGATGGACAGAGGCCCATGCCCTGGACGGACAGAGGCCCACGCCCTGGATGGACAGAGGCCCATGCCCTGGACCCCAGAGGCCCACGCTGCCCGCCCGGACAGACAGAGGCCCATGCTACCCGGATGGACAGAGGCCCACGCCCTGGATGGACAGAGGCCCATGCCCTGGACCCCAGAGGCCCACGCTGCCCGCCCGGACAGACAGAGGCCCATGCTACCCGGATGGACAGAGGCCCACGCCCTGGATGGACAGAGGCCCATGCCCTGGACCCCAGAGGCCCACGCTGCCCGCCCAGACAGAGAGAGGCCCATGCCACCCGGATGGACAGAGGCCCATGCCCTGGATGGACAGAGGCCCACAGCCTGGATGGACAGAGGCCCACAGCCTGGATGGACAGAGGCCCACAGCCTGGACGGACAAAGGCCCATGCCCTGGATGGACAGAGGCCCACGCTGCCTGGACCACAGAGACCCAGGCTGCCCACCCGGACGGACAGAGGCCCACGCCCTGGACCCCAGAGGCCCACGCCGCCTGGATGGATGGGCCCCGACGCTCCCTGGACTGACCCGCCTGGCACTGCCCTGCCCTCGGGTGGCCCATGGCCTTGGCAGGCCGTGGCTCCCAGCCCTCTCTGCAGCAGGCGCCGTGGCCCGGGGGGGCTGGTGAGAGCAGGAAGCCCATCAGGCACCCACCGCGCCCGAGCAGAAGGCTGCTGGGGCCAGGGACCTCGTGAGCCGCTCACCCGTGACCTCCTCGGCGGCCAGTGGCCTCTCAGGCCATGACCACACGTGGCTTCTCCACGAGGGCTGCAAATGAGCTCTCGCCAATTTGTGCCTGACGCTCACTTCCTGCTGATGCGAAGTTCGAGGCGACAGCCCTGCTCTTCGCCAGCTCTTCCCGGCGTCCAGCCCGCAGGGCTCTCTGGTCTGGATCAGCTTCAGAGGCTCTGCTTTGCCTTGGAGCTGCCGTCGTGGTGCCTGGAGCTGCTGGTGGCCGCGTGGAGCGGCGTGGCCTCCGGCAGGGCCCGGGCCCTGTGGCACCCCCGCCGCAGCCACGCGCTTCCTTCAGGCCCTGCCGGATATTTATTTTCAGAATTAGAGCATTCCTAAGGAGAGCCGGCCCTGCCACCCAATCATTTTCCCAAAGAATGGCTTCATGCTGGCTATTTTAAAACTAATAGCACATTTGTGGATGTTTCTGAATAATATCCCCATACAACAAAACCACCCATTCAGCTATCTTGACATAACGTTTTAACCCATCTTTTAGTGTTTTTTAACAAATCAATTTTATCGATACATATTAATAAAGCATATGATTCATCCAAAGTGTATAATCAATGATATTAGGTATAATCACATAGCTGTGCACTCATCACTTCAATCAGTATTAGAGCCCTTTCATTATTTCAATAATAATAATAATAATAAACAAAAATAGACAGTCAAGATAATTCTTCACCTCTCAATCTCTGTGTCCTTTGCTGTGCTTACCTGCTATTCCTGGCTATTCTTGCACTACCATTTATTTTTTTTAAGCATTTTCATTGAGATATATTCACATGACATATGATCTATCCAAAGTGTATAATGAATGGCAGCTAATATAATCATAATGTTATGTATTCTTCACCACAAAAATTGTAACCCACTTTTTAATGAAAGTTTTACCTGGAAATTGGCATCACTCATAGTTAAATGGGTGTTTATTATTATTTTAACTGATTTTCTGGTGAAAGTGGGTACTTGGTAACCCACTTATTTATTAAGTTTAAATTATTGTGTCCATATTTTATGGCTTGGAACTCTGAGCTTTCAGTGATTCATTGTTTTGTGTCTTAGGACAGATCTACAGTGATGACACTCTCCACTAGGAAATCAGGTACCTGGGCTTGGTGGGCTCCCCGGCTTCCCGAGAGGTGCCCCCGAGGCAGCGGCCGTGCCCCTGGCTGGCGGCAGAGACGAGCTCGCTGCCCTGGGCTTCCGAGAGGCGGGTCCGCCCACCGCACCTGCCTGGACCGCGCACTGCTGGCCACTCCCAGGGCCTGGCGCCGCCCAGCCCTCCGCCTTTCTCTTCTGCTTCTTCTCTTCCTCAACAGAGGGACCCGGAGCGGCTCCAGGCCTGGAGGTCAGAGCCTGGGACAGCGCGGCTGGTTTCTCTGCTCCGGGTCTGACGAGCCGACACAAAGACGCCGTCCAGCTTTTGCTCTCCTCTGGTGTCCATGGGGTCATGGCAGAACTTAGCCGCTTGCGGTTGTAGGACCGACGTCCCCGTTGCTCTCGGGCTGGGGGCTGGGGGTCACTCCCCCTCGTGGCCTCTGGCACCGTCGAAGCCGTTGATGGAGAATTCGCTTGTGCAGAATCCCTCTCACGCCCCCATCTCTTCCGTCAGGGAGAGCCCCGTCCCTTTTCAGGGCTCACTGATTACTCAGGTCCTCTCTGGAAGTTACCTCTGCCGGGACCTAATCCTGTGCTCCTCACAGACCCTCCACGAGCCAGGCGAGGAGAAGACGCGACAACGTGGCCCTTGCGGGGCCGCCGAGAGGCTGCCTCTGGGACCCCCGCTCCCCGTTCTCACCTGCTGCCCGTTCCTGAGACGTCAGCAGCGCTCTGGGCTCACACTCTTCTCCGCGCACCTGCTCTGCTGGTCTTTGGGTGGCCGCACCTTTGCCTCCTTCCTACCATCGCTGACTCCCTGTGCCCTGGGGGTTCGGTGCTAAAGCGCAGGGCTGAGCCCCCGCCCCTTCTCACCCCACGACGCGGCCACACCACCGCGGCTTCGGCACCCACTCTGCCCCTGCGTTGTCTCTCCAGCCTGGCCTCTCCCCGAACTCCGGGCTTGTAGACATGCCTGGCTCGTTGACACTCCAGGGGGTATATATGGAGCAGGTCACACTAATACTGTCCAAAGCAAACACCTCTCAGAGCCTGCTACTCTGAAGTCTTTCCACTCTGATAAAAGGCAATTCCTTCCTGTCCAATGCTCACACCAGCGGTTTTGGGGTATTTACTTCTCCATTGCAAACCCACCTGCAAAACCCTTGGGCTGCCTTAGGTGTGTTCAGACTCTGACCCCTTCTCATGCTGGCCATGGCTTCTCCACCAGCCTCGGCCTGACTGTCCCTCCCCTGCCCCCTTGATCCGCTCTCAGGTGACAGCTTAGAGCCTCCAATGGCTTTGCCTGGTGCAGAGAACAAGCCGGGGCCGACAGCACCGTGGGGCCTGCCCTAGGCGGGCCCAGGACCTCGGGTCTATGTCACCTTGTGCTGCCTCTCGGCTCCTTTGCTGCCCCTCGGATGTGCAGACGTGCTCTTGCCCCCAGGTGTTAGGGCTTCCCAGGGAAACAGAACCGATAGGAGAGAGAGAATAGAGACAGATAGATAGAAAGATAGAAAGATAGGTCCTACAGATGAATGGATACAATATAATATGTTATGTAAACAGAATGAGAGTTTGTAAAACTGTGTCATGTGACTGTGGGGATGGAAGAGTCCAAATTCTGTAGAGCAGGCTGCGAGCTGGGAGCTCTAAGGAAGCTTTTCGGTGAATTCCCCAGGTGAAACTGGCTGGCTGAAGTAGAGACAGAAATTCTCTTTCTGACTTCTGAAATCACCACTTCTCCTCTTCCAGCCTTCAGCTGGTGGGACGAGATGTCTCTCGTTGTTGAAGGAAATCTCCTCAGCGGATTATAGACGTCGTCAGCCATAGATGCAATCGATTGATGATTTACACCCACGAATGAGCTTCACAGCAACAATTAGGCCAGTGCTTGCCTGACCAAGCAGCGGTCACCGTCACCCGTCCAGGCTGACACATGAACTTCACCTCACACCCGTCTTTGCGCCTCCTGCCCTTTGGGCTCCCTCCCCGCGGCCGGCACGGCCCCTCCTCCCTCCAGGCCTCAGGCCCTTGTGGCCGCTCAGTGGGACGTCCCTGACCACCCAACCCAAATTAGCAGCCTCCGTCCCGGTGCGCGTCACCCTTCCCTGCTTTAGTTTTCTTCCTAGTACTTACCACCTCTTGGTCTATGTTTTGCTCATTTTTTAGTTATTTGTTACCATCGTGTTAGTTTGAGGCTGGAAAATCATGTCCGCTCCTGTGGCTGTGACCCTGTTGCCCACGGATTTCTTTCGATGAGGTCACTTCAGTAGGGCGTGGCCCAGGGTGGGTTTTAATCTTCCCACTGGAGTCCTTTACAAACGGGATGAATACGAAGAAAGACACAGGGGGAAGCCACAGGAGCAGAGAGACACCCACGAGAGCAAGGAGCTGAAGTCAGTGGATCCAGGCCAGAGGAGGCCAGAGGCTGAAGCCACCGAACCTGGAAGAGAAGACCAGGGAGAGACCAGCAGACTCCCCACGTGCTGCGCTTCCGGGAGGAAGCATCGCCCGGTGGTGCTTGATGGGGCGCGCTCACAGCCTCAGACTGGAAGCGTGTGACTTAGTAAATCCCCACGGTGAAAGGCAGCCTGGGCAGGCATGTTGCTTTCGGCACCATCCAGCACAGCAGGGATTTTCATCTAGTTTTGCTCGTCTTCCTTATTTTCTTTCGGGTGCATGCCTGCATGCTTCTTTCAGGTTTGAGAATATCTTCAGAGCCACATTTCTTCTTGATGTATGATGCGGCTTCACTTCCCCTTCTGACAAAGCAATTTTCCTTTGAATTGAGTGTGTCTTCTGTGTATCTCAACCAGGATCTCCTGCCCAATTTGGGGGTACAAGTGAAGCTGTGTTCACTAACCCATTCCTCTTGAGTATTACTGAGAAATGCACGTTAATATTGAAAGCTGTTGATACTGCTTCTGACCTGTGGCTATTTGTAATTTTGAGTTGAATATTGGCTGCTTCTCCTTCCATCACTCTCCTTTCCGTTTGAGACGCTGCCCTCCACGTCACATCTGCAATCCTTCTTCTTCCTCTCCCACACCTGCTTCGTATTCTGCTTGCTCTCCCTCCTCCAGAGTATTCTGCTGACATTTTGAAATCTTTTACCTTAGAAGCTGGAAAAAAATTTTGAGGTTGAAGCCTGGTGTCATTAGCAGTTTTTATGGATGGGATAAATCAGTTTTTTATTTGTGTAGATTTTATGACCCCGCTTTCAAAACGCACAACTGTAAAGAACCATATATTGGAAAATGTCTCTGTCGGCACACATCACCTAGTCCATCAGGTAACTCACCTATTAATTACTTTCCTAGCACTTGAGGACCTGAAAGTGGCTGGCAAAGGTATTAAAAACTGATTCAGGACAGTTTGCATTTGCACATATTTTAAATGCACATTTAAAATGATTTCCTCCTTTTACGTGTGTTGGTTATTATTCCTTGCTGGGTAATGGTGTGACAGGGTGATGTGGTTAATGCAATAATAGGGTCTTCCATCACTTTTATGAGACATTTGCCTCCTTTTATGTAACGCCCAATTGACAGTTGCCCCACCATTCCTCCTCAGCGGAACTGCTATTAAATGGAATTTATGGCCAGCGCTTTTTAAGTCAGTTAAATGACATGAAATGTAAATCTAATTTAAATCTTTTCTCTCCCTGGAAAATCTCATTTCAGAAGACATGTGTTTGTGCAGTCGAGCTAGCGTGTGGTAGGCGGCGTGTGTGCAGCTCTCGCTGTCACGGGCACACCTGTGTGGTCTGGAAGCTCCGGCCCTCGTCCTTGGGGAACGTGCTCCTGTTGGCCCGGCGCTCCGTCTGTCCTCTGTCCTGCGCTCGCTGTCCGTCAGCCCGGAGCACTGTCTTCTCTGCTGGGCTGTAAGCTCCATGAGGACAGTGATTTTGCTTTGTTCACAGATGCACTCAATAAATATTTGTTGAAGGTGCTAATCAGTCAATACCCTGACTGCATTGCACTTGCTGTTTTTGTGATTTTGATGCAGTTTTTTTATCCTCTCCGACCTGTGGATCTTCACTCTCCACCTACGGAGCTTTGTGATGAAGCCCAAGAAAGACGCTTCCTTTCCTGCTGTCTACACAGGGGACGAGCCCCTCTGCCGCTGCCTCCACGCGGTGGGGCGGGGGCTCCCAAGGCACCAGGGGCCTCGCGGCTGCCATGCCTGTCCAGTCGGGTCCAGTCGCCCAGCTTCCTGAGGGCTGGCGGGGTGCGGGTTCTGGGCGGGCAGCCGACTTTGGGTTATTTGGAGCAGGGTCTCACCCGAGGCGCAGAGGCCAACGCCCCCATCCTCTGCGGCGAAGGCTCAGGACTAAGGGGTGGGCGTTTGCCCCGCCCTCTGGAGCCGCAGAGCTGAGCGGGGCCTTTGGGCTGGGGTGTGAATCTGCCCAAGCCCAGTTCCGGCAGTGCAGGGGCCTGGTCGCCTCGCTGGCTGGTTGCCGGCACGCCAGCACCTCACCTCCCTTCACCCAGCAGTCGTCCCTGAGCTCTGAGCGTGGTCCGTGGTCAGCAGCTCCGCTAAGGTCAAGTTGTTCCTTCTTGCTTCTCGTTGACTCTACTTATGGAGGTGTAAACCTGAAGCTTACACACTTGTGGGATCCTTTTTAAGAAAAAGAATACAAAATTAAAAATTAGGAATGAACATAAACATTTACTTGGAAGGAATAAAGAAATCACAGCAAACTCCCAGAGGTTTAGAGAGTCATCCCTCTGAGCTCTTGTCAGCGTGCTTGCCAGAAATGCCTTCTTAGGAATATTTCCCTCTTGTAAACTGATTTTCCCTCCCCATCGAGAACACTCTAACGTCCCAGCAACTCTAGGGCATGCTCCACTAGTTTCACATTAAAACTTACCTGATTTGACAATGGTCCTGAGAACCCGAGAAGGCCCTAGAAAGGAGTGGGTGGGAATGGGTGGAAAGACAGAAAGAGAACGAGCTTCCCACCCAGGTAGGCCAGAGGCCCATTGAAACAACGAGGGCCCCAATTAGAAGCCAGTGTGGACGTGCTGGGACCCCACCCTGCGGGCAGCTTCCTTCTGGGCCTGCGTGGGCCGGCCTGCAGCGTCTCCTGTGACCAGGGCTTGGGGCCACCGCCTTCCTCTTTCAGGCTGCCCCGGGATCGAGCCTCAGGCATATTCGGGGTGGACAGATTCCCACACTGTACTTGTTGGCTACCTGTCAACTGTCCCTTCTCTCTTTATTTCTCCTTTACTCACTGGCCATCTTCTCAGAGAGAAGCAATAGTGAGTGTCGAGGCCCTTTGCCCTCCTCTGAAGCCTGAAGACAAGCTCTGCGGGCCATTTCAGGCTCACTGAGCGTCATTTGTCCTTCCTCTCTGAGCCTTGTGGCTCCTTCGTGGGTCTTGGAGACCACTTCTGCGTCAGGCACCACAGGGTCTCTAAGCCCAAGGCCTTGACCTGCAGGCAGGGGCGACGGCAACCAGGGAACGAGGAGAGGGCGGGCGCGGAGCCCCAGAGGGCAGGCGCGGAGGCACTGAGGGCGGGCGCGGAGCCTCAGAGGGCGGGCGCGGAGCCCCAGAGGGCGGGCGCGGAGCCCCAGAGGGCAGGCGCGGAGGCACTGAGGGCGGGCGCGGAGCCCCAGAGGGCGGGCGCGGAGCCCCAGAGGGCAGGCGCGGAGGCACTGAGGGCGGGCGCGGAGCCCCAGAGGGCGGGCGCGGAGCCCCAGAGGGCAGGCGCGGAGGCACTGAGGGCGGGCGCGGAGCCCCAGAGGGCAGGCGCGGAGGCACTGAGGGCGGGCGCGGAGCCTCAGAGGGTAGGCGCGGAGGCACTGAGGGCGGGCGCGGAGCCCCAGAGGGCAGGCGCGGAGGCACTGAGGACGGGTGCGGAGCCCCAGAGGGCAGGTGTCCTGAGGGCGGGCGCGGAGCCCCAGAGGGCAGGTGTCCTGAGGGCGGGCGCGGAGCCCCAGAGGGCGGGCGCGGAGCCCCAGAGGGCAGGCGCGGAGGCACTGAGGGCGGGTGCGGAGCCCCAGAGGGCGGGCGCGGAGGCACTGAGGGCGGGCACAGAGCCCCAGAGGGCAGGCGCGGAGGCACTGAGGGCGGGTGCGGAGCCCCAGAGGGTGGGCGCGGAGCCCCAGAGGGTGGGCGCGGAGCCCCAGAGGGCAGGTGTCCTGAGGGCGGGCATGGAGCCCCAGAGGGCAGGTGTCCTGAGGGCAGGCATGGAGCCCCAGAGGGTGGGCGTGGAGGCACTGAGGGCGGGCATGGAGGCCCTGAGGGCCGGTGCGGAGCCCCAGAGGGTGGGCGCGGAGCCCCAGAGGGCAGGTGTCCTGAGGGCGGGCATGGAGCCCCAGAGGGCAGGTGTCCTGAGGGCGGGCATGGAGCCCCAGAGGGTGGGCGCGGAGCCCCAGAGGGCAGGTGTCCTGAGGGCAGGCATGGAGCCCCAGAGGGTGGGCGTGGAGGCACTGAGGGCGGGCATGGAGGCCCTGAGGGCCGGTGCGGAGCCCCAGAGGGTGGGCGTGGAGCCCCAGAGGGCGGGTGTCCTGAGGGCGGGCATGGAGCCCCAGAGGGCGGGCGCGGAGCCCCAGAGGGCGGGCGCGGAGCCCCAGAGGGCAGGTGTCCTGAGGGCGGGCATGGAGCCCCAGAGGGCGGGCGCGGAGCCCCAGAGGGCGGGAGCGGAGGCCCAGAGGGTGGGCGCGGAGCCCCAGAGGGCGGGTGTCCTGAGGGCGGGCATGGAGCCCCAGAGGGCGGGCGCGGAGCCCCAGAGGGCGGGCGCGGAGCCCCAGAGGGCGGCCGTGGAGGCACTGAGGGCGGGCGTGGAGCCCCTGACAGTGGGCATCGGGATGTCCTGAGGTGGCTGGAGGACGGCAGCACACCCCTGACTCGGAGCCAACGACGTGTCACGAGGAAAGTTAGAAGACAGGGGAGGGGGCTACGGGAATCCGGCGGGGAAGGGCCCAGGGGGTTCTGTGCTCTTGGTGGAGGGGGCACGTTGCACGGGGCCGGAGGCGTGTCAGCAGGCAGGATGGGCTGGGCGCACGGGAGAGGATGCCGAGTGGAAAGGGTGCAGCGGAGGGAACGAGAAAGCCCCCACCGGGGGAATGGCCGGGGGCCTGGCCGCGCCTCCTGGGTGGTTTGGAAGTGAGCATGGGGCGCGGGGCTCACCCACCTCTGAGCGAGAAGACCGGAGTGGCCCCAGGCGCTGCAGCTCGCCCACTGACTGGCTGGGAGGCTCACGAAGGCGGGAGCTGTCTGAGCGGGGCCCTGGGGTGCCCTGGAGCCCCGAGGAGGCCGGGGTGGGCCGGCCACCGGTGCCAGCAAGAAACCTCGCCCGGGGCAGGAGCACCGCGAAAGCCGCTCTGCTCCCACAGTGGACGCGCCCATGCAGGGCACCGGACGCCTGCCCAAAGGAGGCGCGAGAATTCAGGTACTGGAGCGATAATCACCACGAAGGGTGAAGAGCCAGCACGGGAGAGAGAAACGGGACGGGATGGAAGACTGTAGCAGGCAGGGAAGGCTTCACGGCAGGTGGACACCGAGGGAATGCATCGGAGCAGGGAAGCCGGGAGGACCAGCCCCCGCAGAGGAGAGCAAGCCGGCGTGGACGGAGGGCACAGAGGAGGTGGCTGGGGCAGGTGGGGGGGCCCACGGGGTCCAGGAGAAACAGTGGGAAAGCACTAGACGGTTAGAGCGAGGCGGGCGCAATCCGTGTATTCTGAGAAAAGCGCTTAGCGGACGGGGTGGAGGGAGAGCACAGACAGAAGAACCCTGTGGAAGTTAGAAGAGGCAGCTGGTGGTGTGGACAAGGTTTAGGGGTGACAGAAGTGCATGGCTGCAGTTAGGAAATTTGGGGTATCCACCATAAAATGTTAGATTAGTGTGGCCATAGATAAAATGCGGATGACAATGCTTCACAGCGTGCGAAGCCCTGTTCTCCTCTCTGGTATCAGCGTAGCCTTGTTCAGGGGTCAGTGAGGGAAACGGAGGCTTTAAGCGTGGGGGTACGTGAAGCAGCGCTTCCATGGAGGGCGCCAGGCAGCTGTAGCACATGCAAGGGGCGGGGGAGGCGGCTGCGGCACATTAACAGAGCGGTGGGAGGAGGCTACACACATGCACGGGGCGGGGGAGGTGGCTGCAGCACATGCACGGGGCGGGGGAGGGGGCTGCAGCACATGCACGGGGCGGGGGAGGCGGCTGCAGCACATGCACGGGGCGGGGGAGGCGGCTGCAGCACATGCACGGGGTGGGGGAGGCAGCTATGCACATGCACAGGGCGGGGGAGGCGACTGCAGCACATGCACGGGGCGGGAGAGGCAGCTATGCACATGCACAGGGCGGGGGAGGCGGCTGCAGCACATGCACGGGGCGGGGGAGGCGGCTATGCACATGCACAGGGCGGGGGAGGCGGCTGCAGCACATGCACGGGGCAGGGGAGGCGGCTGCAGCACATGCACGGGGCGGGGGAGGCGGCTATGCACATGCACAGGGCGGGGGAGGCGGCTGCAGCACATGCACGGGGCAGGGGAGGCGGCTGCAGCACATGCACGGGGCGGGGGAGGCGGCTATGCACATGCACAGGGCGGGGGAGGCGGCTGCAGCACATGCACGGGGCAGGGGAGGCGGCTGCAGCACATGCACGGGGCGGGGGAGGCGGCTATGCACATGCACAGGGCGGGGGAGGTGACTGCAGCACATGCAAGGGGCGGGAGAGGCGGCTATGCATATGCATGGGGCGGGGGAGGCGACTGCAGCACATGCATGGGGCGGGGGAGGAGGCTGCGGCACATGCACGGGCAGGGGAGGCGGGTGCAGCACATGCACAGCGTAGGGGAGGGGGCTGCAGCACATGCACGGGGCCGGGGCAGGGGAGGGGGCAGCAGCACAAGCACAGGGTGGGGGGAGGTGGCTGCAGCACATGCACGGGGCAGGGGCAGGCGGCTGCAGCTGTCCGCGCCACAGCTCTCCCGTCACATCTGGGGCCTCCACCGAGACCCTCGACTTGGGCTAGTGGCGATGCCGAGGCCGGCACCCGCAGGAGCAAGTTGTCCAGAGAAGGGCTCAGGCAGCCCAGGAGCGCCTGAGTCGGGTGTAGAGGGGCGCGTTTTCCCTCCTAGTGGTTGTAGACGTTGAAGGACATGAAGTCGTCAACCCGGAAAACATGGAGTTTTCGTTCCAGGTGACCCGTAAGGACGTCGGGGACGGGCTGGGCAGACTTAGGGGGCCGCCGCTTCCTCCCGGGCTGCAGGTGGACCTCACCTGGATCCCCAGGTCTTGTCTGGAGGGAGGAACGGTCGGGTGTCATTCCCTGCTCCCACATCTGCCAAACAGGCAAAAGCGAGACTGGGACTGCGAAAGCCAAGGGCGGAGTGTGGGGCCCTTGGAGGCCAGGAAAGGCCGTTTCCTCGGCCTGCGTCTCCGTCCCTGAGCGTCCACGAAGCCACCGCGGCCCTGTCCCCAGCACGTTCCCTGCTGCTGGCTTCACAAGTCGCTGCTTTCAGAACAGCGGGCGCTCCCGGCAGGGTGGTGGGGCCGCCCCGGGCAGCCGGCCAAGGACCCGCCCCACAAGCCCGGCTGGAAGCCTGGGCTGCGCCCCCAGGGCCTTGCTCTCAAGGTCCCTTGGAGGCCCCTCGCCCAGCGCCTGCGGGCCCAGCCCGGGGGCCTCAGTCCGGGGCCTCAGGCCAAGCCCTCGGCCCGCGGGGATGAAGGAGCAGGGGCACTCGACCGAGATTCCAGCTATCCTAGGTTGGCGAAGGCCCCGGCTTGGGAACGTTCAGGAAGCAGCCCCAGGGATGCCGGCCTTTCCCACCCCCTGAGACCCAGGGACGCAAACCTCCCCGGGACGTGGGCTGGCCAGGGCTGATGGGAGCGGCCTCCTAGCGGCCACAGGTCCTTCGTGGGCCTGATGTTGGGACGCCGGGTCTGCAGTAGCAGTTCTGGACTTCACAGGTGAAAAGCGTGGAGTGGGAGATGATGCTCTTCAGTTTCTGCAAATGAAAAAACCAGCTTCCCAGCACCGGCTCTGAGGAGCCCGGAGGCGCCGCGGCCCTCCCGGAGCGCGAGCCGGGAGCACGAGCCGGGAGGTGCCGACGCCCATCGGCCAGCAGCCTCGGCCTCCCCTGGCCGGGAAAGCGCGGTCTGGCGTCTGAGACCGGCGTCGGGAAGGCAAGGCGCTGCCCTCCGCGGCGGTCACCTCACCCCTTGGGCGGGTGCTGTGGCCTCGGGGCTCCCGTGGGTGAGCGGCTGGACCTGGGGCCCCTGAGGCAGCGGCCCTGAGGCGCGTCCTGGCCAGTCGCCGCCTTGGGCTGTGCCTCGGGCCCCTCCTCCAGAGGGTGAGGTCCCTGCCGGGTTAAACCCTGCAGGCCTGAGGCCTCGGGCCCTCTCCCTCTCCGGGCCGGTGACCTCAGCGAGCAGGCAGTTTGCAGCGCCGAGCCAAGTCCTCGGAGCGATCACAGAAGCAGGACAAGTACATTTTGTTTCTGCGACTCAACCCAGAGGACAGCGAGCTCCCCAAACGTGTGCCAAATGTGCTTGCGCAACCCCAGCGGCGCTTGCAAAATGTGGCTCAAGAATTTGCCAAGGTTCAGCTTCTTTGGGAAGGAACATACGTGGATGGCAGGACTGCTGTGGCCAGATGCGCCAATCTGAGTTTGGGGCCCAAATGTCGGAAGGGTCAGGGGCCTAAGAGGCAGATCTGCTCGTCTGGATGGAGCTGCTGCTGCGTGAGCACCCTGCGGGGACACGGCCTCAGGGACACCCAGTGCAAGGCGGCCGGGGCGATGAGCTTGGAGAAGAGCAAGCAAACCTCCCAGCCTGGCTGCTGTGCCCAAGCCTCCGCTTGGCCTTCCTGCAGCCTGCGGTTCAGAAGCCTCGGGCTGCAGCCAGGAGCCACACACAGAGGTAGAGCTGTTGAGAATGAAGATGCTGCTTGCACACATGGCCTCACAACCTGCTCGTCTTGGGAGAAGGCAAGGACTATTGAAGCAGGCGTGTGGAAGTGACCAAAATATTAAGGGCAAACGTTTGGGATGTCTGGAGACCAATTTTATATAATAAACTCATACAGTTCACAGAACAGGTCCCGTCTCAGCTTTGTAAAGGGGGCAACTTTACACAGTGCAGAGCAAAGACCTGAGAGGTCGGGTGACGTGCTCAAGATTACACAGCGAGCGCATTCCAGAATCAGGAGGAAAGCCCTCCTGCTAGGCTGGCTCCCGGCCTGGAGCTGGGAAGGTGGAGGTGCCGTGCCCACGACCCGCCTGCCTCAGTGGGCGTCGAGGCGTGGCCCGGGACCAGCAGGCACAGCGCCTCATGGGCCCAGGGCTTCTCGCCAGGCTCTGCGTTTTTGCAAGCCCCCAGGTGGCCTGGGCTTCGGTCCTCGCCTGGCCTTGTGCCGGAGCCGCTTGGCAGGCAGGGGCCTGTGGAAACCTGCGCACACCAGGCTCCACACAGAGCTGCTGAGGACGCCCGCTGGCTCGCAGGAACGCTTGGGAATTCCCCAGGGTGCAAGAGCTGCCAGAACTGGCCGTTTCCAGGTTGATTCCCACCTCCTCTGCACCCGGGAGCCTACCTGTGGGGACGAGCCCCTCCAGTGCCTTAATTCACTCTCAGGATTCTTGGTGCCCTGAGCCGGCTCTTTCCTCTGCCTGGAGACCTGGCGTTTATAAGCGTGGACGCCAGGAAAGATGCCTTCTGTTTCCTTCCTCCACCAGGAAAAGGCGCTAACACGTCGGAGGGGAGGCTACAGGCACGAGGGGCATGGGCACAGCGCAACGGGCATGCCCTTGTAGCCGCAGCACCACCGCCATGTCGGGGGCTGGCATGCAGCTCACTCCTGGATGATGCTCTTGGGTGGCTCAGGACAGGCAGAAGAGGAGGCAGGCAGCGAACGCCCCCAAACCCCGAGAGAGCAAAGCCCAGACAGGAGCGGGGTCCTGGGACAGTGGGGTCCTGGGACAGTGGGGTCCTGGGAAGAGTGGGGTCCTGGGACAGTGGGGTCCTGGGACAGCGGGGTCCTGGGACAGCGGAGCAGGTCTGCCACGGCCTCAAGTGCCCCAGAACCATTCTTTTTGGCATCCACGTCCTCCAGAAGTGACCACAGCCACACTTCCTGCGTGTGTGGAACCACGCTGTGAGGTAGGGGCGAGTCTGTGAACACTGACGTGCTGGGACATCAGGAGGAAATTCCTCAGGGGCAATGGGCCGGGAGGACGCTGTCCAGCCAAGGCCACTGAGCCAGCCCAGGGCTGAGGGCACTCAGAGTCCTCACTGTCCACGTGGAGCTCAAGCTGTCCACACGAGCCCTCACTGCCAAGTGGAGCCCACTGTCCACAGGGAGCCCTCACTGTCCACACGGAGCCCTCACTGTCCACAGGGAGCCCTCACTGTCCATGTGGAGCCCACTGTCCACAGGGTGCCCACACTGTCCACAGGGAGCCCTCACTGTCCATGTGGAGCCCTCACTGTCCACAGGGAGCCCTCACTGTCCACGTGGAGCCCTCACTGTCCACAGGGAGCCCTCACTGTCCATGTGGAGCCCACTGTTCACAGGGTGCCCACACTATCCACAGGGAGCCCTCACTGTCCACAGGGAGCCCTCACTGTCCACAGGGAGCTCTCACTGTTCACATGGAGCCCACTGTCCACAGGGTGCCCACACTGTCCACAGGGAGCTCTCACTGCCCACAGGGAGCCCTCACTGTCCATGTGGAGCCCACTGTCCACAGGGTGCCCACACTGTCCACAGGGAGCCCTCACTGTCCACGTGGAGCCCTCACTGTCCACAGGGAGCTCTCACTGTCCACGTGGAGCTCACTGTCCACCCCACTGTGTCTTAGGGGTGAACCTGTCTCACCTGCACTGAGGTACCACTGTTCAAAGATGTCTAGGACCCAAGGGCTCCCCCGACCATGGCAAGTGCAGCGGCCACGCTCTTGCCTGATGCCCACGCCGTCAGATGTGTGAGGACTCCTGCGTGGTGGAGGTGCCGCCCACAGACAGCGGCAGCCATGACGCCCTGGCGGCTGGACGGGCTCCCGTCTCGTGCCCTCTGCTCCGTCCCCCTTCACTCTGCGTCGTGGCGTGTGGTGTGTGGCCGACGGCTCACCATTTCAGTTCCCTCCCAAATTGCCCGAGGCCTCTCATTGCCCGTCTGTGTCCCCCCGGCTTGTATGTTCAGCGCACCAGCCCACCTCCAGGGCTCAGCCTTCCTCCGCCCAAGCTCAGGACCCCGTGAGCCCTGAGTAAGTGGGGAGAACTTCTCCTGCTTCCTTGGCCGGATGTGCAAACGCTCTGGGCACCTCGGGCCTGGTCTTCCCATGTGACTCGCTTTCCACGGCCACTTCAGGACAGGTCCATGTGGCCGGGCCCGCACAGGTCGAACACGGAGACCTGGCCGTGGGGGTGGAGTGGGCTCCAGACTACCAGAGCCTCTGGGTCTCCGTTTTGCTGAGTCTTGTCCTCTGGAACACTTAGGAAGCAGGCCAGCTCCTGGGCCCTCCTCGCAGAGTTCTGCGCCAGCTGCTCTGCTGACTTCCTACGCGTGTGGGCTGGGTTGAAAGCCACCGCTCTCCTTGGGAGGGAGCTTGATACTGCAGGTCGCCTTTTCTCCACTTCCCAGACAGTGAAATTACAGCGGGAGGGGAGCAGGGACATGCACGATTGTTGGCCTAGTGTGGGTGACAGAGCTAGGAAAAAGCAAGTCCAGCTGCTGCCAGGCCACAGATACTGCTTAGCTGCTGGCTCGCTGGCCAGTGGTGCGTCCAGAGGGGCTGGCCAAAATGGGTGAGACGCAGCACCAGCTCGACTGTAAGTGCACATCAGTGCTGCAGGGGGTGGCTCCCATGGCCCCTCTGTGTGGCCAGCCTCTGCCCGGGGCTGCTTCTCCGATGCTTATTCAGTTTTCTCAGGTCCACAGCCTAATTGCTTTATGACTTGCCCTAGTCTCTCTTTCAGGGAGCACCTCTGGGTCATCTGCATCTGACTCAACAGCCCTTTCCTTGAGAAGAGAGGAGCAGTTAAGCTGACTCAGGCTGTGGGGAGGGGCAGGCAGAGGCCACCCTGCTGCGCCCATGGCTGCAGAATCATCAAGCGCCTGTGAACCAGCACACCTGTCACCCCTGCACACCTGTTGAACCAGCACAGCTGTTGAACTAGCATGCCTGTCATACACACGCACCTGTTGAACCAGCACGCAGGTCAAATCCGCTCACCTGTCATCCATGCCTACCTGCTGAACCAGCACGCCTGTCACCCTCACACTGCTGAGGCCACAGGCGCAAGGAGACGGGCTTACAAAACAGACTCGCGCAGCAGCTCTGGGTCCTGCTGGTGGGGCTCCCCACCATCGAGAAGCAAGGGGCCCCAGGCCCTGCCTGGGCTTGTGCGGCAGGCTCCCTCCACAATGGAAGGTTCTACTTCTGCACCATCTGCAGGCACCCACTGGCCCCATGTGGCTATTGAGCTTTCAAAATTGGCCAGTGTGACTGAGAAACTGAAGTTGTAAGTTTATTTAATTTTAATTAACTTGAATTTAGTAGCCTCACGTGACCAGGGGCTGCCGGGTGGGATGTGAGGGTCGAGCTGGCCAGGCAAGAGCACGGCATGATGCTGGGAAGCGGTGGGGGCACGTGGCCCAGTCGACAGAAGCCCCCATCCCACCCCATGCAGGAATGCTGCGGGCTCAGTGGCGAGATGTTCTCAGTTTCAGATGATGATCCAGATTTTCACTTGAAATCTCCTCTTTTTTATGTTGGAAACTATTAAAGAAATTTTAAATAGCTTGTGACTTTTCACCTAGTACAACTCCTTCATTTTACAGATGGGAAACTGAGGCTCAGAGGAATTTTGGGTTTGCCTGAAGGCCGCATGGCCAGGGGGTGATGCAGACTTCCTCCGTCCAGGATCCTAGGATACCTCTTTCCTCTTAGCTTCTTTAGGTGTTAATTCCAAGTGGTGCCTGCTTAACTCTCCAGCACTTACATTTTCCCACACTGTTCCCGCTCACTCTTCCGGCAGTGAGAATCTCCCCTGGGCCCCTGAACTGCCCTGGGGGCAGAGGAGCGGAATCTTTGCCTCCAGATTTAGGGGCTGGAGGCCGTCGGTCTAGGGGTCTGAAATGTCTTTGAAGTCTCACATTGTATCTTTTAAAAAAATATGCAGACTTGGCAGTCTACTCCTTCATATATCTGTGCTTATTTTAACTTTAAGACACAATTCCCCCTCAAATCCTCAAGTGAAAGTGAAATTTCAAAGAGAATCAGCGTCTTCATCTTGTGGCTTCATGAACCTCCTGGCACACAGCCCACACCACTGGGCACCTCGGTTGGGAAGTGCTGATGCGTGGCACACAGTTTTATGGGCAGCTTAATCTCCTCTGCCATCCCCACATACCATCACAGAACAGAGGGAGAGGAGACTGCTTGCTTGGGGGTGTCAGGGTGCTTAGTTTTTTCTAGGAAGATATGAACAGTTTGGGCCCAGTCCTGTGCCCTTGAATTTAAGGTGCTTATTTCTGGGGCATAAATCAGAGACAAGTACAGGTGGAAAGACTCAGGAGGAGAGGAGCTTAGTGGAGGGCCACTGGCTGTTGGAACGTCGCTGCCTCTCAGCTGCTCTGGTCCTAAGAAGCTGTGGAGTCTCGGAAGGAAGGCACGTGTGGGAAGACGGCTAAACGGCCTCTCAGGTAGGCCCTCCACCGCCTGCACCTGGTCTGCTCGAGGCGGATGGAGTGGCAACGCCGTTCCCGTGCTGGGATGAGTGCTGTGCAAGGAGGGCGCGGGGCATGTGAAGGCGGCGGTCGCAGGGAGAAGCGCAGACAGCGCCTTGCTCCGTTTTCACACTGTCCCTTCCTTACCTCAGAGCTTTCAACTCAGAGGAGGCAAATGAAAGTCCAAGGATCCTGACGCAGGTTTGTGGCTAATCGGGCCTAGTGCGGTCAGTGGCCGAGCAGCACAAGTGTGTCCTGAAGCAGCAGCGAAAGTGTGTCCTGAAGCACTCTTGACGTAGACGCAGGTTGGTGAGACGCGAGACGCTGCACGGCCGTCCTCCTGGAAGCGCTCAGTCTCAGGACGAGCTTCAGTCGTTGTCGGGGAGTCTTTGGGTCTGTTTGGTCTCCTTCCTACATTCTGTTTCTCTCTTTAAATCTTGAAGTCATCAGAAGAGGACGTCATAATTTCCATTATCACTCTCCCAATTTTTCACCTCCCAAGACCTGGCTCCAATATTTCTAACTGCCTAGTAGATGCATTCTCCCTACTGAGATACTATGAGCATCTCAAACATAAAATTTATCAGAATTTGCCATTTTTTTCCTCCCAAACCTGCTTAAGTCCTCTACTTTCTTTCTCAGGTAGTGGCAAAATGGCTCACTCAGTTTCTCAAGTCAGATAACCCTGAAACTCCTCTTCCTCGGCAGAGGGTCAGCATGAACCTCCATGTCCTGGAGCCTTTCCACCCGAGGACCAGGTGTCTGCTAAGAGCTCCCTCAGCGTGTTCACTCCATGGGCCAGTGAAGTCCAGACATTGAGCACGGTGACAACCGAACCTCTGACCACGGTTAACGAAACAGCGACAATGAACCTCCTCGCCACGGCTACACTGAACACAGGGACGACCAGACCTGTCGTGGTGGTTACAGGGAACACGGTGTCACCGAACCTCTGTCACTGTGGTTACATTGAACACAGTGACGACCGAACCTGCCACTGTGGTTATGTTGAACACAGTGACAACCGAACCTGCCACTGTGGTTACACTGAACATGGTGAGAGCCAAACCTCTCTGTCACCACAGTTTTGTGATCTTGGAAAGTCATTGATCACTGTTGGAAACCAAGACTTCTGAAGCCACCATGATGGCTGTACTTTGTGTACTTCATTTTATTTCTGCCCCCAAATAATACTAAAAATGGTGATAGTACTAATTACTGAGGGCTTCCTGTGTGCCAAGCCCTGCATAAAAATTACCTCTTCAATTAGCATTTCTTTAAAGTCAGCTATGATTGAACTGAGGCTATCATCAGAGAAAACCTGGAATTTATTTAAAATTACCTTGAGCACATCTGAAAGACTCAGATTATTGCTTAAGCCCTGTGGACATTACTCTGCTAATCCCTTTCTAATGATCTCATCTTAAGAAGTAGCATCAGCAGGACTGTGTGCCTCCCCCATAAAGACATAATGAGCAGATTTGGGTATTTACATAATAACTCAGAATGACCTTAGTGCATTTTAGACTAAATATTCAACTACTTAGATTATCATTGCAACTATCTCATCACTTTTAGAAATTAACTGGAGATGGAAATGAAAAATGTAAACATCTGGAAATTTTGGAATCTGTTGAACTTGGTTTTGCTAATTCAATGCTCTGTGTTTATAGCTAAGTACCACAGTTAGGAAATTTGGTTCATGGAAAATGTAACCACTAAAGCTTTGAGCAAGATATAAAAAAATGATCTGAGGTAGAAGCAATTAGATTCCAGAAATCCATTTGAAAATGGCAGCTATTTAACACTTACAGAAAGGGGAAACCAATTCTCCTAGGGTTGAGATAATTTGCCCGTTTGCCAGGTTCTGAATCATATGCTGTTTCCTTTGAGGTCTCAACCGTTATCTCTATTTCCACTTCCCCATTCCCTCCATGGTTCCCTAGAGCACTCTTTTTCAATGTATATTAGACCTGCTCCCTCTGTCCTTCTTGCTCCTTAAACTCCCTTTCATAATTTTCATCTCTTTGTCTCTTTTTACTTCATTTTTGGTCATTTGTTCAGCCCAATGTTTAAATTCACTAATTTTCTCTTCAGTTCTAATTTAACTTTTGTTTCACAAAATTTATAATTGCTCTTTTTTCAAAATCTGTCTTATTACATTTGACAGACCCTTGTTTCTCTGCCAACTTTTTGATACCATCTTCCAATTTTTTTGGAGATACCAAACAAACATATTTTATATTCTTACCAGATAGTCCTGTTACGTGCATTGCTGCATGGTCTGATTTTGTAATTTATTGTTTCTGTTGATTTTTCTCTTGGTGGCTGGTCTTCCTTCATGCTTCAGGGTCTTTCCTTCTCTCTATCTCTTTCTCTCTCTCTTTCTTTCTTCTCTTCCTTGGAAATATGTTATAGGAATTCTTGGACACCTGATTGAAATCTATTCTTCTGCATTTTAGATTGAATTCCAGCACCAAGTCAGTTAGGTATTCTTTGAGAAGACTTTTTTCCCCACTTATTCTTCTTCTCCATCAAGAGTTAAGGGCAAGACTGACTTGTTACCTTCCCTCTCTAAGCCATCTCCTTCTCTGTCTAAGCCTTAATCTCTCTGTCTACAAAATAGGCATAATAACACCAAACTCAAAGGGCTGCTGTGAGGGGAAATGGTACTGGGTACGTAAGCCTTCGTTTCAGGGCCTGGTGCCAAGTGCCCCAGGGATGTTAGCTTCTCCGTTTCTCTACATACTGACCAGTGTGCAATGAACTGAAATTATGTGTCAAATGCAAGTCCTGTGTGCAGCACCATCTTGCCCTAGAGACTGCTTGCAGTTTGGTGGGGAAGAAAGATATGTAAACAAATGAAATTAAAATAAAGAATCATGCTGTAAACATTTATGAGTAGGGTAACTTGTTGGAACTCAGGATGGAGTGTAGCTGTGCTTGGGATGGGGTGAAGGATATCCAGGAGAATCTTCTGCACACACAACTTTGGAGTGAAGACTTGAAATGTGAGTAGAGGTTCACAAAGCGAAGGGAGTAGAAGACTCCCCAGACAAGGTGTACCTTCCCTCCTGCTTGACTGCATCAAGGGGCCTGGCTGAGATGTGGGATGGCACAGACCAAGGGCTTTGCCTGATGTCTCTAATGGACTACTTATGATATGTCCAAGCTACAGCGTCCTTTTGGTTTGCTGAAGGTAAAAGACTTTTGCTATGGAGAAGAGAGTTCATTCAAAAAACTCAATTTCTGCAATCAGAAGGCCAGAAGTCATGTAGAGGAAACATTGTGTGCAGGCTTAGCTTCTCCCATGGCCACCTTTCAACAGAGCCTTTAACTCTCCACCAAGTGGATAGACAAGACACCTGCCATACCACTGAGTATGGGTGGACTAGATGCACGCCATCTCCCAGGAGGTGAACTAGATGTCCACCATCCCCCAGGAGGTGGGTGGACTAGACACCCGCCATCTGCCGGGAGGTGGACTAGACACCCACCATCCCCTGGGGGGTTGACTAGAGGCCCACCATCCCCCAGGAAGTGGGTGGACTAGATGCCCACCAACCCCCAGTAGGTGGACTAGTTGCCACCGTCCCCCAGAAGGTGGGTGGACTAGATGCCCACCATCCCCCAGGAGGTGGGTGGACTAGATGCCCACCAACCCCCAGTAGGTGGACTAGATGCCACCATCCCCCAGGAGGCGGGTGGACTAGATGCCCACCGTCCCCCAGGAGGTGGACTAGATGCCCGCCATCCCCTGGGAGGTGAACTAGATGCTCACCACCCCCCAGGAGGTGAGTGAACTAGACGCGCACCATCCCCCAGTAGGTGGACTAGATGCCCGTCACCCCCCAGGAGGTGGGTGGTCTATATGTCCACCATCTCCTGCTCTTGCTTGCAGCGCTGGGTGAGGTGAAGTGAAGAGGTGGTCCTGGGAAGGCAGGTCCCTCATACAGCCACAGGAAGGTGTGCCATGGCTGCTTGCTAATGAGTTCTTCTGTCTCCCTGACCTGCCTTTCCCTTCCTTGGCAAGTATCCTCTTATCTCTTCTTCCAGGGGTGGAAGGCCCTATTCAGTTTTGTACATAGTGGGAGCTCAGAAAATGCAAGTTGAAATAGGGAATGGTCTCCTTAGGAATGGGCATCCTTTCCATCATTTACTGGACTACAAGGCACACGAAGGCAGAGACACCCCCTTGTCCTCGCTGGGGAGTCTGCAGGCCCTCGTGGGACCATGTGTGGCTGGTGCTCAGCGGGTGCTGAATGCAGTTTTCCAGGCATTCACACCAAAGCTTCTGAGTCATCTCAGATGCTTCTCCACAATCTTCATGAGTTACTGGGTCTTGACAATTCTGCCCCCAGTATTCTCACATCCATCTCTGCTTTCCTACTGCTTCTTTAGTTCAGACCCTGGTTTCTATTTATCTAAACTGTGACAAGCCCTTTGCCAGATCTCCCTGTTCCCAGAGTCACCCCCATTCTTCCCACTCCCTGGCCTGCTTTTCAGTATTCAGTTGACCAGTTCTCACCCCATCACGTGTGTGTGTGCGCGCACTCCTTGGCCTGGAAGGCAGGCCCTGCCCAATTTAGCCCTGACCTACTCTCAAGACACAATCTCTTTCTACCATTTGCTGTAGCCAAACATTGCATCAATAGTCCAAGGTTTTTCTACCGTCACAAATTGCTTGTGTCTCTCCTTCCTGAAATGTGTACCCCATGACTTTGTGCTGAGTTCAAATGCTACTTTTGCCTTAGCCAGAGGCAGGACGGTCAAATGGTTAGCACTGAAAGGGCCTTGGGATTCATCCCCTTTGCCTGGGAAGTGATGGGGCTTTTCTCAGAGCAGCCCTCGAGCCAGGACTAGAGAAAGAGCTGGCTCTTACTTCACAGTTCCATTCAAAGCCAACTCCCTTTGCTAACATTGTGTGTCTCCTCTGAGGACACTTTCCACATTACACTTGTTTTACAATCATTGTGTTGTCTGGATTTGCGTATCTGAGGGCAGAGGAATGTCTAAATCCTGTGAGTACCTTGCAGCACCTAGCAGAGACCTTGGAAGTGAGTATGTGTGGTCTGCACAGTAAGCATGAGTGGACAGAAGGATGGACAGATGGATGGGTGGGTGGACAGACAGGTGGGTAGAAGGATGGAAGGAAGGGAGTGGATGGATGGACAGATGGATGGGTGGGTGATGGATGGGTGGGTAGATTGACAGACAGGTGGGTGAGTGGATGGACAGACAGGTAGGAGGGTAGATGGACAGATGAGTGGGTGGGCAGAAGGGTAAGTGGATGGATAGATGGATGGATGAGTGGATGATGAACGTGTGGGTGAGTGGATCAGATGATGAGTGGGTGGGTAGATGGACAGACAGGTGGGTGGACAGATGGATGGGTGGTTGGAAGGGTGTGTGGGTGGATGGACAAATGGCTGGGTGGATGGATGGACAGACAGGTGGGTGAATGGATGGACAGATGAGTGGGTGGATGTTGAATGGGTGGGTGATGGGCAGACAGGTGGGTGGACAGACAGGTGGGTGAGTGGATGGACAGATGGGTGGGTGGACAGAAGGGTAGGTGGATGGACAGATGGGTGGGTGAGTGGATGATGAATGGGTGGGTGGGCTGGTGGATGGATGGAAGGGTATGTGGGTGGATGGACTGACAGGTGGTTGCATGAATGGATGGATAGTTGGGTGCCTGATGGAATACTCAGATGACTATTGGCATAGCAGTTCTCCAGGGATGCACACAGGTGTCCTGGCACTCCTGTAGCAGACTTTACCTGCATTGTATTGCACAGCAGAGAGAGAGACACAGCTGCAGGTGATGAGAAAAGGGTATTGGCAGGGGCTGGGCCAGGGGCATGCCCTTCCAGGTGTGTGTGATAATGATCACAGCCTTAACTGTTCCAGAGCATGTGACAAACACTCCATGTACATTATCACATGGAATCATCACGACGACTCTAGAAAGCAAGTGTCCCTGGGTCCCCAGTTGAACCTGAAGAGCTTGCCGGGGAAGTTGCAGAGCTTGGATTTGAACCCAGGTTTGACTGGCTTGGAGGCACAGGCCAGGACACACAGGACAGCGGCTGCTGAGAGGCCTGGAAGTCAGAGCCGCCATCTTGAACCTGTCAAGCCACGGGGTTCCTGAGTGGCCAGATCACTTAATTTGGCTTCTTGGTTTACTGTATGGTTTAATGGAAGTAATAGAACCTTCTTAGCAGGAGTGCTGTGAACATTACTGCACATAAAGTGCTGTCAGATAAAGATTCTCAGATAAAAGGAGCTGGGGGAGGTAGGTTAGAGTGCTTTCAGGAAAGAGTGTGGAACCTCAGCTTGCTGTAGTACTGTGGACTGGTGTGAGCTGGCAACGCATTTGTAGACTATCCAGCTTCCTATCGATTTTCATTGATGAAGAGTTCTGCAGTGGAAATAGAGCCAAATACTGCTTGAATGCATTTTCACACATTTTTGAAACAATATTTTTAGCACCATGTTATTTTAAAAGAGAACTGCTGTGATGGGTTAAATAATGAAGGTAATTAAACACCACAGGGAAGCAGGAAGGAAAGTCCCCGCCTTGCTCTCTGAATCCCCTGATGCGTCCTGCTCGCCCCTCAGTCTGGCTGCCAAAGGCCATGAGCATGGGCAGGGGTGGGAAAAGAGAAACTCGTGTGACCCCACGTCTCCCCCCTCCAGCCCTCCACGTGGGCGTGTCTTGGCACGGTTTTCAGGGGAGCTCCCGCTCTGGAACTTCCTTGCCCCGCCCTGGTCTTGCCCTGCAGATGGAACCAGCCTCGCCCAGCCTCAGCCCTCCCAGGCAAGGGCTCCCGCAGAGGCCCAGGTGCTCCCGCCCTGCCTACTTTCACCCGCTGTTTCAGGAGCACCCGTGCGGCGCAGGCGCTCTTCTGACACTGGGGGTACAGCAGATGCTGCTCTTGCCCTGTGGAGAGAGTCGTGGCCAGGTAACCCCAGGGAACTTACTACCCTGTGGTGCGGGCTGCAAGAGTGACGAGGACGAGTCCTGGCACGCAGGAAGCACGTGACCAAGAGGACGGCCCAGCGGGGTGCGGTCAGGGAGCTGGTTTGAGCTAAAGCTCAAAAGATGTGCAAGAGTCAAGGGGGCTTTAGCGTGCCCGTGTCCATAGGAGCTCACAGGGCTCAGAGGGACAGGATGCACAGTGGCATGTGCTGCAGGTGGGAGTGCACGTGCTGCAGGTGGAGAGGCACGGGCTGCAGGTGGAGGTGTGGATGCCACAGGTGGGGTTCCAGATGCCACAGGTGCAGGTGCCACAGGCGGAGGCGCACGTGTCCTAGATGGAGGTTACAGGTGCTGCAGGTGGAGGTACAGGTGCCATAGGCAGAGAGGCAGGTGCTGCCAGTGGAGGTGTACATGTCATAAGTGGAGGTACAGGTGCCTCAGGTGGGGAGTGTATATGCCACAGGTGGAGGTGAGGGTGCTGCAGGTGGGGGTGCATGTGCCACAGGTGGAGGAGTGTGAGGAGGGCAGCTGGATGGGAGGCACCCCTGAGAAGTCTGCAGGTGGGCCGAGGCTCTGGGGTCTGAGCGGCTCTGACTAGAGTGGATTTGTAGGTACCATGGCGTCCCTGCTGGCTGGAAACACCGAAGTCCATCGTGTCCCAATTCTGAGAGCAGAAGCCCAGAATCCAGGCATGGGCAGGGCCAGAGCCCCCGAAGGCTCTGGGGAGGGTCTGCCCACGGCTTCTAACGGTGGCCATCCACGGTGCTCTCTGTCTCCACCATCCCCTGGCTTCTGTGCCAATTCTCCCTCGTCTTTTAAGAAGTTTGGGGCCACACAAGCACTTTGGCATTATCGTAACTAATCACATCTTCAAAGACCCTGTTTCCAAAAAGCTCCCCTCCCCAGGCTGAGGGTTAGGGTGTGAACCTGGCTTTGAGGGCACAGTTCATGCCAGGACAGCGAGTGGCAAGGGAGGGCATCGTGGAGAGGCAGCGCCTCTTGGGAGGGCTTGGACGCCAGAGACCTCCGCTGAGAAAGCACCAGAGCTTTTAGAACCTGGAGTGCAGGGCACAAGCTGCAGAGTAGAAGGGGCTGGAACAGGAGCAGGAAAGAGGAGGAGCCTGCTGGCGGGGCCTTGGGAGTGAAGCTAGGGAATATGAACCCGCTCCTCTCCTCCGGGGAGCCGGCTGAGGGGTTCTAATCCGGGAGTGAGGTGAGCAGGTTTGCACTGGGGACCACCTGGCTGGCGTGTGCTGTCGGTGTGCAAGACGGAGCAGGGGTGCAGGTCATGGAGTGTGGGGATTCGGAGGCAGGCACTGGTTGCACCGGGGATAGTCCAGGGAAGCTTCTTTGCAGGGCCCTTGCAGCGTTCCTCGAGAGACTGGTCCAACCCCACCTGCGCCACCTCCTTGTGAGGACTCCAACAGGCCAGAGCCCTGACAACGGGCTTTGGTTTCCCCAACATTTCTGACCAAAGGCCAATTTTTAAGGTAACATTTATGAACACCCAGAGCTATCCTTCTGAAGTGAAAAGCTGAGCATGTTTCCCTGCTTACATCGTTTTTGGCTTTGGATACTGTCCATTTCCTTGCCCTGAATGCTGAAGCTCTTCCGGAGCTAGTGCTGGCGAGCCGACGTGGGCGAAACGCCCCGAGGAACCACATTTGGGTGCCTTCTATTGGAGAAGTATCTGCTCATGTCTTTTGCCCATTTTATTTGGTTGTTTTTCTCTCTATGACTGAGTTGTGGGAGTTCTTTATATAATTTGGGTATGAGGTTCTTGTCAAGTACAGGTAAGTATTTTCTTCCAGTTTTGGCTTGAGACCACAGGAGTATGTGTAAGTTCAAGCAGAAAAGACCATGAATTGTGTTTGGCCACACTGAGATTAAAATGTCAAGGGGATATTCAGGAGACACCATGAGAACCACGTCTTGGTTAAGGTTCTGTATTTTTATAGGAGGAAAACTGCTGGCTTTTGGCATGCCCTAAGTGCCCTTATCTTAATTGTCAATACCACTGGTGATGTTTTAGGTTGTAACCAGAAAATGAAACCTGGAAGCCTTTACCAGCTGATCCTGTGAAGAGCCTGATGTGAGAAACAGTCTTGAAAAACGTGTGGCACGTCTACTCATTCAGATCTCCCACGTCTTCACTTGGGCCAAGCCAGTCCATCAGAGAGCTGCATGTTAGAGTTGCATTGTTTTAGACTCATAAAACCCATTCTTAGTGAAGTGTGCTTTTGTCTTCCCTCTGCTGCACAGCCACATCCACATGAAATCTGTTGTTGCTTCTATGGCAGATGTGGTGCCAAGGACTTTCTCCAAAATATCCCAAACAGCGCACAGTCAGGATCCCTGTTAGAAACCCCTACTAGGAGCAAAGAGAAGAAAGAATGGACTTCTCCTGGATATCTGGATTATTTGAGCAGCCAAATATGGAACTCTGAGAGATATCAACTGCAAGGATTATATGGCCTACCGCTAACTTTGATTTCCCTACCTATAGTTTCCCTTTGATATTTAAATCCTGTGTCAGGGCTTAGAGTTTGGGACCTCTCTGAAATCCTCGTGGAAGAACGTGAGGCGCACACACTTCAAGTGCAGTGAAGACGGTCAGGAGGCAGTTGGGCATCTTGGTCGGAGAGCAGCAGCAGGTTTTCATTTAGAAATATGGGTTTAGAAATACTGTAGTTGATGCCGTGATGGTGGAGGAGGTCAATCAGGAATGGCAAAAAAAGCAAGAGACAGAAACTTGGTAGCAATGTTTAAGGGGTAAAAGAGAACAAAGGAAGCAAAAGGTAGAATAGAAAGAAGTGGTCCTCAAATGAGAAGCTGATTATGAGAGTGCTGGTAGAGACAGAGAGGAATTGATGGATTAAATGCACATTTGGAGGTCGACCCGAAGGAATGGCAGAGCTTGGATGTGGCGGTTGGGAAAGGGGGAAGAAGGGACGAGACCAGCACTATCCTTTGTGCATCTGGTGGAGCCGATTAGCCCAAGCGGTACTGGGAGAGCAGACTGGGGACAAATCAGTTTCCATCCTATAGTTGACCTGCATATGGAGTGTCCTGGGGTCTGATGGAGGAAACGATGTGAAGAAGGAGGCGGTGGCCAGCCGGGCAGATGCTGGTGAGAGAGGTCAGGGGGGACTCCTCAGGGCAGTTCTCATGCTGGCCTCACAGTCCTCGGTGGAGCGGTGACCATCAGGGACCCAACGGCGTGGGAAGAGCTTGGCTCACAGTTGTGTGAAATGGGGGGAGGGGCATGGGAAGCACTGCTGGGCACCCCCAGGGCTCAGCCGAGATTAGGTACAAGGAATTGGCGATGACCCTGCTCTCACACGTGTGAGGTTTTCTCCACATCACTCTAAACCCAGACAGAGGAACCAAGAGGCAGGGTGGTGGGTAAAGTAAAAACGTGAGGATGACGACAGAGAGAGAAGGGCAGAAGTCGACCAAAGAGGATGACCACAGAGGGGCAGGAAAGTGAAGCCAGAAAGGGGTCTGAGAGAGCAGGAAACAATACTGTGGCTGCAGTGGTGTAACCCGGTCTGGAGGACACAGCTGAGTGGGGAGGTGAGCGGAGGAGGACGGGAGCAAAGGTAGTGCTGGAGGAGAGAGACTTGCCTTCTCTTCCCTTCTTGGTGCCTTCCTCCCTCCTCCTCCTTCCTCCCTCCATCTTCCCTCCCTCCCTCCCACCCTTCTCCCTCCCCCTTCCCTGCCTCTATTTTCTCTCCCTCCCCCTCTTCCCCCCTCCCTCCACTCTCTCCTCCCTCCTCCCTCCTCCATCTTCCTCCCTCCCTACCCCCTTTCTCCCCCTCCCTACCATCCTTTTCCTTCCCTCTTCCCTCCCTCTTCCCTGCCTCCATTTTCTCTCCCTCCCCCTCTCTCCCCCTCCCTCCCCTCTCCATCTTTCCCCCTCCCTCCCTCCTTCCTGCCTCCCTTCACTCCCTGGAAGCAGCCCCTGCCAGTGGCCTTTCTTGATCTTGGTGCTTAGGGAGACGCGGGCCCCTGACGATTACGCGATCCTGACGGAGGCCCTGAACGGGTGTGTAGGGACGTCCCAGGCAGCCTGACCGGGAGGGCTACTAAGAGTCTGTTCGGTGGAGAAGCAGAAGGGACTCCTGTTCAGCAGGCGGTTCTCACTGCCCATGGGAACACGTCAGTGGAGGCAAGGCCACACAAACCCCTCTCCTTTCACCATTTTACACGTCCCCATTCAAATCGTTGTTCAGAGTTACGTGGTGAGCGCAGAAGGATTCGTTTTCCTGTGTCTTCACCCATGTTGAAGGTGTTAATGACAGTAAGTGATTCCTGAAAGAGCCGAAGGAACGGAGAGGAGCAGGAACCCGGGCCATCCCCAACTTGGTGGTCACCCTTCAAGAACCGACCGTCGACAAAGCCACCCTTGTCAGTGACCACTCCCCGGCCTGGCTCTGGATGCGGCTGGACCCGTCCAGCTTGGCCCCTGGTCTCATGCTACCTTCTCTGGGGCTCGCCCTGGTGGAGGGGGCAGAGCACGGGCCTCTGGCCACAGACACCTCATGGGGGGCAGGGCCTGGCCCTAAAAGGCAGCTCGGGGCAGAGCCTGGCTGGCGTGGCTGCCCAGAGCCACCGCGGCCTGGCCCCTCTGCCCTCGGGGGCTCTTGGTGCCGGAGCTGAAGCTCTGACTAAAGTCTCATGCACGCGCTGGTCCCTGGGTCTGTGGCAGCCCCCAGAGTGGGCAGGCCGGGAGCCGACTTCCCGGAGGCTGCCACACAGAAGCCTCTGTTGTCCTTTGCCACCCCCTCTGCAGGGCCAGTGCTGCTCCCAGAGGCAGTGCCGTGGGCCAGAGCGTTTCAGATAAGAATAAACCAAGAGCTTATCGGCAGCTTGGGCAGCTCGCACCGTCCACTCGGAGCACCTCTGCTCGCTGCTGCTTCGTGACTCATCTGTGGGGCGCATGCAGCTCTGGCTGCTTGGCAGGTCAGCCCCCTCTTGCTTCAGTGGAAACAGAGCCCTTTGGTGGAGCTGCTAACTGGCAGGCCTTTATTCCAACCTCCTGTGGCTTCAGAATCCCCCTCTCAGCCCCAGGGGAATGTGGAGTGTAGGTTTGGCAAGGTTCAGGGGAGGCTGACTCCTCCTTCTTAGGTGCTTCCACTCCCTGCTTGCTCCCGGTCGGCCTGGCTCCTGGAGACGCGCCCGTGTCACCGGACAGATGCACAGAGCACGAGAGGGAGTGCGCCGCCCCTACCCCGCGTGCTGGACAGTGTTGGAGGGCATGAGTGCCTCTCCCTGCAGAAACCTGTCAGAGCTGCCCTCCATCCAGCAGGCTGACATCCACTGCTGTCCCCTTGTCGACGCAGAAACTTTGCCTTCCTGAGCTCAGCTTGTTGCACGCAGGCCGCTGTGGCAGATCTCAACCTCCATGGCTTAGGGTCACCTGGACCCCCAAAGCTCTGACTCGCAGTGTCTGGGGCAGGGTCCCCACGTGGAGAAAGGCTGTGCCCGGCAACTCCGGCTGGTTCATGGAACTAAGACTAAGGACAGGGCAGCCTGCAGATGAGGATCAAAAGGATGGGGACAGACGGCGAGGACAGCCACCTTCTCTTACGGCTTGTCTCGGTTTGCCAGGGCTGCTAAACCAGTGCCGCTCACAGCGTCTCCTGGCTCATGGGGTCCACTGGTTCTCGGGGTCCGAGGCTCGTGGAGTCTGCTGGCTTGCAGGGTCCTCTGGCCCCTGGCGTCTGAGGCTCACAGGGTCTGCTGGCTCAGGGGGTCCACTGGCTCATGGGTCTGAGGCTCGTGGAGTCTGTTCTCTCTCAGGGTCCACTGGCTCCTGGCGTCTGAGGCTCACAGGGTCTGCTGGCTCGGGGGGTCTGCTGGCTCATGGGTCTGAGGCTCGTGGAGTCTGCTCTCTCTCAGGGTCCACTGGCTCGTGGGGTCTGAGGCTCGTGGGGTCCGCTGGCTCGTGGCGTCCGCTGGCTCATGGTGTCTGAGGTTTGCAGGGTCCACTGGCTTGTGGGGTCCACCGGCTTGAGGGGTCTGGGGCTTGTGGGGTCCACTGGCTTGCGGGGTCCGCTGGCTCGCGGGGTCTGCTGGGTTGTGGGGTCTTCTGGCTTGCAGGGTCTGCTGGCTCACAGGGTCCACTGACTCACGATTTTAGAGGAGGGAGGAGGAGGAGGGAGGAGGAGCCTTCACTAGAGACCCCAGAGGAGGAGGAGGGAGGAGGGGCCTTCACTGGAGACCCTAGAGGAGGAGGAGCATCCAAGGCAGAGTCCAAACTCCCAGCCTCCAGGACTGTGAGGCATACACTGTTTTTCAAATTTCTTAATGCTGTTATTGAAGTGGGAAACCAGAACAATACAACACAACATTCAGGGTTTAGATGGAAAAACAAATAAGTGAGGAATAAATGAAAGAACAAAATAAAAAGGAGGTTGGCTGTGGTTTCTGTGCCTGTGTGTGAGTGTGCGTGTGCAGGAGATGATTGTATGCTCCTGGAATGAGGAGAGAAAGAGGACACAATTTCTCATTTTACGTAACTCACATCAGTTCAAAACCTGCACAGTAGAGCAAAGCTGATTTAGACTGTCTTAGATTTTCATTCTCTGGTATATTTATGCTAAATGTTAAGAAATCTGGATGAGATTATCTGACCTACTTCTCTGGATGCGTCCTGAGGCTGTGGCCCCTCATGTCAGTCTCGGCCTCCATTTGACCTTCCTCCAGTGGCCATGGCTTCAGCGACCCGGGTGGTAGACCCTCGAGATATGCCGGTTTCTAAAGCCGTGGCTTCCTCTGTGCATCAGAGCTGCGGCGAAGCCCTGCTCTGATGCGCAGCTGCTCAGGAGGTGGTGGACTCTGCCAGGACACGTGCTGGACACAGGCTCTGAACGGCACCCACCCTGAGAGGTGCTCTCCTTCCTGGCCCCTGTGTGACCACTTGCAGACCTGCATGTAGACTCCTGTGCTGCCTGCCTTTGAGACAGCCGGAGGTTCCTGTTCTAATTCTTCTTGGGAGACTGTCTGATTCCGCATTTACCAGTCTCTGGTGTCGTAGATTGGTTCTTGCATCTATTCCATCTTCATATTTCCCAGACTCCCTTGCAGCTAGAGCTAAGGCTCAAAGTATATTCTCAGTTACATGCACTCAGGTAAGATTTGAAAAGGGGAAGATGTGGCAAAGGACAGATGCCTGCAGCTTTGGCCACTGTTGATGGCAAGCAAGGTCCTGGAGACACTGGCTTCTGTGGTAAAATCCCTTGGTGTAGTTGCCACGCCACGAGCCTGGAGGTGGCAGCAGCAGCAGGCGGCTACTTCCCAGGTCCCACGGGTGGAGGACCCTCCACGTCCAGGTTGTGGTAGAGGAGCAGCCCCTCCTGCACCTGCAGCAACATGGCCCTGGCAGTGCTCCTGGGCCAGGTGGAGTCCTCCAGCCCTCCCCGCAATGGTGTCAGCACCAGTTCCCCTGTATCAAATCCGTCCTATCTCAAGTAGCTAGAGGGGTTTCTGTCCCCTGCACGGGACCCTGCCTGAAAACATCACCAAAGGAGGTGTGTGAAAGGCGGCTTCGACTCTTCCACCTCATTTAAAAAGCGTCTCATTGGGAAACGGACTTGGCCCAGTAGTTAGGGCGTCTGTCTACCACATGGGAGGTCCGCGGTTCAAACCCCGGGCCTCCTTGACCCGTGTGGAGCTGGCCCATGCGCAGTGCTGATGTGCTCAAGAAGTGCCCTGCCACGCAGGGGTGTCCCCCGCGTAGGGGAGCCCCACGCGCAAGGAGTGCACCCTGCAAGGAGAGCTGCCCAGTGTGAAGGAAAGTGCAGCCTGCCCAGGAGTGGCACCGCCCACACTTCCCGTGCCGCTGACAACAGCAGAAGCGGACAAAGAAACAAGACGCAGCAAATAGACACAGAGAACAGACAACCGGGGGGAGGGGAGGCGGAGTTAAATAAATAAATAAATCTTTAAAAAAAAAAGCATCTCATGACTGCTGTTTGCCATTTACACGCTGAAGAACCAACGCTGGAGAGCCTGCTGCATTCTGGCCCCGTGTCTGCTGCTTGGGCACCTGCCTGTGACCTTGACCGCGCCCTTTTCCTCATCCACAGCTGGACGCAGAGCCCCTGCTTTGCATCTGTGAGCACAAGCGGAGTACGTGTCTCTGAAGATGGGTTTCAAGCTATAAAATGCCGCTGCTCTCCTTCTCCTCAGTATAGCATACCCCCCAACAAAACGCAACCCCTTCCTTTAGCAAGTATTAGCTAGAAAACGGCCACTCATCATATAGAGAAAAATACAATCCAATGTTCTGCCTCACATTTTGATTAGGAATCCCTGAAGACATTTCAACCCAAATGCCCCAACACTCCCCAAAAGCAGGTTGACATAGAAGCAGAAACTTCTAAGTGAAGACGTGGAAAATCGGCAACATCAAGGGCCCTTTGAAAGTCAGACAAATGCCAAAATAGGGAGTCGTATTATCTAGCATGTGAATTGAACGGCTTACAAAAGTCCCATGGGAAAAGGAGACAGTTTATAAAAACAAATAAGACTGTGTCGATAGCAACCATTCGCCCACCTATCCAGTATCTGTGCCAGGTTCTCTGCTGGACTTTGGGGTCCTTGGGAGTATGATACAAATAACTACATTGGGGGATTCTTTACTGTATGTAAATTATATATCAGTACACCTGAATAAATAAAAAGGGAGCTGAGTAAATACAATCATTGTTATTCATTCTCCTTTCCTATCAAAGCCCGCTTGCCATGGATAATAGACCCAGGGCCAGGCACACTGCAATTTGCTCTGCGTGACAATTGCTCCTTCCCACACCTGCGCTTGCCCTCCCCCACATTCTTTGTCAGGGACTCAAGTCCTGACCCATCCCTCAGTTCTCAGCTGCCTTAGGGGCTCTGGTCAAAGTCCATGAATCTGAGAAACCTTCCTTGACTCTCTGAGACCCAACCAGTCCCTCGTTTTCCCCCAACCCTTCATTTGTCACCTGTAGAATGTATCGTTTTCCTTTCTCCTATTAATTTTTGTAGTTATTTAGACACGGAGGTATAAAATATTTGCACATTTGTTTGGTAATTCTAGCAAAGAGAACCTGGCGCAGCGGAGCAGTCGAGTCCTAAGGAGACTAATGAATGGCCACACAGGAAGGCTGGTGAGGACTAAGCACGAGGCAGTACTGGAAGCCTTCTCTCCTGTCCTTTCTTGTCCCGTGCTAGCCTCTGCCTGCCCCTCTGCAAGTGCAAAGCCTGCTTCCCTCTGGCTCGATCCTAAGTGGTAGCTGGGCCGACAGCAGAAGCCCTGTCACGACTGACCAGGGCAGTGCCACCTTCAACCTGCAGCCGAACTCTACGCCGGGCACCTGCACAAACCCCAGCCAGACTGTAGGTTCAGAGAGCAGGCGAGGTCTGCAGCAAGGCACCCGGGACATAACAAGCTATAACGTGAAGGGATGTTTCTATCTTCTCAAATTAAGGAAGATAGAAAGAAGGGCAACAAAAAGACGGGAAAAGGAAGTTTAAGGAGGAGTAGAAGGTTTACAACTGATTGTCTAAAGAGGTGAAACCTGAGGAGCACTTTTTATTTTTTATTTTTTCAAAGATTTATTTTTTATTTATTTCTCTCCCCTTTCTCACCCCCCACCCCCACCCCAGTTGTCTGCTCTCTGTGTCCATTTGCTGTGTGTTTTTCTGTGGCCGCTTCTATCCTTATCAGTGGCACCGGGAATCTGTGTCTCTTCTTGTTGGCGTCATCTTGCTGTGTCAGCTCTCCGTGTGTGCGGCACCATTTCTGGGCAGGCTGCACTTTCTTTTGCACTGGGCGGCTCTCCTTACGGGGTGCACTCCTTGCTCATGGTGCTTCCCTACCTGGGGACTGCGGACCTCCCATGTGGTAGGTGGATGCCCTATCCATTGGGCCAAGTCCGCTTCCCTAAGGAGCACTTTTTAAAAGCTATCAATGCTATTAAGGAAAATGCCACACATTTTCCGAGGCTCTCAAGTGTCCCATCCTGTTTCACGTGCATGCTCACCTCGGACCGCCACAGAGGTGTTGCCAGGGGGCCACCGTAGGTTTGCACTCTCAAGTTTGCATGTGAAGAGGCCAATTTAGCTCATGAGTATCTTTGAACAGACTCCTTTTCTTTGTAAATGACTTAGATAAATATGCCTGTTTGAAAGATTTGTGAGCGGCCACTTCGTTTCACGATGTCAGCCTGCCCCTTTATTGAGCTCAGTACCCTTTAGCAGGAACCAGTTAGGGCCAGGGGCACCCAGAGCAGCCAGGAGCACAAAAGACTTTGCTTTGCATGGGATCCTGAGCTACCAGTCCTCGAATATACAGCTCAAGGTCTATGCAAAGTGAAAGATCCAAACCCTGGATTCCAGCACCTCTTCCTGTCTCCCTGGTAGTGCACGTCCACACGGGAGGGACACAGGGCGGGAAGAGGTCCTGGTGAGGGGCGATCAGTCCCTGCCTCCTGTCCACCCTCTGTGCAGTGGTGTGACATCAGCTAGAAACCAGCCAGAGCATGCGAGCTGAGGAGAGTAGGAAACAGCTCTCCTGCTTCTAACAGACATGAAAACGGGATGCATTTAAAAGTAGCAGAATTTTCTCATTAGATGTCCATTTTTCAGCTAGCAGAATTTCACCCTAATAAACACTGGGGGTGCAAAGCTAGGACCACACAGTTCTATCACGTGAAGGGCCCACGATCTATGGGAAGCAGAACACACAACCAAACGCAATGATAAGGAGGCGTGGGTGACGGCCTGCTGGAGGGACAGGAAGCCTTCCTGGAGGTAGTGAGGCTGAAGAGCCTGCACTGGCTTCAGGTGGTGGAGAGGGAAGGTACCCCAGGCAGAAGAAGAAGTGAGGGGGCAGAAAGGACTAGTTAAAAAATATGTGCAAAAATCCAAAATGGACGAGATCAAAAATAAAGGCTTTTTAGTCTTGCCATACTCAAAAGCCTCCCTCTCTCTCCCATCCTGGAAGCCACATGGGTGTCAAGCTTCAGCGGGCACAGACTCTGCCTGGGAATCCCATTAAAAGGCAGATTCTCGTGAAGTGGGTCTGGGCAGGCTTGCCACAGGCCCCAGGCTTGCTGATGCTGTGGCTTGTGGGCCGCTCAGAACAGCAGGTTGGAGAGGGGGACTGTGCCGCGGCGGGCTCGATGCTGGTCTGCGGTGGGCAGCAGTCGTGTCTGTAAGGGTGGCGAGGAATGGCCATCGTGCCCGTGCCTGGTGGAGGCAGACGCTCGGGACGTGGGGGCAGCAGTGGTGGCCGGGACCAAGGGGGCGGCAGCCGGTGGCTGCAGGACGGGGCGACGGGCAACTCGAGCGGCTTAGGAGGCAAAGCAGACGGGGCAGGGGTGGGCGGGCCTAGGGCGGGCAGGGCGCAGACAGAGGGAGGAGGGGAGAGTCGGGACGGGCCGGCTTGGCGCCCCGTGGGGTGGAGGCGGAGTTGCCGCAGGCAGGCGTGGGCGTCCAGGGCGGCTGCGTGGAGGAAGCTGCTACCCGGCAGGTTCCCGGGGGGCTGACGAGGATTGAGATGCACAGAGCCGGGAAATGGGTCCGGATTTGAGGGGGTCGGTCCAGCGGAAGGAGCAGAAGAGCAGAGGGTGACGTCCCACGAGCAGAAGCCGCCTGCTGCTGGGCTTGGGTGCGAGTCGCCCTCAGATGCTGCAGACGTCGCCCAAGGGGAGGACGGGCCAGCGTCAGGATGGCGTTGGTGGAAGTGGCCGCGGAAGCGTCCTGGGGCAGGACCGTAAACTCCTGGGCAGCCAGCAATGCCCCTAAGATGATAAACCCACCTATGCCTGGCCTTCGTGGCGTTACCCACATGGCAAAAGGCCCCGTGCAGGTCATGAGGGCCGTGGACCTCGGGGGAGGACTGTCCCGGGTTGTCCAGAGGGGCCCAAGGTCATCTCCATCCTTACCTGTAAAAGGGGGTTAGAGATGCGGCCTGAGGACTTGGCCACTTGGCTGGGCTGCAGAAGGACAGGCGGACCATGAGCCTCGGAATGCGGTGGCTTCTAGAAGCTGGGCCCGTTCTCAGGCCACAGCCAGGGAGCAAACGGGCCGTTGGTGCCACCACCTCAGAGAAGGGAATTCTGCCAGCAACCCTGGGAAGGGGAGATTCCTGGAGCCCCGGGAGGCGAGCTCAGGCTGCCAGCCCTGCTGTCCTTGCCACCACCTTCCGGCTTTCAGGACTGTAAGAGCACAAGCTGTGCTGCTTCAAGCCGCAGAGTTTGTTGCAGCAGGAATAAAAACTAGTGCAGAGGGATCAGGAGCTAATGAGGAAGCCAGCTCCTCTTCAAGACGTCTGACGGATGAAGATTAAGGCTGTGAGTCTTACGTTAAACAAGAACCTTGGAGGGGGAGTGGGGCGTTCGGGTTTGGAGTTTTCTATGGCCGTTGACGCTGCGTCCATTTACCTCCTCGACGCACGAGGCTGATTGCTAAGTCTGATCCTAGTTACTGCAGAGAACGCACCGAGTCTTTTACCGTCAACGTAGAGCCTCCCGCCCGCGGCCGGCCGCACCGACAGCCCTGCTGGAAGCCCTGCCCGGCCCAGCAGAGTCCCCTCCAGGGCGCGGCCCCGGCAGGTGCGGCAGAGTCAGGCTCGAGCAGCCAACCCCCCCTTACTGCCTAGACTGCAGTTTAAGGAGGGCTGGGGGCCCCAGCGTTGCCGTGCCCAGCGGCCACCTGCAGGCCAGCACACGCCAGGGCTCAGGCCAAGGTGCAGGCACTCAAGCGGGCCCCGGGACACCACCCTACCGGGCGTCCCCACCCCCTCCTGGCGCCCCGGCCCTCGTAAATGTGTCCATGTTCCTTGAAGGGAACGGGCAGCCTGGCGGCTTTGTCCCCGCCTGAGGACTATGTCCCTGCCTCGCAACCGAGAAGGGGGGCTCCCCCAGCCACAGACACGGGCGTTGGTGAACTTGTTTTGGTCATGACGTTCGTTTCGGTGACCTTTGACCTCTCCGATAGGTGCTGGGCTTTGAGGGCCCCTGTCTGCAGGGTATCGGGGCGCCCTGGCACAGCGGCCAGTGTGGACTCAGGCAAAGGCCTGGAAACCTAAGCAAGCCCTTCCTTGCGCTTCTGCATCCCTCCGCATCTTTTCCACCTGAAAGTAGATTTCTTTATGGTCATCACTCAGGCCAATTGCAAAACTCTTCCGAGAGGTGGACGGTGGCCCACCAGTGCCAGCAGCAGGTGTTCTGACAGCACTGGCCACAGGGGCTGCAGGCCAGCGCACAATCCCAGGCGCTCCAGGAGCTGTGCAGGTGCGCGTGGTGTGATGTGTGCCCGCTGTGGCTCTCTTCTCCCCCGCAGAAGGCTCAGTGGCTCAGCCTACAGCCTACGCCCCACAAGAAGGCCCTGTGGCTGGAAGGGGATGCAATTATGAGGACATGCATGGGAATAGGTGACCTTCTATGAGTGGCCAGCCCACCACGCGGCTCCATGCTGTGTGCAGCCGGCTGACCCACCGTGTGGTTCTCTGTGCTGTGTGCAGCAGGTCAGCCTGCCACGTGGTTCTCCATGTTGTGTGCAGTCGGCTGACCTGCCACATGACTTTCTGTGCTGTCAACTCGCCATGTGGTTCTCTGTGCTGTGTGCAGCTGGACAGCCTGCCGTGTGGCTCTGCGCTTTGTGCAGCCGGCTGACCTGCCACGTGGCTCTCTGTGCTTTGTGCAGCTTCTTAGCCTGGGCAGTGGCCAGGTCAGCCACGCACATCTGGCAGTACAGGCACTGAACAATACAGATAAATTCACTTACCTGCTTCCTTACGTGCCCTGGCGCCAAGCCCTGCATATCTGCCATCCTGCAGCGTCGTCTCACTGGCAACCCCATTGATGGGAGGAGCACCCTCTGCGTCTCCTCACCTCGGAATTCCAGGCGGTGCCTGCAGTTTCCAGTCCGGAGAAAACTGCGGGTGCTTTGATTCAGCAGCTGGTACTTGTTGGCCTCTGTGGAACAGGCCACGTGCCGGGCAGTGAGACGGCCGAGTAAAGCACCCTTTCTGCACTGCAGAGCCCAGCAGGCCTGAGTTCTACGTGCCCCTGAGCTGGCTTCAGTGGACAGCCATGCGGGAGGCAGCGGCGGTGCCAGCGGGTGTCCTGCTGGGTGGCTGGGCCTCCGCGGGCATCCTGAGCACTTGGGGCCGTGCCCTCTCCTGACCAGCAGGACCAGCTCACCCGGCAGGCGGACAGGTGGAGGTGCGAGCACTGGTGGAAGCGTGAGGCCGCTGTGGCAGCAGGTGTGGGTGCAGATGTAAGATGTAAATGCACGCTTACATGCTGCATCGGAGTTTCTCCGTTCACAGCGTGTGCACCTGCTCCGCACTCCATTCGTATGGCCCTACAGCACCAGCAATGGCTAATTCTGATGGCTGCAATTATGCACACCTATCTAGAGAGAGGGCAAAGAGAGAGCAGCCACGGCCTGTTAAGTCTGGAGCAACAGACGTGACGGCGAGGAGAGAGCCTGGACTGGGACTGACATTTCTAGTTGTCCTGCGGAAGGTGGACTTTAATTCGAGAGGGGCTTGTTTGTTTTCATGAAGACACTTCTAATAAAAGGGAAAATGACCTACTACGTCCCTCCTACTTCTGGAGGCCTTGGCACGATCTGATCGTGATGAGACTTGGTAATCCCTTCTTTATTATCTACAGCTCTGTCTCTTATATCAGGGCCATGGGAACACACACATAAACTCACATACTTAAATTCATCGAGGTAATTTTTCTCTTGGTAAGTTTAACCGTTTGTTTTAGAGCCTCCCCTTGGGGGAGGCCAGCGCCTTGCCCTCTGGGCAGCTGCAGATGATTGGTGATGGGGAAGAGAGAGCAAAGCTTGAGGAAAGAAGCCCGAGACGTCCAGATGGTTTTCAAGTTTCAAATCCAGTGAGGAGGACTGTGTGGAAGCTGTTTGGGGTCACGCCAAGGACCGGGCCTGGGGAGGGAGATGCGGCCGCGGGAGGGGCAGGCGCCGCCTGGAAACGCGGCCCGCGTGCCTGCACTCAGCCTTGCCCTAGGCGGAGCACGAAGACTGGTTTCATTCAGCGTCTTCCCCCAAAGTACGTCAAAACACAGGAAGCTGGTTCTCGCCAGCTTTGCTTCCAAGAAATTGGTCTCACCACCAGCTGCGGGGCCTGGACAGCCCCCAACCCCAGCCCTGCCCTCAGCCCTCAGCCCTCAGCCCTGCCCTCAGCCCTCAGCCCTCAGTCCTGCCCTCAGCCCTCAGCCCTGCCCTCAGCCCTCAGCCCTCAGCCCTGCCCTCAGCCCTGCCCTCAGCCCTGTTGCCCTCAGCCCTGCCCTCAGCCCTGCCCTGCCCTCAGCACCCTCAGCCCTGCCCTCAGCCCTGCCCTCAGCCCTGCCCTCAGCCCTGCCCTGCCCTCAGCCCTCAGCCCCGGCCCTTCCCTCAGCCCTGCCCTCAGCCCTGCCCTCAGCCCTGCCCTGCCCTCAACCCTCAGCCCTCAGCCCTGCCCTCAGCCCTGCCCTCAGCACTCAGCCCTGGCCTCAGCTCTCAGCCCCGGCCCTGCTCTCAGCCCTGCCCTCAGCACTCAGCCCTGGCCTCAGCCCTGCCCTCTGCCCTCAGCCCCAGCCCTGCCCTCAGCCCTCAGCCCTCAGCCCTCAGCCCTGCCCTCAGCCCTCAGCCCTCAGCCCTGCCCTCAGCTCTCAGCCCTGCCCTCAGCCCTGCCCTCAGCCCTGCCCTCAGCCCTCAGCCCTGCCCTCTGCCCTGGCCTCAGCCCTCAGCCCCAGCCCTGCCCTCAGCCCTCAGCCCTGCCCTCTGCCCTCAGCCCCCAGCCCTGCCCTCTGCTCTCAGCCCCAGCCCTGCCCTCAGCCCTGGCCTCAGCCCTCAGCCCTCAGCCCTCAGCCCTGCCCTCAGCCCTGCCCTCAGCCCTCAGCCCTGCCCTCTGCCCTCCGCCCCCAGCCCTGCCCTCAGCTCTCAGCCCCAGCCCTGCCCTCAGCCCTGCCCTCAGCCCTGCCCTCAGCCCTCAGCCCTGCCCTCTGCCCTCCGCCCCCAGCCCTGCCCTCAGCTCTCAGCCCCAGCCCTGCCCTCAGCCCTGCCCTCAGCCCTGCCCTCAGCCCTGCCCTCAGCCCTCAGCCCTGCCTTCTGCCCTGGCCTCAGCCCTCAGCCCCAGCCCTGCCCTCAGCCCTCAGCCCTGCCCTCTGCCCTCAGCCCCCAGCCCTGCCCTCAGCTCTCAGCCCCAGCCCTGCCCTCAGCCCTGCCCTCAGCCCTGGGCCTCGGGTGTCCCTCTCCTCCTGGACACAGGCTGTCACAGGGAAACCTGGCCCTGCCCCTCCTGGTCTCGGGCTCTCGGCTCTGACAGCTCCCGGATCTGCTCACACACGCTCAGGCGAGGAGGGCTGAACACACTAATAGACTGAGTGCGTCCTACTAGGAAAGAGGAGAAGCCAACTCCAACCAGACACGCCCCAGGGGCCGCCGCTCAGCCTGCGTTTGTGGGGCTGGGCAGGGCCGGAGGGGCGACCCTGGCAGGCGTTTCCGAAGCCAAGGCGGTCAGTCGCGCCTGGCGGGCCTGGAAGTGCAGGCGAGGGAGTGACCGCGCGGCCTCCCTCCCAGGGCCCCTTTGAGGAGGTGACAGGAGGAGAGCAGGGGCCTGGGCTGGAGATGCTGAACAGTGCCGTGTCCGCCGCCGGCCACACCAGGTGGAGCGTTCCCTGCCTGCGCATGCTGCCCCGCGTCCACCTGCATCCGCCAGCCTGCCGGGAAGATCCGCTGGAGGCGGCAAGAACCCGTCACCGTTTCCCACCGAGAATTCTTCAGGCACGTGATGGTTTGGCTCCTTGGTTGCTTAGAACCCCCCTCAAATGGTAAGTTCTGGGGAACCCTTGCTGCACTGTGCTACCGAGCCCTGGCTGTGGTGGAGAAGGCCCGGCCCCGGCCCCTCACTTCCCCACAGATCGCAGCACGAAGAGAGCACGCCGTCTTCCTTCCTGTGCGTGCACACAGGGAGCTGCTCCCGCAGCTGCAGGGGTGAGCGCTGCTTCCAGTGCAGGCCCAGGGAGCTTGGGGAGAAGGAAAGCGGCAGCACGCAGTGTGTGCGCATGTGTGTGCCTGTCACCTGTGTGCCGCGTGCACTCTTGTGCTCTGTGTCTGTGTGTGCACGTATGTGCCATGTGTGTGGGCCTGTGTATGTCCTTGTGCACGCCTGTGGGCCTATGCACATCTATGTGTGCACCTGTGCTCTCCTCTGTGTGTGCCCGTGTGCACCTGTGCAAGTCTGTGTGTGCTTGTGCATGCCCGTGTGCACCTGAGCGTCCCTTCGTGTGCTTGTGTGTGTCCGTGTGCACCTGTGTGTGTCCGTGTGCACCTGTGTATGTTTGTATGTGTGCCTGAGCACATCCACGTGTGTGCTGTGCACATTTATGTGTGCCCCTGTGCACATCTCTGTGCACTTGTGCACCCCTGAGCCCTGTGTGTGACCATATGTGCAAGCCTGTAAGTGCATGTCTGTGTGCAGACTGCTGTGCCCTGTGTGAGTCCGTGTGTGCCTGTGCATAGCCCTGTGCATGTCCTCGTGTGCACCCCTGTGCCCTGTGCACATCTGTGTGTGCACCCCATGCCCTGTGCACGTTGGTGTGCCCCTGGGCCCTGTGCACATCCTTTGTGCACCTGTGCCCTATGCGAGTCCGTGTGCCCTGAGCACCTCGTGTGTGCACCCCATGTCCTGAGTGTGTTCTGAGCCACCCAGAGCCCCGTGGGTCTAGTCCGTCACACACGCCCTGCGAGGGAGTCTTGGGGAGGCTTCAGACTCTCTTAACAGCACCTTTTGGGAAACCATGGCAAGTGTTCCTATTTTCTATGAGTTTTTTTAATTTGTTCTTTGCCTGAAAGGGAGGACTCAGTATTTCAATGTGATTATTATTTCTGAATTTCTTTTGTGCCAGTGAGCACCTGACTCTCCTGGTAGTTCTTGCACAGGGTTTAGGCCAGAATTTCCACAGTGAATATCGACTAAGGGAAGCAATAAAATCTGTGAAAACTTAGCCTTGCTGAAGAGGACCTCAGGCCCCGGGGTCTGCAGCCCTGAGGGTCTCCAGTAAGTGAGGGTCTCGTCAGTCCCTGCAGTTGAGCTGCCTGCATTCTCTGCGGGAAAAGACCCTGCTTCCGACTGTGCCAAGCAAATGCTTTCAGAGGCTGGACTTCCTTCAGCCCCAGCGAGCTGGCAGTGGACATCAGAGGACATTCCACCGAAATTGACCATCGGGGCTGAAGACAAACGCAGCTGATTCAAGGGAGCCAAACTGGAGCTTTTCTAATCAAATATATTAAATTCGCCACCATTCTTAATTGTTTTAGTGGGAAGAAAGGACAGCTGTGTCCTCTGTTTTCCAGGCAAGTCTCTTGGTGCCATGGGCTGGGGGTGGGCTGGGCTGGGGTGGACTGGGGTGGCGTGGGGGCAGGAGCCAGACTGAGGGGGCGGTGGAGACGCCGAGAAGGCTGCGGATGAACGTCTCCTGTCCGGAAGGATGGTTTTGCGTGCCACTCGCCCCACAAGGAGTGTGCCCAGACAACACACCGCCAGCTCACAAGCACTTAGCAGGGGGAGAGCCTGCTGGCCAGTGGGAGCTCCGATGCTCGGGCAGGAGTGCGGGACTGGGGTCACCAGGCCAGCTCGCCGGTCACCCTGAGCCGGCTCCGCTGCCAGCTCGCCCTCCGCTGTGCATCGCACTTTGTGCAGGAGTTAAATTTCAGCACACTGGGAGTTTATCTCCACTCCTTTGTCCAGGCCAAGGACAGACGGTACAAAAGGCCTTTTGTGCCCCAGAGCATGGGGCTGAGCATTCTGGGTGAGAAACCAGCGAACCGGCTATTTTTAAACCAGTTTAACGGAAGGTCCTGCCTTCCTGCCCAGAGCGGGACGCAGCGGATCTGGGGTGCCCCAGCTCCCCAGTGGGGGGCGGCTGACATCATGTCCTCTGCCTGCCGCGCTGAGGACAGGAAGAGGCTGGGGAGCCTGCGTGGCTGCTCCACGGGGACCGCCAGTGCTCAGCGGCCTGCGGGGAACGAAAGCCCGGGGCGCGCAGGTGGCCTGGGGGCTCGAAGCCACTGCAGTGCCCGAAGCCAGCCCAGCGGCGTGGCCAGGGGAGGGCAGTGCCGGGCTGAAGGGGCCGAGCAGAGCCCCCGAGCGACGGGGCGGACGCTGCTCCAAGGCCCGGCCGGCGCGTCCTCCACCGACTCTTCTCCTTAGAGAGGAGGGTGTTCCTTCCAGGAAATGTTATCAGTCCCCCGCAAACGTGCCCCTTGGAGGGGCAGCAAAGGGGATGGGCCGGCAGGCTCTGCGTGCGCCTTTGGGGCGGCGAGGAGGTCATCCCTCAGGGACACGGGGCCCCAGCAGCCTGCCCTGCTCTCCCCGCGCCCTGGCCTCGAGCCCCTGGCAGGGTCCAGCCGCACGGCAGGCGCGAAGGCGGCAGCGTTCACCCACGCCACCGGGTGCCCCTCCCGCTGTCGGGGGCGGGTGCAGCCTCCTTGGCCACCAGGCCCTGGGGGGCACCGGGACCCACCCAGGCGGCGGCACTGGGGGCTGCAGTCCCGTCCTGCTCGGCCCCTGGCAGGCAGGAGCCCTGCGCTGCGCCACCGGTGTGGTTGTGGACTGTGGCAGGAGCGCGAGGAAGATGGACGGGGTCCGCCTCAGTGCTGGGCTGTGAATTACAGACGTACCAGACTCTCACTCAGTGACGCCGGCACAGAGGCCCCGGGAGGCCCCGCGCAGGCCGCGCTGACCGTTCTCGGCGCCACCTGCACCCGCCTGCTTCTGTGGCCCCAGGCGCGGCGCGGCCCTGAGGCGCAGGTGCCGTCCTTGACCTCCCGACCACCGGAAGCCGGGCTGCTGCCTCCAGGCGAGCGGCTCGTCACATGAGCGTGCCTGGTGGGTGCAAACTCGTGACCGGAGCCCTCTCGGGGCAGCAGACGCCAGCACCAAAACAGGAGGCCCAGCAGCCTCTGGAACCTCCGCGGCTGCGCTGCACGGTCCAGCCAGCTGCTCAGACGCGAGTTCAGTGCTGCGCCTGCCAGCCCTCGGCCTGGGCCCCCAGACACATGGCAGGAGCGCAGGGCACTGGGCCTCCCACCGTGGGCTTCTGCGGCTGTGCCGGGACGGAGGGAAGTGGGGGCTGGACGGGCAGCCGCTCTCTGCCTTCCCTGTTTCTGGGCTGCTGCTGGGGTGACCGTCGGTGCTGCTGAGAAGCCCAAGGCGGGCGCAGCCACACGTGACGCAGCCCTGTCATCTGCATTGCCTGACATGGCGGCTGCAGCCCACCCGGCCGGCTCAGGGTCCTCGCCCGCCGCTGGTTTCGTCCTTCGAGCTGGCTCCGCAGGGCTGGGGCATCCTCTCCTCGGCCACGCTGGGCGTCAGCCCTCCTCAGTCTTCTGCTCTTAGTGGGCAAGTGGGACAAGGGACGGAGCCGGCCTGGGCCCACCGTGGCGGGGTGCCGGAGCCGTGCCGGGGAGGGGCGAGGCTGCCCTTTCCCAACCCCAGGATCCTTTCTGGGGCCTGCACCCAGCCCTGCGCCAGCCCCGCCTCCTCAGTGGAGATCTGGCGTGTCTAAGTCACAAGCCGCGGGAATGGCACGTGGGCTCGGGGTCTAGAGCCCGCTCCTGCGCGGGGCCCTGACGTGCCGCAGATGGGTGCCTCACCCGTCAGATGGGGCCGAGATCACCGCCCGGCCGGGCCGGGCCCTCCGTGGTGCCCGCAGTGCTGCTGCAAGGGCCCGCGAGACCAGGCCGCCCGGCCTGGGGGAGACGCCGCTGGCCAGGCCAGCGTGAGCGGTGGGCCCGCTGCGCCTCGGGCCTCTCCTGGCAGCCGGGCGCTCTCCTTTGCGCCCCAGCCCCCGCGCTTCCTTTCTCCGTCCCACGAAGCAACGCTGCAAGACTCCGCGGGGGCCTCTCCCAGGCGCCCCCAGCCCCACCTAGACCTCCAGTGTGGCTAGGCAGGGAGGTCCCAGCAGGAGGAAGGGCATCGGCCTCCTCGGCCGTGGAGAGGCCAGGCTGAGGGGCCGGGGTGGTGAGGTGCGCAGGCCGCGGCTGCGTTCTTAGGTGGCAGAGGCAGGGCCCTGCCCTTCTCCCGGCCGCTGTGAAACTCGGCTTGTTCATCTCCAAGGGAGAGGTACGCAGGCACTCCATGTGGGAGCAGTGAGGGATGGACACACGAGCAGACGCACAGCCATAGAGACACACAAGCAGATGCACACCCATAGAAACACACGAGCAGACGCACGCCCAAGCACACACGAGCACATGCACACCCATATATATACACACACTCACACACACAGTCGTACATGCACACTCATATTCACACACATGGACACACGCACACCCATACCTACACAAGAGCACGCGCACACTCATGTAGACACAAGAGTACACACACTCACAAGCAGGCACACATCCATACCTACACATGAGCTCACACACACTCAGGCACATGAGCACACGCACCCCCCCACACACACAAGCACATGCACACTCATACACACATGAACACACACCCATACACACACAAGCAGACACACCCATACACACACGAGCTCACGCACACTCATATGAGCACGTGCACACCCACACACACACCACCCCACACGAGCCATGCACATCCATATCATGTGCACACACCTCACACTTGTGTGCACGTGTCACACAGCACATGCATACACACCCATGCGCAGGCACACCCGTGCACACAGACGTGAACAGTTTCAGTCCTGCACCGAGCCCACAGTAGGGACCTCAGATGGAAGCTCTTTGGAGCTGGGGCTTCCATGCAGGTCACAGCTACTAGGGCAGTGGTTTCTGGAAGACAGGCGCTGGCTCTGCCCAGTCCGGTTCCGCCACGTTGCAGAGGCTAAGCTGGGAATAAGGAACGAGGCTGAGCGGGCAGGCGAGCCCGGAGGGGTCTGGGCACAGACCGGGCGCAGGGCACTCGCTCAGGCCGGTCTCTTGGGACCCTCAAGTGGGGGACAGCCTGGAGGCCGCGAAGGGCGTCAGCAAAGGAGGCTGTGCACTCGGCTGCTCTACAGGGGTGCTGGCCAGGGCTCTCAGCACCCACAGAGGAAGCACCCTGGCCCTGAAGCAGGACCTGGGAGGCAGATGTGGGCTCTGCCTGCCGAGACGGGCCCAGCCGGGCTGCGTGGGAGAGGTGGGGGGCTACCAGGGGGTCAGTGGCTCACAATTCCCGGGAGGCTCCAGCTCGTGCAGGGAGCCAGATGCAACCAAAGTGGAGGGTTCGTAGGGCCAGGAAGTCCAGCCAAGCCGTGTCGTGCCAGCCAGGCCCCCGCGTTCTACCGGCAGCACCTGGAGATGGGCGCCGTCGAAGGGGGCCATGTGTAATCGCGATTACCCTAAAAAGGAACATGGCGCCACAGCCGCAGACCTCAGAGCTGGGGAGGCAGCGTCAGGGCAGTGAGCAAAGCCGTCTTCTGGCCCACCCTCCACCCATGCCCACGACCTAATAAGCAGGCTCCACCCATGGAAGGTCGCCGTCCTGCTGGAGCCCCATGGCATCCTTGCCCCACGCTCACGCCGTGTCTGACGGCATGTGCTGCTCCACACCCTCTCCACCTGCTCCCGCCCTCTGGCCTGGTCAGCCTCTTCTCGCTGTCAAGGGGCTGTTCGGATGCCGCCTCCACCAGGAAGCCCTCCTGATCTCCAGCTGTTGTCTCCCCTCTCTGGCTTCTGCACGGCAGGCTGGGTCTATTTTCATAATAGAACGCTGTGCCTTCTTGTAACTACTGATGTAGTTGGACTTCTAGTATGGCAGGAACCACTTCTCTCATCCTTATATCCTCTTTCCGGCACTAATGTGGATGTGAAAGTGGTTTCTGAGCTGAAGAGCACAAACCCTTGTACTGAACCCCCAAAGGCTGCGAGACCGTTCACGGGCCAGGACACCTCCTCCTGATCACGTGGCAGGAAAGAAATGAAAGGGCGTCCTGGCAATGCTGAAAAGGGCGGCAGCCCCTGGAGGATTAAATGTGTCAGCTGTGAGCTCAGCCTGGCCTCAGCCCAAGGTCTCATCTCGGGAAGAACCTGGGGCCGTGACCGACGAGAGCAGAGGCCGCACTGCCCAGGGAGGCCCCGTCGGGGCTCTGCTGATGAGCAGTTGGGACGGCGACGTGGCCATCCGGGGACAGGACCGACTTCGAGGCGAAACCCCTTCCAGGTGATGCCGTAGCTGCACCACGCAGTAGTGGGAGCCTGGCCCTGGAGTTCCCTCGCTCTGAAACTAAAGGGAGAAGATGGACAGAGAGGTTTCCTCACGAATAAAGGACTTTATCATTTCTTAATTTTATTTATTTAATTGCATTTTAAAAATTGATAGTCAGATAGAAAAACCTTAGAGATTAAGTTGACCTAGATTCAAAGGAGGTAGTTATTGCAAAACTTTATGAAAGTGTTCTCTAGACATTTCCACCAACACTAAAGGTGATGGAGATAAATTATTTGTCCATTTTTCTTCTTGTCATGGATTTTTTCCCCTCCTTTTTGCTTTAAGCTTTGTCCTTGAAAATAAAAAGACTTTAGCTTATGCAGGATTCTACTCACATTGTAAGAATATCATAATGAAATTTTAACTTTGACTATGACAAATCTGTAAGATATGGCAAGATGCAATGACTAGTATTTCCTGTGCTTTATAACTCGTGAGACCTAAAGTAGCCGAGAGATCATACCACATGACAGGACTTTATCTAAACGCTCACTTACCTTGTATACTTCCAAGTTCCGACCGGTATATCCCGAGTGAAGGAAGTAACAACAAGGCAACAGGCTCTAACAGAAAGTATGTGCATGCCCTAGCTTAAGGAAAGTCAGTGTGTGTCTATCAAACAATCATAATAATAGAAGCAAAACTAAGAGATCAAAAAACAGGGTGTAATCATCTGATTCCAGTAGATTTTCAGGCTTGCTACAGGGCAGTCTTAACCAAATGGTCACCACGATTCATTTCTCCATTTCTTGCCCTGCCCACAGTCTTTAGGGATTGTACTACCTCATAAAGCAAGCCATGAGTACACACACTACTCGTTTGTTGAATTAGTGCATTATACCCCTTCTTTGAATAATTAGGGGTCACTTTTTCAGCCCTTGCTTGGAAAACAAGCATCACCGCCATGTTCACGGCCTCAGGGCATCTCCTCGGCCCTGGAGGATGAAACCCGGGCTAGCTCAGGGCTGCCCCTCTGGCAAGCGTGGTGCCTCTGCTGGGACTGACCACAGGCGCGGCTTTGGGAGGGAGGCGCGCGGCCACCCTGGCCTACCTCAAAACGCGCTGCTGGGTCTCTGCGCGGGTGCCCGATCCTGTAGTTGTAGATGGCGGCCGGGGTCAGCAGGGGACACCGAAGCATCGCGCCACGTGTCTCCTGCCACTGCACCGGGTCAGAGGACAGCTGGGAGGCCACGTCGTCTAACGGAAGCTCCTTCACCCTTCCCAGCCCGCCTCGGAAGTGGCCCCTGTCCTCTCCACGATGGCGTCACCGCCACTGCCATGAAGGCGGACGCTAATCCTGAGACCAAGACAAGACGTGTCCTGAGCTCTGGCCATGGGCTGGCACCATGTAAAGGCCTGTATAGAGCACAGTCTAAATTATTTCTCAATGTTCTTCACACCAGCTGCTGGGGATTGACCCTGCCCCCACAGCAGGCTCGTCCAGCCCCGTGCTGCGGCCTGAGCCTGCTTGCAGGACTTGGGAGGCGTCGTTGGCTCAGGCGAGGGAAGCCTGGCCCAGCAGCGCTGAGACCCTATACGGGGAGGAACTTGGACACAGAAGGAGATGCCACGGGAGCAGCCAGAAGCTGGAGGTCAACAGAACCTGGAGGAGAGAGGAGCCATCGCCGCCGCGAGCATTTCGTGGGCAGAACGGCCAGGAACCCGAGGATGGCCGGCAGCAGACAGACAGCCAGGAGGCCCCTTCCTGCCTCCGCGGCCACGAGCCGGAGGGGCTGCTGCCAGGCCGGCCCACGGTGGGATTCGTGCCAGCGGCCGGGAAGCTCCAGCAGCACCCCCGTTTCATATCTGGGCCAGCAGACGTGGGGAGCGGTAATGGCCTTGCCAGGGACGGAGCAAGCAGGGGGCAGAGCTGGGCGGTTCTGGCTCAGGGCCGTGGTCTCAATCACTTCGCCACGGGACTGTGAAAAGCACATTACATGTCAGCCCCCATGTTCCCAATGTCTTCATTTTGCTGATGGAGAAACGGGTGCAGAGGGCATGGCGTATTTTAGGTGGGGCCCATTTGCCTGTGATCGGTGAGTTCCTTCTGCCATCGTGGTCCAGCGAGCAGAGAAGCTGCAGCTGGGATTCCAGCGGGAGGCATGTCGTTGCCCAGCTCCACGCATGTGGCCCCAGCCATCCACTTCCAGCAGCTTCTGCCTCGAGGCTCCAGGCTTTCACCCTGGAGGCGGTGCCGAGGGGTGGGGAGCTGCTGGGGAAGTGCAGGTGCACACCTGAGAGGAGGAAGCGGAGCCGCGCTGCTCTCCACCTGTAGGGACAACCAGAGGGCAGCCTGCCGAGCCCTGCATGCTTTTCCCGGGGATACCAATCTCAGGGGCAGCGAGGGATTCGGTCCCTGGGCCCTGCCCCTTACGGTGAGAGCTTCGGCGTGGAGTTCAGAGTGCACAGCGCACCTGCAGATTCCCCATTAAACTGCCTGCTGAATCAGGACTAATGATGCTCAGGGGAGACAGATTTTATTTGCATTTGAATTAATGTTGACTTCAGAGTCAGATTCCCCCTCAGGTAGGATTTAGAGCAATTGCTGATACCCTGGGGATCAGGACCAGCTCATTATTCTCATCTCACTGGGTAGTACTAGAATTTTTAAGTTTTTCAAGTCTTCTTTGCAAAGTCTGGCTCTCTTTATCCCCGTGATCATAATTATAATAATTTAGAAACATCAGTCTGCTCAGATTTCAAGGTGTTGAATGGATAATTTCACTTTAATGAATTTGTCTCTTATGGGCTTATTTTCCACATCTGTCCTAAGCTGAATAGCTAACTGGTTAATACGGGAACTGGTCCATTTCATTAGCTTCTCCCTGTTGATTTTCTTGAGGTGGAACTGATGCATTGCCAGGGGCAAGCCCTGTCAGCTCTCCCCTTCCGGACAAAGCATGGCTTCAGCTTCTATTCAAAGGCACTGATGCCAGCTAAGAAGCGTAAGAAATGAAATCGTTCGATCATCCAGATAAACTGCAGGATTACGTCTACCCAGTGGCGGCTCCGAGATTAGCAGGAGCTCGTCATCGTCGTCATCCAGCCCCGCGTCGGGTCCCGCGTCGACTCCACAGGTGAGGCCACGAGGCCCTGCAGGAGGGGCTGCGGGCCAGGGATGGACAGGAGAGGTTTGACGGAGGACTCGGCCGGGGCAGGAGAGGGCAGGGGCCGCAGCAGCTTGCCGAAGGTCGCGAGGTGAGGACGAGGCCTCCGACTCGCACTGGGGAGCTGGGAGAATGCGTCAGGACCTCTCCAAGTGAAGAGAAGCCTCAGCCCAAGCGCTGCCTCCTGGGGGGGTGGGGTTGGGCTGGCAGGGAGCCCCTGGGCAAGGCCCTGGCAGCCTGAAGTTGGGGTTCAGCGAGCACAGAGCTCCCCGTGCTTCTGCTGAGGGGCACACACTGAATGCCAGGCTGGGGGGCCCAGGCCTCTGCATTTCTGAGCAGCTCGCCTGACCTGCCAGTCCAGCCCACACTCTGAGCAGCGTCAGGCAGGGAAGCCTTCTGCTTCTGCACGTTTATTTGTGAAGCGAGACTCTCAAGAAAGGGACTGGCAGTGAAGAAGCTACGGGGCACGCGAGTGCGAAGCAGCGCTGACAGGTGGGGGCAGGGAGAAGGACGGCGGGGCCTGCCCTGCCTGAGAACCAGCCCCCAGAGAGCGAGAGTCTGGGAGAAGCTTGTAGGAATCACAGCTTCAGACGGCAGGTTGTACACTGTGGAGCTCACTATGCCCAAGCTCTGGTGAAGGTTGAAAATGTACTAAAGTGCTGTTGAAAAATCATCGAAGACACACTCCCAGGGGTCACGGAAGGAAGCAAGGATGTTTTGGAAAACCTCCCAACTTTCGAGGTGACACACACGTAAGCTAACGGGGTGGTGTGACTCACCTTTCCTCTCTCTGGGAGTGAGAGACCTGGAGGACGCAGAGGGCTGGGCGCGTCAGCCTGCAGGCCCGCATGAGGGCTTCTCGGGAGGGCCGGTGCTGTGGGAGGGGGGGTGCTGGGGAGGGCGGGTGCTGGGGGGCGGGTGCTGCGGGAGGGCGGGTGCTGCGGGAGGGTGGGTGCTGCGGAGGGCGGGTGCTGGGGAGGGCGGTGCTGCGGGAGGGCCGGTACTGGGGAGGGCTGGGTGCTGGGGAGGGCGGGTGCTGCGGGAGGGTGGGTGCTGGGGAGGGCTGGGTGCTGGGGAGGACGGGTGCTGCGGGAGGGCGGGTGCTGGGGAGGGCCGGTGCTGCGGGAGGGCCGGTACTGGGGAGGGCTGGGTGCTGGGGAGGGCGGGTGCTGCGGGAGGGCGGGTGCTGGGGGGGGCGGGTGCTGGGGAGGGCAGGTGCTGCGGCGTCCTGGTGCTGGGGCTCCCGCTCACGCTGAGCTGAGCCACACGCCCTCCCCCTCCAGCGGCAGGGACACGTGGAGCTCAGCGTGGCGAGTCGCTCTGGGGCTGGGGTTGAAGGTGAGCTCTTCCTTGCCTTAGCTCCTCGCCGTTGCTTCCCAAGGTGGCTCTAGGCTGTCTCGGATGGTCCAGCCATCACACTCACTGAATTCACTCATTTTTCCCATAAATATTTATAAGCCCTCACACAAACAATAGTGAATGAAGCCCCCGCTCCCTCCTATGGTGATGCCTCCAACCTGGAGAGGAAAGAAGGGCAGCAGTGCTTTCAGTTTCTGCTTTGCTTTATGGGGATTCATTAAAAGGCGCTACAAAAGACACTGCACGTTAAAAACGAATTAAAAACATTTTAAAAATTACAAAAATAAAAATAAAAAAGCACTGTACATTAAAAATGTATTTTAAAAAAGACACTACAGCCGCACACAGCGAGGCGACCGTCGTCCTGGGCGGGTCAGGCCTCTCCAAGGACACGCTTCTGCGTTGGCACCTAAGCTTGTGTAGTAACAGGAGTTGGCTGGACAGAGTGAGGAGAAGAACGCTCCAGGGCAGGTAAAGACGCCAGGAGTTGAGATGCGGTTCTGGGGTCGCGGCTGGAGCTCAGCGAGAGCAGACGGGCCAGAGGGCCCGCTGGGCTCCCGTGGGCGCGGGTGTCCTTCCACGTGTCTGTGGCCCCTCCAGAGGTTCTGGGCGGAAGCACACCCACACCCGTCGTTGAGCTCGGGGTGTCCCAACCCCGGCCCTGAGATGGACACTGACGTGGGCTCAGGGTTGGCTCTGGCAGGCTCAGCCCTGTGGGCACAGAGCAGAAGAAAGTGGCCTGACGGGCACACGTGTTCTGTGCTGTTGTCTGGCCAGGAAGGCACAGAAGGCTCGCTGTGGAGAGGGCATGGCCCGCGGAGTGCGGAGAAAAGGCCGTCCTTCCCCTCACCTGTGGCACGGGCAGGAGAGGTCCCCACACAGAACGCTCCCACGTTGGCTCCGCTTGGACCTGTGCTTAACAGACTCCGGGAGTAGCAAGTGCAGGGCGGGAGAGCCCTGAAGAGCCAGCGTCCATGCAAATTCTGTCACTGGCACAGAGGCGCCCCTTGAGTTTGGGGGACAATTTAGATTATTATCTGCTAAAAGCTCGGCTTCTTGGAGTCAGCTGGTAGATCATGCTGGAAAGGCATTTTTTTTAACGGCTTACTATGTTGAACAGAAAAGTTGTTTGCTTTGTCTCTTTTTAAAACCATCTTATGATGAATTTAGTTTGAAGGCAATAAATGCACATTATTCTCATTTACATTGGTCCCAGAGTGAGGAATCTCAGTCTACGGATATGGGCATGACTTTCAGCTCATCCCACTGCCATAGGAATTCATAGGAATTAGACATCTCAAAGGATGAAAGAAGTTAGTCTCCAGCCAGGAAAGGGAGCTCTTCCTTGTTTTCATGGGCCGACCCCTAGATAGATGATTCGGAGAGCCACGCATGGTCTGAGAAGCAAGAGGGAGTCCCTGCACGGTTTTCAGCTAAACAAATCACCTTCTTGTGCTGATCTTAGCGTGAACATTGTCAGAAAGGTTTCTCCTGCATACCCACCTCCCAAAAGATGTCACACAGTTGGGATGCTGCAAAAAAAAGATGAAACTCAGTCTTTGCGTCCACAGTGGGCACATAGCTGATTGAAGACTCTGAAGTCACAGGACTGAGGATTTGTTTCACTTCTACCCAAGTGTTACTCATTGTGCTCATTTTCTGAGTTGCTAAGAGCAGGTTGGAACCAAGCTAGGACCATGGTCTCCTTCAAGCTATTTTCACAGGAGTTTTTCCCACCTGTTGACTTAGCTAAGCGGCTTCTCCAGACACTACCTCTACATGGAGACGAAGGAGAGCTACTTGCACGATTTGCTGGTAACTGAGATGGCCTTGCTTCGAAGTCTTGGATCTCCCTGGGAGAGCTCAGCAGAGAGTGAAAACATCAGTAAATAGACACTTGGGAGCTCAAAAGACAAGAACTGCCTGTGATACACAGAAAAAATGTTAGAGAAAGATCGTCTGCTTTACCATCAGTGACAACAATAATTAAAGGGGTTAGAACCTCAGTGGTCACCACAGCACTGTTTAATAGTAATTATTGGGTAATTACGTATCATTATAGGAGAGATATATAATTATATAATTGTTGTTATTAAGTGTGATGTTGACCACTGTGGTTCCAACCCCTTCTTCATTTGCCCGGCCACTTTTGGGATGGTAATTGAGATAATAAGGAATAAGGCAGAGGCGAGGGAAAATAATTGGGTGAGGGCATGTTGGCTTGGCTCAGCTAGAACAAAGGATGGGCTATGTCTGTGTGGCAGCAAGCTGGCCGTCATCGGTCTGACCTGGGAAATAATTGCTTTTAAAGAATGTGTGGCACAGCGTGTTCTAGCTTTGCTTTTCCCCACTGCCTTTGTAGAGTGTCGAGCTGCAGCACTGCAGAGCAAGGCTGGTTTAGCTGGGAGAACAAATGAGGGAAGGAGATGATGGAGGACGGTGGTCAAGGGCGGCTCTGGTGAGGACAGGGGCTCCCTAAACATGTCGGCCCGGGTCGTTTTGTCCATCCTCCCAACGAGCCTGTGAACCAGGCAGAGCTTGGCTTTGAGGCGTGGAGCTGAGGGTCGAGCCCAGGCCCCAGCCCTCTGAGTGCCGTCCGCCTGTGTCTCAGGTCCTCCTGGGCGCAGGGACCCCTCTCTCTGCAAGGAGTTGCAGCAGTCACTGACAGCGTGTGCAAACCATGTCGAGTGTCCCTGGCCCACGACGCGGGCTGAGTAAGCGCTCGCTGGTGGTAGAGCCAGGGGTAAAGCTACGTACCGTTCACGGTGAGGGAGTTGAGCCTCAGAGGAAACAAGAATTTGCCCCAGGTCACCAGAGCAAGCCATGGCAGGACTGAGATTAGACCCAGGGTCCTCAGTGGGGTGCTCATCTCATCACACAAGGCTGGGGGGCCCCGAAGAGCTGCTTCTCATCACACAAGGCTGGGGGGCCCCGAAGAACTGCTTCTCATCACACAAGGCTGGGGGACCCCGAAGCGCTGCTTCTCATCACACAAGGCTGGGGGCCCCGAAGAGCTGCTTCTCATCACACAAGGCTGGGGGACCCCGAAGAGCTGCTTCTCATCCCACAAGGCTGGGGGGACCCCGAAGAGCTGCTTCTCATCACACAAGGCTGGGGGACCCCGAAGAGCTGCTTCTCATCACACAAGGCTGGGGGCCCCGAAGAGCTGCTTCTCATCACACAAGGCTGGGGGGCCCCGAAGAGCTGCTTCTCATCACACAAGGCTGGAGGACCCCGAAGAGCTGCTTCTCATCACACAAGCCTGGGGGGCCCCGAAGAGCTGCTTCTCATCACACAAGGCTGGGGGACCCTGAAGAGCTGCTTCTCATCACACAAGGCAGGGGGACCCCAAAGAGCTGCTTCTCATCACACAAGGCTGGGGGGCCCCGAAGAGCTGCTTCTCATCACACAATGCTGGAGGACCCCGAAGAGCTGCTTCTCATCACACAAGGCTGGGGGACCCCAAAGAGCTGCTTCTCATCACACAAGGCTGGGGGGACCCCAAAGAGCTGCTTCTCATCACACAAGGCTGGGGGACCCCGAAGAGCTGCTTCTCATCCCACAAGGCTGGGGGGACCCTGAAGAGCTGCTTCTCATCACACAAGGCTGGGGGCCCCCGAAGAGCTGCTTCTCATCACACAAGGCTGGGGGACCCTGAAGAGCTGCTTCTCTCTTGAGGTGGAGATGAACCACTTTTTGGGGCCGCATAGTAGAACTTCTGTGCTGATCTGTGTTTTTAACGTAGCGACTGACAAGCTGAGGCTTGTCTTCCTCTGCCCGGAGTGCAGCCCGGGTCACAGAGAAGGAGTTGCCAAGCCATTCGTGGGACGCTTTCCGAGGCGGCTGGACGAGGTGAGGAACAAGCCTCCATGGGAAGGAAGGGCCTTGGGCGAAGGCGGGGGTAGCAGGTGTGTGCTGCAGGGAGCCCCTCCGGAGATGGGCAAGGCGAGTCCAGAAGGGAAGAGCAGCAGCGGTCAAAACTGGAGCAATGGCCCAGGCCAACCCATGAGTAATTTCCCTACTTATTCACCAGCATCTTTTCAAATTCTCACTAAGGAAAACGGTCCAAAGATGAGCAAACTTAGGATATGGAGAGGAGCGGCTCTGGAAGGAGCAGGGCGAGGCCACCGTGCAGTTCTTTCTAAGACGTTCTACCCAGAGAGTCAGTTGGAAAGACCCAATTAGGGTTTGATGGATCAAAGCAGAGGAAGAAAGGAAAACTCACAAAATCAACTCCTTAAAATGAAATATTGAGTTTCTCTCCCAAGAACTCAGATTATTCTCAAGTATCTGTTTCTATCTGTTTATTTAATTCATTTTCATTTCCCTTTAATAGGAAAAGTGAATAGAAGGCATAGATAATCTGAGTGTGGCCAAAGTCACATCTTAAATAAGGCTTTCAGACCCCAAACTGGTGCTTCTACACCCAAGCACTGTGATTAACAAGAGCGTTCCCTTATTATTGTTATTATTTTAAGATTTGTTTATTTTATTTTTCCACGCCCCCCCCTTGTGGCTTGCTTGCTGTCTGCTCTTTGTGTCCATTCACCGTGCGTTCTTCCGTGTCTGCTTGTCTCCCTTTGTTGCATCATCTTGCCACGCCAGCTCTCCATGGGCACGGGCCGTCAGCTCCCCGTGGGCACGGGCCGTCAGCTCCCCGTGGGCACGGGCAGTCAGCTCTCCGTGGGCACGGGCCGTCAGCTCTCCGTGGGCACGGGCCGTCAGCTCCCCGTGGGCACGGGCCGTCAGCTCTCCGTGGGCACGGGCCGTCAGCTCTCCGTGGGCACGGGCCGTCAGCTCTCCGTGGGCACGGGCCGTCAGCTCCCCGTGGGCACGGGCCGTCAGCTCTCAGTGGGCACGGGCCGTCAGCTCTCCGTGGGCACGGGCCGTCAGCTCCCCGTGGGCACGGGCCGTCAGCTCCCCGTGGGCACGGGCCGTCAGCTCCCCGTGGGCACGGGCCGTCAGCTCCCCGTGGGCACGGGCCGTCAGCTCCCCGTGGGCACGGGCCGTCAGCTCCCCGTGGGCACGGGCCGTCAGCTCTCCGTGGGCACGGGCCGTCAGCTCCCCGTGGGCACGGGCAGTCAGCTCTCCGTGGGCATGGGCAGTCAGCTCTCTGTGGCGTGCAGGCGAGCTTGCCTTGACAAGGAGAGCCCTGGGATGTGAACCCAGGGCCTCCCATATGGTAGACAGGAGCCCAGCTGACTGAGCCACAGCTGCTTCCCTCCCTTATTATTTTTGTCTAACACCTCTGACTTAGAATATCAGTTCCTGACTTCCACGTTTTCCTGTAAGACGATGTAAGTTTGGTGAGGACAGGAGGAGGTTTAGCGTGGGAGTGAGCGGCCCAACACTGCGGGAGCTGCAGGGCAGTGCTCACTTAGGTACTTAGTGTGGCCACATGTGGCTCACGCTGGGTGCTTTAGGGCATACTTAGCATTTGGGACCTTGGGCACATCACACTGAGTCAGGAGGAAGAGCCACTTTGGCTCTACTTCTGTCACCACTGTGCTCCCCTTGCCTCACCACTTGCTGTGGCCGTGGGTGAGCCGGAGTGGACAGGCTGGGTCTGGCAGGCTGGCCGCCCGACACTTCGGCTGCCACGCTGGAGGCTGGCTGTAGTGGCCTCAGCCCGAGCTTAGACTGTGCTGACCTCAGGGTGCCGTGGAGCTTCCAAGAGGCACGAGGCCCTCGGCGCGTCCTCTGGCGCAGCCGGCAGACGTGGGCTCTTCTGAGCGAGCCGCCACGTGGACCCCCACCGGGGGTCTTGGGCAGGTCACAGAACCCCTTTGAGTACACACCCATCAATTGCACAGCATGGTCTTACACTCTGGCCTCCGTGTCTTACAGAGTTTGAGGCCCAAATGAGTTAATACGCGTGGAAACTTAAAAACAAGGAATCACTACACCAGTCACAGGTTATTCCCACATGTCCAGAAAGGAGCCCAGGGCCTTAGCTACAGGAGTTGCAGTTTTTGTTTGCAAAGAAGCAGCTTCCCCGTGGGCTCATCCAGGTGCAAGGCCGCGATGCCCACCCCGCGGCGGGGGCTCATCCGGGTGCAAGGCCGCAATGCCCACCCCGCGGCGGGGGCTCATCCGGGTGCAAGGCCGTGATGCCCACCCCGCGGCGGGGGCTCATCCGGGTGCAAGGCCGCGATGCCCACCCCGCGGCGGGGGCTCATCCGGGTGCAAGGCCGCGATGCCCACCCCGCGGCAGGGGCTCATCCGGGTGCAAGGCCCCGATGCCCACCCCGCGGCGGGGGCTCATCCGGGTGCAAGGCTGCGATGCCCACCCCGCGGCGGGGGCTGCCCTGGTCAGAGCGCAAAGCGCGTGGGACGCTTGGCCGCTGCCATGGGAATCGGAGCAGAAGGCCCAGGAATGGCCCAGTTTGAGGCTTTCGTGTGGTTTTAGAGTGTTTAGAACATGATCAGATGTCCAAGCTCAGCTGTCTCTGCTCTACCTCTTCTGGAAGGCTTTAAGGGGCGATAACTGAAATATTACTGCTTTCACCCACATCTTTTCCTGTAACAGAAATCCTAAACCTATTCCTTCTCAGCTCCGCTAAAACACCCTCTGTGTCTGCTCCCACATGCTCTGGACCTGCTGCTCTTAGGGTCCAGCCTCCTGAGCCTGCCCGATTCCTGGCTGCAAATGCTGGTCTCGGAACAGAGGCTGAGAGTTTAAGGTCAAACTTTGAAAACATGGTAGGAAATGTTATAATTACATGGTAGGGACACAGTGTGCTCACAGCTGAATGTTGATTAATGTTAACTTCATGGTAAACAGAAGAAGAGAAAGACAGGAAGAGCCAGTGGACTCCAAAGCTAAAACTGTTCTTAGTGGAGACTCAGCATCTGGATTTACAGCCTGATAATTACTTGTGAAATGCGATTACCTGTTCTTGCACAGCACCCTTGAGGCTCACCTGGTCGGCTCACCTCTGGGAGGCAGTAATTGCTGTGGTTTGCAGACCACTGCGTCAAGGGCAGAAACGCTCAACTGCACGACGCTAATGCAGAGCAAGAGTCCTCTCTCTCTCTGGAATACAGAGGGACATTGTTTGCTAGAGACCGAACCTGCGGGAAAGAGTTGTAGATACTCATCCTGCTGAGGGCGATGTCACCTGGGAAGGAGGCAAAAGAGGAACCTGCAGCTTAGTTTAACTGAGGCCAAGAGCCCCCTGCCTAGAGTCCTTGCTGCTCTTTCACTTGGGAAAGCCCAGAAAATAACCATTGGTCAGCTCCTCGGCCTCCCGGCACTGACCGATGGGGCCGCGGCAAAGCAGAGAGAGTGAGCGGCTAGGCAGGAGAAGGCTCTGTGGACCGCGTGTGAAATGGGAGTTAACACTCTGAACTAGAACTGGGTGGAAATGAAAGGGGGCCAGGGGGTCGTCGCTCTGCACGCTGCACCCTTTTGGGGACCCTCCTTAAGTCCCTCCCCTTACTTGAGGGGAGAAGATCAGTCAGAGCTAACCGTGGGAATCCTCGGTGACAGATGGTGCTTGTTACTTGCCAGCGGCCGTCCTCTCCTTCCTCCTTATTGACAGCCCCGGATTTATTTGGACAATCTAAGCCCTCCTGGTTAGCAAGTCCCTTCCAGGGGCTGATTTATCAAGAGCCTCGTGCGGTTTACCAGTGAGATGAGAAGGAAGGTTTGCTGGGAGCTGGGAGCTCCTGGGAACGGCGCTCTGCTGGCAGGAAGAGGCAGGCGCACTTGCCTTCTGTGGGGTGCCGCGTTTGTTCGAGCTGTGGTGCGCGCTGTCAGCTGCCATGGACGGCCAACGTGAAAATGAGCCCTTCTGGGGAGACACTGGAGCCTGCACTTGGACGCCCGGAGCTTCCCATAATGGAAATAACTTCCTCATCAGTGGAGGGGAGGCGGGCGACAGAGCCCTCCGACACGTGCAGGGCTCTGCCCAAAAACGCCCTAGTCGTAGGGGCCCTCAGGCCTTCAGGAGGGACCACGGCCCCACAGGCAGCAGACAAGACCTGCTGTACCGACTGAGACCCTGTAACTGTAACTACACACCTTCATAACAGACAAGCCCCGCAGTAACAATTGTGACCTTATCACTGTAACTACACACCTTCATAACGGACAAGCCCCACAGTACCGACTGTAACCTTATCACTGTAACTACACACCTTCATAAAGGCAAGCCCCGCAGTACCGACTGAGACCCTGTAACTGTAACTACACACCTCCATAAAGACAAGCCCCGCAGTACCAGCTGTGACCCTGTAACTGTAACTACACACCTTCATAACAGACAAGTCCAGCAGTAACAACTGTGACCCTGTAACTGTAACTACACACCTCCATAAAGACAAGCCCCGCAGTAACAACTGTGACCTTATCACTGTAACTACACACCTCCATAAAGGCAAGCCCCGCAGTACCGACTGTGACCCTGTAACTGTAACTACACACCTTCATAACAGACAAGCCCCGCAGTACCAGCTGTGACCCTGTAACTGTAACTACACACCTCCATAAAGGCAAGCCCCGCAGTACCGACTGTGACCCTGTAACTATAACTACACACCTTCAACAGTAGACAAGCCTTGCAGTAATGACTGTGACCCTATACCTGTAACTACACACCTTCATAACAGACAACTCCCACAGTAACGACTGTACCCAGGGTCCCCCAGGCCCGGCCTGCTTGTGAGCTGACCGCTCTCCCCCCGGCCCCTCCACAGGGTGTGAAGCGGGTTGCGGGCAGTGCTGCTGGCGGCTGTGCCCAGCTCTGTCCTCACCCCTGGGCTGTGAGGCTGGGCCTGCGCGGTGGTGCTGCTCGGCCCCTGCCTTTTCTCTTTCTTCATCTGAGAGGTGTGAGAGAGCAGGGCTGGGCGGTGGTCTCGGAGGTGGAAGGCCAGCTGGAGTGGTGAGCGAGGCGTTTGGGAAGTGGCCAGCGGGCTGCACTCCCGTCTGGAGCCCAGGAGGCAGCGGCGCCTCCTGAAGCATCCTGTGCTCCGTGCCTGGCCCTTCTCGCACATTTTCCGCCCTGACCCTCGTGGTCTGAGCTGCTCCGAGCTGCTTCGTTCTTGAAAGCTGTGCCGGGCGTGAGAAGCTGCAGGTGGACGCTCGTCGACGACCACAGAGGAGGGCGGGCGCTGCGGGAAGCCTGTCCCGGCCCAGGCTCTGGATTCTGGAGTGTTCCGGAACGTCCTGCCCTGAAGCCTGGTGCTTAGCTACATGCAGGCAGCCGGCCCGGCGCTGGCTCAGTCGCGCAGTGCTTCTGACCCTGGGGCCCTGCCTCCGCCGCTGCAGGTGAACAGGCTCCCCTGAGCCCTCAGGGGCTGAACCGTCGCCATCCACCAGGGCAGCCGCTCTCGGTGGGCAGGCTCGTGTGCGCCGCAGCGCTGGACGGCCTCCTGCCCTGCGGGTCAGGGTCGCAGTGGGAGACAGCCGCCCTCCTGCCCTCACCATACTGGGATCTCCTTCCTGCTGGAATCCAGCAACCCCGCCTAAAACCCCTGGGCGCCCCTCAAGCACCCGGGACGGGCACCTCGCTGTCACGGGCCCGTCTGGCTGGAAATAGAACCCACCTGACGTGGCTCCCACCTTGACGAAACACATGCTGCTGCGTCAGAGCCTTTTATTCGTATTGACTCGAGTGCACATAAAATGCACCAGTGGAAGTAGAAAGTAAGTTCTAAATCACTTGATCACACAATTTTATTCATAACACAGAACTGGCAAAACTTTGAAAAAAGAATAGAATGAAGAAATCTGGGAAAAAATGGGGAAAATATTTCTCCCCTAGGAGTCAGGACTTGATTCGTGGGTGCAGTGAGGCCTCAGGGGCCTCTGCGGTCCTGTGTCCCCACGTCCCCGTGTCCCCATGTCCCCATGATGCTACGACCCCATGACACCCACACCCCACGTCCCCACGTACCCACTCCCCATGTCCCCATGATGCTACGACCCCACGACACCCACACCCCACGTCCCCATGTCCCCACGTCCCCATGATGCTACGACCCCACAACACCCAAACCCCACGTCTCCACGTCCCCACATCCCCGTGTCCCCATGACCCCATGATGCTATGACCCCACGACACCCACACCCCACGTCCCCACGTCCCCGTGTCCCCACGTCCCCACGTCCCCATGTCCCCATGATGCTACGACCCCACGACACCCACACCCCACGTCCCCACGTCCCCACGTCCCCATGATGCTATGACCCCACAACACCCAAACCCCACGTCCCCACGTCCCCACATCCCCATGATGCTACGACCCCACGACACCCAAACCCCACATCCCCACGTCCCCATGTCCCCACGTCCCCATGTCCCCACATCTCCACATCCCCATGTCCTCACGTCCCCACATCCTCATTCCCCATGTCCCCATGTCCCCACGTCCCCACATCCCCACATCTCCACATCCCCATGTCCTCACGTCCCCACATCCTCACTCTCCATGTCCCCATGTCCCCACGTCCCCACATCTCCACATCCCCATGTCCTCTCTCCCCACGTTCCCCCATCCTCACTCCCCATGCCCCCACGTCCCCATGTCCCCATGTCCCCACGTCCCCACGTCCTCACTCCCCATTCCCCACAGCCTCACGTCCCCATGTCCCCATGTCCCCACGTCCTCTCTCCCCACGTCCCCACGTCCGCACATCCTCACTCCCCACGTCCCCACGTCCTCACTCGTCCCGCTTGCCGCCGTCAGGCTTGGCAGCTCCTTCCGCTGCGGAGGCTCGAGGGCGCTGAGAGGAGGGAAAGAATTCAATGCTGAGCAGCCAAGCGAGCTGGAGCGGAGGCCTGCGGCTGAGTTCCAGCATCCTTTTAAGCCTGGCAATGGGCATGTATTCGTTAATTTCTATTATTATTTTGTTTTAGGAGGTGCCGGGGACTGAACCGGGCCTGTGCGGAGGAAGCAGGCGCTCTGCGCTGACCACAGCCGCTCCCGGGTGGGAGTGGGCTCTTCCTCCGGTTTGTTCTGGAGGCACCTGCTCCCCAGGGCTTGTGACTTTCGAGCGTATTGCAGGGAAGTTGCGTGAAGCGCTTCCCCTGTAAGCCCGACAGCGGCCGAGGGCAGCGGCACGTGTCCTTGAGCCCTCGCGGCGGCCCATCCCGGGGCAGCTTCCCCTCAGCCTTCCCGAGCGGCCGGTCCCGGAGAGGCCGCTCCTGCTGCCCGAGGCTGCTCTGTGACGCCGACCGGGGCGCTCCCTGCGGCCAGCCAGCACCTCCCGCCCTGTCGGGCGACGTCCTCCACAGAGGAGGAGACAGTGCCCTCAGCCTGGCCAGCTCGGGCCCACGCCGTGTGCTCGGTCCAGCGGCCATGTGCTCAGCTGTGCGCTCGGTCCCCGCGCCGTGTGCTCGGTCCCAGCGGCCGTGTGCTCGGTCCCAGCAGCCGTGTGCTCAGCTGTGCACTCGGTCCCCGCGCCGTGTGCTCGGGCCCACGCCGTGTGCTCGGTCCAGCGGCCATGTGCTCAGCTGTGCGCTCGGTCCCCGCGCCGTGTGCTCGGTCCCAGCAGCCGTGTGCTCGGTCCCAGCGGCCGTGTGCTCAGTCCCAGCGGCCGTGTGCTCAGCTGTGCGCTCGGCCCCCGCGCCGTGTGCTCAGTCCCGGCTGCAGGGCTCTCCGAGCACAGCGCTAGGGTTTCTGATGTGAAGGACCTTGAACTTCGGCATCCCCGGGCCCTCCTGGGAGACCGGCTCCCAGAGCAGCCTCGTGCAGGATGGGGCGGTGGAGGGCACAGCTGGGTTCCGGGCCCGACTCCCCTCTCCCGCGGGCCCCCCGAGTCTGGGCCACGGGCCACCTCCCACCTTTCACAGGCCCCCAGAGTCTAGGCCGCCTCCACCTCCCGCGGGCCCCCCGAGTCTGAGCCGCCTCCACCTCCTGTGGGCCCCCCGAGTCTGGGCCACCTCCCACAGGCCCCCCGAGTCTGGGCCGCCTCCACCTCCCGTGGGCCCCCCGAGTCTGGGCCGCCTCCTCCTCCCGTGGGCCCCCCGAGTCTGGGCCGCCTCCCACCTCCCGCAGGCCCTCCGAGTCTGGACTGCCGCCCCCCCCCGCCCTGGGCCTGGGCTTCCAGACCTGGAGGACTTCAGGGCCAGTGGGGCCCACACCAGAAACTCCTGCGCGGCCCCTGGCCGGGCGCCATCCCCCCCGAGAAGGCCGCGCCCCACGCCCTGCAGCCCCTGAAGGAGCGCCCGCGGGGAGGGAGGTGCGGCCCCCGGCCTGGCAGTGCATTCAGCTCCCCAAGCTCCCCTTGTGGAATGACCCGCCGCGTGAGGGAGGCAGTTCTCACCGGGCAGCGGCTCCTGCGGGGCGCGGGCAACTGTTCCATTGCCAGAGGCGGGGCCGGCCCCTGCGAGTATCTCTAGGGTCGTCACAGGGAGCTGGGGCTCAGAAAGCACCCCACGTGCCAGGTGGGGAGAGCATTCTAGAAAGGCTAAGGAAGCACCACTGGAAGCAAGGAGCCCAAACCTGAACACGGCTGCGCGACTCAGGCCTGACTCTCACATGCCCCCAGCCCTCCACCTCCCCGGAGGAGCTCGCGGGCCCCAGCCTCGGCCCTGCCCTCGTGGCCTCACCTGGCAAAGACAGCTGAGCGAGCAGTGGAGAGGAAGGCGTGGCTCTGCAGCCGCCCCGGTACTGGCCGTGAGATCCTGGGAAGAACACACCTTCCCTAACTTTCAGATCCCCTATTCGTAAAGGGAGGAGGTAGACAAGAAGCCAGGCCTCTGACACTGTCCGGCATGCAGGAGGCACTCAGGGATAGCTCGACCGAGGCCCAGGAGATGTGGCCGTGACATGTGGATCTACCAGAGGCATACGACACGTGGCCATGGCACATGGACCTACCTGAGGTGCAGGAGTCGTAGCCACGATGTGTGGACCTACCAGAGGCATAGGAGACATGGCCACGGCATGTAGATCTACCAGAGGTGCAGGAGACGTGGCCACGACACGTGAATCTCCCCGAGGCCCAAGAGCCATGACCACGACATGTGGACCTACCAGAGGCACAGGAGACTTTGCCATGACATGAGTGCAAATACTTCATTGGATCATGGATTTTTTTAAAAGGCAATGTATATACAAGGATGTGATCATAAATATTACATACATAAAATTTGTCTGTAGATATTATTCATGTATGCTCATATGAATGATTTACATATATCGTGTTAGTCAGCCAAAGGGGTGCTAATGCAAAGTACCAGAACTCTGTTGGTTTTTATAAAGGACATTTATTTGGGGTAAAAGCCTACAGTTACCAGGCCCTAAAGAGTCCAACTCAAGGCACCATAAGGCACTTTCTCACCCAGGTGACGAGCCGCGGGTTGAAGTAAGATGGCGGCCTCGTCCTCTGTCCTCTCCTCTGGAGGCTCCTGGGCCCAGCTTCTCCGACCTCAGCTGTGGCTGGCAGAGGGCTTGTTTCCTTCCGGGCTTCCTCTGCTCAGCTGCTCTCTCTCTTCAGCTGCAAACTCTCAGGCCAATGGCGCATCTCTCCTCCCGGGCTGCAGGATCAAGGCTCTCCTCGGCCCTGTCTATGGAGCTTCTCTTCCTGTGCACCTTCTTGATGTCTGTTTGTACAGCCCCCGAGGGACAGGACTTAACCTGAGTTACACCCTACTGACCCGGTCAGATCACAGCCCTAACCTTAACACAGTTTCATCAAAGACATCTCAGCTGGATCTAATACAATCATAGGGTGTCTCACCCAAGGAACTGACCAGTTTACAAACACAATCTCCCTTTGTGGGTTCATTAATAATCTCAAACTGCCACATATATATAAACTCCTAGTGACACTATATAATTATATATATACTATTTTGCATGTAGATATTACTCGTGTGCACATATTAAAAATTTACATATAATTATATACACACAGATGTTATTAGACAATACTTAATTATATATTTTATATGTATTTTCATATGTGCACATACAAAATTGTCTGCATATACTTATATGTAAACACTCAGACATTACTAGACAATACATAGTTATATAACATTTTGTATTTTCGTGTGTGCACATATGAAACTGTCTGCATATACTTATGTGTAAACTCTCAGATGTTACAACGGAGCGACTCCAGTGTGGCCGGCTGGGCATCAGTTGCCCAGCATGCACGTTGCATTCCCTGTGTGGGTTGTGGATGTGGAGACCCACTGGGGTAGGGTGACGTGTCACGCATCCGCACGAGGTCCCTGCGCACAGAAGACAGCCAGTGCACCCCAGCGCGGGTTGCCGTAGAGTATTGCCACTTTTCTGTAGGATGGAAATGTTTCTGAATCAAGAAGCTGCAGGGCGAGGGCTTCCCACCAGGGGAGGGTGGAAGGCATGGCTGGCTTCCCCTCCCGCACACCCGACTTGGGGAAGGGTCCTTTATGGGGCCCCATCCCACAGAACACTGGACAGAAAACGGAGGAGAGTGGCGAGGCCGCACGGGCCCCATGGCCTGCAATTGCAGCTGCAGCTACGCGGCCACAGCCATTTTCCTTTCCGTGGATGAGCACAGCACCTGTTCAAATTTCCACCCCATTAGTGCCCAGAGACACACTCCACTGAGACCTGGCCTAGGAGAACATCTGATGTTTCAGAATAGCAGCACGACTTTCCAGAAGGGACCCTGTGAGCCCACCTGTCCCTTCCCAGGCCTCCCCCACCCCTGGTGTGAGGCTGGGCCTGAATTTCCAGGGTGGCAGATGTGATGCGTGAGGCTGAGGAAGAATTGAAAGGATCTGCTGCAATCATTTGGGTTTCTTTGTTTCTGTTTTTTGGGATTTTTTACTGTTTAAGTATTTTTTTGCATTTTAAAAAAATTTGAAGCATGTCACTCATACATGAAAATACACAAAGATTAAGCATTTGGTAATTGTTGTGAACTTACAAAACAAACATACAACATCATACAGGACTCTCGTACCTCACCTCACCACCAATACCTTCCATTGTTGTGAAACATTTTTAACTAATGATTAAAGAGCATCCTCAAAATATTACTACTAAGCAAAGTATTTTTCTCCCAACCCACCCTACTATTATTATCTTTATATCATTAATATATGAACAAACATAAACAATTATATGTATAGTAAAAGTTGTGAACTTACAAAGCAAGCATGCATAACATCACACAGGAGCCCCATACATCAACCCTCCCCCAACACCTTGCATTGCAATGAGACTTTTGTTACAAATTATGAAAGAATATCAAAATCTTACTACTAATTATAGTCTTTATTTTACATTTGGTGTATATTTCCCAGACCTACCCTATTATTATTTTATAAATATATTTTTATAACAAAAGTTGTAAATTTACAAAACAATCATGCACATATGCAGAATTCCCAAACAATACCCTTCTATCAACATACCACACCATGGTGGAACATTTGTTACAGATTATGAGATAATATCATCCAATTATTACCAGGTCCATAGTATACATTTGGCACATCTCCTCCATACTCCCCCATTATCAACACAGTACATCTTTGGCATAGATGGATGAATATTACATTATTACTGTTAACCATAGTCCATAGGTCACTCCAATTGTATTTTTCTCATGCTTCTCCACATTCCCACCACCCTGCAGTAATGACATACATTTGCCCTAGCTCAAAAGGACACTCTTGCATCTGTGGCATCAACCACAATTCTTATCCACCTCTGGGTTTATTGTGTTAAATAGCCCCTAGATTATTCTCTAGATTTCTGTCAGTTGGCATTTACATCCCCAGACTACCCTTTTCAACCACATTTCCATTTATAAACCAGCTGTTACTCACTATAATGTTTTACCATCAACTCTGTACATTTCTATACTTTTATAGTAAAGCTAATTAAAACTTCTACATACATTAAACATCAGTAATCCATTTCAGTCCTCCTCTTAGCTCCTTTAAGAATCCATCACCTAACACCAGGTCTTGAAGATATTTTCCTACATTTTCTTCTGGAAGCTCTTTGGCTCTTGCTTTTATACTTAGGTTTTTTATTCATTTTGAATTAATTTTTGGATAACTTCTTTTGGCTATGGATATCCAGTTCTCTCAGCCCCATTTGTTGAATGGACTGTTCTTCCTGAGCTGAGTGGGTTTGACAGGCTAGTCAAAAATCAGTACCATACATGTGAGGGTCTGTTTCTGAACCATCAATTTGGTTCCGTTGGTCTATGTGTCTGTCTTTATGCCAGTACCATGCTGTTTTCACCAGTGCAGCCAGGTAATATGATTTAAAGTCCAGAAGTGAGAGTTCTCCAACTTTGCTTTTCCTTTTTATGATGTTTCTGTCTATTCAGGACAACTTACCCCTCCAAATAAATTTGATAATCATGTTTTCTATTTATTTTTAAAAGGCTGGTGAAATTTTTATTGGAATTGCATTGAATTGGTATATCAATTTGAGAAGAATTGACATCTTATTGATATCAAGTATTCCAATCTGTGAGCATAGAATGTTCTTCCAATTACTTAGGCCTTTTTTTATTTCTTTAACATCGAGTTGTAGTTTTCTGAATACAAGTGCTCTATATCATTGGTTAAGTTTATTCCTGAATATTTGGGTTTTATCTGCCATATTTTATTTTCACCAGTCTTTTGACACTTTGTTACTTTTATTGGTAGAATCTTCATTTCTAAACTATCTTCCAGGCCTCTCTCTCCTGTCTATTTTCAGGCTTTAGCACTCCCTTTAGTATTTCCTGCAAAGCTGGTCTCTTGGTTACAAACTCTTTCAGTTTCTGTATATCTGTGACTATTCTAAACTTACCCACATGTTTGAAAGACAATCTTGCCAGATATAAGATTCTTGGCTGGAAGCTTTTCTCTTGCAGTTTCTTGAAGCCTCTGCGGGGCTTCGTGGGGTCGCAGGAGGCGAGGACGACGCGGCCCGGCTAGAGGAGACAGACCACGGAGACTGGCTGATGGCGCAGATCCGATTTATTGAGGAAGTGTTTGACAATATAAGCCCGAGGGAACGGGGGTGGGGCTAGTGCGGGGCGAGAGCTGATTGGTGAGCACGGGGTTTTTGCCTATCTATGGTATGGGAGCTGAGGCGCTGCAGGCCGGCGCCGGGAGGGCTGTTGCTGGCCCCGGCTCCCTATTGGTCCGGGCGGGCTGAATGCCCTTATAAGGTCAGGCGGTCGGCTCGGCAAGCAGGGGGGGGCATGAGATGACGTGGGGTGGGAGGGCCGAAGGGCGGGCCGAGGGCGGAGCGCCCGTACCAGCCACCCTTACCCTAGCGGAAGCGGTACCTACTTCGCGCCAGAGCTGGCCAGAGAGGCAAGCCAGACTGTTGCCTGATGCTGTGCCTCAGTTTCTTAACTACATCATACCACTGTCTTCTTGCTTCCATGGTCTCTGATGAGAAATCAAGACTTACTCTTACTGGGTATCCCTTATATGTTATGCTTTGCTTTTGTCTTGCTGCTCTCAGAATTCTCTCTTTGTCTTTGGCATTTCACATTCTGATTAGTATATGTCTCAGAGTCGGTCTATTCAGATTTTTTCAGATGGGAGTACATTGCACATCTTGGACAGGGATATCCATGTCCTTCAACAGGGTTGGGAAATTTTCTACCATTATTTCTTCAAATATTCCTTCTGCCCCTTTTCCCTTCTCTTCTCCTTCTGGGACACTCATGACATATACGTTTGCATGTCTCTTGCTGTCATTTAGTTCCCTGAGACCTTGTTCAATTTTTTCCATTCTTTTCTTCATCTCTTCTTTTGTATGTTCACTTTCAGAGGCCATGTCTTCAAGCTCACCAATCCTTTCTCCTGCCTTCTCAAATCTGTCATTATATATGATTCCAATGTATTTTAAATTTCACTTACTGTGCCTTTCATTCCCATAAGATGTGCTGTTTTCCTCTGTAGCTTTCAAATTCGTCTTTGTGCTCATCCAATGTCTTCTTAATATCCTTAACCTCTTTAGCCATCTCATTGAATTTATTAAGGAGATTTTTGTTTGAACATCTATGATTAGTTGTCTCAACTCCTTTATGTCATCTAGAGGCTTATCTTGTTCCTTTAACTGGGCCATACCTTCCTGTTTCTTGGTGTGGATTGCAATTTTTTTGTTGGTGTCTTGTCATCTGGCTTAATAGAGTATTTATTCTGGGTGCAGTTTCTCTCTTTAGTTTAGGGCTTTCTGCCCTTTCTTCCTTGCTGGTTGTGTAGGAGAAGCCAAGGATGTAGTTGGTGTTGTAAGCTGTGGAGACTCGAGCTTCAGGGACCGATGAAGCTTCTCCCAACTTTCTCCTTTGCCAGGGGTAGGGACAGAGCCACAGCTATGTGGAATAATCCAAGTTGTGCAGGCCTAGACTATAGTTGCCCAGAAAGACTGATGAAGCTTCACACCCCTTTCTCCCCAACTGGGGTGGGGATGGAGCTGCAGGTGTGGGTAGCAACCAAAGCAGTACAGGTCCAAAATGACTGCATTTGCCCCAGTAGACTTCCAATTATTCAGTCTGTGCCAACCAAATGTACCTGCAGTTACCTGAAGAGGCTGGTGCAGGGTCCACCAGCCTCCTTCCTGCCAGAGGTGGGGCTGAAGCCTAGGCTAGGGCTGCAGGCTGATCCGGATGAAAGAAACCAGTTCCTACAGTCACTGTGATTTTAATCAGTCCTGATACCCCTCATGCCAGCGGTGGAGTCAAAATGGTGGTTCCCCACCTCTTTCCAACTTGGACAGGTTAAAACTTCAGCTGTTCCTAGGGTTATACTTTAGCCAGCTGAATTTACTAATCAGTAGCTAGAATCGGTGGCTAGCCGCCTCACCCTCCCCTGGTTTTGGGAAATGGAGTCACAAGTTCCAGCCACAGAATAGCTCCTGGGCAGCTTGCACTGCTGAAGTAGGATGATCACCAGTCTCCAGGGCTTGGCTGGTAATTTCCCAGAGAGGCTGAAACAGGTTCCCCCAGCTTCCTCCCTACCAGAGGTGGGGCTGGGGCTTAGGCTAGAGCTGCAATCTGATCTGGACAAAAGAAGGCGGTTCCTACCAGCCCTGTGATCTTCAGTCCACCCCCTTCCCCAAGTGCCAGGTGCAGAGTTAAGATGGCGGCTACTGGCTTCTTTCTGACTTGGACAGGCTCAGACTTCAGCAGTTCTTAGGATTATAGTTTAGCCAGCTGAGTTTACTAATCAGCAGCTGAAGTTGGTGGTTAACTATCTCTTCCTCCCCCGTTTTGGGAAGTGGAGCTTCCAATTCCAGCTATGGAATAGCTCCTGAGGCGGCTCGTGCCTCCAGTGGAGGATGGGCTCTGGCCTCTATGGTGTGGAATGCTCTACTCAAGAATCTTCTCTGCCTATGGGCAGTCTCCTTCCATTCCTTCAAGAATGTTGCAGGATGCTCTTCTGGTCTCCTAGAGCCCCCAAACAGGTGCTTTAGGTAGCTCTGTGTGATTACTGATGACCCTGTCACAGGAGCTGACTCTAGGAGCTCCTTGCTCTGCTGCCATCTTGCTGGTTTTCACCCATTTCTTTTTAAAAGAAAAGTTGAAATGATTTTTTTACATGACAAAATACTCTTTCATCAAAATAGTTATATCGGGGGTAGGTGTAGCTCAGTGGTTTGAGTGTCTGCTTCCCAGTATGAGGTTCCAAGTTCAATACCTAGTACCTCCTAAAAGAATAAACAATAGTTGTATCAAAGCAGCTGTGTCAAAATGTCACGCCCCAACTTTGCTGACTGTAGGCTCTCAAACCATACTTGTTAAACAGTTGTTAGTTTAACCTGAATTTTAAAATTTAACAAAACTCCAAAGACAAGGAAATGAAATGGCAGATTTCTCTGCCATTGTGGATGTATGCACGTATATGGGTTTCTTTCCTCTCCCTTCCTTCCTCCCTTCTTTTAAATCCTGAAAGTCCTCTGGGGCTGGCCTATAAGCCATCCACAGCAGTCTCAGGTCCATCCGAAGAGCCAGGAGCAGTTTTATGAGATAAATCAGGTTGAATAATGATAGGCCGAGGTTCCGCTTGGCTGGGGGCCTCCTGGCTTTGGCCAGTGGCGCTCCACTGTGCAGAGAGCACCCAGGGCTCCTGGAGCGTCCAGGCTGAGACTGGCCGAGGTGCACCAGAGTTCCTCTTGGAACTTGCCCTGACTGGCTCTTAATTGACCCCTACAGGAATTTAAAGGAGTTCTCCTAACACGTTGGGCAACACTTTGAATTTTAAGGGGAACCTGTACAGTGTAGACCTGACCACAGCTGGCAGCATATTGAGGTGACAGAGCATTTTGCTTATGGATTTGCCCTCTCTCCAGCTCTCAGTAATTAAGCCATTGGGTCAGCACAAAAGGCCATGGTGCACAGAGAGGGCTCAGGGCCCAGGGACGAGCTATCCCACCGCGTCCTGCAGCGATAGGGCCGCAAGCCAGAGCCTGCCAAAGGGTCAGCGGGAAAAAGTGCTCTCCACCAAGAGCTGGGGAGTAGAAGTCAGCCAGACCCACCAGTCAACAGTGAGGGGTATAAGGTCGCTGTGACTTGAGCAGTTTAGAATCAAATTGGGAAGTAAAACCTAAGTCAAAGTGCCGTGTGGGAGTGGTGTAAGGCCCCACGAGAAATGGGCTGCGTCAGCGACGTAAGTGCGGTGCGTAAGGAAGGTCAGGAAGCAGGGCCGGACTGGGCCAAGAGGACGTGCAGAATTTGAATAGGAGCAAAGAAAAATGTTGGGAAGCCAAATAGTCAAGGAAATACATGAAAATATTTGGTGACATAGTTCACAAAATATATGAGACAAATAAATGGTTAGATTAGATGATTAAATTCCTTTTAAAATATAGCAATGCTCTGACCATGTTGAGTAAAAAAATGTAAATACAAAATTTGTACATAAATTAGGGTACAAACTATAAAAGAAATTCCTACGTAGCAGAGAGAAAATGCTGGGAGGAAATACAAATGATAATATAATATTTTAATGGGCAATAGGAATATGGGTGATTTTTTCCACAAGTTTTTTTATTGACTTTTTTAAATAGATAAATAGATCACATAAAACGTTACATTAAAAAAACATGACAGGTTGGAATATGGGTGATTTTTATCTCTTCTTCAAACTTCTCTATGTTTTCCAAACTCTAATCTAAACAATAAAATCTCTACAATGAAGCAAAAAATGAAGGGAAACAAAAAACTCAAAATACTTCTTTATTGGCCTTCATATACAAATTTTACATTCTACTGTTTATTTAGCCAGAGACTAATAGGCAGAGTGTGTTACAAATATTTTTCTAAACTATCTCTACAGAACTTACATTACATGGAAAATATAATTTTTACACTCCAGAGTTAACATCGAGTAACTGTGACCTCTGTCCACGGAATGAACATTTCCACCCCATTCCCTGCTCGCGGCCCTTTCGTTTACTGAGCAGCACCTGCAAATGGCAAGGTCAGCACCCAAAGGCGCCGCAGTTTGTCCAAGAAGACGTGGAGTGGAATGGAAGAGGCTGCGCGAGAGGCCGCGCTCCCTGGGAACAGCCGTGGACTGGCCAGCGCTCCTCCCGGGTGAGCCTCAGCCGAGCCCCGTGAACGAAGGCGCTGCTCTGCCTGCTGGGGCGGCTGCAGCTGCGGGTGCTGGGCCCCCCGCTGCCAGCCCCTTCCCCAGGGGCGCCCCAGCCGACATCCACGACTGCCCAGGGGAGGCGGGGAAGAGGCTGCCCGCCCCATGGCATGTCTGAAGGGCCGCCCAGCGGCAGAGCTCCCGCAGCAGCAGGTGGGGCCACAGCCCCTTGCCCACAGCCCACCTGCCTTCTCCTCCAGAGGGGCCACTGAGCCCCCTCCCTGAGAAATGCCCTGCTTGTGCCCAGGACCCCGGAGAGAGCCTACCTGCACGTCTTCCTGCTGAAAGCTGCGTCTTACCCAGGGAACCGCAAAGCCACGAGCTGTGCACCAGGGATCGGAGCCGCCTCTTGGGACGCGCTCACGGGCAGGTGCCACACTTCTGTCTGGGCAGGGAAACTCAGCTCTGGTTTGATTTTCCACCCACACTGTCCCGCCGAGCGAGGGGTTGAATCGGGACGCTGACCCCAGCCCTCCTTGCCTTCCCGCAAGGCTGGGGGGCTGGTGGCCGGGCGTGTGGCCACGGCCAGCATCTCCTGGTGGTCCAGACTCGCCTCCTGCCATGGGCCAGCTCCCAGCGCAGCAGGCGGCCAGGTTCTGTGGGCTCAGCTGCAACTGCCTGGTTCCCTGTTTCAGCAAAGTTTTAGCTCTTGAGGGGAAGGGGTAAACCCAGGACTGCCTCCCTGGTTGGTTCATCCATCGGCTGTTTCAGGAACCTGCATTCAGATGATTAAAATTCCTACCGGAAGGGCACCTTTGAGCAATGGTCTAAATGCTACGTCTTTGTCCATTTTCCATCCTTTCACTACTCTGCGGGCACTGCCAGTCACACCAGTCCAGGCCCTGGCTGCACCAGGAGGACGTGGCCACGGCCCAGCCACATGAGTGGGAGGACAGTGCCCAGAGATGCTCCGCTCCAGCCCTCGCATCTGCACAGGGTTCCTCATGTGGTTCCAGCCCTTGAGTCTGTGCAGGTGTCACGTTAGGTGGCTCCAGCCCTCGAGTCTGCGCAGGTGCCACGTTAGGTGGCTCCAGCCCTCGAGTCTGCGCAGGTGCCACGTTAGGTGGCTCCAGCCCTCGAGTCTGCGCAGGTGCCACGTTAGGTGGCTCCAGCCCTCGAGTCTGTGCAGGTGTCACGTTAGGTGGCTCCAGCCCTCGAGTCTGCACAGGTGCCACGTTAGGTGGCTCCAGCCCTCGAGTCTGCGCAGGTGCCACGTTAGGTGGCTCCAGCCCTTGAAGTCCGTGCAGGCTTCCCTTACGTGGCATAAGGGATTTGCAGGGGAAATTCAGGTCATGGGCTTTGAGGCAAGGGGCTGCCAGGGACTGCATGGGCCCAACGTGACCTCGTGGCATTGGAAATGGAGGAGGCAGCGCAGGGCGCGAGGGGGATGCACCTGCAGACGCTGCTGGAGATGGAGGGGCTCTGCACCTGGGACCGCGGCCGGCTCCAGGGCGGGGGCCGGGCTCAGAGGGCGGCCAACAAGGAGATGGGGGCCCAGGCCTGGGCCTCAGGAATGGAACCCACCGCCCACCTGACGGGCACGAGAACGGCTTTGCCCCAGCACCGCAGAGAACGAACCGCAGACACTTCAGCGTTGGTCTGGCAAGACAAAACCCCAACCTCCCAGCACCTCGTCCACAGACACGGAAAGGTCGCCTGGCCACAGAGGCAGCTGAGGGCAGCCTGAGTCTGAGGCCGAAGCCCTCGGGAGCCAGGGCAGGGACCAGGCCAGCCCTGCGGCGTTGCGCCGCTCGTGAAGGGCTCCTGAGGCGTCCTGCGCACAGGGCGCGTCTCCAGAGAAAGCGGTGCATGCACGCGTCCCCAGGAGGCGCGGCAGCACATGGTTTACTGTGTCAGGTGGCCAGAGAGTAATGGCAGGGCCCGCGGGAGCCGCGAGGGGTGGGTAGAAGAAAGGACTGAGGGCTCTGAACGGGGCAGCAGACCCGCGTGGCCAGGCAATGCGGAGACAACCGTGGAGACCCTGCGCGGGGGGCAGAGCCATGGCGAGGGGGCCGCCAGCTGGCTGAGCCCACGTGGATCTGTCGCGCCCGCGCGGCCAGCTGGCGGGATGTTCCAACCACAGGTCAGGCAGGGGCAGCTGAGCTGGGCCGTTCCGAGGACGGGAGCTCCACGGACCCCAGGCTCACGGCCTCTGGCCCCTTGGGGCGGCTGAAGGCATGGCCTGTGACGTGACCTCATTTGGAAATAGGCCCCTTGCAAATGGGGGCAGTGGAGGTGGCATGGGGCCGCGGGCATCCCCCACCTGCCGCCGTGCCTCGTGGGGACGAGCAGATGGCAGAGCAGAAGTGAGGCCCGCGCAGGCGCTTCCTGCCACCTCGACTTGGGACTGCAGCCTCCAAGCTGCGAGGCAGGAAGTCCCTGGCTCGGCCGCCTGGACCCTGAGCCCCCCGTGCGGGCTCCAAGTGCCATCGCTTCCTGGAAAGCCGTAGTGCAGAGAAAGAGCCGCCACCCAGCCCCGCGCGGTTGTCCTCATGTGGCCTCTGCGCTGGAGCCTGGGATTCCGCCAGGTTCCACCTGTGCCGGCAGCTCGGCTCGAGACGCAGGCCACTCGCCTTACGTGCCCGCTGGGGCTGCCTGGCCAGCAAGGAGTCCAGGGCACGAGGCCGACGGGCCGTGGTCACGAGGCCGCTTGGCCACTGAGCCACAGCCCTGAGCTGGGGGCAGCTTACGAGGGACGTGGGAGGGGTCCCTCGGCCAGCTGCAAGGCCCACATCTTAGGTCTAGCGTTTTAGCCAGATCCGAAAACTCCACTCTTGTGGCTTTGGCAGCAGTTTATTTTCTCTTGGAAAATGTCTGGATCCCCTTTTACGTAAGAAGGGAAAGGAAAGCTAAGAGCAAAGATGACAGGTTTCCTCAGACATGAAATCACTGTTGGACAATTTGTTTTTGATGAGTTGTACTGAAAAACCTGCAGTTTACAGAGTAAGTTTTCCTGAACTTGCACATGGTTTGGATAATTGCGAGTAAACTACCTGAGCTGCCCGTCTGGGGCAGCTCTGCCCTAGGGAAGGGGGCCCCAGGCCAGAGCCCCTGGAGCGCTCACTCACCCCGGCCCCAGGCTCGCACCTGCTCCTGCTGCCGCAGCTCCGGCATTGCCGAAAGGCCTCCACAACAGCGTCCAGGTCTCTTCTAAGATCCGCAAGGACGGCCATTTTTAAAAAATACGACTCTCTCGGAAAACTTGAGAAGAATTAGAGTTAGATGTGGCCTGGAGGGGAGGGAAGCTGTAGCTGCCCAAGTGTACCAGACGCCCGGCAAGCCTGGGGCTGGATGCGCTGCCTGCTCCTGGAAGCGGCCCGGGCAGGCCGTGCGAGCGCTCTCCCCTCGTCTCAGGTTCTAGTCCTGGCTCTCCCTGCCCTTCAGCTGGCTTGGCAGGGCAGCCTCGTCCTGTGGGTCTTTTCTGGAAACTCAGAAAAGGCTAAAGGATTTTATTTTAATGCAGAAAATGGCTCTCTGTTCTGTAGCTTTGTTCCTTGATTGACGTGGACAGGGTTTCAAACGCGTTCATTTTGTGTGCAGCTGCTGGGGGCCCACGCCGCTGCTGGTTGTTGGACCTCCAGGAAGCACCAGCTCCCCTGAAAAACCGGAGAATAAATTAGCAGCAGCTCCAGAGGGAAAGGAGTGGGCCGGGGGGCCCTCCTGGCCGGGGCTCTTGGAGTGCGCGCCCCACGTCCTCCAGTGGGCGAGGCCATTCCAGAGACGGGGCCTGGCCGCGGGGCGGGGGGCCAGCGCGGGCAGGCCTTTCCGTCGCAGCAGCGGTCAACGAGAGCTCCCCCCGTCTCTTGGTGAGCAGACGTCGCCCTGTGATGAGAACCAGCCCACCGAGGAGTCCGTGCCTGGAGATCCTCTGGCCGGGAAGCGGTTCCGCGTGTCCGAATCCTCGATAGCTCAGTTTCCGAGTTGCCAGGGTTAAGGTGAGATTTCCGCTCGAGACGTGCGGCCCTGAGGCCCAGGCTGTGGGAAGTGGCCTTCGGATGCTGGAAAGGATGTGGGGCCAGGGGAGGCCGGCCGAGGTCAGGCACAGCGGGTCGGGGATGCGGAGGCGGGCAGGGGCCTGGCACGTGGGGAGGGCGGCCACGGGAGGCCAGGCACGTCTCTGCAGCATCACCCCCACTCGGCGGGCAGTGCTCACGGCCCTGCGCCTCTTAGCGCAGCCCAGCGTTTATTAGGAGCCTCCCGTCCCAGGCACGGTGCCGTGAGTTTCTGGTACCACCATGAATTAGCTTGCGCGATTTGTATTATCCCCACTTTCACGACCGAAGAGGAAACAGAAGCTCAGAAAGGTTAAGGAACTTGCCTGATGCCACTCAGCCAGGATGTGCAGGAAGCACACCCAGCTCGCGCGGAGCTGCCTCTTACTCGCCATCTCGTGTGGGGAATTGTTTTTCCATCTTTCTTGGTCACTGCTGAGACCTGCAGAAGCGTCCTATGGCATGGGGTCCTGGGCGCAAGAATGCAGGAAAATGCTCGTGCTTCCCATTTTGGGAGCCATGGCTCTTGGGTCTGGGCCTGGGCCGGGCACCCTGCGGGCCAAGCGCCACGGTTTCCAGGGCCCCAACTCTCAGCGGAGGCCACTGCTGTGGGGTTCTGCTTTGCTGGCTTTGAGCTGCCAGCAGAAAATGAAACTGGAAAAGAGGAGAGCGTGCCTTTCAGTGGCGGGAAGCTCTGAGAAGGGGAGGCCTGGCCGGTGGCTGGGGCAGTTACCTGGGGGCAAGGGCTAGCCGCCAGGTCCAGATGCAGCTGTGCCAGGTGCACAGGAAGACTGAGACCTGCAGCGCCCTGAGCGCAAACGGTGGAAACAGACCCACTGAGAATTTTCAGCTCACAGATGTCGCTAAGCTGCTGCCATGGTTGCCGAAAGCAAGTCAGTCCCTGCTTGCTCCATAGGGCGCCTCACAAGCCCTGTGCCTCAGGAAGGCGGTTTTGAGGCTGCTGGGGCATCGCTGTCAAGCCTGTCTGCTGCTTTGAGTTCGAGGCTGTGGTGGAGATTCTCTTCTGCGTTGCGGCTGCAGAAGCTGAGGAGAGATGCGCGGCTCGGGAAGCGGTTGCCCCTCTGAGTCAGGGGGCGGGCGGTGTGGCCCAGCTGCACCCCTCCTGCTTTAGAGGGCTCTACCTGCCAGAGCCTGAGCACCTGCTCTTCCTGGTGGGGAAAGGCAGCTCAGGAAAAGACACGGTTTTGCAAACAGAGGCCACGGGTGGCCACCAAAGAATGCTGCGCTGTGCACGTGTTTAGGCAACATTTTCATGTCCCTCTTTACTTTATTTTTTTGTCTTTATTTTTTCAATGTTACATTCAAAAAAATATGAGGTCCCCATATGCACCCACCCACACCTCCCTCCATAACATCATGAGACATTCATTGCACTTGTTGAATACATCTCTGAGCACCGCTGTACCTCATGGTCAATGGTCCACACCATAGCCCACACTCTCCCACAGTCCAGCCAGTGGGCCATGGGAGGACATACAATGTCCAGTAATTGTCCCTGCAGCACCACCCAGGACAACTCCAACCCCCGAAAATACCCCCACATCAAGTCTCTTCCTCCCACTCCCTACCCCCAGCAGCCACCATGGCCACTTTTTCCACACCAATGCCACATTTTCTTTGATTACTAATCACAATAGTTCATGAATACAATATCAGTAAGTCCACTCTAATCCATACTCTATTCCTCCATCCTGTGGACCTTGGAGTGGTTGGGTCCACTCCACATCTACATCAAGAGGGGGCTTAGATTCCACATGGATGCTGGATGCAATCCTCCTGCTTTCAGTTGTAGGCACTCTTGGCTCCCTGGTGTGGTGGTTGACCTTCTTCAACTCCATGTTAGCTGAGAGGGGTAAGTCCAATAAACCAGAGTGCAGGAGCTGAAGTGTGTTGAGCCTCAGGGCCTGGCTATCACATGGTCAGTCCAGAGATTCAGGTCCCCTGGGTATATATTAAACCCCAGCACCAACTACAGTTCCAGTAAAAGTAACAGGAGAGGCTTGTGAACAAAGATCACATCTGAGTCCAGCTCCATCACACAGAAACACAAATTCCAAAGTAGGGCCAACTGACATGGCACTGAACTCCATCTGCCATGACCATAGAACCTGTGGGTCTCTGTAGCCCTCAGAAGAACCAATACCTGGGGTTGTGTCTACTTTATCTGTCTCTGGGACGCTGCTGAGGTGTGCATAAGGGCAACCCCTCTGATAACCTCCTGGCTTTTTTTGGAGACTCATAGCCATATAAACTAATTTGTCCTTTCCATTTCCCACTTTTATTCAGGTCAAAAAGCATTTTTAATTCCTGGTATTATATGTAGACTGAGCTATTCTGCTGGTCCTTGTTGACCCTTTTATTCAAGGTCACTTTCTAGCTACATCATCAACTGGTACTTGGTAGTAATCCCTCGGTGCCAGGGAGGCTTATCCCCAGGTGTCATGTCCCACGCTGGGGGGACATTTACATGCTGAGTTTGGCTTCGAAACTGGCCACATTTGAGCAACATGGAGGCTCTCAGGAGGTAACTCTTAGGCACCCTACAACTCTAAGCCTTGTTCTTATTTCAGGTGCACAGGCTCACAAGCATAGTCATTAGTATCAAGGGCTCATTGTTGGACCTTCATTCCTTTTTGGTCTTTGCCGTTGCACTTGGGGGATTGTTGCTGTTCCTTTAGGGACTGTGATAGAGCTCCCCTGGCTAGGAACTCAGCCTCCCTCAGTTGTTGTTTTTAATTGTATCCACTATGAAAATATCCAATCATTTTTATGTACCCTGGATATATGCCCTGTAGAACTCCCTGCCAACCATGTGTCCTCTGTCAATAACATCCCACACCAGTATTCCTCCCCTGCCATGGCTGAACCACTCTGTGATCCAAAACTTCCTGAAAAGTGAAGCCCAATGTATTGCCAGGTTCCATTAATAGTAAAATGGAATATAGTGATGAGTTTAAAGGTTAGATATAAAATACATATTAATTTAGAAAAATTAAGGTAAAAATAAATTGAGGTATCAAAAAATTAAAAGATGCAAAAGCATTGTTTTTGATGTTTTGCCTTCCATCACTGCAATAAGTGTGACCCTGTATGCAAATTGGCAAGGCAACTACTTCCATCTTTTGCTCAGTGTTTATGTCCTATCATTTTATTTTCTTTTTTCTAATTATTAAGCTTATTTTCACAAAAGTTTTAGATCATAGTAATTCATATATACAATATACAGTACTCCCACATATCCAACATAAAACCTTCTCCCTTCCACAGCAATAATCTTTTTACATATTCATACTATATTTACTGAAACTGATGTACAGATATTGAGACAATAGCTTTCAAACAAGGTAACATTTGTGTTTACATTGTGGTTTATATTTTAGACTATACAGTTTTCTAAATTTTTAATTATCTTATGTTTTACATTATGATTTACATTTTAGCCTATCGACCCCTATATATTTTTGATGTAATTTTACATGTCTTATATCCATCCTTGCGTAATCTTGTGGAACACTTCTATTGCCCATACAGTTACATTGGTTCCATCTATTTGATACCTCTTTCCCCTCCCCTTAGGGCCCAGAGTGACCCTCAGGCTTCATTGTTTGAAGGGCCATGTTCAGAGATACTTGCAACAGTGTTGAGGGCTTGACATGCTCAACTGTCCTAATGCCCTGGGAACCTTCATTTCTCTTGAGAGATACAATTCCCTCTATTTGAGGGCATCAGTCCTCCCCAGGATGTGGGTATACCTTCACTCTCATTAAATGGGTCTCTATCCAATGATATAACCCACTATGGCAAAATGAGCATTCACATATTCCCTAGGAGCCTATCCTGTGTCAGATTATCCCCTTTAAGCATCTTAAACAGGTAATCTTCCCTTCCTTATTATATTTTTGAAAAAGTTTTCTCAGCATTATACTCTCAACCAAATACCTGACAATCTCCTATGTTCGTATGTTCCCCCACCCACCCCCAATTTCATGGGCAATATTACCCATCCTCCCATCCCTAGCCCCCCTCAAGCCCACAAAGTCCCACCCAAAGGTAGCCCTATGCCCCCATTTTATTCCTTCCTTCTACAAATACTTACCTCCAGCTTATCATAGATTTCACCCATTTGGTGTCGGCTTACATCCTTCCTCTACCCCCAATTTCCTTTAAGCCTATCATCCAGTCTCTAGCTCTCTGAGGCAGCTTGGTTTACTTATTTCATATCATTGAGGTCATGTAGTATTTGTCCTTCAATGCCTGGGTTGCTTCACTCAACATAAGGTTCTCAAGATTCATCGATGTTATCACGTGTGTTTGTAGTGTATTCATTCTTAATGCTGAGTAGTATTCCATTGTATGTATATACCACATTTTATTTATCCATTCATCTGTTGAGGTGCATTTGGGTTGATTTCAACTTTTGGCAATAGTGAACAATGCTGCTATGAACATTGGTGTGCATATGTAGGTTTGTGTCCTTGTTTTCAGATCTACTGGGTATATACCCAGCAGTGGAATTTCAGGGTCATATGGCAAATCTATGGCTAGTTTTTTGAGAAACCACCAAACTGTCCTCCAGAATGGCTGGATCCTTCTGCATTCCCACCAGCAGTGGATGAGTGTTCCCATTCCTCCACATCCTCTGCAGCATTTGTAGTCTTCTATTTTTTTCATAGCTGCCAATCTTATGGGAGTAAGATGGTATCTCATTGTAGTTTTGATTTGCATTTCCCTGATATCTAGAGATTTGGATCATTTTTTCATGTGCTTTTTAGCCATTTGTATTTCTTCTTTGGAGAATTGTCTGTTTAAATCTTTTTTCCATTTTTTAAATGGGTTGTTTGTCTTTATATTTTCAAGATATAGGAGTTCTTTATATATGCAGGTTATAAGTCTCCTATCAGATATATGGTTACCAAATATTTTCTCCCACTGTGTAGGTTCCCTTTTCACTTTCTTGACAATCTCCTTTGAGGTACAGAAGGTTTTAATTTTGAGGAAATCCCATTTATCTATTTGTTCTTTTGCTGCTTGTGCTTTTGGTGTGAAGTTCATGAAGCCATTTCCTATTACAAGGTCTTGTATATTCTTCCCTACACTGCTTTCCAAAGTCTTTATGATCTTGGCTCTTATATTTAGGTCTTTGATCCATCTTGAGTTGATTTTTGTATAAGGTGTGAAATGGTAATCCTCTTTCATTCTTTTACATATGGATATCCAGTTCTCCAGGCACCATTTGTTGAATAGGCCATTCTCTTCCAGTTGAGAGGGCTTGGTGGCTTTATCGAATATTATATGACTATATATATGAGGATCTATATCAGATCTCTCAATTCGGTTCCATTGGTCTGTGTCTGTCCTTGTGCCAATACCATGCTGTTTTCACTACTGTAGCTTTGTAGTATGTTTTGAAGTCAGGTCATGTGATTCCTCCAATTTCATTTTTCTTTTTCAACATGTCTTTGGCTATTCGGGACCTCTTCCCTTTCCAAATAAATTTCATAGCTAGTTTTTCTAGTTCCTTAAAGAATGCTGTGTTGATTTTTATTGGGATTGCATTGAATGTGTAGATCAGTTTTGGTAGGATAGACATCTTAATAATATTTAGTCTTCCTATCCATGAACAGGGAATATTCTTTCATTTATTTAGTTGTTCTTTGATTTCCTTGAACAGTGTTGTGCAATTCTCTGTGTATACGTTTTTTTCATCTTTAGTTAAATTTATTCCTAGGTATTTGATTTTTTATTGATTATTGTAAATGGTATTTGTTTCTTGATTTCCTCCTGAGCTTGCTCATTATTGGTGTACAGAAAAACTACTGATTTTTGTGCATTGCTCTTACAACCTGTGACTTTACTAAACTCATTTATGAGTTCTAGAAGCTTTGTTGTGGACCTCTCAGGGTTTTCTATGTATAGGATCATGTCATCCGCAAATAATGAAATTTTGACTTCTTCCTTTCCGATCTGAATGCCTTTTATATCTGGTTCTTGCCTCAGTGCTCAAGCAAGTACTTCTAAGACAATGTTAAATAGAAGAGGTAATAGTGGGCATCCTTGTCTTGTTCCTGATCTTAGAGGTAAGGATTTTAGGATTTCACCATTGTAAACGATGTTGGCTGTGGGTTTTTCATATATACTCTTTTTTTTTTTTTTTTTTTGTCAATCAACAATTTATTCAACTAGCCAACAGAAGTTATAAATAAAATAGCACACGAGATTGAATACCGACTGGCAAAAAGTACCCTTAGAAATGAAGAAATTATCTCCAGTTAAGGGTACAGGGAAAAGGCACTTTTGTACATTGCTGATGTTAAGGTCATTATCATGTTCAGAAAATTTCCTTGTATTCCTATCTTTCCCAGTGTTTCTATCAAGAAAGGGTGCTGTATTTTGTCAAATGCTTTTTCTGCATTTATAGATATAATCATGTGATTTTTTTCCCTTCAATCTGTTTATATGGTATATTACATTGATTGATTTTCTTATGTTGAACCATCCTTGCATACCTGGAATGAATCCCACTTGGTCATGGTGTATAATTTGTTTAATATGTTGTTGAATACGGTTAACAAGTATTTTGTTGAGGATTTTTGCATCTAGGTTCATTAGAGAAATTGGTCTGTAATTTTCCTGTCTTGTGGTGTCTTTGTTTGGCTTTGGTACTAGGGTAATGTTGGCATCATAGAATGAGTTAGGTAATGTTCTTTCTGTTTCGATTTTTTGGAAGAGTTTCAGCAGGATTGGTGTTAGTTCTTTCTGGAATGTTTTGTAGAATTCACCTGTGAAGCCATCTGGCCCTGGGCTCTTCTTAGTTGGGAGGTTTTTAATGACTGATTCTATCTCTTTACTTGTGATTGGTTTGTTGAGATGATCAATTTATTCTTTCATCAATATACGGTGCTTATGTGTTTCTAGGAGTTTGTCCATTTCCTCTGAATTGTCATTTTTGTTGGAATATATTTGTTCTAAGTATCCTCTTATGATAGTCTTTATTTCTGTGGGGTCAGTGGTGATATCTCCTTTCTCATTTCTTATTTTGTGTGTTTGTGTCTTCTCTCTTTTTCTCTGTTAGTCTAGCTAAGGGTTTGTCAATTTTATTGATCTTCTCAAAGAACCAGCTCTCAGTTTTGTTTATCTTTTCAAGTGCTTTCTTATTTTCTATTTCATTTAGTTCTGCTCTTATCTTTGTTATTTCTTTCTTTCTTCTTCCTGTGGGGTTATTTTGTTGTTTTTTTTACTAATTCCTCCAAGTGTACAGTTAGTTCTTCAAGTTTAGCTCTTCTTTTTTGATGCATGAATTTATGGCTATAAATTTCCCTCTCAGTACTGCTTTTGCTGCATCCCGTAAGTTTGGGTATGTTGTGTAATCATTTTCATTAGTTTCAAGGTAGTTATTAATTTATTTTGAGATTTCCTCTTTGACCCAGTGTTTTTCTAAGAGTGTGCTGTTTAATTTCCATATCTTGGTGTGAAATCTGGCCCTCTGGCCCTTGCAGATTTCCAGTTTCTCTCCACTGTGGTCAAGATATTATTTTGTATGGGTCTAAGATGTGTTTCTTGTAGACAGCATATAGATGGGTCATATTTCTTTATCCAATCTTCCAGTCTGAATCTTTTGACAGGTGAGTTTAATCCATTGACATTCAGTGTTATTACTTTCAAGGAATTATTTATGTTAGCCATATTTTGTTTGGATTTGTGTTTGTCATATTTTGTTTGTTTTTTCCTTCTCTTTTTGTCTTTTTTGTTGCTCTTACACTCTCCTCCAGCTCTGCCTTTCCTGTTTTTTTCTTTCTTCCTGGAAAATTCCCTTTAGTATTTCTTGAAGGACAAGATTCTTGTTGGCATATGCTTTTAATTTCTGTTTCTCTGTGAATATTTTGAACTCTCCATAATTTTTGAATACTAGCTTAGCTGGGTAGAGTATTCTTGGTTGGAAATTTTTTTCTTTTAGTACCTTGACTATATCATACCACTGCCTTCTTGCCTCCATGGTTTCAGATGAGAAATCAGCACTTAATCTTAGGGAGCCTCCCTTGTATGTGATGGTTCTCTTTTCTCTTGCTGCTTTTAGAATTTTCTCTTTGTCTTGAGCATTGGATAATTTGACAAAAGTATATGTCTTGGGGGTACGCCTGTTGGGATATTATGGTGTTTGGGGTGTGTTGTGCTTCCTGGACATGTACATCCATCTCCCTCAGTAGATTTGGGACGTTTTCAGCCATTATTTCCTGCAACACCCCTTCTGTCCCCTTCCCCTTCTCTTCTCCTTCTGAGATGCCTATAATACATATGTTTGTGTGTTTAGCATCGTCACTCAGGTCCCTAAGTCCTAGCTGGATTTTTTTCTATATTTTTATCAATCAGTTCTACTATCTGTTTGATTTCAGATGTACTGTCTTCCATGTCACTAATTCTCTCCTCTGCCTCTTCTAATCTGCTGCTATTTGCTGAGAGTGTATTTTTTATTTCTTGAGCTGTGGTGTTCATCTCCATCATATCTGTTATCTTTTTGTGTATGACTGTAATTCTTCTGTATTCTCTCCAAGTGTTTTCTTCACATTGTTAATCTTTTCCTTTACTTCATTAAGATGGTCTCTAATATATGTTTTGAGATCTTTAATTACTTGTCTGATGTTCTGTTTCTCTTCCTGGTTTTTAGTTTGTTCATTGGATTTGGCCATGTTTTCCTGATTATTGATTTGGTTTGTAGTTTTTTGTTGCTGTCTGGTCATCATTTTATCTTGGCAGGTTTAATCAGTTCCTTAGCTTCTTTGTCTAGTCTTGGGGATTAATTAGTTGTTGTTCATGTGTAAGTGATATGTCTTCTCTTTGTCACTTTGTCTTCTTACTCTATTTTCTTGTTACTGGCTAAGTTCACTTTGAAGGAAAATATTAGGGCCTGGGAAAGCAAAATGAGTAAGTAAAGAAAATGTATAAAGTAGTATTGGTAATAAATGTTAACAGGGCAACAATGTGAGATCTAGGAGAATGGATATTAGACTCATGTAAGTTGTGTAGAGTTATAGCAGTAAGTCAAGTACCTATAATGAGACAGTCAGCTGAATATGGGGAGGAATATATTATGAATTAAAAGGCCAGTGTTTTCATGAGAGAGGGGAAAAGAAAAGAAAGGCAATAATATCAAGAGTGGATAAAAGACAGAAAAAAGAACAAAGATATTAGAAATAAAAATTCAGACAAGTTGGGGGCCAAAGAAAGGGAGGTGGAATGTTAGAGAAACAGTAGATGATGGAGGATAGAAAGATGTAGGGGAAGGGGGATAGTGTAGGTGGCCAAAATCAATACACACAGAAAAGAGGAAATGGAGGATGAGGAAACACAGCAAATGTGAACCATTTCCTGCAGCACCTATTATATAAAGAAAAGAAAAGAAAAAAGAAGAAAAAGAGAGAAAAGAAAAAAAGAGAAGAGAAAAAGGGGGGGCAAAGAAAGGGGAGGGAAACAAGCAAGAAAAAGAAAAAGAGAAAAAAAACTAAATAAATGAAAAAGGATCTTGGGGGAGAAAATGGGAGAAAAGACCAGCAGACAATGCAATAATAGCAACCATGACAAAACAAAACAAAACAAAACAAAAAACCCAACGTTTCAAGCTAGGAATCCTCTTTGCAGTTAAATAAAATGCTTAGGGATCTGACCTTCCCCCTTTCTCCCTTCCTCATTTCTCTCTCTCCCAGGGCAGCAGGAAAGCTGCCTGAGAGGTCTGGTAGGAGATTCAAGTTGGTCCTTGTTGAATCAACTCAACACAGAAGACTATGACTCTTTATTTCCAGCATGAGAGCACCTACACCTCACCAGAAACCCCAAATATGCTACTGGAAGCTTGGATAGCACCTCCTACAGTCCTTCCCCCTTAGGTGTGCTAGGGGAGGTCTAATTGTTTTTCTGACTCCACCTTCTCCCAGACCAAGTTTCCTATCCCAGGACATTTAGGTAAATTGGGTTTCCTCAGCAGATTCGCCTTTCCTTTCTTCCCAGACTCTCCCCAAGTCAGCTGGTACACTCCTCCAAGCTCAAGGAGAGAAAAACAAAAAACAAAAAATGCCACGGAGGTCTAGGGTAATCAAGGACCTCAGATGGACTTCAGGGCACAGTGGTTTCAGGATTGCGAAGTCCGTGATTTTGCAGACTCAAGGTGTGTGAGTCTCTGGAGCGTGGGCTACCAGGGTTTAGGGGACACAGACCTGGGAACCATGCATCCAGTTAACACGGGGTTTGGGAACACCACAGCACAACAAAGTTTTCAGGGATCACTGTGACCGGGCTGCCAGCCCTAGGGGGAGGGGTCCCACCCACAACTTCTGACCTCTGTGTCAGAAACCCAAAATTCCACCTCTCACAAGAATCTCTTCTGTCACTGTCTCACCAAATCAACATCCAGACACCTCCTGCCCTGCAAGCCCCCAAAACATCCTGGTCCAGCAGGACTCCGACCCTACTCAGCCTCTTCTTTATAGGAGAGATTATGAGGTGCACTCACTCAGATGCCATCTTGCCCCCTGCCCCTTTTTACTTCAAAGTACAGGCTCCTCGGAGATTCTGCAAGTTCAGTTTCAAACCACCACAAGAAAGTGAATATCGCAATACAGTGAGCCACAAGAGTTGTTTGGTTTCCAGTGCATAGGGAAGTCATGCTTACACTATACTGTGTCTATTAAGTGTGCAATAGCAATGTTTAAAAAATGTACACACCTTAATTACAAAATACTTTATTGCTAGAAAATGTTACCATCTCCTGAGCCTTCCAAAAGTTGTAGTCTTTTTGCTGGTAGAAGATCTGGCCTCAACTTGACAGCTGCTGACTGATGAGGATGGTGGTTGCTGAAGGTTGGGGGTATGTAGCAGTTTGAGAATATTTAATGAATCCCCAAAAGAGAAAGATTGTGTTTGTAAACTATTCCTTTAGGGATGATTCCCTTCAATTGCATTAAATGCAGCTGATGCCTATGATTAGATTACCTGTGAAGATTGCTGTAGGGCTTTTTATTGGGCTATGTTAGTGAAGGCTGACTCAGGTTGAGACCCTGTCTCTTTGCTGGGTCTGATATAAATGGACTCACATAGACAGATGGTGGAGGAAAAAGGGAATGGCTGTGCTTGATCTGCCATGTAAGAGAGAGGATTGCTTAAGCATGAAGCCCCAAGAGGCTGGGCCCATGCAGTAGCTCAGAGGAGACCAGCCCTGCTGGTCAGCTCACAGCTGACTTTGGGAAGAGAGTGGAACTGCTGAAATTGATATGGGAAGCCCTAAGAGACAAGCCCTGTGCCAGCTGAAATCGAGAAAAATGTGGAGTACCTGAGCCTGAGAGACGAGGACTGGAGGGGAAGAAGAGACCAGCCAGAGGGTGCCCGCCATCTTGCTTCCCTCGTGGCTGCTGACTTTGGTGAGAAAGCACCTCTTATGGTGCCTTGAGTTTGACTTTTTGAAGCTTTGGAATTGTAAGCTTTTACCCTAAGTAAATACCCTTTATAAAGGTCAACACATTTCTGATAGTTTGCATAGGTAGCCCTTTGGCAAACTAAAACCAGGTGGCTGTGGTAATTTCTTAAAATAAGACAACAATGCGGTTTGCTGCACTGAGGGACCCTTCCTTTCACGAAAGATTTCTCTGTGGCTATTTAATAGCATTCAACTCACAGTAGAACTTCTTTCAAAATTGGAATCGATCCTCTCAAACTCTGCTGCTCCTTTATCAACTAAATTTATGCAGTATTCTAAATACTTGGTTGTCATTTCAACAATGTTCACAGATCTTCACCAGAAGTAGATTTTTTCTCAAGAAACCTCTTTCTTTGCTCATCCATAAGAAGCAACTCCCATCAGTTAAGGTTTTATCATGAGATTGCAGCATTTCAGTTACATCTTCAGACTCCACTTGTAATTCTAGTTCTCTTGCTATTTCCACCACATCTGTAGTTATGTCCTCTACTGAAGCCTTGACTCCCTCAAAGTCATCCATGAGGGGTGGAATCAACTTCTCCCAAATTCATCTTAATGTTGGTATTTTGACGTCCTCCCATGAATTAATGGCACCTGGAATGGTGAACCCTTTCCTGAAGGTTTTTTATTAACCTTGCCCAGATCTGTCAGAGGAATCATTGTCTATTGCAGCTATAGCCTTATGAAGAATTTTTTAAAAATAAGACTTCAAATTTGAAATGACTCCTTTATCTACTAACTACAGAATAGATATTGTGTTAGCAGACATAAAAACAACATTCTTCTCATTGTACATCTCCATCAGAGCTCTTGGGTGACCAGGTACATTGTCAATGAACAGTAATATTTTGAAAGGAATCTTTTTTCTGAGTAATCATTCTCAGCTGTGGGCTTAAAATATTTAGCAAACCATGTTGTAAACAGATGTACTGCCATCCAGTCTTTGTAGTTCCATTTACAGAGCACAGGCAGAGTACATTTAGCTTAATTCTTAAGGGTCCTAGGATTTTTGGAATGGTAAAGGAGCACTGGCTTCTACTTAAAGTCACCAGTTGCATTAGCCCCTAACAAGAGAGTCAGTCTGTCCTTTGAAGCTTTTTTATTTTTTAATTTATTTTTTAATATGGCCTATTTTAAAGATCAATAGATCACACAAAACATTACATTAAAAAACATAAGAGGTTCCCATATACCCCACTCCCTACCCCCCCCTCCCACATCACCATCCCCTTTCATCAGTGAGGCACATTCATTGCATTTGGTGAACACACCCTGGAGCACTGCCACACCACATGGACCACAGTTTACATTGTAGTTCATACTCTCCCCAGTCCACACAGTGGGTTATGGCAGGATATACAATGTCCTGCATTTGTCCCTGCAATATCATTCAGGACAACTCCAAGTCCTGCAAATGCCCCATATCACACATCATCCTCCCTCTCCCTGCCCTCAGCAATTCCTGTGGCCACTGTCTCCACATCAATGATACAATCACTTCCATTGTTAGAGTCACAACAGTTCTAAAGTATAATAACAGCAAGTCTTTCCAATCCATATTATATTCCTCCATCCTGTGGACCCTGAGATGGCAATGTCCACTCCACCTCTACATCAAGAGGGGGCTTAGATCCCACATGACTGATGGATGAGATTCTCCTGCTTGCAGTTGTAGACACTCTCAGTTCTCTGCTGTGGTAGTTGACCATTCTCACTCCCCATCAGCTGACCTGGGTAAGTCCAATGAACTGGAGAGTAGGCGCTGCAACTCTGCTGAGGCTCAGGGGCCCAGCTGGCCCATGAACTGTCCAGAGATTCAAGTCTCCTGAGCATACACCAACCCCAGCACCAACCACAGGTTCAGTAAAAGTGACAGAAGAGGCATGTGTAGAGAGGTCACATCTGAGTTCAACTCCATCACATTCAGGAGCACAAATCCAAAGTAGGGCCCACTGGCATAGCCCTGAACTCCAGAGTCATCTGTCATGACCGTAGAACCTGTGTGCCTCTGTAGCCTTCAGGAGCACCAGTATTTGGGGTTGTATCTACTTTGGTTGTCTCGGATCCTACTGAGACGTGCATAAGTGCAACCCCTATGGTGATTTCCCAACTCTTTTTGAAGTCTCTTAGTCATGTAAACTCATTTGTCTTTACCACTTCCCCCTTTTATTCAAGGTCTTTTTCTGGTTGCATCACCACCTGGTGATGGTAGTAATCCCTCGGTGCCAGGAAGGCTCATCCCCAGGAGTCATGTCCCACAGTGAGGGGAAGGCAACACATTTACATGCTGAGTTTGGCTTAGAAACTGGCCACATTTGAGCAACATGGAGGCTCTCAGGAGGTAGCTCTTAGGCACCCTGCAGCTCTAGGCCTAGTTGAAATTTCAAGCACACAAGCTCATGAGCATAGTCATCAGTATCAAGGGCCCATCATTAGACCATCCTTCTTCACTGGTCTTTGCCGTTGCACTTGGGGGATTGTTGCTTTTCCATTGGGGAATGTAACAGAGCTCCCCAGGGTGGGAACTCAGCACTCCCTCAGTTGTCATGTGTAACTCTATCCACTACGACAATACTCAATGAACATCTGAACATATTTATATGCCCTATATGCATGCCCTGGAGAACTCCCTTCCACCCATACATCCCCCGTCACTGACACCCCACACCAGTGCTCCTCCCCTGCCATAGCTGAACCCCTCTGTGATCCAAAACGTCTTTAAAAATGAAGCCCAATATATTGCCAAATTCAATTAGTAGGCAAATGAAATAGTATTGACAGGTTTAAAGATTAGAAATAGAAAACATATTACTTTAGAAAAACTAAAATAAAGTAAAAAATAAGTTGGGGTATTAAAAAATGAAAAATATCAGGCCGTGTGCCCGCATGCGCCCCCACATGTGCATGCACACTGCTCACTTGGGAAGCAAGAGCTGTGGTGACAACGGCAGCTGCCCACTGGGTGAGAGGGCTCTCTGAGAGAAGGAGGGACCCTTGGAAGGAGAAGAGGAGATGTAATGCCTTGAGCTGAAAAGTAGCAACAGTTGTATGCAAGCTCTCTGAGGGCTGTTGTATCTGTGGAGGCATCTTAATTTCCCAGGTGGACACGGGAAGAAGGAAGCCCCCAAGACACGGTGTTAGAGGGAATACCGAATGAAGAGGGCACCAATGCAGCCTGGGGCTGCCTCACCGGGCGTTCTGCTCCAACTGTTGGGAAGGGGAGATGCTGGTGATGAGCTGTTTACAGGATTCACTGGGATTCGATCCTGGGGACCTCTGATGTGGAGAGAGGTTCCCAGTCAATTGTGCCACATTAGTTCCTGGTCTCTGCTGCGCTTCACCTTGACTCTCCTTTCATCTCCCTTTTGTTGCGTCATCTTGCTACTTGACTCACTCACACGGGCCCTGGCTCACCACGTGGCACTCAGCTTGCTGTGCAGGCACTCAGCTCACCACCAGGCAGTGGCTCACCACACAGGCACACTTTCTCTTCTTTTTCACCAGGAGGCCCCGGGGATTGAGCCTGGGTCCTCCCATGTGGTAGGCAGAGGCCCTATCACTTGAGCCACATCTGCTTCTCTGATTTAATTTTAATTGCAACTCATCCATTATGTAATGTTAATTATTTAATTTATATAAATTAGGAGATGTATCTAAAGGGCAGGATTTGTAGTTACAAGTTTGTTACCTGTTTTGTTTTTGTTTTTGTTTTTTGAGGTACCATGACCAGAGACTGAACCTGGGACCTCGTATGTGGGAAGCTGATGCTCAATCACTGAGACACATCAGCTCCCTTGAGTTGGTTTTTTTGTTTGCTGCTTGTTTTGTTTCTTTGCTTTTTCTAGGAGGCACTGGGAACTGAACCCAGGACCTCCCACGTGGGAGAGAAGTGCTCAACTGCCAGAGCCACATCCACTCCCCATTGCTTTTTTTTCTAAGTTGTTCACTGTTTAATAGAATTTCAAACACATTTTTTGTATGTGTTTTAAACAGTGACAATATGTAGATATTTTCTAGAACAGATTCAGTGTCAAATAGTTGGTTAGTAGATCTAAAAACAGACTCTTGTCAAACTCATATACACTATCACCATGGTTTTGCTTGAGATCACTGAATTAGAACGTTTTCTGATTTGGTGAGGTTAATGAAAATTAGTTCATATTCAACTGCAATGTTATAATTTGTAGTTTAAATTAATTCATATTAACATGCAGTGTTACATAGGGTTTTCTAGCTTGGCTAGGTTAACCCAGAGAGGCACATTTTTCTCTTGCTCAGTAAATATTTAAAACTTTTTTTCTAGTTTACATTTCAGGAGAGAAAATAATATATGCAAAGACAAAAAAATGCATACCATTTCAATTAGATGTCACTTATGGATCCAATTGTTTAGATATTTTGAAAGATTAGCCCCAAACCTCTACACCTGTGTACATTAGCATTGTCTAGGTTATGAGTTGACATACATACTGAAAGTAGTGTTCCTTATTCAATTCCAAACAAGTACTAGAGGATTTTAAGGGATATACTTACTAGGGCTCTCAGAGTCCAGTGGAGGAGACATATATAGACATAACAACTTAATTATATGTTTGTTATAAATACTGAGATGTAAGCAAGTATTAAGTACCATAAACAAGGAAGAAACTCCTGTAGCTGCAGACATTATCACCTTAGCTTTGATATGACTTTTATTAGGACAGTAGACTGTGTGCACTAGGAAAATTGTCTTTCTTTTTCCCTCATCAGCCTATTTTCCCCTTAGCCTCACATCCTACCTCTGTAGAGAGCGACTAACTTGCTGCACAAATGCTGTTTCTGGCATCTCTGTGGATGATGGAATCCTCAGCCAACAGCCCCAAGTGTTTTCCTTTCAGAACAAGCTGCCAGAAAGCTTGGAGTACAGCATTTGCCCTGTTTACAGCAAAAACATGCTCCTGGGAGCTAAAGCTCTAACTTCTCCCTGACTCAGATCTCTTTACTAAAATTCCCTGGTGGAAACTCATGTATGGGTGAAAGGTGCACCAAGTACAACTTTGTACTTGGGCATAATGTATACCTGGTGTCAAAATCATAGTAGAGAAATGTCAACTTTTATATTTTTCTTATAATTTCCTGTAGGTAAATAATTAAGATTTCCCATTTTGAGGAAGTAACTGTAGAGGTACATAACCATCCAGTATAATCTAATTAGAAAGAGTATCCAGGAGAACTGTGGGTTCACAAAACAGACTCACCATCTTTGAGATGTACTAAATTGTCTGCTTTATTTGTTTTGGCAGATTATCCAATACTTTTCTTTCATTCTTCTACTGCTCTATGCCTGTCTGTAAATTGATAAGTAGGGATTGTTTTTTTCCCCTTTTTGTTCAGGAAATAGTAAAACTCTAGGTATTTGCTTGAGAAGTTAAGAATTAAAATTTTAAATCACATCTCTGAAGGTTGAAGTTCATTTTCAATCCCAAATGATTATATTCTTAAACAAATCTATTCCTGTACCCTTTGATTGTATTACATTCACTTTAGATCACTTGATTACATTGTTGTTTTAACAAATTTTATTGACACAATTAATAAAGCATAAATCCATAAAAATATGAAAAATACCATAAAACTTTGTTTTTGACATTTTGCCTTTCATCACTGAAGTGGTGTTGCCCTGCATGTACATTGGCAAGGCAATCTCCCCCATTCTTTCCTCAGTATCTACATCCTTTTTTTTTTTTTTTAGTCTTCTAAAAAGTTTTAGATCACAGTAAAATCACATATACAAATAGGGGACTCCCACATACCCAACATCAAACCCTTTTCCCATTTCCCCAGCAATGATCTTTTTACATGTGGATGTTATATTTGCTACAGCTGATGCACAGAAACATAGCTACCAACCATGGTTCCATCATGGCTTACCTTGTGTTTTATATTTTAGACTGCATACTTTTCCAAATTTTTTGTAACATTATGATTTACATTTTAGACTATACACTTTTATAAATTTTTGGTGAAATTTAACATGGCTTATATCCATCGTTGCACAATCTTGTGGAACACTTCCATTGCCCCCTTGTTACCTTGCTTCCATCTATTCTATTCCTCTCTCCTTCTCCCCTTGGGACCCACAGTGACCACCAAGCTTCACTGCTTGAAGGACAAGATTCGTAGACACTTACAACAGTGCTGAGGGCTTGCACACTAGTCTGCCCTCCCCCATTGGGAGCCACCCATGCTCTCGAGAGACACCCTCTCCTCTGAGAATATCGGCCTGCCCCAGAATGGGGGTACAGCAATGCCTGGCCTTGACTTCTCTCTAGCTAAGAGACAGCTGCTTTCGATATGAGGCTGTTTCATCTACCTTGAAAATCTGTTGTTTAGTGCGGTCACCTTCATCAGTCATCTTAGCTAGATCTTCTGGATACCTTGCTGCAGCTTCTACATCAGCATTTGCTGCCTCACCCTCCATTGTCACTCTATAAAAACAGCTTCTTTCCTTAAACCTCATGAACTGACCTCTGCTGGCTTCAGACTTTCCTTCTGCAGCTTCCTCACCCCCTCAGCCTCCACAGAATGGAAGAGTCAAGGCCTTGCTCTGGACGAGGCTTTGACTTCATGCATCATCGTGGCTGGTTTGACCTTCTGTCCAGGCCACTAAAACTTTCTCCAGATCAGCAATAAGGCTGCCTCACTTCTTATCATCTGTGTGTTCAATGGAGTAGCACTTTTAATTTCCTTCCAGAACTTTTCCTTTGCATTCACAGCTTGGTAGCTGTGCAAGAGGCCGAGCTGTGTGCCTGCGGTGGATTTCTAGGCCTTCCTCTCTATCCTTAGTCAGTGCTGTCTTTTGATTTAAAGTGAGAGCCCCAAGACTCTGCCCTTCACGTCAACACGTGGAGGCCATGGTAGGGTTATTAAGGGGACTAATTTCAACATCCTGTGCCTCAGGGAACAGAGAGGGAGATGAGGAACAGCCAGCTGGTGGGGCAGTCAGGAAACACGTTCACCAATTTTGAACGGGTTCAGTTTGTGGCACCCCAAAACACACACAAAAGTAACATCACAGTTCACAGATCACAGATCACCGTAAGGGATACAATAAGGAAGTTTGAAATGTTGTGAGAATTACCAGAATGTGACAGGCGTGCAGTGAGAACATGCTGTTAGTAAAATGGTGCTGATAGACTTGCTCGAGGCAGGGTTGCCACAAACCTTCAATTTGTAAAAAACCCAATATCTGCAGGGCAATAAAATGAGGTATGCCTGTAAATTTAACTTACAAAGAATCATTGAAAATGTTGTCCATATACTAGGGAAAATTGAGAAAAAACAAAACCATAATCCCACTCTCCTAAGGTGCCAATAGTCATCAGGACCGCATGCTAATTCTGCTGCTTCGATACAGCCACAGCCTGTACCCCAGGGAGCAACACAAAGCCCCGGTGGGCCCCTCTCACGCACATCTTCAGAGGCCACGGAGGAGCCTCCGGGGGTTGGCTACCAAACGGCACGTCTTCCAGAGAATGATTCTTTTAAATTAAAGTAAATGTGGCTATATTATGAGGTGGCCTGAAAAAATGTGCAAGAGTTAAATTTTTAATGCAAACTGAGACTTGAAGGAAAGTCTGCACAGCTTCTGAGTGAAGAATGCGCTCATGGGTTAGAGGCAAGAGGCTGCAGGGAGGCCCTGGCTGGGGCAGAAAACCCAAAACGAGGCCCGCGAATGAGGCTGGAGGCCATAAGGAAGGAACAGCTGTCCTTCCAGAGTTAGGCGGAGAGGACTTGGGGGGTGGTTGCTTAGAGGGTGAGGGAGAAGAGCCTTACAATGTTTATGCCTTCCCTCGGATGATTTCCAGAAATGAGATTCGTGCAGCTCTTAAGCCACATTGCAGCACCTTGGCTAATGCACTTGCCTATTGATAATGCAGCCGGCAGTGGTGCTGGCTCACACTGACCCCACTGCCTCTCTCCGCACGCTCATTTAACTGCCACACCAGCCTACTGAGCAGGTTCTCCTGTGATGCTGGCTCTGCAGATGAAGTATGTGAAGCTCACAGAGAGCCTTGCCCAAGGTGATACGCTGTTCCTAAACCAGCCCCTCGTGGCTGCACCATCAGGGGCGCCTTCCCAGACACGGAATCTTACATAAATACAAACTCACTCCGCGGCTCGATTCGGGCGGAAGCCTTCGGCATCATCTACTCTCCTGATATTAGAAGCAAAATCCTGGCTAAGCGCCTTAAAGAGCTATTCCCCAGCTCCGTCCTCTTGCATGGGTCGTGTTTCCTGGCATTTAACCTGTTCTCAGGCTGTGACTCCGAGGACCTGGCGCGGAGGTGAGTGGGCCCTTGGCTCCCAGGTGCCCAGCTGCCTCGGTTTCTCCGCATCCATACGGCTCTCTGCCAGGTCTGCCCGGCACGCGCTCTGAGCCAGGCCCTGGCGTCTCCCTCAGGAGCCCAGGGAGCAGGCTGCATCCCTCCTGCAGGCTCCCCGCCCTGGAGCGCGGGCGAGTCTGCACCGACATCCAGGTGCCGTGCAGTCAGCACCATCCCTCGGGCAGAGGTGGGCAGCCGAGCCCTGCGCGGCCGGCGGCGAGGCGGCCTTGGGGCTGACACTGCACCTGGCTGGCTGCAGGGAGCGCTGGGAGCTTACGGGGGAAGGCAGGGACGCAGGCGCAGCCTCCCTGAGCACGTGCGGCTGGAGCCCTCTGCCAACCCTCTGGGCGGGCGCCACCAGGGCCCCTCTCCAGGCACGAAGAGGCCGGCGGCTTGCTTGCCAGGGCGGGGACCTGCTGCTCCCACCGGTGCGGGCGCCTCGGCTCCCTGGCCGCCCCTCCCCCGCCTCTGCGTCCTTCTCCCCCTCGCAGGCCTCCTCCCCGCTGCGCTCCTTTCCCCCCAGGCCTCTAGATGCCCCAAGGCTGATTTGAGGCTCCTTCGGTGCTGGGGAGCCTCAGGGGGCCCCAGGTGGGGGATCTTGACCACAGCCGCACCAAGGGGACTCAGGCAGGAACATCTGTCTAGCGCTCTTTTCTACCAGGACAGTGTAAACTTCTCTTCAGAGGAGGGGGCTGGAGGCTGGCTGGGACCCCCAGAAATGCCGGCAAGATCCTAACACGTTTATGGGAAGACCCAGAGTTGTTCCTCTGAAGCCCATTTTGCATTTTTGTGTTGAAGCCAGTGTCTGGGCAGGACTTTTTTTCTTTTAATTTAATTTAATTTATTTATTTCTCTCCCCTCACCCCATTGTCTGCTCTCTGTGCCCATTCACTGTGTGTTCTGTGTCCGCTTGTATTCTTCCCAGCAGCACTGGGAATCTGTGTTTTTGCTGCGTCGTCTTGCCGCGTCAGCTCTCCGTGTGTGCGGCACCACTCCTGGGCAGGCTGCACATTTCATGTGCGGCGGCTCTCCTTACGGGGCGCACACCTTGCGCGTGGGGCTCCCCTATGCGGGGGACACCCCTGCGTGGCAGGGTACTCCTTGCACACATCAGCACTGTGCGTGGGCCAGCTCACCACACGGGCCAGGACATTTTGATAAAACATGGGAGCGACTGGGGCGTGGAAGGCAGTCCAGGAGGGGCCGAGGCGGGTCAGCCCTTAGGGACAGCCACACATTCGTTTTCTGTCGCGGGGAGCGGGCGCTGGTCAGCTGCCGGAGCACGTGGAGATGTGGGCGCTGGGGACCCACTCTATGAGGAGGTGGCAGGGCCCCCCTGGGTCCCAGGGCAGTGGGAGGCACCGCCACACCCCCCAAACGGCACCTCATGGGCTGGAGCCCACCTGCTCCCCCTCCTCTGGAACCAGCCCGGCCCAGATGTGTCTGAGAAGCCCTGACCTTGGCTTGGACAGACACTGCATGGCGCCGCAGCGGCCTGAGCAGGTGACGCCCTCCGCCCGTCCAGCAGGACCAGGAGCAGCTCCTGAGGGGCTGTGTGAGCAAGGGGCTCTGCTCCGGCCCCTGGAGCGAACCATGACCCCCTCCCCAGCTCCAGCAGGACTAGACCTGGCCAAGGGGCCCAGGAAATGCCTGGTTTAAGGTCAATCGCTTCTCTAAATCAAAGACCACTGCGGGGGGTTTCCCCTCACTTGATGGGCCTCAGAGGATGCACCTGTGCACGCACGAGCTGGACTTCCTCCAACCAGGCCTCCAAAGCTGGCAGGGAGGGCCCCGCACAGCTGCTGGAGCACTCGCAGCCGGCGCCTGGCGCTCTCCAGCCGACAGGAAGAGGACAGGCTGAAGCTTGCAGCTTTACCTAGAGGACCATGCCTCCTACCAGCTCCTACGCCAGCGCAGCCACAGAAGCTAATGTGTGGACATGCTGGGTCTGCAGAATAAGCTTTGCCCAGGTCTGCCTGACGGCAAACCACAAGGACTCCCACTGGCTGCCCTCACCGCAGCCCATGGGCCTGTGCAGCTGCAACCTGCGCGTGACGCGAGCCAAGGTTTCATGGGTGCAAGCCCAGAAGGAAAGAGGAAGCTTGCCGGAGGTACGTGCTGCCTCACCTCTGGGGAGCTGCCTCCCTCTGCAGCACTTGTCCACGGGCAGACCTTTCCTCTCCCCACCCGAGGGCCCCTGGGCTGCAGGGTGGCGTGCCGGCCTTCGCCGTGCCCTTCATTTCAACAGCTTTCACACATTTACTCCGGAGCTACTTGACCAACCTTCACTCAGGCAGTCAACATCTGTGACCCCGAACCACGCAGAGGGGTACAGCGGCGACAAGGCGGGCCAAAGCCTCTGCCTTCGTGGAGGGGAGGGGGAGGCAAAATGCAGAAGATGAGGACAGAGCGGGGAGGTGCGCGGCAGGCCAGCGCTGGGGGGAGGTGCGGGTCAGCAGAGATGGTGGCCAGAGGGGGGAGGGGAGGGGCGGCAGGCGGGCGGGCGAGGGGGGTCTGGGCCATGCCGACGCGTGGAGGGGAAGTCGCCGACCCAAGGACGAGCTGTGCACAGGACGTGCCTCCCTCCAGGACATCGTGCACACTTCTGAGAAACTCACGAAAATACCACCGGCAGCCTTATTTCTTTCACTTCGCAGCACTGTACGTCATTCTACACAAGTGCAAACATACTGCAATTTCCACAGCCGCAGAATTCTGCTGAGGACACGTATAGATTTGTGAACCGTTCTCCTATCTTTGGACCTTTCAGCTGTTGCTGAGCCAAGCACCCTGTACATCTGTGTGTGCACATGAATGCACATCGGTGGGACAGTGTCACGAGAGGTTGTTTCCCCCATTACAGGCTTTCAGTGAGTTTTGTTAAAAATCACATTTTACCATTTTACCAATGCCAGATAATCATTTTAATAAAAGGTTAGGAAAAACTCTAGCCTTCACTTTCTGCATCCCTGACTTTTGCCATATGCCAAAAAAAAGATTTTCTTTTTGTAGCCACTGCTTTTGCACGGCCACAGCTGAACATCACCATGGGGTGGTAAGGAGAGTTTCGCTCCAAATTGCAAATATGGCAAACTTTCCTGCTATGGTTCTCATACTTCCACAAGAGTCGGTGAAGTTTGTAAGCGTACCTCTCCTTCGACAGTTCGCTCTGCTGGGCCTCGTGCTGCCCCGTGGGGTTTGAGCTGAGTGGCCGACTGGCCGCCCTTCTCCACTCTGGCCGCTGTGGACCCTCTCGGGTTTAAACCTGTTCCCCTTCCGAGCACCACACTTCTGAGATGGTGGTGGAAGGCCAACGAGGAATTCACCCCCAATGGCATGTGTGTGCACTGTATGCAAATACGTGTGTGCAGTGTGTTATGTACATGTGTGCACGTGTGCATTGTAGAGTGCATGTATATGAACAAGTGGGCATATGTGTGCCTTGTGCATGTGTGCATTGAGTGTGTTGTGTGTATCCTATGTACTGTACACATTGTGCAGTGCACATATGTATGAACATGTGCGCATAGTGTGTGCACTGAGCATGTCTTGTGTGTATAGTGTGTACATGTGATCATGTGTACACTGCAGTGTAAGTGCATGTGCATATGTGTGCACTGTGCATTATGCATTGAGTACTGTGTGTATTGTGCTTGTGCATACATGTGGTTATGAGTATACATGTGGTTACGTGAGCACAGGTGCGTGTGCATGGCGCACTGTGTGGGCATGTGTTTGTGCATGTGTGTGCCATGGCACTGCGTGTGCCTGTTGGTGTGTCTGTGTGTAGGGGCCGCCACGTGTGCTCTGGTGGCTGATCAAGCACCATCCGCCAGCCAGCCTGCAGGAGCTGCTGGGGCGAGTGCCTTGTGTGTGTGCTGCGTGAGTGGCATTCTCACTCCAAGCCCGAGGAGGGGGCCCTCCCCGTTCACATGTGGGGGCTTGCGCGCACAGACGCACAGACGCTCGCCCCCCGCACACCCGGAAGGCAGCAGACCTGGAATCGGGAGCTGGTGCGTGTCTCGGCCTCAGGCACCTGCCTCGCTTCCTGCCTCCGCGGCTCCGGAAGGCACGTCCGGCCCAGGAACTCGCTTCCCCTTAGTGCGCACGGAGCCGCGGCCAAGGCCGGCGCTGGGTCCCAGAAACACCTTGAGGGGCGTGACGCTGGCCATCTGGGCAGCCTCCTCCAAGAGGACGCTCTGCCGCGGTGTAGAGGCGCGCGTTCCCGGAACCTGGAGGGAGGCGCGAGAATGCGCGGAGCGGCCTGTTTCTGAATTTGGAGCTGGGCGCCACTGTACCTCTTCTGGCAGTGTAAGAATGGGACCCACAACAGCGCACCTTTCAGTGTCTGCCAAGGTCGGAGATGGCAGAGAGTTTCATGAGGAGAAACAGCGAGAGCTTCGAGCTGAAGCCGTCAGGGCTTCCGGAGCCTGGAGAGCGTCTTGGAAAGAGGAAGAAGCCACTCGCCAGGCCAGGCCCTGGGAGTTCCCGCCCCCGTGGCTTGTGAGGAGGGGCTGCAGAGAGAGGGGCTGGCTCAGCCGTGCCTGGGGTGGTGCAGGGCTGCTGACCGCTGACGGGCGTGCGGGCTCCTGGGGGATGGAAATGGTCTGCCCGTGATTGTGCAGACAGTTGCACGACTCTCAGAATATACAAAAACCCTTCAACTGCACACTTAAAATGGATGAACTGTGTGGGACATGAGTTACATCTCAATAAAAAATGTTCTGCTAAAAAAGGGTTTCTGGGATATACTGAAAGGAAATTGAGAAATACCATAGCTTATTGTGGGTGTTTATATTGAATACATGTCTCAAAAATAAAAAATCAAATGCTGGCTCTTTTCTGACCAGGGCACTCAGGGCAAAGTTTCAACATAGTGGTCTTCAGCATTTGGAAAGTGTTCACCCCAGGAAGAGAAGATAGAAGGAAAAAGATGAAAGCTGGAGATGAGCCTGTCTGTAGGTCCACACTTACCCTGACTCACGCCGGGGACGCACGGGCTGCGCTGTTGCTCTGAGTGATGCGACGGCCGTGACACGATGGCCTCGAGAAGTCGCCCTGCAGGCACCCCGTGATGCGCCGCCAGAGGAGGGCAGCTGGCGCCTGCGGAATCAAATCCCGATGTCCGAACCCCAAGGATCAGCCCCATTCAGCGCCATCTCCAGATACGGAGAATCCACGGTAGGTTATATGCACCTAAATATGAGACATGCAAAAGCAGCTGGACCATAGATGCATCGTCTGTTCTCTCCAGAGAGGACAGGAGAGAAATATCTGTTAAAGCCCCTGGCTCACGCTAGGACATTCGTGGATGTGTGTGGAAATTTGTTGTGGGGTGAACCCAGAACAAAAGATCTTGTGGCCGTGACTCTAACACGGTTAATTCAGTGGAGAAAGGAGCTGCGCTGCATTCTGACGTGCAACTAACTTTTGCTTGGTTAGTGCCCACAGCTAACGAGCACTCCTACTTAGGGAGCTCCCTTGATCCTTGAGCAGCAAACGTGGGAAGGCTCAGAGCAGCTCAGGGCAGCCAGCACCAGGGCTAGTGTTCCAGGTAAAACGTGGCACGTGGCGACCGTGAGGCTGACCCGTCCAGCCACCGCCTCCCAGGGCCGAAATGGAAGACTCCGGCTGTGTGGGAAGGGTTGGAGTCCGTCAGTCAGGAAAGTTTACCATTTCATGGGCTGGGCAATGAGCACAGGGAAGCGCTCACCGAGCCCTTTCTCCACATGGCCCGTGCCCATTTCTCAGCTTCTCGTTGTCATCCTCTTCATTGTCCGTTGCTCAGGAAAGGGCAGAGACCCCGTAATTAGGCACTTAGACCCCTGGGAGGAGTAAACACTTGCGCCGTGCAGGTCCCTGTGCGTGGGGACGGATGGAGAGCGCCTCTCGGTTTCATGTTGAAATCTGCAGTTTCGCTCCCCTCTTTCTCCGTCACCACTGACCCATCCCCTCAGCCCAGAGCTTTGTTCCTTCCCTCATTATCCTCTGTTAGGCCCTCAGGGTGCTCTGCACTTAAAGCAAGCCCTGGCCACCCCTGGGACGGGAGAGCGGCCCTCGTCAGGTTCAGCGGCAGCTCTAGGGTTCACTGACCAGGAGGATGAGGGCTGGGTGGGCAGCTGGGCAGCTGGGGCATTCCACAGGAGTGAGCGGGCCAGTACCAACCCCTGGGCCAGCGGGAGAGCAGAACCAGGTGGAGACCCATGTTGTCCAGCCAAACTAGGAGGCACGGCCGCGGCCTGGCATTCGGCCGGCCTGAGGTCAGAGCACAGGGGCAGTGTGGTCAGTCTGGGTGTCCTGAGGCCAAGGCCAGGGGGTCACAGCAGCCGAGGCATCTGTCTGGTTTCTCCCTGAAGTCTAAGCGCCTGCACCTGAGGCATCAGTTCAAAGTCTGGGGGAGTTTAGAGGCCCCCAACCCATCCACCACACACTGGGAAATGACCATGTCCCAGGCCAGGGCTTTGCCCCCAAACCCATGAGACACCCTCCCGCCCCGGGCAGGTCCTCCTCCAGATCAGCACAGCACAGTCCTGGAGACAATCACCTGCAGCAGACGGTCCTAAAGGGAAGCGTGTGAGCTCGCAGGTGCCCACAAATGAGAAAAACGCAAACCAATAGGGGTTCACTTGCACAACCTTTTATTTCTCAGCCACTGCAGGAGTTACTGGTCCGTGAGGCAACTCTGCTGATCCCTGCTCAGAGAGGCTCATCTGGCTCCAGGAACCACCTGCTGTGTCTGCGATGTTAGCTCTGTGTGGCCACATTTCCAACCTCTTACCTTGTGCTAAAACTTTGGGTGTGTACCTGTGTAATAGGTAAAAATACACTCTTTGCATTTGACCGAGTTTGTGTCAGTACTCGAAGGTGAATTTTAATGACTTGTGTGCTATTGGGAAGGGTGCAAAATGCCACTGAAGAGATGCATTAAGAACTGGGGGACTCAAGAAGAAATACAAAATATCAACAAACTTATAGTAAGTATATAGGGCAAATCAATAATCAAAAGCCTTCCACCAAAGAAAATCCACACCAGATAGATTGGAATTAATACCAATCCTTTTCAAACTTTTCCAAAGAATTCAAGAAAAGGGAATGCTTCCTAATTCATTCCATGCAGACAGTGTTTCTCTGACATCCCAAGAAAAGGAAATTACAGACCAATTTCCTGTATGAATATAGATTCAAACATCCTTAACAAAATACTAGCAAACTGAGTCCAACAGCATGTTATAAAGCTTCTAACCATGACCAAGTGGGGTTCATCCCAGGGAAGATTTGCCATATGGAGACCAATCACTGTAACACAGAAACAGGAGGAAGGAAAGAACCATGGTGATCTCAATAGATACAGAAAAGGCATTTGAAGAAGTTCTTTCTTGATAAAAAAAACTCAGAAAAGTAGGAATAGAAGGAAGCCTTCTCAACATGATGAAGGCCGTTTGTGAAAGATCCACAGCTGACATATCCTAAGTGGTGGAAGACGTGAAGCTTCCACTGGGGTCAGGAATGGGAGAAGGGTGCCCGCTTTCACCTCTGCTACTCGGTTTTTGTCAATGCCATCAGACAAGAAAAGGAAACAAAAGTTATACAAATTGAAAGAAGGAAGCAAAACTATTTCTACATGCAAACAACATGATCTTCAGTACAGAAATCTATTAGAGCTAATAAATGAATTCAGCAAAGTGGTATGGTACAAGATCAACATGCAAAAACAATTGTATTCCTATACCCTAGCAATGAACAATCTAAGAAGGAAATTAAGAAAACAATTCCATTTACAATAGAATCTAAAAATTAAATATCTGGGAATAATTCCAAACTTTTGTTGGAAGAAATTAAATAAGACCTAAATAAATTTTAAGACATTCCACATTCATGGAGTGGAAGAGTTAATATTATAAATATGTCAGTATTACCCAGAGTAGTATACAAATTCAATGAAAACCTATTAAATTCCAACAGCCTTCTTTTAAGAAATGCAAAAACCAACCTCAAATTTACATGGAACTGTAAGAGGCTCCAAATAGCTGAAACAATACTGAAAAAGAACAACAGGGTTGGAGGATCCACACTTCCCGAATTCAAACTGTATTAGAAAGTGACAGTACTCAAAACAGCATAGTAAAACAACAAAAATGAGAAAAAGCCAGTGTGGCATTGGCACAAAGATAGACAAATAGACCAGTAGAACAGAATTGAAAATTCAGAAATAGATTCACACATCTACAGCCATCAATTTTTGGTGAAGGGGCTAAGTACATGCACTGGGGAAGGAACAGTCTCTTCTCTTCATGCAAAAGAATGAGGTTGGACCCCTACCTCACACCATATACAAACATCAACTCAAATGGATCGAGGCTCCAAATATAAGAGCTAAAACTATAAAACTCTTGGAAAATATTATAGGGGATATTCACAATCCAGGATTTGGCAGTGAATTCTTAAATGTAACACAAAAAACACAAGCAACAAAAGAAATAATAGGTAAATTTGATTTCAGTAAAATCAAAAATTTTTGTGCATTGAAGGAAATTATCGAGAAAGCAAAAAGATAACCTACAGAATAAGAGGAATTAGTTTCAAACCCTATATTGGATTAAAGGTTTAATATTCAGAATACATAAAGAACTCTGACAACTCAGTAACAAAAAGATAAACAACCCAAATAAAAAATGGTCAAAGGACTTGACTAGAGATTTTTCCAAGATACACAAATGGCCAATAAACACATGAAAAGATATTCAACATCATTAGCTATTAGAGAAATGCAAATGAAAACTGCAGTGAGATACCACTTCACATTCACAAGGGGGAAAAAAGAATGGAAATAATGAGTGTTGGAGAGGATGTGGGGAAATTGGAACCCTAGTGCATTGTGGGTGGGAACGTAAAATGGTTCAGGTACTGTGGAAAGCAATATTTACCTTTCTGAGGAACTGCCATACAGAATTACCATTTGACCTGGCATTACCACTTCTGGGTATGTATCCAAAGGGAGTGAAAACAGAGTTGCAAACATACTTGTACACCAGTGTTTACAGCAACATTATTCACAGTAACCAAAAGCTGGAAACAACCCAGATGTCCCTAACAAATGAATGGATAAACAAAATGTGGTACATACAATGGACTACTATTTGGCTATCAGAAAAGGTAGTTACGAAACATGCAACATGGAAGAATCTTGAAAACATTATGCTCAGTAAAACAAGCAAGACACAAAGACAAAAATTGTATGATATCACTAAGAGAGATAGCTAGAAATAACATATTTGCAGAACTATAAAGCAGATTAGAGGTCACCTGGGGAGGAGGAGAAGGGGGAAGGGAGAGTGTTTGTAAAAGTAAAATAAAATAAGATATAAGAAAAGCATCAGGGGAAATGCAGCCTAAAAGAAAGAGCACTGAGCCAGGATTGAGGAGCTGAATCTGGCCTCTTCTCTGCCATGACCTGTGGCTCGGAGTCACTGACTCTCAAATAGGGACAATACTTTACCTCACTCAACTGTCACAAGGATCTGATGAGATAATGCAGGCAGAAGGATTTGCTGCTAGTAGCATATGAGTTGCTAATAAGCTTTGCAGGCCAGGACATGGCAAAGAGATGAGGACAAACAGACTGGCACCCCCCGGGGTTTGGGAGGGGGCGGCCTAGCAGAAGAGCAAAGCCCAAAGCAGGAGGCAGTGGATTCAGACTCAACAGGGTGCCAGGCACGGAGGCAGAGGGTCAGGAGCTCAGGAGGGACTGTTGAAGAGATGGCAGTGACCCAGCAGTGATTCTGTACCAATAGGCTCTAGGGGACAGGCATTTTCAACATCTCCTCCTCTCACCACACCTGGAGAAAAGACTGCTGAGAAGGCTGTCCACAGGACAGCAAGCTCTAAGTGAGCATGGAAGAAAGCAGGGGTCCTCCAGCGTGAATGCATGTCAGAGCCTCTTAGACAGATTCTCAAGTCACAGGTGGTTGGCCCTACCCCCAAGTTTTCCCTTCAGTAGGTCTGATGTGAGGCCCTTGGCCAGAGAATCTGCAGCCTAAGGAGTTCCGAGGTGCCACCTGTTGGTGTCTGGAGGACACCCTGCCCACCACTGGTATAAAGCGCGCAGTTGTTGAGCATTCCTGGCCCGTGGGAGGAATGGTCTGGCCAGCAGAAGGGCACGTCAGGAACCTGGGCAGGTGAGCGCACCTGCCTCCAGTGCATCTTGGCCCTTCCAGGGTGAGCACGGGTAGCAGCCCCCGCTCTCCAGTCCACCTTGACCTCGGGCACCCACCTGTCCGTGGTCCAGAACACCTGCTCGCACCCTCTGCTTTACCTCCAAGGATGCGCCAAGGCTCAGAAGAGGCTACCAGGGCCACTGAGGACACAGCATCACGGTGCTTTCCTTCTGGGAATATTTGAAGATGGAGATGCCTCCGCTGCGTGCTGCTGGCTCTCCTCCCCAAGGCCGTGTGTGCTCCAGTCCAGGCTGGCAGGGGCTTAGCCACGGCAGCTTCTCCCACTTTCTTTGATTCTTCTCCACCAGCCCTGCAGCTGCAGCAGGGAGGGGGAAAGGGGCGCGTTTAAGTTCCCTTCCGGGAAAACTTTCCTTCGCAGTCCTAGCAATGCGACTGAGAACGTTTGCCAAGTGCTGCCGAGCAATCTCCCGAGATGAGCCAGCTCTGACGATGGGGATTTACTAGCTCACGAGCACGCGGTTCTGGGGCTGTGAACGTGTCCAGTCAGGGTGTCATCAGAGGCTCTGCTTCACGGGGCCGCAGGTGTGGCGACCGGGCACGGGGCAGCGTCTGCTCGTCCCTCCCCTGCTCTGGCCTTCAGCTTCTGGCTTCAGTGGCTCCTTTCAGCTTCGAGGAGCTTCTCTCTCTGTCCTAGCTGCTTTCTTCTGTCTGTGGCTTTTTATTCCTCCATTTATAAGGGACTGCAGCAAGAGGATCAAGACCCCTGAGCTGCCCCTGAAGTGGCCTCATCCAAAGGAAGTCCCTCAACGACTCCAAGGAGAGGACTGGCTTTAAGGGCAGCATTTTCTGGGATCCACAAAAGACTCAAAGGGGCACACATCCCCACCCCCACTACACCCACACAAGCTCTACGCACCCTTCCCTAATTGCTGTTACTGTGTGTCAAGGGACATCAAGTGACAGACCAACTCCGCCTGGAGAGGCGAACTAACGCCAGCTGTGCCTGGAGCAGGTGATCCAGGGCACGTGGGGGCGAAGGAGTGCCTCCAGGCCAGCGTTTCCCACCTGGACGCAGGGAGACTCACCTGGGGATCTTTACAGGTGCCTTTGCTCGGGACATGGGACTCTGACTCAGCTGAGACCCTGGCCTTGCAAAGTGTGACATCCCCAGGGGATTCTAATCTTGCAGGCAGGGCTGAGACTCGCATACAAAACCTGTTTTATTTCTGACACCTGGAGACTGGGGCCACCTGCATTCAACCGCAAGCTTCGTTAAGGTGAGCTGGAGGCAGACACCTGTCAGGTAGGTTATAGGTCAACACACAAACCTACCACTGGGCAGGTCACAGCAAGAGGTAGGGATCATGGGAGCAGGTGGGCAGCATCAAAACGCAAGCTGAATTCCAGGGTCAGGATAACAGGCGGGTCCGTTCCAGGGCCAAAGAGGCTCTCAGAGAGCAAATGGGCCGGGTTAACTGAGGCCTCGGGGACAAAGCGTGATGTCGTGTCCCGTGTCCTGGGCCATCTGTGGGTGGAGCGGCTCGGCAGGTGTGAAATGCACAGGCAGGGCTGGCCTTGGCAGCAGACAGGTGGAAACCTCGGCCAAAGCCCCCAGCTGACGGAGACGAAATGACAAATAACAGCTGGAGCCTGAGGTGGGGCGCCCTGGAGCAGCGCTGCTTGAACCTCCCGGGTGCATCGCCTGGAGACCTGCCACCTGCTGATGCGACTCCAGGCGGGCGGCGCGAGACCGGCCTTTGATCAGCTTCTGGGCGACGCTCTCTGAGGGCCTTGGGAGCTGCGCTCTGGCGCGCGCTGGGAGGCGGCCCTGCTGTCCTCCCCCTCGCACGCTCGCGGGAATCTGTGGTCCTTCCGGTCCCTGGAGCAAAGTCACCAAGTTCAGGGAGAGCAGGAGGCCGCTCCTCCTGCACCACCCCCCCACGCGCCGTCCCCCTCTCACACGCCTCCCCCTCCTCATGCACCGTCCTCCCTCACGTGCCGCCCCCCTCACGTGCCACCACGCATCTCCCCCTCACGCGCCGTCCCCCCCACGCACATCCCCCCCTCACACGCCTCCCCCCTCCTCACGCACCATCCCCCCTCAAGCGCCCCTCCCCACACACACGCCGTCCCCCCCACACGCACTGCCCCTCCACGCGCCGTTCCCCCTCGTGCTTCCCTCCCCCCACACACACCTCCCCCCCTCATGAACCCCTCCCCACACACACTGTCCCCCTGGCTGAAAAGGCTCCCACGGGCCAGCGAAGCAGCATAAGTCACTCGTCACCGAAGCAAAACGACCCCAGGGAGGTGTGATTCTCTTCTGTGGTAGAATTTCTACACCTGACAGTATTCTTAATACACTTTAATTAAGAGGTTAATCTGTTGTAGAAATTGCTTTTCTCTGAAGCCACCTGAAATCAATTCAAGCTCAATTAGCGCGCTTAGCTATTGTTCATGTGGTTAAAGGTTAGAGAATACATTTTTGCTTGTCAGGAGCCGTCAGAACAGGTTTCGAATGTCGAGATCAGAGGCCGTCTGCATAGCCGAGCGCTCTTAACGGGCGTGCAGAAGCCATTAGAACCGCGGGCAGGTGGGTGGCGCCTGACCTTGGGACGCCGCTGGGAAAGGGTCTGCGGCTGTCCCCGAGTGCCACCAGGCCTGCTCTGCTGAAATTAATTGCTCATTACGTGCTTTCTGAAAGCCTAATATACCCTACTTGATGGAACATAAATTGCAAAAGTAATCTGTAAATTATATAACAAGCCTCAGAATACATTTGCCCTCTGCCTCTTCAGCAGAGATTAAATCTGACAGCTGGTTTCAAAATGATCAAAATTGCTTAACTCCTCCAATAGTTTGGGATGCTCGAGTTTTACAGAGAAAAAGATAATCTATTGCACGGCATGTGCCCAGTGTATAAATTCGAATTAGAGCCCATTTTCCATCCATAAAACAGAGACCTAAAAATAGAGGTCCGAAAAGGCATTTTGGGCTTGCAGGCACTGCTCTATTCAGTTGCTTAGGAAGGTAGGGGGCTGCTATTCAAACTGTGGGTGCCTGTCAGAGGAAAGGAAGCCGTCTTCAATCGCATCCCCTCCAGGGCTGATACGCGCGTCCGCCTCCGACAGCCCGGCCAGCTTGCCAGCACCCCCCACACCTCTGCATTCCCCGACGGGTGCTCTGCCGGCTGTCGGGTTCTCGCCCGTGAACGGTCTCTCCAGGCTTTGTGCTGTCACCACAACGGGCCCGGTTACCAGATCTGTTTATCTGTCTTTTTCAGGGATCAAGACATTCTGCCACAACTGCATACACAATCCATGACATTTTGGTAAAGTCACAGTTTTCCACTAAACTTCTCTTTTCCCCCTGAGAATTGTTGAAAGAATTTTCCTTGGGGATGACACTTGGCATATTTGAAATAAACCCTCCGGGATTTTTCTCGACCACTGTTGGATGGTTAACTGCTGAGTTGAAAAAGACCGTCTGCTCCTGCCCCCTGGGCACAATGAGGGGAGACCACGTTTTTGGAGCCTTGGAAAGCAAAGGTGGAGCGGTTGGCTCAGAGCCGTGCTTGTGTGGGGTCAGTGGCGTGCGGCACTCTTGGCATGCGTGCGGGGGCTCCTGGGAACTGGACTTGGTGCAACGCCCGGGGGTTCAGGTGGAGCTCCGCTGTGGACACAGCACTGACCGTGAAATCCCCGCACACCACCTGACAGCCTGGCTCTGGAGGGTTTCTCAACAGCTCGAAGCCCAATTCCCCCAACTGTAAAATGGGGAGAATAACAGGCATAAGTGCAGCAATGCAGAGGACCCCTGGGGCGTCCCATATTCCCCAGAAGCAGGCGCAGCACCCCAAGGCTTGGAGCACCCCAAGGCTTGGTGGCACCCCAAGGTTTGGTGGCACCCCAGGCCTGGAGCACCCCAGGCTTGGTAGCACCCAGGCTTGGTGGCCATCCTTCCTGAACCTCAGACAGCAATGCCTGATTTGAGAATGTTTTTTCAACCCAGCTTCTGAAATGTTTGGTGTGAAAATTCTTAAGTTCTATCTGATTTTTCATCTCACAGCCCCCTGTGGGACAACTGGAGAGGGAACTGGGGGGCTTCTGGCCAGAGCAGCCTCCAACCTGCAGAGTCAGAGGGTGAGGCGCTGCCAAGCCGGGCCCCGAGACGCCCTGCGCCCCTCCGCGGGGTGGAGTGGGGCGGCGGGCTCACAGCGCCCAGCCTCGTGCCTCCTGACCCTCCGCTGGCAGCACGCACCCCACGGCCACCTGCAGACACATGCAAAGGCCACTTTGCAGAGTCGCGCCCGACTGGTCCATGCCTCTTCTGTTACAGGTTCAGACACAGTCAGCCCTTGAGCTTCGGGCCTTTAAGATTCTAATCCCCTTGTGAACTTGCAAAGCCCCCAAAACTCAGCACATAAGCTCCACTGGACTGAAGAGGTGAGGGCACATTTGGCCACGGAGAAGGGACACGTGGCAGCAGGACCGCGGGATGAAACCAGGCAGGGAAGGGACTGGGTGGGGCCGGGCGGAGGCCAGGCAGCTCTGGACGGAGGCAAGAGGCCGGGCGCAGGCTGGGGGTGCGCTCACCTCCCGCCACTCGCAGCCCCCTCCCTTGGGACCTCGGAACCCCAGGCCTTTGCTCTCTGTTGGGGAACAAAGAATCCTCGGGGCCAAGAGCTCAGAGGAGGACATCCAGAGCGGTGCCTCGCGGCCCCTCTGCAACTAAGTTTAGGAGGGAACCCACACAACTGCTTAGTGCCCCTGGCCTCCTCGCCCTCAGATGCTGAGCGTGTCTTAATGAAAAAGCGGGGGAAGCTGGTTTGGCTCAACAGGTAGAGCGTCCGCCTACCACATGGGAGCTCCAGGGTTCAAACCCAGGGCCTCCTGGCCCATGTGGAGCTGGCCCATGCGCGGTGCTGATGCACGCAAGGAGTGCCGTGCCACGCAGGGGTGTCCCCCTCATATCGGAGCCCCACACACAAGGAGTGCGCCCTGTAAGGAGAGCCGCCCAGTGCGAAAAAAGTGCAGCCTGCCCAGGAATGGCTCCGCACACACGGAGAGCTGACACAGCAAGATGACGCAACAAAAAGAAACACAGATTCCTGGTGCCATCGAGAATGCAAGTGGACATGGAAGAACACACAGTGAATGGACACAGAGAGCAAACAATGGGGGGAAGGGGAAGGGGAGAGAAATAAAAAATAAATCTTTTAAAAAAGGAGAAAGCGGCCGGCGTGCTGCAGCTCCCGGTGCCTGCGTGTCGCCATCTCCAGGTGGAAGCCCCGCGGCTCTGCGCCTGGCCCAGGACCTCACCTGACAGTTCTCAGGCTGAGGAGTCACTGGGAGGGCAGCCGCACCTGCAGCTTAGGCCCCCAGCGGACGCCCAGGAGCCTGGGGCAGGCGCTGTGAGCCCGCGGGGAGGGACTGCAGCGTGGGCTGCGCCACGCGGCTGGGAGCATCAGTTGTGCCCACTCCCTGAGACCCGGGGGCTCTGCGGAGCGTCCACGGTGGAGCAGACGCGTCTCTGTGCCAAGGGCGTCGCTCCTGCTCTGTGGAGAAGACCCAGACGCTCACGTCAACTCCTCCACCGCCCTGGGCGCCACTGCTTTCTGCTGCGTATTCGTCCTTTTACTGAATTAAGCTCTAATTGCAAACACAGTGCATTCAGGGAGTTGTGTGTTACCCTAGGGAATTATTGAAGCCACGGAGGGGATGGGAACCCCGAATTTGTAGCCATTTGGCCAGAAGTGCAGGTGGCCCGGGTCCTGACCGGCAGCTGGGGCCTGCAGCTGCCTAGAGGATGGCCCTGCACCTGCCAGGTCAGCCCCGGTCAGCCCTGGTGGAAGTGAATTGGGTTGAGAGACTTGCCAGCCCTTGCAGTTTCTGATAGAGGTTTCGACACCCCTCACGCCTTCCAGCTCTGACATCCAGGACTTCGGCTCTTTGCTGTGTTATGAGAACTGTGCTCTGGCCTGGCATGTGGGCATATCTCTGAACTTGATAGACTTCCCACGACATTCCAGTGTGTTTGCAATGAGGCCCCTGGTGAGTCCTGTGGGAAGCAACCCTGTAGAAACTGTACTCTAGGGGGCGGTGAACTTGGCCCAGTGGTTAGGACGTCCGTCTATCACATAGGAGGTCCGCGGTTCAAAACCCAGGCCTCCTTGACCCGTGTGGAGCTGGCCCATGCACAGTGCTGATGTGTGCAAAGAGTGCAGCCCCATGCAGGGGTGTCCCCTGCGTAAGGGAGCCCCACGTGCAAGGAGTGCACCCGTAAGGAGAGCCGCCCAGCGCGAAAGAAAGTGCAGCCCGCCCAGGAATCGTGCCACCCACACTTCCCGTGCCGCTGACGACAACAGAAGCGGACAAAGAAACAAGACTCAGCAAATAGACACAGAGAACAGACAACAGGGGGTGGGGGGGTGGGGTGGGAATAAATAAATAAATAAATTTCCTCTGTCAGGTGAATTTGCTGGCATGGAATTCTGGGGTTGGATCATTTTGTCCAAAGAAAAAAGAAAATAGGCCGTTTGCTTCTTTATGTTTTCCCTCCATAAATGTTTCCTACATTCACTGAGTACTTCAGTCAAATCCTCATAAAGGAATGAAAAGTGCTGTAGATGGCATGCAGATATGATGTGAGACTGGTTCTTCACTGATGCTATTGGTATTTTTAAAAAAATAGTTAAAAATACAAAATATGCCCTAATTTCTGTATTTCTAATCTAGCCTTTCTGCATGCATTTGTATGGGTACAATGAAAATTTACATCAGGTTTTTTATTTTGCCTTTCTAACTTTATAAACGTGCTACACAGACTTCATTTTTAATGACTGGCTCCTAATCCATGAAGTGAATATGCCGTTGTGGTAGATTGCAAAAGTGCTTCCAATTCGTCACCTCTCCCCGTTTCTACCTCCCTTGCAATATGCTTTCGCAGCTCCATCAAGAGGTGAAGTGTGTTCTCCCACCCCTGGCACATGGGATGACACTGTGCCTTGCTGTGGCCAATGGAGTATAGCAGAAGTGACCCCTGGTCAAGGTGGGGGAAGACAACGTCCCAGGGCGCTGTGCCCCCACAGCAGCTGGGAACAAACAGCAACAACTGGCAGAAACCTCCCAAAGCTACAGAAGACAGTTAAAGGACTGCAGTATCAGGGCAAGTGCTAAATCAAGAAAAAGGCTGCTTGAAAGCAGAGGGGTTTCATGTGCCCTGGTTGGCCCCTGCCCTACCCCTCACTGGCCCCGCTCCCAGGACGGGTCCCTGGTCCAGTTCTGGAAGGAGTATAATAGCCCTCACATGTCCTGGGAATGCATGGTCTGGCCCTGTCTCGTGGTGGCTGATGGTCTTGGTTTCCCAGAGCTTGACCTGAGCATATAAAGCAGCTCAGGAACCTCCTAGCCGATGCTGGAAGAGCAGGCAGTAAAGTGTCCATAGGACATACTATAGAGTGCCCGGGACTGTGAGGAAATTGATTCCTAGGGATGAGGGGACATTCAGAACCCTGTAAAGTGTGGATTTCCTAGTGCCAAACGTGCATGTCCAAAACAAGATGCAGAAGCAGAAAGGACTGCCTGGGGCTCTTCTCTAAACTCAATCTTTTAGATAAGTCATGAAGAGATGAAGGAGAAGACTCACACAGGTCAATCTGAAAAGACAAGAAAAGGAAAGTGTGTTCTTTATTTTCTTTTCTGTTTTGTTTTTTTCTTTCTTTCTTTTTTTGGCTAGTCCCTGGGTTCAAGGAAAGCTCTGTCATAATACTAGCTGGATACAAGTTATAGGAACAGATGCTTCCAAGTCTAAGTTCCAGCAATAATACATTAAAATATCAAATGTCCAGGTTTCAAAAAAAAGATTACAGAACATACCAAAAAAACCCACAAATGGCCCAAACAAAGAAGAAGATTAAAGCATTAGATACCATCAATGAGGAGGATAAGATCTGGGATATTCCAGGTTCTAAATAGGTTCAAAGAGTTAAAGGAAAATATGGCCAAAGAACTAAAGGAAATCAGGAAAATGGTAGATGAACACAAAGAGAATATTGATAAAGAGATGAAAGTTATGGAAAGGAACCAAACAGGGCTGAAGACCACAGTAACAGAAAGTCCAAGTTTCCTTGAGGGGTCCAACAGCAGACAGCAGATGAGACTTGGCAGAAGAAAGCATCAGTGAATTTGAAGATAAGATGAGTGAAATCATTCAGTCTGAGGAGCAGAAAGAGGAAGGAATGAAGGAAAGAGAACAGAGGTTAAGGAAGCTGTGGGACGTCCTCAAGCATACAAATATAGGCATGTGGGAGTCTAAGAAGGAGAAGAAAAGGGCAGAGAGAATGCTTAAGCAAATAATGCCTGAAAACTTTCTGAATTTAACAAAAGCCATGACTGTACTCATCCAAGATGTTCAACCAACTCCAAACATGGAAAACACAAATAGTCCCACACTGTCATGTTATAGTTAAACTATCAAATGCCAAAGATAGAGAATGCTGAGAGCCACAAGAGAGAATCAATGTATCACATACAAGGGAGTCTCAATGAGATTAAATGCCAATTTCTTATCAGAAACCATGGAGGCAAGAAGGCTGTGGGAGGGCATATTTAAAGTGCTGAATGCAAAAAAAAGCCAGCCAAGAATTTTATATCTGACAAAATTGTCTTTCAAAAATAAGGGAGGAAATAAGACATTCCCAGATAAACAAGAGCTGAACCAGCCCTACAAGAAATGCTAAAGGGAGTTCTTCAGATTAAAAAGAAAAGACTAGACAATTGAGTGAAGCTGCACGAAGAAATAAAGATCTTCAGTAAAGATAAGACATGGGTAAAAATAAGCACCAATACTTCTTTGTTTTTGATTAGTAAGTCCACTGTTTCTTCCTACAACATCTGAAAAGCAAACATGACATCAATAAAGATATAAATCAATGGTTTTGGACTCGTAATGTATAAATACATAATTTGTGACAAGAACTACATAAAGGTGGGGGGACAGAGGGTGTAGGAACACAGTTTGTGCTATTGAAGTTAGGTTGGTATCAAAGCAAACAAGATTGCTATAGATTTAGGATGTCAAACTTAAACCCCGTGCTAACCACAGGACTTGCAATAAACCCCTATTGTAAAAGCCAACCCACTTCTGGTAGACTGCTTTTGGCAGCTGTTAGCAAACTAAAACCAGTGGCGTTAATCACATTCACAACATTGCAGTACCCTCCCCACCATCCATTACAAGAGCTTTCCCTTCACTCTACCCTCATCTTGCATTAATTTCCCACTGCCCCTTCCCCCCACCTCGGGTAAACTGTACTCTACCTTCTGCATCTGAGTTTGCGTATGCTCTGATATTTTCTTTGTGGTCAGAAATTGTCCTAATCAAGGAAAAAGATGTTTCTCTCTCCCTGAAAGTCTGCTCCTGGCAGTCCTGGACCCCTGGGCACAGGGAAGGGACATGTGCATCTACAAGTCTCTGCCTTCTCCTCCAGGTCTGTCTGCTTTCAGCCTCTGGCTTCCTCTCTCCCAGGCTCCACGGCTTTCTCCCTCTGAGCTCCTCTGTGTCCTTTTTTCTCTGTGTCTTTCTGCATATTCATCCCATTTATAAGGACTCCAGTAAGAGGATTAAGGCCCGGGTTTGAGGGGGGCTAGGGATGGGCAGATGGGTAATATTGCCCAAGAAATTGGGGGGAGGGAGGGGCAACATACGAACATAGGAGATTGTCAGGTGTTGGTTGAGAGTAAAATGCTGAGAAAACCTTTTCAAAATATAATTAGGAAAGTTACCTGTTTAAGATACTCAAAGGGGATAATCTGATGCAGGACAGATTCCTAGGGAATATCTGAATGCTCATTTTGCCAGAGTGGGTTATACCATTGGGTAGAGACCCATATAATGAGAGTGAAGGTAGACCCACATCCTGGGGAGGACTAATGCCATCAAATAGAGGGAACTGTATCTCTCAAGAGAAAGGGTGGCTCCCAGGGCATTAGGGCAGTTGAGCAAGTCAAGCCCTCAACACTGTTGCAAGTATCTCTGAACATGACTCCTCAAGAAATGAAGATTGACTGTCACTGTGGGCCCCAAGGGGAGGGGGAAATAGATATTGAATAGATGGAACCAAAGTAAATGTGAGGGCAAAAGAAGTGTTTCACAAGAGTACACAAGGATGGATATAAAATATGTAATATTATACCAAAAACATATAGGGGACAACAGACTAATAATGTAAACCATAATGTAAAACATAGGATAACTAAAAAATTTAGAAAACTGTATAGCCTAAAGTATAAACCACAATGTAAATACAAATGTTACCTTGTTTGAAAGCTATTGTCTCAATATCTGTACATCAGTTTCAGTAAATATGATATGAATAAGTTAAAAGGTTATCGCTGTGGAAGGGAAAAGGTTTTATAATGGATATGTGGGAGTACTATATATTGTATATATGAATTACTGTGCTCTAAGGCTCTTGTGAAGAGAAGCTCAATAATTAGGAAAATAGAAAAGAAAAAGATAGGATGTAGAATTTTTCCAAATCAGTATGTATTCTATATCTAACCTTTAAACTCATCGCTATATTCCATTTTACTAGTAAGGGAACCTGACATTATATTGGGCTTCACTTTTCAGTAAGTTTTGGATCACAGAGTGGTTCAACAATGGCAGTGAAGGAATACTGGTATGGGATGTTATTGACAGGGGACATATGGTTGACAGGGAGTTATACAGGGCATGTGTTCAGGGTGCATGGAAATGTTTGGATATACTCATAGTAGAAACAATTAAAAACAACAGCTGGGGGGGTACTGGGTTCTTGGCGGGGGGGGGTCTCTGTCGTGGTCCCTAGGGGAGCAGCGGCAGTCCCCCAGGTGAAACAGTAAGGACCAGGAAGGAATGACGGTCCAACAGTGAGCCCCTGATACTAATGACTATTCTTGTGAGCCTATACACCTGAAATAAGAACAAGGCCTAGAGCAGCACTGTGACTAAGAGTTCCCTCCTGACAGCCTCCGTGTTACTCAAATGTGGCCAGTCTCAAAGCCAAACTCAGCATGTAAATGCAATGCCTTCCCCCCAGCATGGGACATGACACCAGGGGAGAGCCTCCCTGGCACCGAGGGATCACTACCAAGTACCAGCTGATGATGCAACTAGAAAATGACCTTGAATTAAAGGTTCAACGTGGACCAGCAGAATATCCCTGTCTACATATAATAACAGGAGTTAAAAATGCTGTTTGACCTAAAGTAAGGGGAAAATGGAAAGGACAAATGAGTTCATATGGCTATGAGTCTATAAAAAAGAGTCTGGAGGTTGTCAGAAGGATTGCCCTTATGCACACCTGAGCAGAGTCTCAGAGACAGATAAAGTAGATATAACCCCAGATATTGGTCCTTTTGAGGGCTAAAGAGACCCACAGGTTCTATGGTCATGGCAAATGGCATTCACTGCCATGTCAGTCGGCCCTTCTTTGGAGCTGGTGTTTCTGCGTGATGGAGCTGGACTCAGATGGGATCTCTTTTCACAAGCCTTTCATGCTACTTTACTGGAATTGTAGTTGGTACTGGGGTTTAAGATATATCTAGGGGATTTGAATCTCTGGACTGACAATATGATAGCCAGGCCCTGAGCCTCAACAGACTTCAGCTCCTACACTCTGATTTATTGGACTTACCCCACTCAGCTAACATGGAGTTGAAGAATGTCAACCACCACACCATGGAGCCTAGAGTGCCTACAACTGAAAGCTGGAGGATTGCATCCAGTATCCATGTGGAATCTAAGCCCCCTCTTGACATAGATGTGAATGAACACAACCATTCCAAGGTCCACAGGAAGGAGGAATACAGTAAGGATTAGAGTGGACTTAATGATATCCTATTCATGAACTATTGTGGTTAATAATCGAGAAAATGTGTCATTGGTGTGGAAAAAGTGGCCATGGTGGCTGCTGGGTACGGGGAATGGGAGGAAGAGATGAGATGTGGAGGCATTTTCGGGACTTGGAGTTGTCCTGGGTGGTGCTGCAGGGACAATTGCCGGACATTGTATGTCCTCCCATGGCCCACTGGATGGAACGTGGGAGAGTGTGGGCTATGGTGTGGACCACAGGCCGTGGGGTGCAGCGATACCCAGAGATGTACTCACCAGATACAATGGATGTGTCATGATGATGGCGGAGAGTGTTACTGTGGGGGGAGTGGTGGGGGGCGGGGTGAATGGGGACCTCATATTTTTTGAATGTAATATTTTTTAAAAAATGAATAAATTGAGTAGAATTTGGAAAAAAAAAAAAAAAAAAGACCCATCCTGGGCCATGCCCCACCAAAGTGATCGACTCAAATGGAAGGTCCCACCTGCAGTAGGTTCACACCCACAGGATGGACTAGCTCTGAGGACACCATCTCTCCTGGGACCCATAGAAGCCTCAAACACCACACACTGAACGGGGTGCTTGGGGGGTTTGGCTGGGAAGTTTGTTTCCACAATTTGAAAAAATGGAAACTAAAGAGATAATGACAGTTCAATGCAATACAGAGACTGGACGAGATCTGAGAATGGAGGTGAAAAGGCTGAAAATGACATTATTGGCACATAAAAAATGAAATAAGGAATATAAGCTTTATATCAGCATTAAATTTCTTGAACCTGTTAGTTGCACTTAACGGGATGGCATAAGTGAAAATCCATGTTGGAAGGAAATGTGCATGGCAGTATTAAGTGTTCAAGGAATTTGTGTTTGTACCTGCTCTCAATTTTTCAGAAAATAGATAATTAGGTAGATGCTGGATATAATGACATGACAAAGGTGGTCTAATGTTAAAACTGGTGGGTCTGGATCTCCCGGGTGGGATATGCTCGAGCTCTCTGCATGGGTGTTGTATTATTTTTGCAATTGTCCTGTAAGTTTGAAGTTACTGTCAAAGTAAAAAGTTTTAAAAAAGAAGCCTTGTGGACTTCTGCTTGCCTTTCTGGGACCCTGGAACTCCCACCATGAGGAAAGGCACCGCTAGCCTGTGAGAGGCCGAGAAATGGCGTGGAAAGAGGCGCCAGTCTTCTTGCCATCACAGACCAGCTCCCCAGCCCAATCCCCTGCCAGCCGACCTGCCCTGACCACAGAGGCTGAAGGCGTCTCACTGACACCAGAGCCATGGCCTGCCAGCTGACCTGTGGACTCATGTGCAGAAGCAGGCGTACTGCTTAATGCCAGCGGGTTTGGGAATAGTTAGTTACACAGCAGTAGCTGATCGAAACAGCCATGATTCCCTGAACTATTTCCCTTTATTGTTTATGCACACATTTCCAAGTTTTCTCTATAATAAGACGATGCTTGATGACTACTTGGTGCCAGTGAAGAATGTGTCTATGAGTGTTTTCATTTGATTTATGGAAGGAGACAGATCTATTCTGTGACATCACCAAACTAAGCTACTGAGTGAAATTTTGGGTTCATCTGCACAGAATTACTGTTGTCAAGTAAACCTAAGGTTTTTGTACTACATAATTGCTTTCTATCCCTACATGTGGAGCAGTAATTTGCATTTTCCTTATAGAAACAGCATGTGACCCTACCCGATTTCATACTGGGCGATTCTCAGAGAACGTTGGAAGCTTTTGGAAATTCTTATTTCAGCTGGGCAAACCCTGAACTTTTTAATAGTAGCTCTACTTTGATACAGTGCTATACTTCCTTTTACTGGATAATAAAATCTATGATACTCACCCCATTGCCCTTTTTCTTTGACTAGCAGGAAGCTCAGTCCCAGTTGTTCTCTTCACCGTGATTTCCTTGCATAACTCTTCTCCCCTCTACAGGCTGCACTGAGTCTGGGGGTGTCATGTCCTCAGCATGCCTGGAGGAGGGAAGGGCCTCGAGGAGGGGAAGGGGGGCACAGCAGGCAGAAGTGGGGAATCCACAAGGACCTAAAGAATCATAATTGTGCTGCTGCTGGTGGCTAACGCTTACGGAGTTGCGTTACGGATGGTCAGTTCATCTGCCTCCTCCTCCTTTTTAGACTTAATTATTTGTTCGTTCACAAATTCACACGGAGGGCAGATGCCTGAGGAGGTTGCCTCTTGGTCCACGCTCGTTGGGTACCTTCTGACGGCCAGGCGGCACCTGTAGGCCTGGGGCACGGAGAGCACAGTGCAAAGTTTACATCGCAGTGAGCAGGCCACAGGTGATATACTAGTAGGTATCTGTATATGGCATCATCTTTAAATGCCATTTAAAAAAAGAATCAAGCACAAGAGGGGTAGAGAGCCATAGGAGCAGTGTGGAAAGGGTATAATTCTACAATTAATGCTGCCAGAAAGAGTATAAATGCAAGTGCTGGTCTGAAGTTTAGAAACTGTTGAAGATTTTCTCTGCTTAGAATGAATTCAGATAAATCTCTTTAGGGCAGCAATTCTGAAATTTGGACCCTAAATTGCCGCGAGTCCCCTTGCTGTGCACACACCTTTAGAGACGGTGCCTGGAGGAAGGGAAATAACCGACAGCAGCATTGGCCCCAGAGGTCACCTGTCGTACCTCGGAAGGCGCAGGCCACATCCCACGTCAGCCACAGCGGCGGTGACTCACGGAGCTCGTGCTGTGTTCTCGGCTCCTGTTGTTGTTTCTCCTCCAGCACCTGGCTAATCATTTGTTAGAGCTGGGTTAGACAGGCCAGGCTTCATTAACCCTTTGCCCGCACCCCTCTGGGCGCACCCCGTGGTGACAGCACAGGCTCGGGTCTGGTGCTCGAGGACCACGTCCTTCAAGGAGCCCTTAGCACAAAGCCACAAACGTGCGCCCCTCTCCACAGCAGACTCACCTAAGAGGTCCTCTTTCTACCCTGAAGGTGAATGTAAAACAGCTCTGCAATGAGGCGTTAAGCTGTGCCCCACCATCGGGCCAAGAGAAGGGGCTTCTAGGACTGAAGATGGAGACTAGAGTTCAAAAACGCCCGTCCGCTGACAAAGCCCACTCACACCCGGAGCTTTGGAGATGAAGAGTGGCTGCTAAGACATGCGGACACGAAGGGGGCAGAGTAATGCATAATTCTTTCTCCAGAACTCCCCCACTTCCTCCTGTGGGCGAGGCGCCATGTACAGCCCAGCAGCCCAGAGCCGCCCCTCAGCCTCACCGCTGGGGGCCGCGCTCCCCGGCCCTGGCGTGCTCGTCTCCTTGGGAAGCCCGCCTTCCGCCTGGCCTAGAAGACTCTCTGTCCTCAGACTCAGAAAGGGTGGCGCTCGCAGCCGCCCTCGGCGGATTCCTGACCAGGCTCCAAAGGAAACTTGGGCCAGGCTGAGGTCTTCCCTCACTGGGCGCCACTTGCAGAAACGCTCCCGGCTGGCCGGCAGCACCCCAGCCAGAGAAGCCGACAGCACTTGAAACAGCTTTGGAACTGAAAAGAAGTTTCTTCTTTTCCCTCCTCTCATCACCATCTGGCCAGCTTTTATAAGTCTTACTGCACTATGATTAATTTTTATGCTGTAGATTTCTGCTAATTAATTGTAATTACCAAGAAATTTCAGCACGACCAAATCATGTCTACCCAGAACTGTTCTTTGGGGGACAATCTCGGCATTCTGAAATCAACTGCGTTAAATCATTCATTTATGATGAAGAAACCTGGAACTATTACCCTGGTTTTACAGCTAGTTAGCAACAGAATTGGGATGAAAATACTGCCCTTCCCTTTCCTCGTCCAGGGATGTTTGGACCACATTAGGCTGCCCCAAGAACTAGCTAGAACCAGAAGGAGTCACTCCTCCCTTTTGGGTGGATTCACCAGACCCAGGCTGGACTTGCTCAAATGGCTCGTTGCGTCATCACTTTGCTTTGAACTCCAAGTTCTTTGGACATAGAGTTCTTGTCTGTGTGATCGGGACCAACAAATTATCTGGAAAAAAATCAGTCCAAACACTTAGCTGGTGTGTTGGAGGGAAAGAAAACATGTCTGCATGACTGAGTTTTCAAAGCTGAAGTAAGCAGCTGTTTTGGCATCCCACAGACGTTCAAATCAGGCCCAGACAAACGTGGTCAGAGCTGTGACTGGACCACAGAACTCGATGGACACGGTTGTGCCTCTGCCATAGACACAGGCAGCTTCCTTCTTTGTCCCGCTAGCACGTCACAGACCAGTTCTTGCAAGACTTACTGCGAAGCTTCATGTTGTAGCTCCATCTCCATTCATGTTTTTAACCCACCCCTCCCCAAAATAGGCATGCAGCCAACACTGGCTGGGTTAGGAGGTGACGGGTTTCTATCTGGAGAGCTGAGCAAATGGTGGTACCTGGCAACCTCAGAGGCGCTGAGCAGTCCCATCGGTGAGCTTGGTGGTGTGGTCCACACTTTGCCCACGGCTCAGCCTGCTTCTACTCCCTGATGCTTCTTTCCATTAGCGGCACCTCCATCATCTGGACAGGGCTCTTCCAACGCCTCCTCCCCTTTCGGCAAGTGGCAAGCCTTAGAGATTTTGTCTCCTGGTGGCTCTCTGTGGCCTCTTCAGACCACCCCCATGGCCTCTGCACATGGACTAAGGCAATGACAGTCAAGCTCAGGCACGGCCTCACAGTCCTCCGTCGGCCTTCCTGGACTCCCTGGCCAGGATTTCTGCACGCGTGGCTCAGATTCGCCGCCTCCAGCGCCACTTTGGATGGATCAGACGCGCCTTAGGAATCACAGGCCCTGGAGCCTCGTCACCTGTGAGACAAGTCCAGCAGCATATTCAGACCCGACTCTCCCCAGCGGGCCAGTCTCTGGCCGCTGGGACCTGCCCTGCGGCACTGCGTCTTGCTCCGGAGCGTCTCCCGCAGCCCCCTGTCCTGGGCTGGCCCTTCCTGGGAGGACGTGAATAGCCACGGGAAGCTTACGGCACCAGCCCTGTCCTGGGAGCCATCGGTGGGCGCTGGTGTGAGACCTCCCTCTTGCCTGGCTCCCAGGAGGTCAGTCTCAGGGTCCAGACACACCTGCTCTCTACCTCCTCCCGACCCCCTTGTTCCACCAGCCTCGCCTGGGCTAAGGTGATGCCAGTGACTCCACCTACAGGAGCCTCCGGAACACCTTGGGGCTCTGTTTCTGGCCCCTCCCCACCCTGCAATCAGGATCCAGCACAGACACTTCTTAGCTTAGTTTCCATCATCTTTCAAAGTCTGCTTCCACCCTACCTTACAACAAAAGCTCTCGCATTGAGAGACCATTAGAATCCCCCGAGAAGCCATGTAAGCTGCATGTTTCTGAGCCCTGCTGGGAGCTTCTAGGGGTGGAGACCTGAGCAATTGAAGCCCCTATCCTGTCTAATTCCACACAGGAGAGTTAGCGACCACCCCGAAAACATGCTGAGAGTGGCCGCCAGCAGTTCTTCAGTGTGAATCCATCATCCATCCGTCACCCATCATCTGTGTATTCATTTACAAACAGGCATTTCATCTACAGCAATGCTTTTTTAAAAACTAGATTTGGACATCAGGAGACCAATTAATTAGAACAACACATTACATCTGTTATTAGTGCTGAATAACTGTCTTCTAAAACTAGGCGGTAATCATGCCTCCTTAAGAAAAAAAAAGACTCATGTCTGCCCCACACAGTTGTTTGGAGAAGCTGTGTGATTTACTTGGTCTAGGAGTAGATAAGAAGATGTGAGAAACTCTGCCCTTACCACTTCACGTGGCGATAGGAACAGAAATGCCTCACATAAGCTAGGTGAATGGATTTACTCAGTGACATTTAGCTTTTTTAGTTATGCACTTATCATTTTTAATTTCCAAAGGGGAAAAATAACTTAGTAATTGCACATCTGAAAATGCAACCCTCAAGTCTCTAATATGAATTTTGGTAACTATTCATTAGGGACACAACTCTCAAAGCATAGAGAAAAAATTGTATTGATGTGGCCTACCAGATACCAGGGTGGGAATGTAATGATAGAGTTGTAAACAGGACTTACTTCCCTGGCCTTACGAGGTTCAACGGGTCAAGGTTTACGTGCTAGTGACATGAGGATGACTGTAGTTTCCCAAAGCAAAACGTAAGGAACATGATGGGACATATCATCTCAGAAATCTGAAAGTGAGGGTCTGAAACTGCTGGGAGAATTCAGCTCCAGCCAGACCCATCCGTCCAGGTCCCCAGCCTTGCCGGGTACTTGGGCTGCTGGAGCGGAGCGCGTGTTCTCCTGGTCTAGAACGCTGTCCTGTCTATTGTTTTACTCACCTGAGTGCTCCTCTACGTCCTCCGTGAAGCCCACCTACGCCAGCTTGGTCCATGCTAAACTTCCGGACACTTCCACCTGCTCTCCCCTCTGCCTTGGCACTCAGCAGAGGCCCAGGGGCATTACAAGCCTTTTTACCAGCTGGACCGTTCCCCCAGCTGCACTGCTACACCGTCCTTCTGAGGCCGTGATCATGTCTTCTCTCTCTTTGCGGTTGAGTAGAGTATCTGATCCAAAAATGGGCATTCCTTAAATCTGAAATATGGACGAGAGCTTGTCTTTACTCTCTACTTGGCAAATCTCATTGCTGGCTCATTGCATCACACAGCTCTGAATTCCACTCGTGTCTGTGCCAGCTAGAAGTTCAATGGTTGGTGTGGTCAGGTTCAAAGTTATGCCCCAGGGCAAGGTCCATTTACAACCAGCAGCCTCGAGCTCATGCACCTCCTGGGCAGGAGCATGCCGTCAGCTACAAATTCTTGCCCAGAGGAACGCCAGGCAGGCCAAGCCACGTCCGTGTGTCTGGGCCATGTCCGGCATGTGGGCAGCTGGGCTGTGGCCTCTGTGCAGGGCCAGCAGGTCTGAGTGCCTGTGCCCACAGCGTGGGCCAGCGTCCGGTCTCCATTCCAGTGCTGCCTCAGTCCTCCAGCTCACTGCCACGGCAGGTGGCCCTTGAGCTGAGAACCCTGCCAGGCTGGCCCACGTGCAAATGCTTGGCGGGCGCCTGCCTCGAGGTGTGTCCTGCCCTGGTCTGCGCCTGCACTGAGCCCAGTTCCTGAACCTCAGTAAAGGCTGGCTGGGCCAGGCTGCTGACCAGCTCCCTCTGTGCGAGCCTGAGGGCAGGGCCTGGTCATCTGGTTCCTCAGCAGGCCCCTGGCCCCACCGCCTCTGCGTCCAGCCTCGTCGTGCCTCCACACAGTCCTGCTCTTCGTGCAGAGTGACTCTGTGTGTTTGGTCAGTAGTGGTTCTGGCTGTGCATGGTGGGGGGAGCGGGTGCTGTTTTCTGGACTAATCTCCAGTCATAGGCGGGTCTGGCTTTTCCTCCTTATGTACACAGAATCTTTCTTCTTAAAATAGCAGTACTAATGATGCAGGTCAACACTTGGGTAAATACAGAGCAATTCCACTGAAAGCGTGTGACACTTGGAGTCAGACAGATCTTGGTTTTAATCCTCATTCTATGAGGCAGTTTTTTTCTGTGCTTTCCTCCACACATGGGGCATTCTGCAATAATGTGCAAGCAAAACTGACTCCTCTGCGGTGCTCTGCGCTGCTCTCCTTTTCCTTCTTGGTGAGTTGTTTTCACCTTGAGTAGCCACAGTTGCCTGGGAGGCATCTGTAACCCCCCACTGCCCTCTGTGGTCTCAGGGTCAGGGTCGGGGAAGAGTGAGAACTGGACGGAGTATGGAGCATCCAGTCAGCAAGATGACCTGCGTGGTCTGCTACGTCCTAGTAAATTAAGCCTCTCTGCAAGACCGGGGTGAGTTTCTAAGCACAGTGGCCACCTCTGGCTCTACCAGCGGCCGCGGCCCTGCAGGACCTGGTTTCTATTGCCCTGTGCTGCGTTCCTCCCGCGTCAGACCCTTTGTGCAGCCTTCTGTGCCGGTGATCATTCCTATCGAGAGATGGGGCGATTGCAGCTCACATGGTTAATTCAACCAAGGTCAATAGCACAAAAAGGTCAAAACTGGGATTTGAATCAAAGTCTGCTCCTATCTGCTGTGCTAAACCGCCTCTAAAATGCAGGCAATTCCAAGAGTCAACCATGGCGAGGTCAGCCTGCAAACACTAGAGCCTAATCCTACATCTTTTATTGCCCTCTGGAGACTCGTAAAGGGTTAGCAGAAGGCCTGTTTTAACTAGGACGCTGTAAAATAATGTCAGAGCATCACCTTTTGTCTATTGCCATTCCAGTGTTGAATGAGAGACTACATTTTTACAAGATTGCCTTGGTAATTCATGCTTTATTACTCCTGAAATAGTAGACTACCTCAAATCATCTTGTTGTAATCCAGCATAACTATCTAAAATTAAAATAAGTTCCTGTAGGGTGAGAATATTGATGTGCATCTAAATCTCTTCATTTTGGGTGTGCTGATCAACCGTCACCCAGCTCCCACCCCACAGCTCCCGTCCCACAGCTGTGAGCGCTTGCCACAGAACTGACTGTGCTTTAGCCACAGGATTTAGACTTCCCGGGGGGACACTGAGTGCCCCCCTCTCTCTGGGACAAGCTCGTCAGGCAGTTCTCTTTGCCTTTTGCCTTAGCAGTAATTCTTCAAGTTGTTGACGTGTGCTTGTTTGTTTTGTTTAACTCACTTTGAGTCTGGTGAAAACTATGAAACACACACGAGAATCAAAAGAGACACATCCGCACGAATCCCACGCAGGCTCCCAGGAGAGCTGGTGTCCTTGGACCGAGGTTCTCCAGGCACAGCGCCCAGCGCAGCCGCGTCGTCAACACTGCTGGGAACTTGTAGAAAAGCAAACCCTCATCTCCACCCAGTGGGAAACCCTGGGGTGGACAGGTGACCCGTGTGTTAACAAGCCTCCCAGCTGGTTCCTGCACCCTAAAGTCTGAGAACCTGCAGGGGAGGAGCCAGCTCCCCGCCCTTGCTCACTGCCACTCGACATGCTGCAGCAAATACCAGGACTTCTGAGGCCAGACGCAGCATGGCCCGGGAGGAGAAGCCCCCGGGAGACCCAGGCACAGGAGGAGAACCCCCTGGGAGACCTGGGCAAATGCTCCCTGTGTCGTTCAGGAAGATTCCAGAGGCGACAGGAGTGGCAGCCCTACATCTGGACCCACCCAGCAGCTGGGAGGCTCTTTGGCTCAGAAGCAAGGCTGCCGGGGAGAGTCGCGCCCCATGAGGCTGCAGGGAGAGCCGTGCCTTCTACAAGGCTGCAGGGGAGAGCCGCGCCTTCCACGAGGCTGCCGGGGAGAGCTGCGCCCCATGAGGCTGCAGGGGAGAGCTGCACCCCATGAGGCTGCAGGGAGAGCCGTGCCTTCTACAAGGCTGCAGGGGAGAGCTGCGCCTTCCACGAGGCTGCCGGGGAGAGCTGCGCCCCATGAGGCTGCAGGGGAGAGCTGCGCCCCATGAGGCTGCAGGGAGAGCCGTGCCTTCTACAAGGCTGCAGGGGAGAGCCGCGCCTTCCACGAGGCTGCAGGGGAGAGCTGTGCCCCATGAGGCTGCAGGGGAGAGCGGGCGCCTTCCACGAGGCTGCAGGGAGAGCCACGCCTTCCACGAGGCTGCAGGTGAGAGCCGCGCCTTCCACGAGGCTGCAGGGGAGAGCTGTGCCCCATGAGGCTGCAGGGGAGAGCCGCACCTTCCTCCAGGCCCAAGGGAGATTAAGGAGAACAGGTCTGGTGCTGAGCATTTCAAGAAACCGGCTTTTGGAGTAAACCCGAGTTTCTCCGTGCAGCCAGATCCGTCATTAGAGTGATCTTTCAAGTATGTTTCCATGTTTCTGTTTTATTATGTGAGGAAAAACTACTTCGATTCAAGAAGCCCTCATAAACGCCTGGATCTTTTTGCATAAAAGCTTTAACACATGCGGTTTATTGCTCTAAAGAACCACAATCACTTGTCTTCATCTCAGTGGTCCCCACCAGCTCTTGGCCAACCCTCCTACCAAACTTAGTGCAAGGAATTTTAAATATAGAAGATTCTTTAAAAACAAGCTCCCATTAACATTGTGTTAAATGTTTACATTTGTCTTTTCCTCTCTAAAATGCAAGAACCTTAGGGGTGCTTTGAATTTAGTCTTATTCCTATTTCTGTGTGTTATAATTTCCCTTGAGTACTGCAAGCAGATGCTGGGATGGTTATGTGGGCTGTTGGGTTCTCTCTTCTCAGAGGCCAAGTCTCTTGTAGTTTCTGATCACTGGTTTCAAGGAAGAACCAGACTGGAGAAGGTGGAAAAATGGGGGGCAGAGGTGAGATTACTTCAAAGGAGCATGAGCACGTTCTTTTTTTTTTTTTAATATTATTATTTATTTATTCATTATTTATTTCTCTCCCCTTCCCCCCCATCCCAGTTGTCTATTCTCTGTGTCTATTTGCTGTGTCTTCTTTGTGCACTTCTGTTGTTGTTAGCGGCACGGGAATCTGTGTTTATTTTGGTTGCATCATCTTGTTGTGTCAGCTCTCCGTGTGGGCGGCGCCACTCCTGGGCAGGCTGCACTTTCTTTGGCACTGGACAGCTCTCCTTACAGGGCACTCCTTGTGCATGGGGCTCCCCTACACGGGGGACACCCCTGCATGGCAGGGCACTCCTTGCGCGCATCAGCTCTGCGCATGGGCCAGCTCCACACGGGTCAAGGAAGCCAGGGGTTTGAACCGCGGACCTCCCGTGTGGTAGACGGACACCCTAACCACTGGGCCAAGTCCACTTCCCAAGAGCACCTTCTTTATACAGCATGTTCTACCTTTTCGATGCCCTGCCAAGCTCGTCCTCATTCTTTACTACCCAGACAAAATAGCACCACCTCTACACCCACACTGCCTTTGGGTTGTACTTCTATTGTACACTTCTAGCACTATTTTGTAAGTATCTGTTTCTGCAGACTCCTTAAATTTAAGCACTATATTATTCTTTTTTTGGCCAGTTTATCATAAATGCTCAATAAATGCTCCTTGAATTTCAGAAATGTTATCACGTAAACTATTATACTGTAGTATAAAAGGGGTTTGGGGATAAAAACCAAAAGAATTTTGGTGAATGATAAAATCAGTAGACCCAGTATAAGGCTAGAGCTACAGTCTTTTAGCTCTAGGAAATCAAGATCCCTTCGCAGAGAGGCTCCACTGCTCTTAAAAATTTTGGGTTAATCTCATTCTCTTAAAAAGAAAAAAAAATAAAGAGTTTCTATAATTGAGTATTTGCTTGGGCCGTAAACTGCTCAGCACACCACATGGTCTAAACATGGGCCCCCGGGCTCGGCCGGCTCTCTTCTCCGCTCACCAGCACGTCCCTGGCAGGCTGTCTGTCCTTGCCGCCCCCACTCCTTCACGTCTGCCTTCCTCCAGCCCCCTCCATCCAGGTCAACGGCTCATGCCGCCATGAGCAACGGGACCCTGTCTACCCAACAGCACCCCCTTCTCTCCCCAGCGACGCCTGGCAGTGGGCAGTGCTGGTGGCCACGCTGCCTTGTTTCACGCCCCTGCTCTTGTTTTGAGCCTCTGAATCTTAGCGTCCCCGTGGGCTACGGGTCTCCCCAGGGCCCCTGCTGGAGAGGGCTGGTTTCCTGAGCTTCCTGGATCGCCGTCCCCCTCCCCCTGGGAAGCGCCGCACACTCCGCTTCCTCTGCCCGGGCTTCTCTCCACTTTGCCTCCAGACCTCAGCACCTGGTGACGGGCACGACACAAACTGCCGTCCTACTGGACGGTCAACTTGTGGGGCAGGGCCCGCCGGCCTCCCTGGAGCGGGCTCGGTAGTGTTAGGCTGCATAAGTGTATTTGCAGTCTCACTGAATCACTGAATTTCCAAAACAAGGCGTGGGAGGAACCCGGCCTGCCTGGGTGGGGGCACGCGCCCAGGGCCGCAGCCCTGCCTCAGCCCTTTCCCCTCACCCTCCACAAACCAGAGGAGCACTGGGAGGAGAAGGAAAGGCCCGGAAAGGGGGTCCTCATCACGGGCAGCGCCCTGGCCTCGCCGTGGGTGCGTTTAGGGTGAGTGGACTTGGCGCCGACAGCCCGCATTCACCGGCCTGTCGTGGTGGTCTCAGGGAGACCCGCTCTCCCAGTCTAGCTGCATCAGTAACCTGAACTCTTCACTTCCATCTCAGGTCCCGCTTTCAGGAAGAGAGCTGAGCGGGCAGATCACAGTGGACGCAGGGCAGCTGACTCTAACTGGCTTGTGGCCTGTGAGGCAGGCTGGCAAAAAGCTGGTTCAAATATGGCGAGAACGTGATTAACCAGAGCAAACAGAATTCTTGGAGGGGATTGAATGGGAGACGCAGCAAGAGTCCCTGGGCCTGGAGAGCACAAGAAGGAAAACGCTGAAGCGGGCTGCGAGAAGCTGCAGAGGGAAGTCAGGGAGCTGGAGCCGCGTGTGTGCAGGGGTCCTCAGGGGCCCCGGACTCTTGGGGACCCAGGTGCCTCTTATCTTTCCTGCAGCCAGCGAGGCCCAAAGAACACCCGTCCCAGGGCTTCTGTGTGTTCCTGGAAACCGCTTTGCTGCGTCCCTCAGAACAAGAGCAAGTCTGCCATCCGGGCCCAACCTCGGCTACTCCCAATCCACTTCCGCCCTCTGGCCAGGCCCACGTGCTGGCGTGACAGGGCCGAGTGCAAACATGCAGCTCCCTTCCGTGGGCTGGGCCGGCGTAGAATAAGAAAAGATTTTTGAGATATTGCCAACATTTAAAAAGAAGGCTCTGCCCCACAAAGTCCAGATTTCTAGACTCTTCTGACCGCCTGACCCCTGACAACCCTGGCCCGCGCCCCGCAGTGAGCACACCTGGCTCGAGAAGCCGTCTCCTGCCTGACCCCTGCTGCCTTTTGTACCAGTGGAGGCAGAACAGCCTAGAAGAAGATATTTCTCAAGCTCAGGCGGGAGCAGCACCAGGGAAGGATCCAGGGGTGCTGGAGCCAGGCGCTGAGGCTGGAGCGGGGCCACGGGCTCGGTGGGGAGCAGGCACAGGCTTCCAAAGCGGCTCCCGTGAGCCACGAGCGGCACCGAGGAAGCTGGCCGCGGTCAGATCGGAAATGCACAGGAGACGAGCAGCGTCTGAGGTGTGAAATCCTCACCCCGACAGGGCCTGCCGCTCCAGAGACCCCTGGAGGGCCCGAGGTTAGACCCGGGTGAGGGACCGAGCCGAGACGGTCCCTCGGGCATCCGGGTGACACGGAGGCTGGCTTACAGGAGCTTGTCCCTGACGCAGTACGTCCATATTTCAGTTTCCTTTTAAAAGGGAAGGAATCTGGGAAAGTTTAGACTCACCATTGGTAACTGCACTTCCTCTTAAAGAACGTCCCGTCCCGTGTCCTTTTTTGTTGTTGTTGTTTGTTTTTGTGTTTTGAGCATTATCTTCTGGTCTGTTTTCTTTCCTCAGTGTCTATTCGTCAGCCAAAGGGGTGCTGCTGCGAAATACCAGACATCTGTTTGCTTTATAAAGGGTGGTTGTTTGGGGTAGAAACGTACTGTTATCAGGCCATAAAGTGTGAGTTACTTCCCTCCCCAAAGTCTGTTGCCACATGTTGGAGCAAGATGGCGGGCGACGTCTGCCAGGGTCCAGCCTCCCTCTTCTCTTCAGGCTCCTGGTCCCAGCTTCTTCCCATGTCAGCTGGAGGCTGGGATGAGCCTCGTCTCTTTCCGGGGGCTCATTCCTCTCCAGGCTCAGCTGCTCCGCTCTCCACAAGCCCAGCTGTAGACTTTCAGGCGAACATCTTGTCTCTTCCCGGGGCCTCTGCCATGTCTGATGGGGCCTTCTCTCCTTCCTATCGAAGCTGCTTCTCTGTGGGCTTACTTCCCAGGGCTCCAGCTTTCTCCTCTGTTGTGCTGTTTTCTCTGTGAGTCCCTGCCCGTCATCCTGATGGTGGCCTCATCAAAGCCCTAATCATCATATAATGAAGTAAATGGGAAACCTCTGACAGACCAGTTTATAAACAATGCAGTAGTATTTTTGGAATTCATAAATAGTACCAAACTTCTACAGTGCCCTTGGGAATAATATCTCATGTGAAACAAGCACCTCAAATTTCTATGAGGAATTTGATTAAGAAAATGCTATGTAATATCTGTTAACTGTTAATGATGCCATCGGCGTATAACCACCGAGGATTCCTTGTTTCCTTTTACAATTGCACTCGCCCCACACCTGCTGCTGCTCTTCCCACCAGAGGCCGTAAGGGGGTCTCTGAGCAGCACCACCTCCTGAGGCTCACGCTCTGTCTGCAAGCTCCCACACTAGGAGTGTTTTCTCTCTCGTAACTGCTGCCCCAGGCTCGCCCTCCTAGCCCAGCAATGGCCGGCGCTGGACGGCGCTCAGGCTGACTCTTGCCAGTGGAAATGCCGCTCTGCTCTGCCGGGCCTCGGGCCCTCACCTCTGCTCCCCTGAAATCCATGCTGGGATACTTGCTGCCTCTGGGGCGGAGCTCTGCCCGCAGCCCTGACGGTGAACCCCTCCTGTTCTGCTGGCGCCCCCCCTTGGTGCACCCCGCCCTGCTCTTGCAGGAAGCCAGCCGCCATGCGCCGCCTGGGCCCTCTGGCCACAGCCACTTGACATTTGCTGTATTTATTGCAGGGAAGTTCCGATGCCTGTGGGCTCGTTCTCCCACTCCCTGCCTCTTTACTGATCCTTCTAAATATCGGTCACCGTGTGGCGGGACTCTGGCTTGGCCCCACCATGTGGTGATTTTCAAAAGACTAATGACAGCACCGCACTCTGGAGCTGGAAAGACCCAGGTATGTCTCCGAAGACGCCGAGCCCAGGGCGTCCATCAGCTGCCAGAGGCCTCTGGCCGTCCCCACGCCGAGGCTTTGTGCGCCGGTGGGCACTCCTCTCCAGCTCCTGGTCTCCGCCGTGAGGACCGTCATTCCCACGTCCACACACCGGACAGAGATGGACGTCTGCCTGCGGAGCCTTCCAGTGCAGTGCCTTGAAGCAAGACAGTATGGTGGCCTGTCACCTGCACTGCACCCCGGAGGCCGGGCTGGTGCTCGAGCCTGCTTGCCCCCAGCGCCCACGCCCCAGTCACTGCTCCCAAGCCCCGGCTTCCCAGGGCTCCAGTGCAGGCCGCTCCCTCTGCAGGCGCCGCGGAGCGCCAGGCCCTGCCCAGGAGGGAGTCGGGCCTTGGGGACCTGGGATGGGGGCGCAGCTGTGCCTCGGGGCTAAACCCCATAGCTCCCCACCGAAGACAGGTCATCTCGGCCTGGAAACCACGTAATCGCCACGCCCAGGGCCTGCACCCACAGAGACCCCGCGCCGCTCAGGAGCAGCACCCCTCAGGCTGGGTGCCAGGGTGGGCCCAGGTGCGTGGGTAGGCCGCCCCTGTCCTGAGGCCGGCCGTGCGGTAAGCAAGGTGCCCCCGCCCTGCCGACATCGACGGCGTCTGCGTCTGCCCGGCGCCCTTTGTGCACGATGACTCTCGGGTGGACTTCGGCCTCCTCTTCCCTGCGGATGGCCAGGGCGGGGTGGCGGGCCTGGACTCCGCCCCTCTGGCCACACCCAGGGCTGCCCAGGCTGGCAGGAGCTGCCTGTCCCTCGGGTCAGCCCTGCCAGTGTCGCAGGGCCTCAGCCGCCTCTCGCCCGCGATGGCAGATGGCTTCGCCCCAAGCACCCCGGGGCCAGCGGTGGAGGCAGCCGAGCACCCAGCCTCCGGGCAGCTCAGGGCGGGTGCTGGCTCAGACCAGAGCCCCCGCAGGAGCCCAGCGGGGAGAAGCGGAGTGGCTGGCCTTGGGCATGAGGGCAGAGCAGGACGAGCACTTGTGAGGCCCATGGCCAGTGAGCAGACAGCCTCCTCGGCGCGGGGCCACCAGCTCTGGAAGGGGCGGTGGGCCATGGGGAGAAGGCGGCCGCGGGCCGCGGGGAGAAGGACGCCGCGGGCCACGGGGAGAAGGCGGACGCGAGCGACGGGGAGAAGGCGGATGTGGGCCACGGGAAGAAGGCCGAGGTGGGCCGCAGGGAGAAGGCGGACGTGGGCGACGGGGAGAAGGCGGACGTGGGCGACAGGGAGAGGGCGGACACGGGCCGCAGCGAAAAGGCCAACGTACCAGAAACGGCAGGGGCTTGGCCCGCGTGGGACGACAGCTGGAGGACACTGAGCGTCCAGGCCCTCGGACCTGGGGGGCGGGAGCCGTGCTCTGCCTGGGAAGTGACCCCTGGCACCGCCTAAGGGAAAAGCAGCCTTTCTAGTCTCAGGCCAATGCCGTCGGTGGACGTTGCCATGAGGCCCTTAAACGACAGAGAAGGTTGACAGACTTGATAAACTGCATAGGATCCAGGACTGCGTTGCTGGAGCCACTGCCAAATAGTAAATTTGGGGTTAAAGCAATTTATACACAGATGCAAAGATGGCGAGACAGGGGAGAGAGGGGTGGGACAGAAGAGAGGCTAGGGAGTCAGAAAGCGTGGATACGAAGAGCAGGAGGTCATGGTGTGACACCAGCACTGCCAAACGAGAGCAGCACTGCATGTACAACACCGTGTTAGAGCTGGGTACAGGACCCAACAGAAATCCCGGTGTTCTTTTCAGTGTGAGTAGACCCTTATTACATTTAGACATTTAGCAGTGTGTTTTTAACCTTTTGTAGAAAGAAATATATACACAACTCAAAATTCCCCATTTTAGCCATTTTCAAGTATACCATATTTAGTTTCGTTTCCATATTTTTTTAAAAAAAAAGGAAGAAAGGAAAAGAAAATGACGTAGGAAAAGATTGGCAATTAAGAGAGTAGAAGGAAAGAAATAAAAGGGATGTAAATAAATAGTTGGATTCCTTTAGTGTGGGAATTGTTTTTAAAAAGGCTAAAACAGACTTAAAAATTAAGCCTCAAAATCCAAGGGAGCAGATGGGTTGACAAATTAAAATCAGAGAGAGAAATGGGGAGGCAAAAACTATTGGCCAGTTGATTGCCAAGCAACCGACCAAATTGCAAAACACCAAGTCAATTCTCTTTTAACAACAAAATAATTGGGCTGTGTCAGAACTATGTGAAATTATCTCCATCTTAAAGACACCAAATGAGTTCAATTATTCAGAAATCAATTCATTCCTCAGCACTCCACAATTCACTCTGTCAGCCAAAAGGCAGATTTAACTCCAAAGATGTCAATTCAGTGCCACTATCTACACACAGCCTCAGACAGAATATTCCAGAACCCAAAGTAGAATCACCACCCTGCAGGAAGAGGCCGCGACATGAAAGCTGGAGCACCACACCCGCTCTGGGGCCTTGGCGGTGGGAGGTGGGGGGCTTTAGTTCCTTCCTGTTAGGGTCGAGTTGCGTCCCCCCAATCTGTGTTGCAGCCAGAAGCCCCAGGACCTCGCAATCGCCCTGACGGGGAAACAAGGCTGGCGTGGAGGGGCCCGATCAAAGGAAGAGGGCTGAGCGCAGGAGGGCCGGCCACGCTGGGACGATGGGGACCCTGGCTCCTGTCGGGGAGCCTTCACCTTCCCGAGTCGCTGTGCGTGGTCTGCCCAAGCCGGAAGCAGGAAGCACCGTCAGCCTGAGGGAAATGCAGAGGGGCGGGATGCGTGGGGAGGGGCAGGCGGGGGCAGCGGCCTCTCCGCTTGCAGTGGTTTTCCTGGAGAGACGCCTCCCGGGAAGTTTTGCCCCCAGGGGCCTGGGCCGGGAAGAAAGGAGAGGAGGGGGCCGCCGGCTTTGCTTCCCGGCCCAGGAGCCCTGCAGGGACGGCCCCCTGAGCTGTGAGGGGCAGCTCCAGTTGCGGGGTCCAAGAGGGTCCCAGCTTCGGTTACTAAAGACGCTCCACCCAAGCCACGGAAGCCAGATGCTCCTGGGGGGCCGTGCAGGGCGGTGGGGGCCCAGGAGGCGGCCGGCGGACGGGGCTGGACCAGGCTCCGCGGCGAGGCCAGACGGGAGTTCACAGGACGCTCCGAGGGGGAGCGCTGGGACCGGGGGCCTCGCTGGGGCTGGACGCGGCACCGAGGCCGTGTCCAGAGCTCACTCCAAGGTGACTTCTGTGGCTTGTGTCCTCCACCTGGCGTCCAACCGGTCACGTTACTTTCCATGTTTCATTTATAAATATTTTGAGCCCATTCAGGGTAGCAGAAAGTTAAAGTTTTCCTTCTCCAAGGAATCTCCTCCCTGAATACTCTCAGAGATGCCCAAGGCGGGGCCGGCCCATTGGAAACCCGACGCTTACTGGGAAAGTGGGGCTGGGTGGGCAGTTCACCCACCTGGTGGGAGGTTCAGACAGACACCGGGGCCCCGTGCGACTGCCGCCCTCCAGCCACAGGGCCGTCCTGCCCCCGTCTTCATCCACACTGCCTCCTGCGGCTCCCACCTCCTGCGGCTGCCGCCACCAGCTCCCAGGGGAGACGAGAAAAGTGGGGGTCATTGTTTTGTTTCCCACTTGCCTCCCAGAGGCTGGGGCACTGCCTCCTTCTCCTCCCCCTGTTTTTTTGGTTGGATTTTCCATGTCCTGGGGTAAATGACAGTGAAGTACTTATCTCGAGGCCCCAATAGAAGCCACACAGGCAGTAGTGGGCGCTGGGCCACTCTAAAGGGCTGGGCGGGCGCCTGCCTGCTACCCCTCATCACCTTCGTTGTCATCGCGCACGGCAACCCAAGGCGGCCACCGCTAAGCGCCTCGGGGAAGAGCCCCCTGCATGTTTACGGGCGGGCACGACCAAGCTGTGGGGAGGGGACAGCAGGCGAGCAGCGCGCCCCACGGTACAGTGGAGGGGACAGGCAGCACCTGGGCAGGCCTGCCCCTGCAGGAGATGGGAGCCCGGCTGGCCGGCGGCGTGTGGCCTGGCAGAGCCGTTCATCGGTCAACAGATTTATCAAGGGAGGGGGAGAGGGAGCTGCCCGCAGCGCCTCGTCGTCCGGGCACAGCGTGGGACAGGAGCACACAGCAGGAGACTGGAGGTGCCCTAGAGGCCGGCGACGCACTGGACACGCCCAGGGACTTGCCGCTCCCTGGGTCAACCAGTCGTCCCGGAGACACGGGGCCCCCGTGGTCCCCACTTGGTGCTCAGGTGTGCGGTTAGGGTGCGCTGGCGCCCGGGAGACTTGAGTCCTGGCGAGCCCGTGGCCAGCTGTGCCTCCTCGGGCGGGTGGCCTGGCCCGGTTGGGCCTGCCGGGCCTGTGAGTGTGGGAGATGCGCCTTCCTCAGACGGGGACGATGACCTGAGAGGATGCGCATGAGCTCCGGTCTCACCTGGCCACAGCTCACCTCAGCCTGTTTCCTGCCCGCCTGTCCTCGGCCTGTCTCCTGCCCGCCTGTCCTCAGCCTGTTTCCTCCCCGCCTGTCCTCGGCCTGTTTCCTCCCCGCCTGTCCTCGGCCTGTCTCCTCCCCGCCTGTCCTCGGCCTGTCTCCTGCCCGCCTGTCCTCGGCCTGTCTCCTCCCCACCTGTCCTCAGCCTGTCTCCTGCCCGCCTGTCCTCGGCCTGTCTCCTCCCCGCCTGTCCTCGGCCTGTCTCCTGCCCGCCTGTCCTCAGCCTGTTTCCTGCCCGCCTGTCCTCGGCCTGTTTCCTCCCCGCCTGTCCTCGGCCTGTCTCCTGCCCGCCTGTCCTCGGCCTGTCTCCTGCCCGCCTGTCCTCGGCCTGTCTCCTCCCCGCCTGTCCTCGGCCTGTCTCCTCCCCGCCTGTCCTCGGCCTGTCTCCTGCCCGCCTGTCCTCGGCCTGTCTCCTCCCCGCCTGTCCTCAGCCTGTCTCCTCCCCGCCTGTCCTCAGCCTGTCTCCTCCCCACCTGTCCTCAGCCTGTCTCCTCCCCACCTGTCCTCGGCCTGTCTCCTGCCCGCCTGTCCTCGGCCTGTTTCCTCCCCGCCTGTCCTCGGCCTGTCTCCTGCCCGCCTGTCCTCGGCCTGTTTCCTGCCCACCTGTCCTCGGCCTGTCTCCTGCCCGCCTGTCCTCTGCCTGTCTCCTGCCCGCCTGTCCTCGGCCTGTCTCCTGCCCGCCTGTCCTCGGCCTGTCTCCTCCCCGCCTGTCCTCGGCCTGTCTCCTGCCCGCCTGTCCTCAGCCTGTCTCCTGCCCGCCTGTCCTCGGCCTGTCTCCTGCCCGCCTGTCCTCGGCCTGTTTCCTGCCCGCCTGTCCTCGGCCTGTCTCCTGCCCGCCTGTCCTCGGCCTGTCTCCTCCCCGCCTGTCCTCGGCCTGTCTCCTGCCCGCCTGTCCTCGGCCTGTCTCCTCCCCGCCTGTCCTCGGCCTGTTTCCTGCCCGCCTGTCCTCAGCCTGTTTCCTGCCCGCCTGTCCTCAGCCTGTCTCCTCCCCGCCTGTCCTCGGCCTGTCTCCTGCCCGCCTGTCCTCAGCCTGTTTCCTGCCCGCCTGTCCTTGGCCTGTTTCCTGCCCGCCTGTCCTCAGCCTGTCTCCTGCCCGCCAGTCCTCGGCCTGGCTCTGTAGGTTTTCTCGAGGACTTGAGAGTTGTTTCCAATTTTCTTCCTCATCCCATTTCCCCTCTTGTATTTCTAGTTTATTAAACGTAGATGACTTTTTTCAAAAAGCCATCCCAAATCTTTCTTGGAAGAGGAGAACACATTTCAAATGAAAAGCAATCCATCCCAAAACTCTAGAATGTTAGACTTTTTATTACGAGCAATTTAAACACCCAGAGAGACATATACATGGCACGGGCCAGCCCAGGCGCCGCTGGAAAGAGCAGCTCCCTCTCCAGGCGCCGCCCGAGCCCAGGGCCAGAGCAGCCCTGACGGCGGCCTCGAGGGGACATTCCCCGCTGCGTGCGTGACGTGGGCGCCCCGCGCCACCGTCCTGTCCGCAGGGCTGGGCTGGTCGTCTCTCCTTACATCGGGCAAGCGTGTGGAGTAGAACCGTCCTCCGGAAGTCTCAGGCTCGTGGCCCCTGCTGGCGCGCCCTCCCCAGGGCCACCGGAAACCGCGGGGACTGCGAGGCAGCCACGCCTGCCCCCCATGTGTGGACACCGCATCAATTCAGTTTATTCACTTGGGACAAAGTTCTGAGCTGCGGAGGGCTCCGACATGCACGGTCAGAACACGAGGACACGGGGACGCGGGGACGCGAGGATGGAGACTTGCCCAGCCCTTTCTGACGAGGCTGTGCCCGCAGCCCGCTGGCAATGGTTCTGCTTGCATGTGGGTGGCAGAGACAGCAGGCTACAGATGCCAGGTGCTGCCATGTCTGCCAGGGGAGGGGACCCCGCCAGGGCAGCGCCTGCCAGTGTGCCAGGGGGACGAATGTGCTGGGGGATGTGAGTGTGCCGGGGGCCATGTATGTGCTGGGGTGAGTGTGCTGCAGGTGAGTGTGCTGAGGTGAGTGTGCTGAGGTGAGTGTATTGGGATGAGTGGGCTGGGCGTGTGTGCTGGAGGTGAGTGTGCAGGGTGTGGGGGGTGGGTGTGCAGGGGGTGAGTGTGCATGGGTGAGTGTGCAGGGGTGTGTGTGCTGGTGTGAGTGCGCAGGGTGTGTGTGCCGGGGGTGATTGTGCAGGGGTGAGTGTGCAGGTGTGTGTGCAGTGGTGAGTGTGCAGGGTGTGTGTGCTGGGGATGAGTGTGCACAGGTGAGTGTGCAGGGGTGAGTGTGCTGGGCCAAGTGGAGGGCGTGGACGTGCCGTGTGTCCAGCGCCACCTCCGGGGTCCGCAGCCCCTCGGGGGTCCTGTCTGCACACAGCCCTGAGGTCCGGCCACAGGGAGCCCAGCTCTTCTCCGGCCACAGCTCTTCTCCAGCCACAGCTCTTCTCCAGCTCAGGGGCCGGGCGGGTCCCGGGTCATGAGGCCCCGCCTGTGCAATGGAGACCACGAGCCCCTTCTCCCGGGTTGTCGGGCACAGGAGCTGCACAAGGAAACCCTGAGGAGGAGAGGGGAGCCGCGGGGTGGCAGGCGCGGCCCCCCACGAGCCTCCCGGTGCCCCGGGCTCTGCCCCCTGCAGTGGGAGTTAGCCCCGCCTGGGGTTGAGAGGTTTGTGTGAGCTCGTGTGGGAAAGCGCCTGCCCCTGAGTGAAAGTGCTCATCGCGTTGGTTCTCAGCCTCCGCACAGGGTTTGTGCCAGGTGAGCGTTAGGCCCACGGCCCCCCAGGGAGGTCCTCCCCTGGGGGTCGCATGCACTGGGAGCCCGCAGGGAACCGGGCGGCGCACGGCCGTCAGGAGTCACCACCTTGTCAGCCGGGACTCCTGGCCCGGCCCCTGCCCCCTGCAGCTCGGCCCGGCCCCTGCCCCTGCCCCCTGCGGCCTGCCCCATGACGGCCAGTCCAGGAGAGCCTGTGTAGCCAGCTCGTTCCCTCCTGCCGGAGTCTGCTCGCTGGCTGGGATTGTTTCAGAGGTATGCGGCTCATAAAAGAGCACAGCACGTTGAATGGAAAATCAAACCGCAAATGCGCGGCTTTCATCATAGCACAGAGGTTCTTTGTCCCAGGTGATTTGATGCCAGCTCAAAGGCTGGAGCCAGGCTTCAGCAAAGGCAGCTACTTGTCAGCTGTTCTGTTGGTTGGGAATTTCCTGATAGCTGAGGTCCCCATGCCATGGGCATTACTAAATTTGTTGTGTGTTCCCCAGGCAGAAGGAGAACATAAAGCCGCAAAAACCTGAGACGACATTGTGCTCTGGAGTCCAGTTCCCTGGCTTGAAATTCCGGCTCTGTCACTTACTAGCTGTGCAACTCGGGGCAAGTTCCTTAACCTCAGCAGACCACGATTTCCTGCCTACGTTACTGCCTCCCAGACAGGGCCACCCAGAGAACCTGACCACACACGGGGAGCTGGCTCTGCCTGGGGCGTGGTGAACACGTTTCGTGGGCGACAGCACTGGTCAGCCGTTCAATGCCCTGAAATGCTGTAGAAGCAAGAAATGGTGAGCAAGTGCCACCGCCCCGATGCCACCAGGGCCTTACGGCGGTTTTCAAATCCACAGGCCATGGGGTTCGAGCAGGCGCGTGCCATGGCCAGATTTGTGCCTTGGCTGCCTCCCCCAGGGGTCTGTGGGGGGCCTGGTTTGAGGGGGACATGCCTGTTAGTGGCACTGGAAGTCCAGCTGAGATGATAAGGACTTCCTGCCCAGGGGAAGGGCAGGAGGGGCTGGAAGGAAGACGCACGTTGGAGACCTTGAGGAGGTGAACGCGGCAGGAGCTGCAAAGGAGAAGCTGAGCACACGCCAGGTCCCTACCGGGTGCGTGGAGGAGTGGAGCTTCCCTGCCCTGGGAAGAAACACAAAAGAAGCACATTTAGGAAAAGGCCAGGTGAGATTGTTCAGAAGGGCCGAGTTGGGGGGTCTGGGGGCAGTGGGCGGAGAGGCCCTGTAGGCCGTTGTTTATGTGGACTGAAACTCACCTGTAGGGCCCAGGTGAGACACAGGTGTGGCTGCTGCCAGCGTAGTGGTGACGGGGAAGCCCAGAGAGGCGAGTTTGCCAGGGAAAGCATGTCAGGGGAAAAGAAGAGGGCCACGCCCCTCAGAGGAGGGCCACGCCCCCCAGAAGAGGGCCACGCCTCCAGGAAGAAGAGGGCCGTGACCCCCCATGGCCCCCCTCCAGGGGAAGCACTGTCCTTCAGGGAAAACCGGCCTCCAAAGCCAAGGCTGAAGGAGGAGCAGGCGGCGTGATGCGGCCGGCGCAGGAGCAGAGCGTGTGAAGGAGGGAGAGGCACGCACAGGCCCACCGGGTAGCAGAGAAGGAAGGCGACGATGGCCGAGGAAGGAACAGAGGTCGAGGAGGTGGCAAGGACGTGGCCTCTGAACAGAGAACCAGCTAGGGGAAGGAAGGGAATAGAGCTGGGGACGCTTGTGGCCGAAGAGATGGAAGAAAGTTCACACCCACAAGAAACGCGCTCACAGAGAGGAAGAGGCTGTAAGGACGGGAGCAAAAGAACGGATCGGACGGGTCAGTGTCCTGAAGGTGGACGTGCTACCAAGGCCACCTTTCCCTTCGCTCGGCACCTAGACAGGAGGGTGAGTGGATGACGTCTTTGTCAGTTGAACAGGAGAGGTAGAAGCTGACAGTTGCTGGAACAGGGCCCGTTTCACAGCTGGGGCAGGGCAGGCTGTACCTTCAGTGAGGGTAGCGGAGACGTCTGGGCAGTTTTGGAAAGTTAGGGGATGTGGTGTTGCCCGGAAAAGACAAGGACAAGAAGAGAACTGACCATCTGCCCTGAAGATGAGAGGAGGAAGGCTGACTTTGCGGCAGCTCCCATGTGAGCTGATGGCTATGGTTCCCCTCCTGTGTGGTGAGGCGGGTACAGGTGCTAGTGACCGCCCAGTCGTGGTGACCACCCAGGCCTGCAGCTTTGCCTGACAGCACAGCGGATGTCCAGGAATGCAAGGCGGGGAGCAGGGGTGCTGGTGGGACGGGAGCTTCAGGGAAGAACCACGAGAAGGAGATAAGCAGCCCTTCTGTTGTTCATCCCAATGAAGCCGAAGGGAAAGAAATGACCTCGGGGAAGCTGGGTGTCTTATGGTTACTCTTATTTACAGATGAGACCCCAGTTTCGTTTTTGCTGTCATACACAAGCATGAAAAAACATATTTAACCTCAAATGCCTTCTTGTCTTTGCCTGGGGGTGTCAACTGAGAGGAAATGCAGCATTATCAGATGGACTTCGCTGCGTCAGGCCTGTCCCTGGGCCCAGCTCCCACGTGTAGCACTTCAAGCACAGCAGGAGGGGACCTGCTGAGGGGGCCACCCAGCTCCAGCCAGAGAGGGCAGGAAGGCCCAGGGTCGCTTAGCAAAAGAGCAGGGGAGGAAAGAACCCAGGTACACGACACAGTAAAAAGAAGGGCCAAGGAAGGAGGTTATTTTATAAAGAGCCAGGCTGGGGCCTACGAGAAGTCAACTGGTTGGTGGGAAAAAGAAGAAGCTGGTGAATGAGGTTATGGTGCCCCAGACCGTGAGCTGTCTTTGTCTTGGTGGCAGCACATGTGCAGTGTTCATTTCCTCTCCCTGCTGCTCAGAAAGGATGGGGAAGACAGAGCCCACCCACTCTAAACGTTCACGGCCCCTTCCTCAGGAGGCCAAGGTTCTCTGTGAATGCACGTTCTCACTTCTCCAACATTTTAGAAAGACCTCTTGTACTTGTCAACCACAAAATAAAAAGCTTGTGGAGATGGCCTGTCTCATTCAGTGACCCATGGAAACATGCAAGCACTTGGCTGTTTAGTCTTCTGGCTGCCCAAAGAAGTAAGCAGTGGGTTGGCTTTAACAATGGAATTTATTGGCACGTGGTTTTGAGACTAGAAGAAGTCCAAAACTGAGGTGGCAGCAAGTGATGTTTTCTCCCCAAAGCGCGTGGCGCTCTGGGGCTGGCTGCTGGCGATCCTTGGTCCTTGATTTTTCTGTCCCACGGCCGTGCACATGCGGCGTCTTCTCCTTTCTCCTCTGGGTTCCACTGATTTCCAAGCTCTAGCTGCTCCATGTGGCTTCTCCTTCCGTGTCCAATTTCCTCTCCTTAGAGGGTCTACGGCCCTTTTGAACTATGCCCACCTCATGCAGCTTGGCCTTGCCTTACCTAGTCAGATCTCCAAAGGCCATGCTTCCAGGTGGGCTCACGCCACGGGGCAGGGGCTGGAAGCTGGACCTGCCTTCTGTGGGGGACACAATCCCATCCCATCATCATCCTGCCTTTAGACTAACAGTGATGGCACTCAGACTACAGAGGCCTGACCAACTCCCTTGTCATTGCTGATTTTCACAAAAGATCTGTGGCAGGTTGTTATTCTATGAAAAACAACCCCTTCCTTCCATCTCCTTAGCCTGAAAATGTGCTCTTTAGTTATGTTTGAGTATTCCTCTATTGATTTACTCTGTGACTCTAAGTCATTTTTATTTCATGTCCCTGCTGCTCAAACCCTCCATAGACCATGAGTTTCACAAAACCTCCCTCCAGTGGCCCCTGTGCTCAGACCCAGCGCCCCTCCATTCCGCCCTCATCACCTCATTCCCTTCTTCCTGTGGCTTCTCCACTTTTACAGCTCTTGGACCTTCACCTTCAGCCCGTTCTAAACACTTCCCTTTCCTGCCACCACCCTGAAATTCAGAGGTGATCCTTACCTTTTCAAAGTCCCCAATGTAGTTTTATCTTTGTTTCAAACACTAGGTTATAGGGTGTCAAAGGACCTCTGAGGGCCGTGGCTTCTCTCGTTAGTTCAAGCCCCAGCTCCCGCGTCTTTCCCACAGGAAGTCTCATTCCTGCCTGCCCACCCCCCGGCCTTTTATTTTACACAGATGTGCTCACCATCGTGAATTGCAATGATCAGCTCTTGACACTCATCTTCCTGCTAAGCTACAAGCGGCTCCAAGGTGCATAGCGGGTGGCCACATGGCCAGACTGCCGGGTCCGAGGCCCAGCTCTGCTCCTGATTCACCATGTGACCGCACCAAGATGCAGGTGAGAGCTGGGCCTGTTTTATAGAGCTGCTTCTTGAATTAAATGAGCCGGTACCTATAAACGCTTGTCAGGTAGCAATTACATGATTATATTTGCTGTCCTTCAAGTCTTTATTAGCCAGAACGATGCATAGAACTAAGCAGACACATGAGCAGGTGCTCGTTGAATAAATGAATGAACCAATGAGGGAAGGTGCATATTTTGGTTCTTTGTATGTTCTAAGCTCAAAGATGGAGACCCTGCCTTCCTCCATAGCTCTCTCCACAGCAATTAATAAGAGATTGGTAATAGGAAATCAATAAATGCTTGCATAGCATGTCTCATAAATATTAATCCAGTACCTAGAAAAGTAATAATAAAAATAATAGGCTATGCTGTGAATTTGTTCATGCCAAACTCCTGGCTGGGAAGAGTATTCGACTTGCCCTTTGCCAGACTCCTGCTCCCCATCAGGGTGGGAGAAACCCAAAGGCGAGCTCTGCCGGCTCTCAAAGGGAGCCCAGAGCAGGCGACCGGGGCAGATGCGGACCCCGAGGCCCGGGTGGGGGGCTGCTCCTCACAACGCCTCACAGTTCTCTGAATCCCAAGAGAGAGTCAATTGACAGGATTTTGCGGGGGGGGGGGGGGGGGGGGGAATGTGAAAAACAAAAAGTTCTTCTTGGCGGACTAATCAGGCAGGGGCGAGCTATTTCACACGCACCCTCAACCCTCTCCTGCCAGGTTACATGGCAAAAAGGCAGGGGCGGCCAGCCATGCAGGTAGAAGTGCTGCCAGGCCCCACTGCCCGCCTGCTGTGCTGTCACTCAACTTCCCTAATTCTGGGCTGGGGTGGATATTTTTTCTCCCCTTGGCTTTTTAAAGTAACATCAGTGGAGCAGCTAATGAGGCGGTGGAAAGCAAGCTGATACGTTCCGGCTGCAGAGAACTCTGTTCCCAGGAGCCTAATCAAAGATTTGTACATTTAATTGCTGTCAAGTCAGTTCCAACCACCTGCCATTTCTGCACACCTGAGCTCCTGCTTGTGCCTGATTCTAAATGAATCCATCACCATTTCTAAAGGCCAGAAAGCAGGGCTGCCCGGCAACCAGATCGGCTCATCAGAGAGGGTGCAGCCAACGTCATCTGCTTGACGGGGAGGGGTGGCGTGAGAGGGCGGGGGCACACAGGAGCCCACGGTTGCTTTTCAAACTCTGTTCTGCTCTTACCCTCAAGCGGGACCTGGTTTCCAACCTGGATCAATGTTTGCTGGGAATTTTTCCAAGTAAAATGGAAACTATTTTATTTCCTTTTCCAAATTCTGGTTTTAGTTGTCCTCTGGGATCTTCTGGAGATTTGGAAATGAAAAGACACAGCTAATCTGAAACTGAGTTTAGTCAAACAGGCGACCTCGGGGGTATGTTAGTGAAGTAAGAAAATTGTCATTAGCCAAAGATCTAATTGAAATGAAACTTCTTTAAGTGCGTATCCTGAGCTCTAACTTTATTCCTTTCACCTGCAGCTCCTTGTAGACCTGGCCTTCTGGAATCAGGCTCTTGGGCAGTGCTTCTCCAACCCCAGCAAGGACTTGTGGGCAGATTGCTGGGCCCCCGGGACCAGTTCCTGGGCCCGAAGGAGGGCCTTGGAATTTGCATATCTGATGAGCTTGCTGGTGGGCCTGGTTCCCCACGCAAGGAGAAACACCAGCGAGCCTTGTGGAACCTGCTCACGTCCAAGAGGACACGCCGGTCCCCTACCGAGAACGCTGGCCTTGTGAAACCTGCTCACGTCCAGGAGGACGCGCTGGTCACCTACCGAGAACGCCGGCCTTGTGGAACCTGCTCACGTCCAGGAGGACACGCCGGTCACCTACCGAGAACGCCGGCCTTGTGAAACCTGCTCACGTCCAGGAGAACGCGCCGGTCCCCTACCGAGAATGCCGGCGAGCCTGCCCAGGACGACAAGCAGCAGGGCAGTGGCGTTGGATGAGGACTCCGTGGGAGGTGAAGGGGCAGCTCCTCTGTCCACCAAGCTGTCCTAGGCTTGTGTATCTTGTCCAAAGAGGGCGAAGGCAGACGGGCCAGTGCAAGCCGCTGGTACTGGGGAGAACGTCTGGGTATTGGGGAGACCATCTGGGTATTGGGGAGACCATCTCGGCTCCTGGGGAGACCATCGAGAGTACTGGGGAGTCCATCTCGGTACAGGGGAGAATACCTTGGGTAATGGGGAGACGTCTCGGCTCCCGGGAAACCCTTCAGCCTCACCTGCCGCCAAGAGCCGCCCTGCGAAGCCAGGTGGACAACAAAGGAACAGTAATCCTAAGCAGTGTACATTGTCCCCACCCCAAAAGGGGGGCTCAGGCATTTGGGTGACTCGCTGCCTACCCGCTGTCCCCAGCCAGCCGGGGAGTTTCATGCTCTGGGCAGCGGTGGAGCTGGACCCATTTCAGTGTTTCCCAACAGTGAGGAGATTTTGCTTCCTTATGCACTTTACGAAGGTGCCAAAGTTGAGCTCATTTTTTAAATAAATGAGGAGACAAATCTCTACTGCTTCCCTGAAACCCACAGCTTCTGCCTGGCCTGGATCTGAACGTCCAGCGGCATTTTCTTTGGCCGAGCTGAGCCCTGACGAGGCCTGCGTCCTGGGAGCCGTGTGCGTGCCGCCGTCCCTCCCACACCCTGCCCAGTTGTCACCACGTTCCAGACAACGCGCACGCGTTTGACTTCCTCCTTGCTGCTTCGTTTATTTATATCAGGCGACCCTGGAAGTGTGCGAGATAACCTTACTAGAAAGTTAGTTCAAATCTAAAGTGCAAACACCATGCCCTCTGCCAGTCAGGCAGGAAAACACTGCTGATTGCACTCACTCACTGCCCCAAATCCCTCCCTCAAGGGCCTGCCTCAGAGAAACGCAGTACCTTTGCTCTTGAGTCACTCTGGACTCTAGATCTGAATGCACCAGGACCTGGGAAGACCGAACAAGAAGTAACTGCCCTCCCTCAGACTGAGAAGCGGTGTGCGTGCACTGCGCCCCTGGAAACCGGCCTGGCAGCCCCGGTGGAGGCTAGCACTGTGGGCCCAGGGGGCCTCCTGCTGGCCCGGCTGCACCCCAGGCCCGGCCCTCAGGGCACCCCCCCCCCCCCGCCCGGGCAGAGCGCTCTCGGCCCCAGGCGGGAGCGCTGGCACCTTCCCCGTGTCACGACTCCGCCGGCCCATTTGCCAGCACGTGGTGCCTGGTTCCAAAGCCTCCGTCTGGGCTGGACTCCTGCCTGGACTCCTGCCGCAGTGGCCCGGCTGCCCAGGTGGAAGCCAGGGACTGCTCAGCCTGGCCGACTGCCGCAGAGTGCACCGTGCGCCCGTCCTGCCGACGGGAGGGCGCGGGACGTTCTTTGCGTCCTGCCCACAGCACAAAGCCACGCAGGGTCAGCCTGAGTGGTGGGACCTGGACTCTAGCTTCACTCACGCTTCCTGCACTTGCTTCACTCCCAGAAACACAAGAGCGGTGGGAAGCAGAACCCCAAGAAGCGCCGTCCTCACGCCTTACTTCTCCCTGCCCTTAGAGACGCTGGTTTTGTCCCTCGAACGTGGCAGGGAAAGGCTGTGCCAGCCGGGGCTGGCTCAGGCACACGGCGCGATCCACGTGTGCACAGCCCTGCCACGGCGTGGAGGCAAAGGCGGCTGGAGCTCTCGGGCCCCTCGATGCCCAGGTGCGGCTGGCTTGGCAGGGCCTGCGAGAACCGCCCTTTAGCTATCGTCACGTTTCATGCACCTGAAACGTGGGGAAAGTGGCTCTTTAACAGGTGCGCAGAATACGTGCACGGTGAAGTGTCACTTTTGTTAACGGAATATGAGTCCGTCATTGTCCTCCCGTGAAAATCCAGAAGGATGCCTGGCCTCAGAGGAAGAGCAGCCAGAGGACAGCAGCCCCTGGGGCCCCGGCCAGCAAGTGGGCTCCAGCCTCTCCCTGACCATGCCCAGGCAGCAGGGGCGCCCGCAGCGCCGCGCAGCCGGCACCCTGGCACTGGCCACCCCACCTTGCCCTGGAGGCAAGGCTCCACCGGAGGACCTGAGCGGATTCAGGCTCCCGCAGGTGCGTGGACGTGGGCTTTGCGCCCACTCTTTCTTGGGAACAGGCAACGGTTTCGAACATAGCAGCTGCGCTCCAGGAGACGCGCTTGTGCAGCCTCTTGCCGCCAAACCAGTTCTGTCTCACCTGCTGAGGACAAAAATGTCATTCAATTAATCACAAAACCCCAAATCGCAGGTGTTTTAAATTGTGTGGTCAAAATGCCTAAACGCTTCACTGAAACGAGCTTTGTCCTTCAGACTTGCAGCTCCCAGTAGCAGCAGCCCGACCTTTGGACAAAATCTGGGCATTTGCGCTATGTCCTTTGCAGAAAGTCCCCCTGTTCTCGTCCTTTCTTCCTATTCTGATGACACCTCACTTCAGGCCTGGGGCACTGTCCTGTCGTTTCAGCACCAGCTGTGACACGCAAACACACCTGGAGCCAGGAGACCATGCCCGCCAGCTTTGGGGTCCAGCTGGCACATACCCCACCCTGCTTGTACATAGCAGGCCAGCGGCCCTACCCCAGCCCAGAAGGTCTCGGGGGCCACAGCCGGGGACCCCACAAACTTAGCCACCGAGTTCTTCCTGTTTCTGCCTTAGTGGGAGGTCACTGGCAGCCACGCGGCCGCAGGAGGACACGGCCACTGGGGACACACAGCCATGGAAGGACACAGCTGCTGGGGACAGGCAGCCATGGAAGGACATGGCCGCTGGGGACACACAGCCATGGAAGGACACAACCGTTGGGGACACAGCCACGCGGCCACAGGAGGACACGGCCATTGGGGACACACAGCCACTGGCGGCCACACAGCCACCCGGGGACATGCAGTTACTATAGGACAGGGGGGCCACGGGGGGATGTGGCCCTGGGGCACCAAGCTCGGCTTTGGCTCTCTGTCACTCTCCACCCCACAAGCACCGCCTTCTTCACTTTCTTCAACACCCCGGATGTTTTCTGAGACATCAGCGCGTTCCGATGCTGACACTGGTGAGCCTTGTGGGGTGGAGGTGCCCAGTTCTGAGCCCCATTTAGCTATCCATTGGAGTCCCGGTTAAAGCCTCTTCCTGAACACTTGGAGAGCTAACAATAGAGTCTCACTTAGCCATTTGTTTTTCTTCTTTTCACAAAAGCAAATTATTTAAGAACTATTTTTAGTTGGTGTAGCAGTTTGATATTATTGATGAATTCCTAAAAGAAATATTGGACTATGCCTGTAATCTGATCTGTACCTGGGTGTGATTGAGTTATGATTAGGGCATTGAGTCCCCGCCCCTTGGTGGCTGGGGACCCACAGATAAAAGGCATGGCCAAGGACAGAGTTGAGGGTTTCTGATGTTGGAGTTCTGATGTTGGAGTTTGATGCTGAAGACTTAAGTGGGAAACGGGACGTAACCTCACAGAGGAAAGAGAAGCCAGCCCCAGGAAGGAAGGAACCTTGAACCTAGAGAGAAGCAAGCCCCAGGAGCATAGGCGCCCAGGAAGCCTGAGCCCTCGCAGATGTTGGCAGCCATCTTGCTCCAAATAGACTTCAGTGAGGGAAGTGACTTATGCTTTATGGCCTGTATCTGTAAGCTCCTACCCCAAATAAATACCCTTTATAAAAACCAACCAGTTCTGGTGTTTTGCATCAGCACCCCTTTGGCTGACTGTACAGTTGCGTTTATTGGAGTATACTTTACATACACTAATATTCACTCACTTTAGCAAGCTGGTCTATGAGTTTGACAAATGTGTACTGTTGTGTAACCACGACCATAGCCAACACATTGAAGAGTCCTTTCACCTCCCCAAATTCTCATGCCCTTTTGTAGTCAAGCCTCAGTCCTGGCAACCACGGATCAGTTTTCTGTGCCTGCACTTTGCCTTTCCCAGAATGTCACGTGAATGCAATCCTGCAGTGTTTGGCCCTGGCTCTGGCTCAGAAGGCTGCATCGGAGGTTCGTCCGAGCTGTGTGTTCTTTCTTATTGCTGAGGCGTCCACTGCAGGGTGTGCTGCAGTTCGTGGACCCCTCCAGCAGCTGAAGGACATTAAACTGGGTCTATTTTTTCGAGCTCAGATAATCGTCAAGGTATAAACGTTTTCCTTGTGTGCACATACATTGTTATTATTCATGTGGTTTTAAATGTATTTGAGTCTGGTTCCAGATGACACTCAGAGCCTGAAAGTCTTGGGGGACCCCTGGGAAGAGGAGAGAGATTCTCCCCATCAGTCACCAGTCAGGCCCAGACCTGTCAGCTAAACACGGGCTAGTTGAGACGGGAGGTGGCTGCTGCTGTTCTCATGAAAGCATTCGTAGAGCAGGAGTTACCGAGCTCTGTTTTCCTGATGGGTGGGGGAACGCCTAAGTACAGGCTGGAAACCATCAGCTGAGTGGGCGGTGGCTGGCAGGTGGCTGTAGGGATACTCCACAGGCCGTGGGCCACCTGTGGGCCCAGCGGTCACCTTTCAAGTCACAGGTGCCTTTCTTCAAGGGTGAGGTAGACTGTTCACTGGTAAAGTGCTTGGGGTCATTTAGGGTGCCCCTTTCAGCTAAACCGGGGCAACCCATGTTTCTTAGAATAGAACAGAACAGGAGCTGGGGAGGGGGTTCACCACGGCACACTCAAGCCCTGACTCTCCACCAAGAACCTCTAACCTCTTCCCCCACAGTTTTCTTCCTCCAGGAAACCTTCCTGGGTTCCTGTGGGGCCACGCCCTTGGCCTGCGGGTACCCGACTGCGCTGATGACCTTCGACCTACAGCCAGACGGCAGGAGCTCTACAGTGTTTTGTAGCAAAGGCAAAGAAGGCACCCTATTAATGCTAAAGGTCGAAAAAGAGAATATGGGATTTGGTTATGGCATAGTGAATTAGTCAGCCAAAGCCATGCTGATGCAAAATACCAAAAATTGGTTGGTTTTTATAAAGGATATTTATCTGGGGTAGGAGCTTACAGATATGAGGCCCTAAAGCATAAGTTACTTCCCTCACCAAAGTCTATTTCCACGTGTTGGAGCAAGAAGGCTGCCGACGCCTGCCAGGGCTCAGGCTTCCTGGGCTCCTCTCTTCCCAGGGCTTGCTTCTTTCCAAGCTTAGGGTTCCTCTCTTCCCGGGGCTCCAGCTTAAGGCTTCAGCATCAGACTCCAACATCAAAACTCCAACACCAAAAACCCTCAGCTCTGCCCTTTGCCTTTTATCTGTGAGTCCCTACCCACCAAGGGGCGCCCTACTCACACATCCAATATAAGCTCATATGCCCAGTGGAAAAGACCAGTTTACAAACATAACCCAGTATTTCTTTTTGGAATTCATCAATAATATCGAACAGCTACGCGTGGGAATATGGAACTTTTTTCATTTTCTTCATTAAGAAGGAGACCTTGGCCATGGCCATCTAACCCGCCTATGCTCATTTATTCACCTTTTGGAGCACTGGAGAAATAATTGTTTTCAGGATTAAATAAGATAAATGAACCTGGACAGGAATTTTTAAAGTAATGCTACCATAGTTTGTTAAGCTGCCTTTTGTCTGTTACTTTATTTTTTTAAAAAATTTATCCAACTATATCAGTTATACATAAACATACATAAACAATAATGTATAGTAATAGTTGTGAACTTACAAAACAAACATGCATAACATCACAGGGCTCTCACCCCACCACCAATACCTTGTCTTGTTGTGAAGCATCTTTAACTAATGATAAAAGAGCATTGTCAAAATATTACTATTAACCAAAGTATCTTACATTTGATGTTTTTTTCCCCAACCCCACCCTATTATTTGTTGAATACATTTTTATTACAGAAGTTGTAAACTTACGAAACAATCATGCACATGTGCAGAATTCCCATGCAACACCCCTCTATCAATATACCACACTGTGGTGGCACATTTGTTACATATTATGAGATAATATTGTCAGACTATTACCAGATCCATAGGAAACATTTGGCACACTTTTTCCATTATCTCCCATTGTCAACACAGTACATCTTTGGCATAGATGCATGAATATTACATTACTGTTAACCACAGTTCATAAGTCACTCCAGTTGTATTTTCCCCATGCTTCTCCACATTCTCACCACCCTGCAATAGTGACATACATCTGCCCTAGCTCACAAAGGACACTCTTGAATCTGTACCATCAATGACAATTCTCATCCATCTCTGGGTTTACTGTGTGAATCAGTCCCTAGATTATTCTCTAGCTTTTTTCAGTTGGCATTCACATCCCTGGACTACCCTTTTCAACCACACTCCCATTTATAAATCAACTGCTACTCACTTTAATGTGTTACCATCAACTCTATACATTTTCCTACTTTTACAGTAAAGTTAATTAAAACTTCCACATACATTAAATGTCAGTAGTCCATCTCCATCCTACTCTTATCTCCTTTAAGAATCCACCACCTACTACCAGGTCTTGAAGATGTTTTCCTACATTTTCTTCCAGAAGCTTTATGGGTCTTGCTTTTAGATTTCGGTTTTTGATCCATTTTGAATTAATTTTTGTATAAGGTATGAGATAGGGGTCTTATTTCCTTGTTTTGGCTATGGATGTCCAGTTCTTTTAGCACCATTTGTTGAATGGATTGTTCTGCCCAAGCTGAGTGGGTTTGACAGGCTTGTCAAAAATCACTTGACCATACCTGTAAGGGTCTGTTTCTGAACAATCAGTTCAGTTCCATTGGTCTATGTGTCTGTCTCTATGCCAGTACCATTCTGTTTTCACCACAGTAACTAGGTAATATGATTTACAGTCTGGAAGTGAGAGTCCTCCAACTTTTCTTTTTTAAGATGTTTCTGGCTATTCAGGGCCCCTTATCCTTCCAAATAAATTTGATAATCATGTTTTCCATTTATTTTTTAAAATGCTGGTATAATTTTTATCAGGATTGCTTTGAATCTGTATATCAGTTTGGGTAGAATTGACATCTTAATGACATCTTCCAATCTGTGAGCATGGAATGTTCTTCTAATTATTTAGGTCCTTTTAAATTTCTTTTAACAATGAGTTGTAGTTTTCTGAATACAATTTCTTTACATCATTGGTTAAGTTTATTCCTAAATATTTGATTCATTTTGTCACTATTTGTATTAGTCAGCCAAAGGGGTGCTGATGCAAAATACCAGAAATTGGTTGATTTCTGTAAAGGGTTTTTATTTGGGGTAGAAGCTTACAGATTCCAGGCCATAAAGCATAAGTTACTTCCCTCACCAAAGTCTATTTTCAAGTGTTGGAGCAAGATGGCTGCCGATGTCTGCCAGGGTTCAGGCTTCCTGAGTTCCTCTGGGCTCAGCTCCTCTGTTTTCTCCACAAGGTCAGCTATAGACTATCAAGTGAACAGCTCTGTTTCTCTCTCCCTGGGACTCCAGCTTCAGCATCAAACTCCAACATCAAAACTCTAACATCGAAAGCCCGCAACTTTGTTCTTTGGCATGCCTTTTGCCTGTGAATCCCCACCCACCAAATGATGGGACTTAATGCCCTACTGGCACAAGAGGTTTACATGATTACTTAATCAAGGAAACCTATGAATCCAATATAATCTAATATGCTCAGAGGAAAAGATCAGTTTATAAACATAATCCAATATTTCTTTTTGGAATTCATCAATCATATCAAAGTGCTACACTATTGTGAATGGAATTTTTTTCCTGACTTCCTCCTCAGATTGCACATTATTAGAGTCTTTTAAGCTATATCATCTGATATAATATAGCTACTCCAGCCTTATTTTTATTTATTTTTTGTTACTGCATGTGTGGAATATCTTTTTCCAGCCTTTCAGTTCCAATTTATTGGTACCCTTGGGTCTAAGGAGAGTCTTTTGCAGATAGCATATATGTGGCTCATATTTTCTCATACATTCTAACAGTCTATGTCTTTTGGTTGGGGAGTTTAATCCATTAACATTGAATGTTATTACTGTAATGGCAATTCTTATTTCACCCATTTTGATGTTTGGGTTTATCTATCATATTTTATTTACACCACTGTTTTGAGACTTTTACTGGTAAAAATCTTCATTTCTAGACTCTCTTCCAAGCCTCTCTCTCCTGTCTTTCATTTTCAGACTGTAGCACACCCTTTAGTATTTCCTGCAAAGCCAGTCTCTTGGTTATAAACTTTCTCAGTTTCTGTTTAACTGTGAATATTCTAAACTCACCCTCATCTTTGAAAGAAAATCTTGCTGGGTATAAGATTCTTGGTTGGAAATTTTTCTCTTGTAGTATCTTAAATATATCATACCGTTGTTGCCTCCATGGTTTCTGATAAGAAATCAACACTTACTCTTATTGGGTATCCCTTATATGTTATGCATTGCTTTTCTCTTGCTGCTCTAGGAATTATCTCTTTGTCTTTAGCATTTGAAATTCTGATCGTATGTGTCTCAGAGTTGGTCCATTTGGATTTATTTAGATGGGAGTATGTTGTGTTTCTTGAATATGGAAATCTATGTTCTTCAATAGGGTTGGTAATTTTCTAGCTTTATTTCTTCAAATATTCCTTCTGCTCCTTTCCCTTCTGTTCTCCTTTCAGGACACCCATGACACGTATGTTTGCACATCTCTTGCTGTCATTTAGTTCCATGAGAACTTGTTCAATTTTTTCCATTCTTTTCTTCAACTGTTCTTTTGTATGTTTGCTTTCAGAGGCCATTTCTTCAAGCTCACCAATCCTTTCTTCTGCCTCCTCAAATCTGCTATTACATGGTTCCAGTATATTTTTAATTTCATTTATTGAGTCTTTCCTTCCCATAAGATCTGCTATTTTTCTATGCATGCTTTCAAATTTTTCTTTGTGCTCATCCAATGTCTTCTTAATATCCATAACCTCTTTAGCCATTTCATTGAATTTATTAAGGCAATTCATTTGAACATCTCTGATTAGTTGTCTCAACTCCTTTATGTCATTTGGAGTCTTACCTTTTTCCTTTAACTGGACCATATCTTTTTGTTTCTTGGTGTGGATTTCATTTTTTTTGCCAGTGTCTTGGCATCTGGCTTACTAGATGTATTTATTCTGGGTGCAGTTTTTCTCTTTAGTTTAGGGCTCCCTGTCCTTTCTCCCTTGCTGGTTGTGCAGTAGGAGCCAAGCATGTAGTTGGTCCTGTAAGCTGTGGAGCCTCAAGATGCCCTCATTGCCCGAGGGATTGATGAAACTTTCCCAACTTTCTCCTTTGCCAGGAGTAGGGACAGAGCCAAAGCTGTGTGGAATAATTCAAGTTGTGCAGGCCTAGACTAGTTGCCCAGAGAGACTGATAAAGCTTCACACCCCTTTCTCCCCTACCTAGGGTGGGGATGGAGCTGCAGGTGTGGGCAGCAATCTATGCTGTGCAGGTGAAAGATGACCGCAGTTGCCCAGGTAGTCTTCTGACTCTGTCCAGCCAAATGTACTTGCAGGAGAGGCTGGGCAGGTTCCCCAGCTTCCTCCCTGTTGGAGGTGGCACTGGGACCTAGGCTAGAGCTGCAAGCTGATCTGGATGGAAAGAAGCCAGTACTTACCAGCACTGGATTTTCAGTCCACCTTGCTTCCCCTTGTGCCAAGAGCAGAGTTAAAATGGCAGCTCCTGGCCTCTTTCTGACTTGGACAGGTTCACACTTAAGCTGTTCTTAGGATTATACTTTAGCCCACTGAATTTACTAATCAGTAGCTGAAGTTGGTGCCCAAGCTTCACTTCCTCCCCTGTTTTGGGGAGTGGAGCTTCCAATTCCAGCTGCAGAATAGCTCCCAAGGTGGCTTGTTTTGCTAGAGGAGGATGAGACTGCCCTCCATGTCTTAGATCGCTCTACTCACCAATCTTCTCTGCACGTGGGCATCTCCTCCTTCCGTTCTTTCAAGGATGCTGCAGGATGCTCTTCTGGTCTCCTGGAGCCCCTAGACAGGTGCTTTAAAGAGCTCTGGGTGATTACTAACTGCCTTGTAGCAGGAGCTGACTCTAGGAGCTCCTTGCTCTACTACCATATTGCTGGTTCTGTTACTTCATTTTTTGAAGTTGAAATTAAGTTATTAAAATTTTAACTTAAAAGAGGGGAAAATAAAATATTTATATAAAGGAACAAGAAAACAATGTGGAGCGCAGCTCATGAATAGTTTGGGGCATGACATCAATGAATGACTGGCTTTCCTTCCTGCTGGCTTTCAGGTTAGAAGCCTTGATGCTGGGGGCAGTAGGTGCTGAGGTTTAAGTTTCCTCAGTGCCACCTTTCAGATCTTAGCAATATTAATATTGTCCTCAATAATGACAATAGAGACAAGAGCTAATGTTCTATGAGCACAATGGCTGAGAGTGGCTGCCATAGCCGCAATACTGCACAGCGCAATGGGTCTCAGCTGGAGCTGGAATACCGCACCATGCAACAGGCTCTGGTTGCAGGTCTGATGTTTGTTAGCTGGGATTGTTTAGCAAGCCACAAATCTCCGTAAACGTGGATCTTTATCTGAAAAATGGGGAGATTCATAAGTCTGGTTCATCATATTGCTTGTAGCTGCTATTGTCGTGATTGTCTGTTACGTGTGTATAGCCAGACTGAATGAAGTTGAAGAGAAACGAGAGAAGAATTATGCTTTGATAGGATTTTTAAAAATGGAAGCCCAGAACTTGGTGGGGACGGCCCTAGCTCCCCACATTTGGAGGAGAAGCCTGGGATCTGGACGAGATGCCTTTGTCCAGAGCACGGTGGGGGCGTCTCCACACCTGGCCTGACCAGGCACGTTGCCTCACGTATGACAGAATGAATCCCCTGTTTCTTTCAAGCTCTGTTTTCTCCAACAAAGGAGTGATTTTCAGACCAGAAAGGATCAAACCAATGTGGTGAGTGAAAAGATAATGCAAACACGGTGCAATGAGCACTGAAAGCATCCGGAGAATCATGAAAAATGGAAAAGGTTCTGGAAGACCGGAAATGAGAAATGTCTTGCTGTTCAAGACCCTGTGTGGTAATAAATAGATGACCTGAAACGTCTCCAAAGGCAGAAGTAAGTATGTGGACCCACCACCGGTCTACAACGACCAGCCCACACCAGGCTCCAGTGAGAGACTTGGCAAAGTCACAATCTGAAATTTGGAAAAACTGGAATGATGGACCAATAAAAATTAAGATGTAATAGGAATAAACATAATGCTTAGTTCTTGAAATACAAAATTTCGCAAACCAGGGCTCTCTGGTTTTAAGCAAACAAATTTCTGAGTGTGGTTTATTTGCATGTGAGAGTGTTGGGGGCTGGGGTGGGCGAGAGGATGAAAATCCCAACAGGGGCAGCGTGCCGCCGTCCCCGAGCCACGCCGGGCCAGCCCACCCCCTGCCCCTCCACCACCTGCCTCTGCCTTTCTCCTGCCCTCTCCTTCCCTCTCCCTCCCCCCCTCCCTCTCTCTGTCTCCCTCACTCTCTCTCTCATTCTCGCTCTCTCACTTTCTTCCCCTTCTCAGTCTCTTATCTCTCTCCCCTGGTCTCTGTTCCATGTGCTCACTTTTCTCTGCAAACTGTCTTTTTCTGCTTATTCCTCAGTGAGCAAACTGACCAAAAGGCTACCTGGCCGTACCGTGTGCAGCCTTGTAGCTCAAGGGCCCTCCTGATCCGCCCTCCCCTCCCCTCCCTCCTTCCTCCCTCTCGCCCTACCTTCTCCCTCCTCCCTCTCTCCCCTCTCCTCCTCCTCCCTGCTTCCCCTCCTTCCTTCCATTTCCCAAGTGCTGAGGAGGCTCCTGCTTCCTCGCAGAAGCTGTGCCCACCCCCAGGGCTCCAAAGAGGATGAACCCATGGGGCTCTCTCTCCGTGGGCAGGTAAATGTTTACGTAAATGTCCCAAAAGCAAGTGTGTGATTGTGGTTGAGGTGGACATAAGGCCAGCGCAGGCAGGTGCCCGGGAGACTCGCTGGAATCGACCGAGGGAAGAGGATGAGGGTAGAGGTTCAGGAGAGCAGGGGCAGCTCTGTGGCATGTCCTGGAGCTCACCACGGCCGCGCGTGCATCCGAGCATGCAGTGGGAAGCTGTTGGGGGTCTTGGGTGCACACGGGGGAGCTCAGCAGGCCTGCTCTTGGGTGCTGGGGGCCTTTGTCCCCTGCTCGTCACAGTCACAGGCAGGCCTGGGCATGGACTGCAGGGGCCGAGCACCGAGGGCAGAGGCCGAGGGCAAAACCCTTGGCGAAGCGTGGGGCAGAGCCAGAAAGTGGCCTGAAGGGCTCCCTGGCTTGGGAGGACGCGGGCCGGGACCCCGGATTCTACGGCGGCAGCCGCCCTGCTCGCTCGGGGAACGGAAGAGGCGCTGGTTGGAGCGGTACGAGGACATGTTCTGGCTGGAGAAAAAAGGCTCTTCCCGACATGGCTGTGCAGAGGAGGTCCCCGTCCCCACGTGCTTGGGCAGAGCTTGCACAGCCACCCCAGATGGGCTGGAAGCCGGAGTGCAGGGTCTTTAAAACCCCTTCCCACTTCTAAGGTTCCCTGGTGCTACAGGAGCAGTGAAAGGGCTGTTCACGTCATAGCTTGCTGGCAGAGCTGGTCGGATTTTAACTGCCTCTGTGGCTTGGGCCGTGAAAGCAAGTAGAGAGAGGGAGGGTGAGCAAGCGAGCTGTGTCTGCGAGCCGATTGCCACACTTACTTCACACTCGTTCACGTGAAGTTACACCCAGAGCTTTAGTCGCTGTTTAGCAAATCAACATTCGGTGTTGGCGTAGGCCGAGGCAGGGACTGCGGACAGAGCCAGCGCGGCGTGTGTGTAAATACGCACTGAGGAATGTGTAAATAAGAAAGAGGCCGTGACTGGTAACAAAATGATTGCTATTTTCCATTAAGGCAGTAGCCCTTCTGTCACCACAAAGCAGTCCTTTATAAATCTCTCACAAGGCAACGATGCTGAGAGTGAAATATCAATCTAAGTATAACGCCAGTATGTAAACAGATTGGAGAATTGCTAGATTGCTAGGATATAAAACATATGGAACAACAAATAACGCTCCGAGGAGCTGGGGATAATTTTAGCCTCTCAGGAAAGCCGAGGACACGGCGGCGCTCCGCTCTGTTGGTTGAACGCGAGCGCTCTCCTGCTTGGCTCCTGAGGCCATATGGACATCGGCACTCTGAACGTTAAAAATACGCCTTGGTATGTTCTCTCCCCGAGTGCAGGGTTAGTGGTGAGTGTTATGTTCTCTCCCCGAGTGCAGGGTTAGTGGTGAGTGTTATGTTCTCTCCCCGAGTGCAGGGTTAGTGGTGAGTGTTATGTTCTCTCCCCGAGTGCAGGGTTAGTGGTGAGTGTTATGCTGAGGATGGCGAGACCGCCGGGGACTCCGTGCACCTGTGGCCAAGGTGGCGGTGCCCCGGGCAGCCCTTTCTCGCCTGCGGTGCTGGACCGACGCTGGAACGAGGTTTATCCAGCTCTGAGCCCATCTTACCAAACCACGCCGGCTTCACATGTTCTGTCCGGCACTGCCGTGGCGTCGCCAGGGGCTTCTGTCTCTGGATTATGTAAGAGATCTTCTCTCTTTTCAGCTGTTTTTTGTACTAATCCTGGGAGTGGAGCCCCGTCAGCTGGTCTGGCCGCAGGGCCTTTGGCAGCTGGACGGCCTTTGGCCCGCCTGGCTCGCGGGGGCGGGTGGCCTGGGTGGAGCCGGCTCTATGCAGATGGCCTCCGTGCTGTGGTCAGCGCTGCTTCCAGGCAGCGCCAGGTCCCGTCAGCTCGGCTCGGAGCAAAGGGCACAGGCTCTCTGACTTTAAAGTCGATCCGGCCGTGTTTACCTCTGGAGCCGAGTATTCGTGCTTTGAAACTGTTTATGAGAACTTGCCTGCGCGCTGGCCTTCAAATGCGGATGCCGCGAGCTGCACGGCTGCAGCACCCACCCAACTGGGATAAGGCGCCCAGCTGGCCGTAATGGTGCCTGGAGCCATTGCCTTTTAATTCTCCAAGGTCAGTGCCTCTGGCTCGGGGCCAGGAAGAGAGCACAGGCTCTGCGGACAGAAGCCACCCTGGCTCATCCGCACTGGCCCACCCTCCACGATGGAGATGGGAAACGACATAAATGGGGTCAAGCGAGGTGACAGACGTTTTCTAAGTGCTTCACGAGTATTTCCCCCTTAAGTCCTCGGAAGAGCCAATTTTACAGATGGGAAAGTTGAGGCCCTGCGAGGTGAATGACTTATTCTGGGTAGCACAGCTGGCAGGTCAGGACAAGTGGCCAAGAAGTATCCCTGAATCAAGAAACAGCATGCTGTAGGGGCACAAAGAAAGAGGCCCATGCTGCACTTGTTCTGTGATCCCTGAAAATATAAAGATTATACCAGAATTAACTATAAATGGAACTACAAATTCAGGAGAGCACCAGCGTGTTTTGCGAATAGCATATGTTCAATAAATATAGATTATTTGTATTTACTGAACACTTAATTGAGTATACGCTAAGACTGGGTGCTCAGAAAACCAGCTCTCCCGTGTTCTGGTGGAGAGCCAGCGGGTCCTGGCACCGAAGGCAGACGCCGCGCCTGGCTGCCAAGCTCTGGAAGGAAACACGCGAGCGCCGCGTAGGACAGCAGGGCTGCAGTCAGCATGGCGTCCAAGAGCCTCAAAGCCAAGCCGCCACTTTGGCCAGAGGCGCAGGCTCCAGAACCTTCCACAGCCCCAGTGCCTGCAGCACCCGAGGATGCTTACTCCAACGAGAAGGCGACTACGATGTCCCTCTCGGATTAAGGCCTCCGCACAGCAAGGACATTATGGCAGAGTCAGCTAAAATACAGGAATGGGAAGTCTGCCTTGCAGACGCAGGGCCTTCTCACCCTGGAATCTTCAGCCTGGCCTGTCGGACGCCATCAGCACAGAAGGCACACGGCCCGTCTGCGCGGCGCGGCGGGGGTGGCGTGCGGGGGTGGCATGTCTCACCTGCACCTAGAAGGGGCTGTAATTCGGGTCCTTGGTAAACCACCAGTAAGCGCTCGCGCTGAGTGCCACGCGCCACGCAGCATAAGGCCGGGGAGGGGCAGGCTGCTTGGGGGGAACGGGGCGAGGGCTCTTCCCGGCCGCAGCGTCCCGACCGGCGCCTGAAGCCCTGCGGCCTCAGTTCCAGCTCTGGGTGAGGGGTCAGCCTTCGTTCACATGGGCACGTGCAAAGTCTGGGTCGGGGCGGCTCGTCGGCGCGGTCAGCACGGTGCCACTTGTGTGTCCTGGGGCCAGGATTTGAACGCAGGCTGCCAGGCACCGGCGCCAGCATCTGTGGCAGCTGTTCACTGTGAGTGACCCACCAGTGACGAGCCAGGGCCTTCGCTGACAGCGGCCGAGCCGGGAGCAGGATGCAAGGCTCCCACACCACCCCACGGGAAGACACGGGCGCCTGTCCCAGAGGAGACGGACGTGGCAGCTGACCACATGGGCGTCGGGCTCCTGTGTCCACATGTGTGTTGGGTTCTTGTGTCCACGTGCGTGTCAGGCTGTCTGGACATCTGGATCCCTTGTCTGTGTGTCAGGCTCCCGTGTCCATGTGTGTCGGGCTCCCCTGTCCACATGTATGTTGGACTCCCATGTCTGCATGTGTCGGGCTCCTGTGTTCATGCATATTGGGCTCCCATGTCCACATGTGTCGGGTTCTGGTGTCCATTGTGTCGGGCTCCCATACCTGCGTGCATCTCAGACTCCTGTGTCCACGTGTGTCAGGCTCCTGTGTCCGCTTGTGTCGGGCTCCGGTGCCTGCTTGCCTGTCGGCTCCCGTGTCCACATGCGTGTTGGGCTCCAGTGTCCATTTTGTCAGGCTCCCATGTCCATGTGTGTCAGACTCCTGTGTCCATGCATGTCGGGCTCCCATGTCTGCTTGCCTGTCAGGTTCCCGTGCCCATGTGTAACAGGCTTCCGTGTCTGTCTGCATGTTGGGCTCCTGTGTCCGCGTGTGCCGGGCTCCCGTGTCCGTGTACGTGCCGGGCTCCCATGTCCGCGTGTGTCGGGCTCCCGTGTCCGTGTTGGGCTCCCGTGTCCGCCTGAGTTGGACTCCCGTGTCGGCGTGTGTGTTTTCAAAGACGAGGCCTGAACCCAGGGGCCATGAGCCTGTCCGGTCCCACGTGGGCCTCCACCCCAGGGAGGGCGGCCTCAGCCCACCCCGTGGAGACCGCGCCCCTTGGGACAGTGTCCTGCAGACCGACGAAGGGCGAGACCACTCCCCGTCACCTCTGAGCTGGAGTCCATGATTCTCTCCAGAACTTTACGGAAGAAACAAGCCTGTCCGCCTGGCCGCTGCTGGAAGCATCGCGGCAGCGGACGAGCTGTCTCTCTGGGACGTTCTGGCCAAGTCTGAGGTGGAGGAGGTGGGGAGGGAAAGCGGAACGCGCTTCCACTTCCTCCGCGTCGTCTGCCAGTGCGTCACCTCAGAGCTTCTCCTCGAGCCTCTCCGCGCCCAGCGGTGCTCCCTCGAGCCTCCCCGGCTCTCGGCCTCCTCCCTCATGACCAGCATCGCTCTGCATTCCGACCGGCTCCTTCCCCTTTGCCTCTGCAGCAAATCCTCCTCGTGGGCGTCGGGCACCGTCGCTTCCTGGCAAAGGGCTGACCCAGAGACCAGTGATTACGGAGGCTCCAGGCCAGCAGACCCAGAGCTGGGGCCCCGAAAACGCCTTCCTTGGATGGCAGGACAGAGGTGGGGAATTGCTGGCGTTGTAATTTGCTTTTCCAAGGTTTTGTCTTTGTCTTTTAAAAAGCTGTGTCAGACTGAGAAAATCTCTCCCCATTTTTAATTGTGCATAGTTTTGCATGAGAAAAACCTCCCAGTGAAAATGCTCTGATGAAACGAGCTTCTTTTACTTTGCAAGCTCCACTTCATTCTAAATGAGTGCGTAAAAACATGCACAAACACCATTTGCTATCACAGAAGAGTATGAGAGAATTTACGTCAGCAACGGAGGAGGACCTGGGACCTGAGATGGCCCGGAGGCCCGTCCTCTCCACACATGCACCTGCTCAGGCTGCGCCAGCCTGGCGTTCCCAGGCCCAGCCTCGCCTCCGGAAAGGGACAGAACCAGGAGGCGCGGCCACTGCCGACGACCTGCACCGAGCGTCCTCGGGGAGCACACCCGGCTCTGCCCGGCTCCCAGCGTAGCTCCAGTAGGCTCGGCTCTCACCCCACAGCATGGGGGCACCAGTGGGGGGGGGAGGGGGAGGGGGAGGAGGGGAGGGGAGCGGGGGACGAAGGTGCCGCGTTTCACACCAGCCTTCATTCCCACCATGATGAGCCGGGTCCAGGGGAGGTGGCAGGCCAGGACTGGGGGCTCCGCTCACGCCAGGGCCGCCAGCCGCGCCGTGTCCCGCTCCCCTGACCCTCCCCGAGGCAGGAAACACTTTCCACTCGCCGTCGGCCACGTGGAGAGGCTCTGGCGCCAAGCCAGGCGTGGAGCCCCGTGGGGCGGCGCCAAGCCCACCCGGCGGCCTCCTCGGGCCGGGGACCCTGGCCAGCCCCCCACCTCTGCGCCTGCCTTTCCTCATCACAGAAACGACGACGTCGGCGATTGACGCTGACCCGGGGAGCCTGTGGGAGGACCCGAGGCAGCGCTGGGGCCAGCAGGCGCTCACTGAACACCAGACACGGGCATTTAGAAACGTAAACGCCCACGTCCGTGCCGACAAAGCCCTGGCTTATTTAAATTGCTCGTGTGCTCACTCATTCACCCAGCACACGACTATCCAACACGGTTCTGAGCAGCGGGTACCACGCATTAAATAAATACCGGCAGAGGGCAGCCCTCCCTGGCCCAGGAGAGGAGTCAGGCAGGCGAGCGAGACCCTAAGCGGACTGGAGCCGGCCCTGGAGGCCCGCAGGAGCGTGTGGGGGCCCACGGGTGCGTGTCGGGGCGGGACCCACGGGTGTGTGTCGGGGCCCACGGGTGCGTGTCGGGGCGGGACCCACGGGTGTGTGTCGGGGCCGGTGGGTGCGTGTCGAGGGCCACTGGGCGCATGTCGGGGCCCATAGGTGCGTGTCGAGGGCCGCTGGGCGCTTGTTGGGACCGGCGGGTGCGTGTCGAAGGCCCGCGGGTGTGTGTCGGGGACCCCAAGCTGGATGGAGCAGAGTCTGCGTGGGGCGGCATGCGCGGGTGGCCGAGGGCGGCTGCGGAGCGCAGGGCTCAGGGCGCTGTGTTGCAAACGTCTTCCTGCAGATCCTCAGTGGAGCCCTCAGGTAGGAAACCAACAAAGCAGCCTTGCCTTAGTGAAGGTTTATTTGTAAGTTCAAATTAATAATGGTTACAAAGTCAATCAATGAGAAGAATAAAAAGTTTTAAAAATAGAAAACCAGGGGTTATGGCCGACAAACTCAGCTTCCAATACATTTATGTTTTTTGCTCCTATTAATAACATTGAGGAAACTCCTATTTGCTTAGACAACCAGTTGCAAAAGGTAGCGTGCCTCTTTTTTTGTTAAAGAAACACCTCGGTGTGCCCTCTCTGGCTGCTCCCCTCTTATCAGGAAGCTTAAGAGAGCGGGAACAAATACACTACAAACACACGTGATAACATGGATGAATCTTGAGAACTTTATGTTGAGTGAAGCAACCCAGGCATTGAAGGACAAATACTACATGACCTCAATGATATGAAATAAGCAAGCTGCCTCAGAGAGCTAGAGACTGGAGGATAGGCTTACAGGAAATCGGGGGGTGGGGGAAGGATGTGAGCCGACGTCTGCAGGGGTGGAATCTATGATGAGCTGGCAGTAAGTATGAGCACAAAGAAGAGATAGAATGGGGGCAAGGGGTTGCCTTTGGGTGGGGCTTTGCAGGTTTGAGGGGGGCTGGGGATGGGCGGATGGGTAATATTGCCCAAAAAATTGGGGGGAGGGAGGGGCAACATACGAACATAGGAGAGTGTCAAGTGTTGTTTGAGAGTAAAATGCTGAGAAAACCATACCAAAATATAATTAGGAGGGATACCTGTTTAGGATGCTCGGAGGGGATGGTCTGATGCGGGACGGACTCCTGGGGAATGGCTGAATGCTCATTTTGCCAGGGTGGGTTGTACCATTGGGTAGAGACCCAAGTAGTGAGAGTGGGGGTGGACCCACATCCTGGGGAGGACTAATGCCATCAAATAGAGGGAACTGTATCTCTCAAGAGAAAGGGTGGCTCCCAGGGCATTAGGGCAGTTGAGCAAGTCAGGCCCTGAACACTGTTGCAAGTATCTCTGGACGTGGCTCCTCAAGAAATGGAGATTGGCTGTCGCTGTGGGCCCCAAGGGGAGGGGAAAATGGATGTTGAATGGATGGAACCAAGGTAAATGTGAGGGCAAGAGAGGAGTTTCGCGAGAGTACACAAGGATGGATATAAAACATGTAATATTACACCAAAAACATACAGGGGACAACAGACTAATAACATAAACCATAATGTAAAACATAGGATAACTAAAAAGTTAGAAAACTGTATATCCTAAAGTAAGGGCCACAATGTAAACACAGATGTCACCTTGTTTGAAAGCTATTGTCTCAGAGTCTGTACATCAGTTTCAGTAAATACGATATGAATAAGTTGTAAGAATATCGCTGTGGAAGGGAAAAGGTTTTATGGTGGATGTGTGGGAGTACTGTATATTGTATATATGAATTACTGTGATCTAAGGCTCTTGTGAAGAGAAGCTCAATAATTAGGAAAAAAGAAAAGAAAAAGATAGGATGTAGAATTTTTCCAAATCAATACGTATTCTATATCTAACCTTTAAACCCATCGCTATATTCCATTTTACTAGTAAGGGGTCCTGACATTATATTGGGCCTCACTTTTCAGGAAGTTTTGGATCACAGAGTGGTTCAACAATGGCGGTGGAGGAATACTGGTATGGGATGTTATTGACAGGTAATATATGGATGACAGGGAGTTATACAGGGCATATGTCCAGGGTGCATGGTAATGTTTGGATATACTCATAGTGGCAACAATTAAAAACAACAGCTGGGGGACTACTGGGTTCCTGGCCGGGGGTGCTCTGTTGTGGTCCCTAGGGGAGCAGCGGCAGTCCCCCAGGCGCAACGGTAAGGACCAAGAAGGAATGAGGGTCCAACACTGAGCCCCTGATACTAATGACTATGCTTGTGAACCTATACGCCTGAAATAAGAACAAGGCCTAGAGCAGCACTGTGACTAAGAGTTCCCTCCTGACAGCCTCCGTGTTACTCAAATGTGGCCAGTCTCAAAGCCAAACTCAGCATGTAAATGCAATGCCTTCCCCCCAGCATGGGACATGACACCAGGGGAGAGCCTCCCTGGCACCGAGGGATCACTACCAAGTACCAGCTGATGATGCAACTAGAAAATGACCTTGAATTAAAGGTTCAACATGGACCAGCAGAATATCCCTGTCTACATATAATAACAGGAGTTAAAAATGCTGTTTGACCTAAAGTAAGGGGGAAATGGAAAGGACAAATGAGTTCATATGGCTATGAGTCTATAAAAAAGAGTCTGGAGGTTGTCAGAAGGATTGCCCTTATGCACACCTGAGCAGAGTCTCAGAGACAGATAAAGTAGATATAACCCCAGATATTGGTCCTTTTGAGGGCTAAAGAGACCCACAGGTTCTATGGTCATGGCAAATGGCATTCACTGCCATGTCAGTCGGCCCTTCTTTGGAGCTGGTGTTTCTGCATGATGGAGCTGGACTCAGATGGGATCTCTTTTCACAAGCCTTTCATGCTACTTTACTGGAATTGTAGTTGGTACTGGGGTTTAAGATATATCTAGGGGATTTGAATCTCTGGACTGACAATATGATAGCCAGGCCCTGAGCCTCAACAGACTTCAACTCCTACACTCTGATTTATCAGACTTACCCCACTCAGCTAACATGGAGTTGAAGAATGTCAACCACCACACCATGGAGCCTAGAGTGCCTACAGCTGAAAGCAGGAGGATTGCATCCAGTATCCATGTGGAATCTAAGCCTCCTCTTGACATAGATGTGCAATGGACACAACCAATCCAAGGTCCACAGAGAAAATGTGGCATTGGTGTGGGAAAAGTGGCCATGGTGGCTGCTGGGTACGGGGAATGGGAGGAAGAGATGAGATGTGGAGGCATTTTCGGGACTTGGAGTTGTCCTGGGTGGTGCTTCAGGGACAATTACTGGACATTGTAGATCCTCCCAGGGCCCACTGGATGGAACGTGGGAGAGTATGGGCTATGATGTGGACCATTGACCATGAGGTGCAGCAATGCCCAGAGATATACTTACCAAATGCAATGGATGTGTCATGATGATGGGAGAGAGTGTTGCTGTGAGGGGAGTGGTGGGGAGGGGTGGGGTTGAATGGGACCTCATATTTTTTTGATGTAATATTTTTAAAAAATGAATTAAAAAATTAAAAAAAAAAAAAAAAGAGAGCGGGAAGATGTTTTACTCCACAGCTCCCTGTCTGCAGCCCTGGACGTCCCTCCAGGCCCAGCACTCAGCCTGACTCAGCCTCACCTGAGCAGCAGCTCGAGCACCCCCCGGCCCGGCCCACGGCGAGCTGGCCCCATGCCCGTCCTGGGGGCCAGGAACTCCTTGTGCCGAGCTGCTGGCATGGACAGGCGCGCAGGGTCCAGCAAATGGCAACAGATTTTTAAAAATAATTATTACTGCTGTTAATATCCTAATTACGATAATTGTAAGTCCAAAGTGAAAGGTGCTGCTGGGGAGCTGGGTGAAAATCCTGCACAGGGCTGGACGCCGCGCTCGGTGCCTGGCTCGTGTTCCCCTCTCCGGAGCAGCCGCGCTGTGTGCTGTGTGGACAGAAGCTCAAGAGGGTCGAGGTCAGGGGCCCGGAGCCAGAGCAGCCTCCACGGAAACCTGCAGGCGTGTGTGGTGTGAGGAGCTCGCACAGACGGTGCTGGTGGAACGGCCATGCAGGAAAGGGACGCGGAGGAAGCAGCTGGTGAAGGAGCCCAGGGACAGCCCAAGTCACAGCCACAGCGAGCTGGGTGGCAGGGCGGGGGCCGAGTCAACGTCGCACTCCGTCCCTTGGCTGCTTCCACTCAGCCTAAGAGCTGCGGGCAGTGGCCACGATGGCCAGGCCTGGCCGTGGCTGCCGGCCCTGAGGCTCCACCACCTGCACCGCAGGAGAAGGCTGCAGGGCGCATTCAGCCGTGGCGCCACCAGTGCCCATCTGCCCGAGAAGCACCGCGGGTCCCCGAGCGAGTGATGCGCCGCCCCCCATGTCTGAGCTGGCGTCAGGACTCATCACCACCGCCTTGGGAGGAGCTGGCCGGCACCGAGGGCCCGCGGGCTGGCGCTCCCTGCCGAGGCCGCGCCCTCGTGCCGTGGGGGTGTCCCGTCCCGGGGGGGTCGGCGCTTCATCTTGCCCGCGATCCCGTCCCGCTCAGTGCACATCCTTCTGCTCACACAGACAGAACCTCCCGGGCGTGACAAAGGTGCCCTCCGCGGAACAGTCGTGCCGGCGCAGGCCAGCGCGCGACGCCGGCCGGGCTGCTGACAGGGACTCCCGGCGTAGCCGCTGCGTCCGTGGCCTGGCTGCTGGTCACTGTGCTCAGGGGCGCGGCCAGTCTCTCCTCTGGGCAGGCCAGGGGCGGCGAGTGGGAAGAAGCTCCCCCAGCCTGGCCCGAGGGCGACCTCGCGGCGCCACGGTGCCCGAGGCCCGAGGCCAAGCCAGGGAGTGGAATCCCCGCTGCCCTCGACCTGCGGCCATCCTCTCGCGGGTCAGCCCTATGGGGTTTTGAAATGGAGGCTGAACAGGGCGAGGTCAGGTCTTCGCAAACGCCGCTCCGTGTCATGCCTGGAAGACACACAGTGAAGGCAGCCACGGGGAGGACGGGAAGGTGGGGCGGATGGTCGGGCACAGGTGCTCCCCCCCGTCTCCCCGTTCACACCTACTGCTGATGAGCACGGGTGCTGGTTTCCAAGTTTAATTCTATCTACAGAAAAAGGGCAACAGGCGCAGGTGGACACCGAAGGCCGTCCTGTGTGTTCCTATTTACTTTTGGATAGGAAATACCCACACGGTTTTTCTGACAAGGCCACTGGGGCTGCTTGTTCGCCAAAGACCTGTGGCTTTAGACGGCGAGCAGGTTGGGACGTCACGAGCCGAGCTCCCTGCCTTCCTGCTCGGCTGAGCTCTGGCCGGGCCCAGCCCAGCCCCCTCGCGGCCCTTGCTGAGCCTTCACTGGCAGGTGCCCTGTGCTGCTTGCTGTCAGCTCCTGTTCCGACATCTGCACGACCCTGCGTCCGGCTGGTGACACCAGCAAACGGGACTCCTGCCACCCCATGTGTCCCCGCATGCTCTGGGGCTCTCCTCGCCCCCAAGCGTCCCTCCACTCTCTGCCGCTGCGTCCACGTGGGCGCCAGCCCCCTTCTGTCGGCTCTGCTCCGTCCAGAACCACCCTGCACGGGCTCCAGCCGGCCAGGCCCTTTCTACGGCCAGGACCAAATGCTGCCCCACAAGGAAGGAGGCCCTGGGCCAGCGCCTGCCACTGCTGCCACGCCAAGAGGAACAGCAGGCTCCGCGATGCTCCGGCGGACAGCACCAAGCTGTGCCTGCCCCGCAGCCATGCGATGCGTCGTGGGGGCCCTGACCACGACCGCCAGAGACCCCTCTTGACAGCAGTGCACAGAGGGGCACGGGGGCATGGAGGAGCACAGAGGAGCACGGAGGAGCACAGGGAGCACTGGGGAGCATGGAGGAGCACGGAGAGCACAGAGGAGCATGGAGGAGCACAGGGAGCATTGGGGAGCACAGAGAGCACAGGGAGCACAGCAGGGCAAGGAGGAGCACAGAGGAGCGTGGAGGAGCCTGATGGGGAATGAAGGAGCACAGAGTAGCATGGAGGAGCACAGGGAGCACAGCGGGTCAAGGAGGAGCACGGAGAGCACAGAGGAGCATGGAGGAGCACAGGGAGCACAGCGGGTCAAGGAGGAGCACGGAGAGCACAGAGGAGCATGGAGGAGCACAGGGAGCACTGAGGAGCATGGAGGAGCACTGGGAGCACAGTGGGGCAAGGAGGAGCACGGAGAGCACAGAGGAGCATGGAGGAGCACAGGGAGCACAGCGGGGCAAGGAGGAGCATGGAGAGCACAGAGGAGCATGGAGGAGCACAGGGAGCACAGCGGGGCAAGGAGGAGCATGGAGAGCACAGAGGAGCATGGAGGAGCACAGGGAGCACTGAGAGCACAGCGGGGCAAGGAGGAGCACAAAGGAGCACAGAGGAGCCTGATGGGGAATGAAGGAACACAGAGGAGCATGGAGGAGCACAGGGAGCACTGGGGAGCATGAAGGAGCACAGGGAGCACAGTAGGGCAAGGAGGAGCACAGAGGAGCTTGGCAGGACGCGGAGGAGCCCAGGGATCATAGAGGAGCCCAGGGATCATAGAGGAGCACAGGGAGCACGCCGGGGCATGGAGGAGCACAGGGAGCACTGGGGAGCACAATGGGTCACAGAGGAGCACGACAGGACATGGAGGAGCACAGGGAGCACAGCAGGGCACAGAGAAGCACAGAGGAGCACTTGGGAGTACAGCGGGGCATGGAGGAGCACCGAGGAGCACTGGGGAGCACAGCGGGGCATGGAGGAGCACCGAGGACACAGAAGGGCATGAAGGAACATGGGGCATATGTGCTTCCCAGGGTCCACGTTGCAGTGTGGAGAAGCCGTGGCATGACGACTATGAATTATTTACTAAGCGTTGGGGAGAAAAGAATGAAGCCGAAGTGACAGCAGCCAGCAGCAGAAAAGCAGAAATTTTCCAAAATTACTGTTGGAAGGGAATTTCCTGGTTACAGTTCACAGATCTCTAGGACAAATTTGACAAGTAAAAGGGCATTGTGACTGTCTGTCTTTCTGGCTGTCTTCGTCTTCACTGCTACTTCCTGGCCCTGCTCGATGGCCAGTACACCGCCTTCCAGGCAGTGCCTGTGGCCAGCCCTGCCCTGTGCTCTCCAGGTGGACTGGCTCGTGCACGGGGAAGCGAGGCGCAGCCGGGCCGGGAGCCTGCTTGGGGCAGGGCAGAGCCGGGCTCGGGCAGATCTGCTGGCGGCAGAGCCAACCTGGCGTCGGCCTCGCATTCTTGGCCTTCTTTGCCTTTCTGTGGATTGTCCTCACATGGCAGGAGAGAGAGCCCAAGTCCTCGGGAGGCCTCTGGAGACAAAGAACCCGGGTTTCTGGCCCCAAGTCCCAGAGCTGCGGCTCCCCAGCGGCGAGCGGGCTGGGCCACCCAGTTCTCCCTGTGGTGGGACCTCGTGAGAAAATGAGCAGAGTATTTCCTCCCAGAGTTGTGGTGAGGACTATGGGAGCCAGCCCATTTAGAGCATGTAAAACAATGCCTAGGAAAAGGAAAAAAGTGAGTTGTCATTGTCACTTCCCTTCCAAAAGCAAGCCAGGCAGGGCAAGAGGTGTGGCTGTGTCCCTCAGCTGCATGGACACACACGTAGGACCGTCAGGGGAGAGCGGGTGTGCTGGAGCGCCCGCAGCCAGGCCCGGCTGTCAGGGGGTTGGGGTGGCCAGGGCGCAGCATGGCCTTGGGGGCAGGGGCTGGGCCACACCCCGCTGGCGCTCAGTGGACTCCCCAGTGGACTGATTCCTCAGTGGACTCCTCAGTGGCCTCCTCAGTGGACTGATTCCCCAGTGGACTCCTCAGTGGACCAACTCCTCAGTGGACTCCCCAGTGGACTGACTCCTCAGTGGACTCCTCGTGGGCTCCTCAGTGGCCTCCTCAGTGGACTGATTCCCCAGTGGACTCCTCAGTGGACTGACTCCTCGTGGCCTCCTCAGTGGATTGATTCCCCAGGAGACTCCTTGTGGACTTCTCAGTGGATGCCTCAGTGAACTCTTCAGTGGACTGACTCCTCAGTGGACTCCTCAGTGGACTGACTCCTCAGTGGCCTCCTCAGTGGACTGATTCCCCAGTGGACTCCTCAGTGGCCTCCTCAGTGGACTGATTCCCCAGTGGACTCCTCAGTGGACTGACTCCTCAGTGGACTCCCCAGTGGACTGACTCCTCAGTGGACCCCTCGTGGGCTCCTCAGGGGCCTCCTCAGTGGCCTCCTCAGTGGACTGATTCCCCAGTGGACTCCTCAATGGACTGACTCCTCAATGGACCGACTCCTCAGTGGACTGACTCCTCATGGCCTCCTCAGTGAACTCCTCAGTGGACTGACTCCTCAGTGGCCTCCTCAGTGGCCTCCTCTTGGAGGCAGACGAGGAGTTCCTGGACTTCTCGTTTTCCCCAGGAGTGCAGCTGGGGGTCTCACAGCAGGTGGGGGCATCCATGCCACCCCTCGGGCTACCCACAGGGCAGGCGCTGGCCGTGTCCCACCCCGGTCCCTGCATGGGCGGACGAGGGACTCGTCCCATCTGTCCTGAGGATGCGCGGCCCGCACAACACACGGCGCCTCCCACAAGAGCCCGTCCACACAGCTGCGCCCACAGAGGCTTGGCTCCCATGGCTCTCCCACGGAGTTGGGATTCTGAGTGAGAACGGCGTTTGCGTAAAGAGGGGCTGCTTTGCATCCTAAGTGGAAGTAGCATCTTCTTGTGATCGTAGCTGGAAGAAATGGGGTTACAGGGACAGAGAAGCAGGGATCCCGCTTCCCTGCCTTGTTTCTCACTTTTGAGCAAGACCCTTTGCCCCTCAGCCTCGGTTTCCCTACGGCTGTGGGACTGAAACAGTGATTCCCACAGCCTGCTCTGCTTCCTAAGGGAATTGGATGGTTCCTAACCCCGGACCCTTCAGTGCCAAACCCCTAAATTTAAGTCAATAATTGCTGGCATCGCTCAGAAAAGGGGTGTCCCTTTCCAGGAGGAGCAGCCCCTGGGCTGGGGCTGGTGATGAGGCAGCCCCGGGGCCCGCACAGGGGAGCCCGGCGTGCAGCCAGCGACTGTCCACGTGTGGTGAGAAGCTGCAGCCTCGGGTCCAGCGGAACTGAGCCCTGACTGTTCCATGACTATCAGCACGAGCACGGAGAGCAGCTCCCCTCCGCTCCGGCGCCCGCCGCGCCAGGCCTGCCCCGCGGCCCTTGGCTCATTTCCGGGCATGCGCTTCCACTGTGGCTCCGGGCAGGAGGGCCACGGCCCCAGGGCCGCAAGGTGACTCACCGCGGCCGGAGCAGGCCGCCCGGGCTTCTCGGTCTCGCTCCTTGCTGGCTCCTTGCTTGCGCTGGCTGACACGGGCCAGGAGTCTCTTGGGGGCCCCGTGCGGGCTCCAGGGCAGGAGGGGGAGCTCCTGGCTGGGTGGTGGACGGGTGCTTTGGGCTGTGCCGCCTGCACTCAGGGCAGCAGGTGCTGGCGCAGCGCCACAGGGCTATTCGGCAAATGCGTGCGACTCAGCGGAGGCAGGTGCTGTCACTCGCCAGGTGCTCCAGCCCCATCCACTGTCCCCTGGGCTCACTGCCTGCTTCCTCAGACAAGCCGCATCTGCACGCGGGGACATGCAGACCCCAGCGGGCTGGGAGGAGGCCCCTCGGCCTCGGCTCCTTTGGCTCTCTACTACGGGGCCTCGTCTCTCCTCTCCTGAGCCCTGGAGGCTGCTGCTGACGCCCGACGAGGGCCAGACGGGACGCGCTCTTTCAGGACTAAACTTGTAGGTGGGACACAGGGAAGCATTCCAGCGTGTCAGAGCACTTACCTGGAGCTTTCTTCGGACCTTCTGACCTTGAGCTCCCGTTCATTTTCCGAGGGCCTTGGACTCAAAGGCTTCTCGGGTGAGGTTTCCAGGAGCTGCATCTGGTGACTCAAGGCTGGCTCCAGCCTCCGGCCATGGACACACGGCACACGCAGTGTTTAAAGACCAGAAGATTCCACATAAACGTCCAGATGTCTTGCTTCTCTTCAAAATTCCTAACGTCTGGCAGCCCTCTATGGAACTGCGTGGACACTGCCTTTCTACTGGGTACTTTGCCACACTCCTCACCACTCTCTGTTGCTGCACACTGAGGCTTCCTTGTCCATTACGTCATCCTCCTGCCTCCTCCAGGCACACGAGTTTGTGCTGCTGACTTAGGCGCAGGGTCCCGGTGGAGAAGGGGGTGGCTTCCAGGGGCTTCTCCGGTTCGGCCGCACCTTGGAGCCAGTGATCGCGTGGCGCCTGCTGCGGTGCTGGGTCCCCAGCGCCCTCCCCGCGTCTCTGCAAAGAAGGAATCATCAGTGGGTGGCATGAAAGGTGAGGCGCAGACACCCCTGCGCCGCTCGCTCTAGGGTTTGTTCCCCGCACCTTGGAGCTGATGGCTGGTCAGGGGCCGCGGTGGGGAAATGGGGAGTTAACGTGATTTCCAGGTAATATGCAGGCTAGCTATGAGGTGTTAAGTAAATTCCTAGTCCTGGGTGAGTAGGGGAGAGACACTGTGCTGTGGACCTTTTGGTACCTGGAGATTGGCTTGGACAACTCTTCAATTCTATTTTCCTGAGACAACCATTGTCTCTACCATTTTACCTTAAAAATATAATATGTAACTTGGATTTTTTACAAAATTCTACTGAAAAGTTAAAGAGGGATTAACAGGGTTTGTAAAAGTCACAGTGACTTTTAGGATAGTTTTCCTGTAGTAGATGAGGGGGGCAGCAGCTCATCCGTTACTCCCTTACCTACTCAGCAGCTGCTTGCCAAGCACTCGCGCCACATAGCACCACGCAACGTTGCCAGCATTTGAGTTTTTAATCCACGGACACCACTGCATGTGATTCAACCTAAAACACGCTATGTGCTATGCCAGGACAAGAAATAAAAAGGGCAGGCTTTTACCAAATACCACTGATTGTACACTTTGGATGAATTGTACACTTGATCAGTATGTATCAATAAAAATAAAAAAGAGGGAAACGGACTTTGGCCCAGTGGTTAGGGCGTCCGTCTACCATATGGGAGGTCCGCGGTTCAAACCCCGGGCCTCCTTGACCCATGTGGAGCTGGCCATGCGCAGCGCTGATGTGCGCAAGGAGTGCCGTGCCACGCAAGGGTGTCCCCCGCGTGGGGGAGCCCCACGTGCAAGGAGTGCGCCCATGACGAAAGCCGCCCAGCGTGAAAAGAAAGAGCAGCCTGCCCAGGAATGGCGCCGCCCACACTTCCCGTGCCGCTGACGACAACAGAAGCGGACAAAGAAACAAGACACAGCAAACAGACACCAAGAACAGACAACCAGGGGAGGGGGGAAATTAAATAAATAAATAAATCTTTGAAAAAAAATAAAAAATAAAAATAAAAATAAAAAAGAAATAAGAAGGCAGGCATGTGAGCCAACAACGTAGAGTGGGCAGTGCGGTGGCGACGCAGGTGGCGACGCTGCAGGGGCTGAGGCAGGGAGGAGGGGGTGGCGGGCATGTGCTCGGGAGGGGAGGCAGGCAGCTTGCAGGAACAGCCGCTGGGCCACGGGGAGAGTGGGCAGGCAGAAGTCCAGGCCCGACCAGCCGCTCTGGACTTGGGGCACCCTGAATCCAGGACGGCGGACGAGAGGGGGATGTCTTGAGACGCAGTAGGCAGCTCTGCAGGGGTGGGAGCTGGCCCTGCAGCACCTTGGCTCACACCCGTGGCCTCGAGAGTGGAGAATGAAGTCCTGCTGTGTTGGCCCCCCGGTGTGGGGCGCTTGTCCCAGCAGCCCTCAGAGGCCGGAAGCAAAATCACCCCCATTGGACAGCAGAGGAAGCAGCAGCTGGGAAGCACAGACTCTTCCAAATGGAAAAAGAAACTCAAGACCCAATCTCTGACCGATTGAGAAGTGATTCGAGCACAGTATTATAGGGGAAATAATCTACAGTTATTATTATCTGTACTATTAGAGAAGAACAAAGATGTGGAGAAGAGGCGGAGAAGAGAACCTTCTTGTCCATTATCTCTGGTGAAAGCTCACCCGAGCTCCAGAGGGGAAGGAGGGCACCAGGTAAGCCAGAGCTACCTGTGGTGGCAGGTAAGACAGAGCTACCTGTGATGGCAGGTAAGACAGAGCTACCTGTCATGGCAGGTAAACCACAGTTACCTATGATGGCATGTAAGCCAAAACTACCTGTTATGGCAGGCGAGCCAGAGTTACCTGTCATGGCAGGTATATCCCCAGGTTTCATTGATTCAGCACAATGAATGCTTATCTCTGTGAGGTGAGCAAGAAATAAGCTTTTATTTTATCAAGACAGCGAGAATCTGAGGTTTTCCCTTTTGTTTCTTTCTGCAGTCTAGCCTAGCCTGAAATGGCCATCACCTTTGTTTCAGCCTGCTTACGTCTGAGCAGAGCGCACTGGCAGGCCAGTGAATGATGCAGCTCAAGGAGGAAAATGGCTGGGATGTGCTTTACCCTTTCCACGCCACCACTCATATAGAAAGTACTGTAGAAGGAGCTCTCCCAGAGTCTGGATCCCTTAGGTGGAGAAGCAGCAAACGTGATAGAAGGAGGCGTTCTTTTCTTAAAATTTTATTGAAGTTTATCATTCATACATGAACATCCTTAAACAATAAATGTATACAATGGTTGTGAACTCACAGAACCCACGTGCATAACCCCACCAGGGCTCCATTACATCATCCCCACTACCACTGTGCACTGTGGTGAAGCGTTTGTCACAAGCTATGAAAGAGCATTGTTCAAATAGCCCTTATCATACATCTGGTGTGTTTGTCCCCAACCCACCAATTAGTAACTCCCTGGACTGGCAGTATACGTTTGTCGTAGCTCATGCGAGAGCGCTCTCATCTGCCTGCTGACCACAGCCCATCTTCTACCACCTGATTCTCCAGCCTACACACTCCCTCGCCTTGTGCAGGCCACGCGATTGCACACTCCGTGGCTCCTGTTTTCATCCCCGAGTTTTGCTGTCGTCACCTCAGTCAATTTTAGAATGTTATCGTGGCTCCAAAATGAAAAAGCCCGCCCAGAAGCAGGCGCTACCTTGGCCTCTTGCCAGGCCCAGGACGGTGTTTCCAGGGTCGCATGCTGACTGGGGGCCTGGGGAGGGGAGGCCTTCGCGACGAGGCTTCTCCCATTGGGGAGTTGTGGGCCTTGGTGCTGAGGCACCCACGTCTCCCCGCTGAGGACGGGAGCGCTGGGTCAACCAGAAGATAAACACCCTGGCCCGCCACCTCAGGGTCTTGTTCTCCTCGTCTTCCTAACAAATCCTACCTTCCTCAGTCACCATCATCAGGACTGGAAACTCCCAGGTATCTGCCATATATTTTCCAATAGCTCTCCACAGAAGAGAGACTGCTGACGGGGGCAATGAGAGATCCTGCTGCTTTCAACTCTCTCCTCTGCCAATCTGTGTTGTGTGGCTTGCATGCTTAAGGTTATCTCATGGCCCAAAGTGGCTGCTGGACTCCCAGACTTCACTCCAACGTTCTAGGCAGAGAATGAGGCAGCTTCAAGTTGAGCTCTCTTGGGTTACGGGACTATTTTACCTGCCCATACCTCGCTTCAAGGGAATCGGGGAATCATAGCCCTTGACTGGATATTTTGCCATTGGGACAGAATTGCTAAAAATAAAGAAGGGGGAAAGGGGTTTTATGTACACAACTCAGTCTCTAGAAAAGCAAGGCTGTACTTGGGGGGCTGTTGTTGGGAATGGAAGCCCAAGAACAAACCCAAACCAGTGATAGCCACGTTTTTAAACACTTTTCTCCAATCTGAGTTGGATTCCAGAAGCTGCCGCTGTGCTATAAGCTTCTGCTACAACTGAGGCCCGTGTCCTTGTGGTGGCGGTGGGTGAGACAGCCACGCCGAGGGCCAGGAGGACGTCCTGCCAGCAGCAGAGGGGCAAGGCACACGTCCAGGACGGGCGGAGAGAGAAGCCGCCCTTCGCTGAGACACGCGGGAGCAGGTGGCGCCGGCGTGGAAACGCTGCGGGAAGGACGGCGCGGGGGACGCGCAAAGGCTCAGCCGACCGCTGTGTGCGGGGCCTGCTGAGCGAGCGCCCACGACCGCAGGAGAAAGCGAGCTCGCCCTCCCGCACGTCTCGGCTTCCTTCCCACCCTGGCTGGTAGGTTGACCCGTGAGCAGGCCCAGCTCAGCCCCAGCTCAGCCCCAGCTCAGCCCCAGCTCAGCCCAGAGCTGAACGTGGCGCTGACGGAGCGAGATTGGCACCAAAGTCGACTGAGAGATGGAAAGGGGCTGACCCTGAATCCAAGCCTGGGAAGTCGAGGAGGGGAGAGCGGCTGACGTCAGCTGCTTAACAGTCAGAGCCTCCTGCCTTGACCTGCTTCTGTGCTGGGGGAGTGTGAACCACAGGGTGAGCTTTCATCCACACGGTGCAGCAGTGCCCCAAAAGGTGTCCCCCGAGTGCGATGAGTGTGCCACAACGATGCGGGAGGTCGTTGGTGTGGGAGGGGTGGGGTGGGGGTGGGGGTTACACAGGAACTCTTATATTTTTAATGTAACATTTTTTGTTTGATGTATATATCTTCAAACAAATACAATTTACAAAATTGATGGGGTGAGGGGTGGGGCGTGGGGTATATGAGAACCTCTTATGTTTTTTATGTTTTTTAATGTAACATTCTTTGTGATCTATTAACTTTAATAAAAAGAAGTGTGAAAAATGAAATTAAATTTAAGAAAAGAGTACAGAAAGGGGCATTCATGAGCAGAGGTCAGGCAGTTTCCAATCACGCCAATACTCTATTGTGAAGAAGCCACACGTTTGTTTCATGCCCAAAATATTTAGCTTTAGCTAAGTATTGATAAAAATTATTAACTTTTTATATGGAAAGTCTTGACCCTCTGCACACGTCGCCATCAAGGAAACATCACAATGTGTGTCTTTTTTCCTGGAGTTGGGTTGACGCCCCCCATCCCCATCTGAAACTGCGGCCTCTGTGGTAAGGGGCACAGCGCCAACAGGCCCGTTCCCATAAAGAAATGGCAACCTCGTTCATGATGCCACGTTCCACTGTCAATGCATTATCGCTGCACTCACACCAACTGCTCATGCTAAAAAAATAAGTACTGATTAGTTTCAGCAAATGCATTATAAAAAGGTGGCTAATTTTAACTATTTTCCTCCTCCCCACTTTACCAAAAAATCAAGTGATTCAGAGAGAGCAATCTGTTACCTGCAGGAATTTAGAATTTTTATAAGGATCCTTGGTCAGAGTTTTAAAAAATCTCATGAAAATGGTGGGTCAGGTGACTTAAGAGGTGAGTGCAGCCTGTGTCGTTCTCCCCAAGTGTTAGTGATGCCAATATGAGCGCTTGGTCGACTTCCCTGGCCCTAGACGCCTGCCGCCTCGCAGGGACCCCTCTCCCAGGGCGCCTGGCTTCTCTCCTTAGACACGGCCCTCCCCTGACGGCAGCCCCATCCGGCAGGCCCCAGGGTGGAATTCTAGCTACACCCTCCCCGTCCCCTCGGCTCCCCTGTCGTTCTTGCCTCTTGCCATCTCCAGCAAAACCCAAACTCCAGACAGAGGTACTTCCCTGACCTGGCCGGGCTGCCGGGTGCTGCTGGAGAAAATCACACGTATTTGGTGCTGATTCCACTAGAGTCATGTTTCCAATCTCAGTTTTGCCCTCACGCTGCCCGGAAACCCTAAACATCTCTGAAGAACATCCACTGCTCGTTTCGTGGGGCCAGCCTGAGCTGTCAGGCCTCCTGCTACCTCCCCCGGCCATCTGGCCCGGCCCCTTCTGTGCAGCAAAGCAGCGAAACGAGGCCCCCGAAGACTGGACCGCTGGGTCACAGCCCGACCTGCTGCTCACCGGCTTCCCATTGGGCAAGTTTCTCTGCTCTCTGAATCCCCATTTATCATCTAGGAGGCAGATGTTAAGAGGGAAGAAGTAAACGAACAAATCAGTTCCACTAAACATGCTGTGTGAGCAGTTTACATGATTCTGCACACGCCCCTGGACTCTTTTATATGATTTCAACTAACCACACAGTGGCGACTCCCAAATCCCCATTTCCACGTGCCCCCCAAGTTCCATGCCTGAATATCAAACCACAAGGCAACTCCCTGTGGGACCTGCTGGACTGCAAACCCCACTTGTGTCACTTCACACCAAGTGACCCCACCCCAGGACAAAAGTGTTGAACCACTCACCTTCCAGGCACCCAAGAACAGGGGCAGCCAAAAGCCAGGGATAGCTGTCTGCACAGGGTAGCCAGTAGTTGGGGATAGCTGTCCACACGGGGTAGCCAATAGCCGGGATAACTGTCCACACAGGGTAGCCAATAGCCAGGGATAGCTGTCCACACGGGGTAGCCAGTAGCCGGGGATAGCTGTCCACATGGGGTAGCCAGTAGCCAGGGATAGCTGTCCACACGGGGTAGCCAGTAGCTGGGGACAGCTGTCTACAGGGGATGGCTAATAGCCGTGGATAGCTGTCTAATGGTTCACAGCAGCAAGAAATGATGCAGAAGGTAATGGTGGGAAAAGAACTAATCTTATACACTCCAGTTCTAATTTGACACTTCCTCTCTCCCTCTCTCTCTCTCTCTCTTTCTCTCCCCACACACACATTATATGCATTAAAATAAAAGGAAAAGTGTTAGCAGTGTCTAACTCTGAGTGGTAGAGCTTTGGGTGATTTAAAGCTCCTCGTACTTCCAGCTGTGTTTGACAGTGAGTCGTGGGGTGTGGTGGTTTGGGGTGTGGGCCCCAGAGAATCAAGCTCTTACGCTGACCGTTGCCTTAGGTGTAGACCCACCGTGAGCAGGGACTTCGTTGGGTGTCTTCAGGTAAGGTTTGGCCCAGGTGCATATTAATCCTCCTACAGAGTCTTTTGTAATCAGAATGAAAATAGAGAGAGAGAGACAAAGGCAAGAAGGAAAATCAGCAGAACCTGGAAGAGAAGGGATTACTAAATTTAAAATCGGGTCATCCAAGCTGACAAGTGTAACTATAATTTAAGAAGGATGTGAAACTGGAACTATCCATCAATGATTGCCAAAACTAGAGATTGAACCACTTCGGTGACAAAAGCATTTACTAATGACTCACCGAGGGTGGACCAGCCCCTGGACCTACGGTAGAGAAGCGTAGACAACCTAGCTTCTAGCTTCAAGGACCAGCAGGCAAGAAACAGTTAAAAACTGACTTAATCGGCAGAGGCGTGGAGAGAGGTGACACAGGAACAACGATGAAGAAACATCCACTTCCATCAGGGCAACCCTGGAAAACAGGAGAAAAGAGACGGTGTCTCAGGGGAGGGCAGCGTGTGAGCAGACTGGGCCGGGAGCTGATGGGCAGGGGCGGCGAAGAGGGGGCAGGCATGCTTCGGTAGGGTCAGGGTGCAGCTGTGGCCTCTAAACGGGAGGGTGATGAGGTCGACGGGCTGGAAACAGCCCCTGCTGTGACACGAACCCCGTCTCCCCTGACCTGGGCCTCTGCCAGGCTGCAGAACTAAAACCCAGGGCAGCTTAACGCAGAGGCAGGTGCCGAGCCTCTGCAACTGACGGGAAGAACGGCAGGGGTGCCCTTGTAATAAAACAGCAGAGGGCTCGCGTCTGAAATCGCTGAGATGGGCTGGATTTAGCCCAGACCCGCTACTGTGATGGTCTTTCTAACAGGACTTGACCCTGTTTATGGTCGCACTCGACTTAGCCTCTCCCTGTGTCAAGCCTCCAAATTCCTGTTTGATATCCACAGGGAGCCCCTCGCAACCGAGCGCTGCACGGCACGTTCCTGCCCCAGAACGTGACCACCTCGTGGCTGACCTCTACACCGCACGTTCCTGTCCTAGAACCTTGACCACCTCCTCACTGACCTCTACTCTTCACGTTCCTGCCCCAGAACTTGACCACCTCCTCACTGACCTCTACCCTGCACTTTCCTACCCCAGGACCTGGATCTTTGCTGATGATTGTAGCTGTTAGAGGTTTGCAATAATTAATAAGCTTAGCTGAGTTTCCCCTGATATGCACTGGGGAAAGGCTAACCCCATCCCCATAAGCCTACATGTCCAAGGGCACGGCACTGCTCCACAGTTAAATAAAGAAACCACATACAGACAAGAGTAAAGGGAAATGGAAATCTTCCCTACATACATATCAGAGGGAGATAAAATTCCTACAGAACAAAGAAACATCTGCTCCTGCAGCATTCCAAGAAACCATAACTCCCCAACCCACTATCTTCTAGTCACTGTCAGGGAATGACCTCTAGGGCTTCCTATTGGCCCCTGCACTTCACTCAGACCCTCAACCCCCTCCCACCAACTACCATTCCCCACCTAGGAAAGTTCTGTATAAATCCAAATCCCCCTTCCAGGGGCGGGCTGAAGTCTGTTCCTCAGACCCCCTCCATTGGGAAAGCTTCTCAATAAATCTTTCTTTGTCTATAGTTATGTCAGTCTCCGTGTCCCAGTAAGCGCCGTATTTTCTCCAACATATGGTGCCGAAACCCGGGACAGGGTCGTGTTGAGACTGATTGAGAGTGAGGCATCTCCCCTCTGCCAGGGCCGAGCACCCATCCAACACCAGACAGCGAGTCTCGGCCGGTGAGTTAAGGATGTCTCCACCTGAAGATCCTGCTGTCTCTTTCTCTCTCCTTTTCCACTGTCCAGGACAACCCACTGGGAACACCTAGCACTGGGTCAGGATCCTCACGTTCCCCGAGGGCCACGGCGGGCGGGAGGCCTGTGTCCTCGTGGAAGAAGCCCCTTGGCTCCAGAGACGTCTGGCTCCAAGAGCGGTTTCCCGTTTCCTTGGAGATATCTGACTGATTTGGGGACGCCTGTCTCACTCAGGATCTCCCCCATTCTAGAGGTCCTTAGTCTCACCCCAGTCACCTAAAATGGGGAATTCAATTTCAGCCCCCCCAAAATCCACATCTCTGGGCTGTCTTCTTCATAACCTTAAAACTCTGTACCCAGAAGGAGACATCAGACCTAAAAAACTCATTTACTATTCTACCTCTGTGTGGCCGCAATACAAATCAGACAATGAAAGTCAATGGCTGGAAAATGGCACTTTTGATTTCCAAGTTCTCCAAGACTTAGAGAACTTTATCCAGCACCATGGCAGATGGCCAGAGAGCCCTTACATTCAGGCATTTTTCCATGTTCGAAATCGCCCCTCCCTCTGCCAGTCCTGTTCTTCCTACCAAATTCTTCTTTTACACCAGAAACCTCCTCAGAAATCTCCCTCCTCATCAACTCCACCCCCTAAAACCTCTGAAAACTCCGACTTTGATCCCACAGATCCCACTCCTCCTGTGCCTCCTCCCTGTAATCCTCCGGTGTTATCCCTGCACTCATCCTCCACCCCTCCTTCCTTCCCCTTCATCACCGCTGCCCTCTAACCCTCCTTTCTCTCCTCCTCATACTCGCTCGCAGGGACCACCCCCTTCCTTCTGCCCTGCGCCCTCCACCTCTGCCAGCACGAGGCCCCTAACCCCACACAAACGCCAGCTCTTCTGTTGCCCCTCCGGGAGGCAGCAGGAGCTGAAGGAGTAGTCAGGGTACACGTTCCTTTCTCACCCTCAGCTTTAAGCCAAATAGAGGACCGGTTAGGATCTTTCTCTGAAAAGCCTGCTACATACATCAAAGAATTTCAACACCTCACTCGCTCATATGACCTCACGTATCAGGACACATATGTTATCCTTACCTCCTCCACAACTCCAGAAGATAAAACCGCATTTGGGCTGCAGCTGCTGCTTTTGCAGACTCCATGCATGCTCAGGACCCCAAGAGGCATCCGGCCGGTCCCACCGCAGTTCCCACCACTAACCCCTCCTGGGATGACCAACCAGGCTCCACTGACCTTGCTCGCATGGCCCATTTCTTAACCCGCATAATAGAAGGCATGACAAAGGCTGCTCTTAAGGCCATTAATTATGATAGAATTAAAGAAATCTCACAGAAACCTGATGAAAATCCAGCTGCCTTCATGAACAGATTAACCAAGTCTCTCCTTAAATATACTAATTTAAATCCTAACTCGGACTCTGGTCAACTAAATTTACACACTCACTTCATTACCCAATCTTATCCCAATATTAGTAAAAAACGACAAAAGTTAGAAGATGGCCCTCGAACCCCTCAGAAAGACCTAACTAAAGCCACCTTCAAGGTCTTTAACAATAGAGAGGAGGAAGCCAAATTGGAAAAGCATAAGCGACATCAGGTCAAAGCCTCCTCCTTGCTGCTGCCCTCAGGATCAGTTCTCGAAAACCCCCTCCCTCTTCCTCCCCTCGGCCACCAGCCAGACCCTGTTTCTAGTGTGGAAGGAAGGGCCCTGGGCACGTCCCGCCCCACTCCAAGGCCCCCATCTACGCCGTGCCCCGTGTGTCGGCACCAGGGTCATTGCAAGTCGGACTGTCCCGAAAACCCTGTTTCCAGGAAAGTTCTCCAGCGCACCCCACAGATCCAGAGCCAAGATCCTCCTTTCTCAGACTGACAAAAGACGACTGACAGGTACCAGAAGGCCCCACATCTCCATCAGTAAGTCAGAACCGAGGGTGACCATCGAGGTTGGAGTAAGCCGGTCTCCTTTTTAATTAACTCGGGAGCCACATACTCAGGCCTCCTAGAACATTCAGGACCTTCATCTACTTCCTCTGTCTCTATTGTGGGAGTTGACGGCATCCCTTCTTCTCCTTTAATTACCAAACCACTCATATGCTCAAGAGAAAATCATACATTTTCCCACCAATTCCTCATAGTCCGTACCTGCCCCTCCCCACTTCTAGGTTGTGGTATGCTGTCTGAACTCCACTCCTCCATTTCCTTTACGCTCCCGTCCTCCTAAAGCACCTCCTTCCCTCCTGCCTGCCACCCCCGCCCCTGGCCCCTGCTGACATCCCCTGTACTGCAAATGTAGTTCCTCCCCAGGCCTGGAACACCAGCTCCCGTCAGTCCATCTCACCATCCCCTGTCAAAGTAGTCTTAAAAAACCCTCGTATTTCACAAATATTCCTCAGTGTCCCCTATCCATCACTGCCCGACAAGGCTTGACACCTGCCATGGACAAACTCTGTAATGCTGGCCTTCTGCGTCCAACTAACTCACCCTTCAATACTCCAATTCTAGCAGTGAAAAAACCCAGTGGAAGCTATTGTCTTGGCGAAACCTTAGACCTATTAACGAAGCCGCACAGCCTAGTGTCCCCTGGTTCCTAGCCATACAGTCTTCTGTCCCACACACTCCTCACACCACACACTGCTCTGTAATCGACCCCAGAGATGCCTTTTTCACTCTTCCCCCAGACAAAACTTCCCAAGACATTTTTGCCTTTACATGGACACATCTTGAAAACCCTCTAAATCCCCAACAATTAACATGGACAGCTCTTCCCCAGGGCTTTAGAGATAGTCCCCATATCTTTGGACAGGCCCTACACCGAGAGCTCTCGGACCTTCAGCTCCCCTCCAGTCATTGTATTCATTATTGCTATGCTATCCCGTGATCTCATTACATGGCTTTATTGTTGAGAAGCCAATGTCCTCGGGCCTGCATTCTTACTGATATTTTCTCTCAGGTGATTTGCTCTCCAGCTCATAGGCTCCGTGGGACAGTTGCAGCCAGGCAAGCAGCCCCCACAGGCACAGAGCTGCCGAGCCCCCAGCTTTGGATATTTGTTCTTCCAGGAAATCCTAACTGACAACCACCATACCCCAAAATGGTTACGTGCACACGATGGGCTCCAATAAGCTGCGTGGCTGAGCCACTGCCACACTGCACCAGAAACGCCGCCTGCTCCTTCTTGCTGGAGAACGCAGCCGCGCATTTCTGAATGCAGGGCCTGCGTCACACCCCCGCAGCTGGCACAGAGCGGATCCTTTAAAAATGAGAATATATTGAGGGTATTTTGGCGTGTGTCATATTTGAGGTGCACGGTAAATGGACCACCTGGGCCAGTCCCTGCCCATTCACCCACCCTGGTCCTGGGAGATCTGCCTGGTCTCTGAGCGCCTCTTGGTTCCACATTTCACCTGGAGTTGAAAATAGCACCCAGCTCACACGGTGGAGGTGAGCGCTCGATGGAGCGGGAGAGGAAGGGCTACTTGCCCCCTGAGTGTCAAGAGGCAGGTGCAGACGGTGACGGGAAACGAGCCTGTTCCTCAGACCCACAGGAGTAGAACTTCCAGGGATCAGGCCTGGGGAGTTTTAAAACATAGATACATCTCTATTTTCTCATTTCAGAAGTAATTCTTATTTTGTAACACTAAACGGTACAGACCTGAATAACATAGACAGTAAAAAGTCGGCACCTTTTTAACCCCATAATCCCAATGCAGAGATAAAATCTTCAACAGTGTGCATGCTGCTTTCCACACAGAGGTAGATAGTGACAGGAATTAATGAATGAATAAATGTATCTGTATGTGACAACACAAGCTTAGTAAAATGTTAACGGTGCAATCTAAGTGATGGCCATACAAGTGTTTGCTGTAAAATTCTTTTAACTTTGCTATCTGGTTGAAATTTCTCATAATAAAGTATTTTTAAAATCATATAGTTATCCATAGGTAAAGTCTTCTATAATATACACTAAGTATGAAAGAGCAGGTCACAGAACATCATGTATGATGTGATAGCAATTTGTTAAATGTCAGATATATATTTAGGTTTATGAATTAAAATATAACATTAAAATAACAAGGATAAAAATGTGGATGTATATGAGGTTGTACACATGGGGCTATCTTTATGTCCATATCATAACCATATTTATATCCCTATGTGTGTGTATACCTGGAACGCTTAGATATTTGGACAAAGGAGAATTGAAAGTAAAAACAAAAAAATCTACATCATACAAATGCTAACCAAAAGAAAACTGTTATAGTTTTAATAATACCAACCAAATTAGACTTGAAAAACAAAGTATACTAGAAATAAAGGGAGACATGTTACAGTGGGGAAATTGTCAATTCACCAAGACTATATAACACTTTGCACTATACTAAAATTAAGCTAGAAATACATAACAGAAATAAAATGAGGAAAGTGAAACTAGAAAATGGAAACTAGAAAATATTTTGAGGGAAACGGACTTGGCCCAGTGGTTAGGGCGTCTGTCTACCATATGGGAGGTCCGCCGTTCAAACCCCAGGCCTCCTTGACCCATGTGGAGCTGGTCCATGTGTGGAGCTGGCCACAAGAAGTGCCGTGCCACACAGGGGTGTCCCCCCCGCAGGGGAGCCCCACGAGGAAGGAGTGCACCCGTAAGGAGAGCCGCCCAGCGCGAAAGAAAGAGCAGCCTGCCCAGGAATGGCGCCGCCCACACTTCCCGTGCCGCTGACGACAACAGAAGCGGACAAAGAAGATGCAGCAAAAAGACACAGAGAACAGACAACCAGGGGAGGGGAGGGGAATTAAATAAATAAATAAATCTTTAAAAAAAAAGAAAATATTTTGAGCTGAATGATAATGAGAATACTATACATCAAAATGTGTAGTATGCAGCTGAAGTCATTCATAGAAATTTATACTTTAAATGCACATAGAATGAAAGAAAGGCTGGGAAAAAAAATGATCTAAGAATCCATCTCAGAAAGTGAGACATACTAAAACCAAATAAATTGGAAGAAAATAATAAAGAACAGAAGTCAATGGATTAGAAAATAAATATATGATAGATTCAATAAAGCCAAACTCTTAAAAAGAAAAAAAAGTAAGGAAATATTCACTCCATAGCAAGACTGACCAAGCAAAAGGATGAGAGGGCACAGACCATTCTTGCTGGGAGTGAAGAAGAGTGCATCACCACGATTCTACAGGTGTGTGGACTTCTTTCTGTCAATCAACTTGAAAATTGACAGGAAATAATTTGGAGACCTCAACTTGCCCAAAATGACAGAAACGTACAATTTAGTAATCTGACGTCCAGTGTCCATTTAAAACTTGAATCTAGTAAGTGTGCTGAGTTGACAACGAGACTTGGGGAACCCCTCCCGCCTGGCCTCCGTTTTCCATATGGGGCTTCTAGTAGTCTTCCTTCAATTTCTCCCTATCTGGTGTCTCCTCCCCCTGGTGGGGGGTGCGGGGGGTGCAGAAACTAGCCAGGGTCCTTTCAGTCTTTCCTCGTTGCCGAGAGGGGGCTCGGCAGCTCTGTGCCTGTGGGGGCTGCTTGCCTGGCTGCGACTGTCCAGCAGAGTCTATGAGCAGGAGAGCAAATCCCCTGAGAGAAAATAGCAGAAAGAATGCAGACCCGAGGACATTGGCTTATCAACAATAAAGCCATGTGATGATATCACGAGATAGCATAGCAATAATGAATACAATGACTGTAAAATTAAAACAAAGTGCATGAAAGCAAATTTTGAGCACCTCCTGGCTTACCCTGTGTCTGCCTCACAATTCTTCTCCAACTTTGGAAAGGAAGAAAGCAGTGTTTTGTATTGGCCCTTCAAAATCCTATTTATTCAAGTGTGAAATGGAGTAAATTAGTATCAAATGAAAACAGTAATCATTTGATAAGTGTTAGTTATTGTCATTTTTATTAATTCCTTACTGCATACCAGCACTGGGCTAAAAGCTTCCCCTGCATTATCAGATCTAATATCGGAGAAGGCATTACTCTTGTGCTGCAGACGATTGGGGGAAGTTAAGTGACTTTGTAAGGTCTGTCTGACATTGGATGGCACAGCTCGCCCTTGAAAATGCCTGGAGGAAGAGAGACAAAGGGGTCGGGGCAGATTTGTGGCCATTACTGGGGAAACAGGGTGCAGGTCTCCTGGTATGCTGCATCCTGTCCCAAGAGAAGGACGAGAAGCGCGTGTGACGTTTCAGAGGACCCGGTTCAACACGGCTTCCGTCAAGGCAATATTCCGCGCTCTTGGAACTCCTCGTGGGCCGAGTGTTCACCAGCAGCGGTAAATGCACAGAATGAGCCTGTTCCACGCTGGGACTCGGCGCCTCCGTCCTCCCCGGCCCTGCCCAGGCAGCTGCGCTGGACGCTGCTGCGGGCGGTGGTTCCGGCTGCTCCCGCGGTAACCGGGTCGGCCAGCGCTCGGTCCTCAGAGCCAGCGGACTTGCCCAGCTTCCGAGGCGTACCACGCCGGCTTCCGAATCATTTCTGCAAAGCAGCAGGGAAGCTCTTCTGGAAGAATATGTGGTATCCGAAGGTGATCTTGGATCAGGGTTTGCAGGAGAGAACACAATTTTCGAGGCAAAAGCAACCAAACCCCTGAATCAGATTTGGATCCTGTTGATTCACGTGGGCGTTTGGAGCACCACGTTCTTTACTCCTGGATCGGGCCAGGAATCAGGGACGAGGACGAGCCTCGTGCATTTCAGTGTAAAAGGATACGTGGAGGGGACTTTCGAGACGGCAAAACTGCACGATACCGAGAAGGGGCAGTGCAGAAATTTCAAAGAGCTCTTCAAATAAAGCCAAGCTGCGCATACGTGGAATGAACGCATTAATCACTTTTCAGAACATGTGATCAAACTGGAAACACTTTAAAGTTATTTTTTTAATGAATTGTATTGGTATGAAGTCCTGTTTCAATGACTTGTGTCTTTGTGCAAGTTCAAATCCACTCTCAAGAACCTGAATTTCCCCACCTGCCCTCGGGGCACAGCGAGCACACCGGGCACAGGGACCTCAAAACAATGCCGGTCCTTCTCTTTGCCTTTCTAGACAGGTGGCGATAAAGCCACAAGTGTCTGAGCCAGATTTTCCTTATGCCTGAGACACCTTCCGCCCCCCAGGAGTAGGTAAAGTGCTTTTCAAAAGCACCATTAACTCCTCTGAATTGCCACTTGCTTGCATTGTGTGGTCTAATTGTAAACTGGCTTTAAGTGTTAACACAACTTTCTCAAAACCACCTCCCTAGTTCCCAGGGATTAACTAAGGTACTTGGAAGATCTGTTCATTATTTCTACATTCTCTGTATTTTCTTTTTTAGGTATTTTCAGTAAATGCATCCCAGAATTTCCATTTTATAAAACTGTCTCCTTCCCAGCAAGAAAAAATATTTATGAAGTTTGTTGTGATATTGCCAATACTGGAAAATTAAAATAACAAAAAAATTGTTTAAATTGCCAACCCGAAGTTAATGTTTTCACTCCTATAAGAAAAAGTCTCTGTGAGGCTTATTCTGACACTTATAATGTTAAAACTTTTTAAAGTCTGCCTTTAGGAGATTATGGAAGAATGCACAAAGTTTTCCATGGTATGTGACATGTCCATGTGTGGCCTCAGAAAGCTCTCTGGGCTTTGGCTGGCTTTGCTGACTCTTTTTTTTTGCTCCATTCCTTCCATTGAAATCTTCCCCTTAACCCCAGGGCTTTTCACAGAGAAAGAATCCATGAGCATCTAGCAGCCAGTCATCCTAAATCACCCCGAACACCAAGCAAAAGCCTGCACACTGCAGTGGCAAACATCACAAGCCCAAAAGAGAACTGAGAAGTACAGGAGAGGAAGGGAAGAGCAGTAAAGGGGATGGAAAGGGGAGAAAGCTCAGGATATCCATGCTCCTCCGTCTCCCACGTGGGGCGTCTCATCGAGAGGTGAGACCCTCCACCAAACACCCGCACTGCTAAACCCAAGCAGCACAACTTCAGGCCAACTGGTGAGGCCAATACGTAGAAATTCAATAAAGGCTCCTTCCAACTACATTTATATAAAACGTATTCCAGGTGGACCCACACAACCTTTAAATCCAATTTAATTTCAGAATGGTAGCCTGAGCAACCCGGTTGTTACGTACTTGTGTATGTAGAGGGAGGGGGAGCCAATAAACGTAGGTGGTAAACAATGCGTGATAATCATGTGGGAAGGAAAACGTCTGCCTTTGCATGCCCTTAGATTTAGAGACTTAGAGAGCGCAAGAGGCCAGTTTGTTAAACCATAGGTCTCAAGAAGAGAAAGCTGCAGTCTCCACCCAGCTCTGCACACGCAAACCGGACGCCTGTGGAGGGCTTTGCTGATATGACACTGTTGTAGAGAAATCGGGTGTGCGCGGTATCAAAGGCCAGGACACGAGAGTACCGAGAAGGAAGTTGGTTTATTTCGACCGGCCGGGCTCAGCGGACTCTTGTCCTAATGAAAACCGAGCCCCGAATAGAATTTTCCAGACCCTTTTATACAGAGGATATAGGATTAGGGAGACTAACGGTGATGGTATGCAAACAGACCTCTGGTTAGGTTCCTCAGTGTTTGATCTTAGTATCAGATGGGTTATTTCCTCCAGGCGAGTTACATATTCTCCACATCCGAGCCAGCGTATCTTCCACATCCCGTCTGGAGGCAACCCTGAATACACCTTCAGTCTCACATCCTATCTGAACATTCAAAGACTGTAGGGCCTAGATTACTTATTTGGCCATTTTGGGGACTAGGTACACTGGGAAACAATTTTGAATTTAAACTACAGGCTATATCAACACATCTTAGATTTTACTCTTGAGGTTTTATCTTGTCTCCAGGTTAAGAGTTAAAATTATAGCTTTGAAATGTTCAGAAATGTACACCTGATAATTTGCTAAATATATATGCAGAGGTGTTTTAAACATTTTCTAAATTTATAGTTGCTTTAAATGGTATTGAATCCAAGAGTATTTGGGACTCAGAATAGACAAAAAATACTACTGAATGTAAAATAACATTCCTTTTTATTTAAAAAAAAGTACAAGCATTACAGAAGCTTTAGGAAATGCATTAAAGCAAAAGGGAGAAAAAATCACCTGTGATTCTGGGACTTAGAGATGAAGTCTCGGCCACACCTGCTCCTCCGCCAGTCACTGACGTCCCGGGCAAACGTGGCATGGAAATCCCACCATCTATTTAGCCCCTCCCTTACTGTTGCAAATTTAGGTTTTTCACATTTTTTACCAGAATAAAGAAAACATCAATGAATGTGCCTGTAACTAGATCTTGGTCTAGATCCGTTTGACCTTCTGCAGTTAGCCTGGGGCAGAAGCAGAGCTCACACGAAGAGGGCTGAGGAGGTGGAGGGGCTGTTCCAGGCGCCTGCTGGGTGCTGCGCCCGTGGGGACAGGTGGATCCTCCGGGAGGCCTCCTCTTCCAAAGGCTTCACTCCGCAAGGCTTTGAGGGAGGGGCCAGCAAGCCTCTAGAAGGTTCTAGGCGCCCTCCCGTAGCGCTGAGTCGACGAAGGCTTCCCAGGAGAACGCAGGAGGTAGGGAACTGCGACGGGCAGGCGTACCCAACCGTGGCGCCGGCCTCTCTGTACCCAGCCGTGGATACGACCGCTGAGCCGAGGAGCCCGAGAGCGCACGGCCTCATCCACAGCCACGCTCCGGCCAGGACTTGCGTTCGGAGGCCTCGTGGGGCCAGAGGCCAAGGGCAGCTTCCTCGGTGCAGTCCTGCCTGGGGCAGGCCCCGCTGCCCCTGGAGCCCGAGAACCTGCGCAGCGTGCGGCCTAAACCTCCCGCCCTCGCCCTGTGCCCCAAAGCCGCACCTGCCCCAGAGCCCTCTGCTCCCTCTTGAAAGTGCCCTTCACCCAGAGTCCTGCTCCTTCTACGAAATACCCAGGAAGCACCATTTCCCCATGGGAGCTGTCAGGGCCCCGGCTGAACTGATGTCTCCTTGTTCCACGCACTCGCCCCCCAGAACAGCTGTCCATGCCCAGGCCTCCCCCAGCAGGGGCGACCCTCGCAGCAACAGCTGAGGTGTTGCTCCCCGCTCTGAGGACAGCCTGGCCCACAGAGCATGCAGGCTTCCGTTTGTATTCACTTTATTTTTAGCATTTTTTAAAATTTATTGAAGTATATCACTCATACACAAACAAACATAAACAATAAGTGTATAGTAGTGGTTGTGAACTTACAAAACAAACACATATAACACCATACAGGACCCTCATACCTCACCCTACCACCAATACCTCCCAATGTTGTTAAACATTTTAATTAATGATTACAGAGCATTGTCAAAATATTACTACTAACCAAAGTATTTTTCTCCCAACACAACCTATTATTATTACCATCTTTATATCATTTATATATGAACATACATAAACAATAAGTGTATAGTAAAAGTTGTGAACTTAAAAAGCAAACATGTATATCATCATACAGGAGTCCCATACATCAACCCCCCACCAACACCCTACATTGTTGTGAGATGTTTGTTACAGATTATGAAAGAATATTGTTAAACTCTTACTACTAATTATAGTCCTTATCTTACATTTGGCGTGTTTTTCCCCCTACCCACCCTTTTATTATTTTTAAAATGTATTTTTATGACAGAAGTTGTAAACTTATAAAACAATCATGCACATGTACAAAATTCCCAAATAACATTCCTCTATCAACATGCCACACTGTGGTGGAACATTTGTTTCAGATAAGATAATGTCATCTTATTGTTACCATATCCACAGTGTACATTTGTCATACATTTTCCATACTGCTCCATTATCAACACGGTACATCTTTGGCATAAATGCATGAATATTACATTATTACTGCTAATCACAGTCCATAGTTTACTCCAGCTGTGTTTTTCCCATACTTCTCCACATTCCCAACACCCCGCAGTAGTGATGTACATTTGCTCTAGCTCACAAAGGACACCCTTGCATCTGTCCCATCAACCACAGTTTTCATCCACCTCTTGGTTTACTGTGCTATTCAGTTCCTAGATTATTATCTAGCATTCTGTCAATTGGCATTTACATCCCTAGACTACCATTTATACCCATTTAGAAACCAGCTGTTACTCACTATGTGTTACCATCCACTCCATACATTTCCACACTTTTACAGTAAAAACTAATTAAAGCTCTACATACATTAAACATCAGTAGTCCATCTCCATCCTACTCTTATCTCCTTTAAGAATCTACCACCTAAGACCAGGTCTTGAAGATATTTCCCTGCAATTTCTTCTAAAAGCCTTATGGTTCTTGCTTTTATTTTTAGGTTTTTCATCGTTTTGAGTTAATTTTTGGATGAGGTGTGATATAGGGACAGGGATCCTCTCTCCTTCTTCTGGCTGTGGACCTCCAGTTCTTCAGCTCTACTTGTTGAGCGGACTGTTCTGCCTGAGCTGTGTGTGTGACGGGCTAGTCAAACATCACTTGACGAGCGGACTGTTCTGCCTGAGCTGCGTGTGACGGGCTAGTCAAACATCACTTGACGAGTGGACTGTTCTGCCTGAGCTGCGTGGGTGACGGGCTAGTCAAACATCACTTGACGAGTGGACTGTTCTGCCTGAGCTGTGTGTGACGGGCTAGTCAAACATCACTTGACGAGTGGACTGTTCTGCCTGAGCTGCGTGTGACGAGCTAGTCAAACATCACTTGACGAGTGGACTGTTCTGCCTGAGCTGCGTGTGACGGGCTAGTCAAACATCACTTGACGAGCGGACTGTTCTGCCTGAGCTGCGTGTGACGGGCTAGTCAAACATCACTTGACGAGCGGACTGTTCTGCCTGAGCTGCGTGTGACGGGCTAGTCAAACATCACTTGACGAGTGGACTGTTCTGCCTGAGCTGCGTGTGACGGGCTAGTCAAACATCACTTGACGAGTGGACTGTTCTGCCTGAGCTGCGTGTGACGGGCTAGTCAAACATCACTTGACGAGTGGACTGTTCTGCCTGAGCTGCGTGTGACGGGCTAGTCAAACATCACTTGACGAGTGGACTGTTCTGCCTGAGCTGTGGGTGACGGGCTAGTCAAACATCACTTTTGTTCTGCCTGAGCTGCGTGTGACGGGCTAGTCAAACATCACTTGACGAGCGGACTGTTCTGCCTGAGCTGCGTGTGACGGGCTAGTCAAACATCACTTGACGAGCGGACTGTTCTGCCTGAGCTGCGTGTGACGGGCTATTCAAACATCACTTGACGAGCGGACTGTTCTGCCTGAGCTGCGTGTGACGGGCTATTCAAACATCACTTGACGAGCGGACTGTTCTGCCTGAGCTGCGTGTGACGGGCTAGTCAAACATCACTTGACTAGCGGACTGTTCTGCCTGAGCTGCGTGTGACGGGCTAGTCAAACATCACTTGACGAGCGGACTGTTCTGCCTGAGCTGCGTGTGACGGGCTAGTCAAACATCACTTGACGAGCGGACTGTTCTGCCTGAGCTGCGTGTGACGGGCTAGTCAAACATCACTTGACGAGCGGACTGTTCTGCCTGAGCTGCGTGTGACGGGCTAGTCAAACATCACTTGACGAGCGGACTGTTCTGCCTGAGCTGCGTGTGACGGGCTAGTCAAACATCACTTGACGAGCGGACTGTTCTGCCTGAGCTGCGTGTGACGGGCTAGTCAAACATCACTTGACTAGCGGACTGTTCTGCCTGAGCTGCGTGTGACGGGCTAGTCAAACATCACTTGACGAGCGGACTGTTCTGCCTGAGCTGCGTGTGACGGGCTAGTCAAACATCACTTGACGAGCGAACTGTTCTGCCTGAGCTGCGTGTGACGGGCTAGTCAAACATCACTTGACGAGTGGACTGTTCTGCCTGAGCTGCGTGTGACGGGCTAGTCAAACATCACTTGACATACCTGTGAGGGTCTGTTTCTGCACCATCGTTTTGGTTCCATTGACTTATGTGTCTGTCTTTATACCAGTACCATGCTATTTTTACACTATACCTAGGTAATATGATTTAAAGTCTGGAGATAAGGGTTCACGTTTTCTTTTTAAATGTTTCTCGCTATTTAGGACCATTTATACTTCCAAATAAATTTGATAAGAGTGTTTTCATTTTTTTTTAAAATGCTAGTGGAATTTTTTTAGGGAATGCATTGAGTCTATATATTTATTTGAATAGAACTGACATCTTAATGATATTTAGTCTTCCAATCTGTGAGCATGGAATGTTCTTCCAGTTATTTAGGTCTTTTTAAATTTCTTTTAATATTGAGTTGCAGTTTTCTGAATAAAAGAGGTTTACATGGTTGGTTAAATGTATTCCTGACTATTTGAGTTTTATTTGTCATATTTTATTTTCAATACTCTTTTGACACTTTGTTACTTTTATTGATATAATCTTCATTTCTAGACTCTCTTCCAGGCCTCTCTCTCCTGTCTTTTCTTTCCAGGCTCTAGCACATCCTTTAGTATTTCCTGAAAAATCCCATCTCTTGACTAGAAATTTTTTTTCTGTTTATGTGTGAATATTCTAAACTCGCCCTTGTTTCTTAAAGACAATCTTACCAGATATAAGATTCTTGGCTGGAAGTTTTTCTCTTGTAGTATCTTAAATATACCAGACCACTGTCTTTTTGCCTCCCCGGTTTCTGGTGAGAAATCAGCACTTAATCTTATTGGGTGCCCTTTATATGTTATGCATTGTTTTTCTCTTGCTGTTCTCAGAATTCTTTGTCTTTGGCATTTGACATTCTGATTAGTATGTGTCTCAGAGTTGGTCTAGTTGGATTTTTTCAGATGGGAGAGTGTTGTGCTTCTTGGACATGGAAACCTACGTCTTTCAGTAGGGTTGGGGAATTTCCTACCATAATTTCTTCAGATATTCTTTCTGCCCTGTATTAGTCAGTCAAAGGGGTGCTGATGCAAAATACAAGAAATTGGTTGGTTTTTATAAAGGGTATTTTTTTGGGGTATGAGCTTACAGATACCAGGCCAAAAAGCATAAGCTACTTCCTTCACCAAAGTCTATTGCCACGTGTTGGAGCAAGATGGCTGCCGATGTCTGTGAGGGTTCAGGTTTCCTGGTTCCTTCCTTTCAGGGTCTTGCTTCTCTCTGTATTCAGGCTTCCTTGCTTCCCAGGGCTCCAGCTTCAGCACCAAACTCCAACATTAAGAACACTTAACTCTGTCCTTGGCCATGCCTTTTATCTATGAGTCCCCACCTTTGTGCCCTACTGGCACAAGAGATTTACATAAATACTTAATCAAGTAAACCTATGAATCCAATAAAATCTAATACGCCCAAAGGTAAAGATTAGTTTACAAACATAACCCAAATTTCTTTTGGGAATTCATCAATAATATCAAACTGCTACATGCCCTTTTCCCTTCTCATCTCTTTTTGGAACAACCATGACATTTATGTTTGCATGTCTTTTGCTGTCATTTAGTTCCCTGAGACCTTGTTCAATTTTTTCTATTCTGATCTTCATCTGTTCTTTTGTATGTTCACTTTTGAAGGCCATTTCTCAAGCTTACCAGTCCTTCTTCTACCTCCTCAAATCTGCTATTATATGATTCTAGTGTTTTTTTTAAATTTCATTTATTGAGCCTTTCATTCCCATAAGATCTGCTATTTTTCTATGTATGCTTTCAAATTCTTCTTTGTGCTCATCTTCTTAATATCCTCAATCTCTTTAGCCATCTCACTGAATTTATTAAGGAGATTTGTTTGAATATCTGTAATTAGTTGTCTCAACACCTTTATGGCACCTGGAGGGTTATCTTATTCCTTTAAATGGGCCATAGCTTCTTGTTTCTTGGTGTGCATTGTAACTTTTTGTTGGTGTCTTGGCCTCTGGCTTTCTAGAATAATTTTTCTGGGTTCAGTTTTTCTCTTTAGTTTAGGGCTTCCTGCTCTTTCTCTTGCTGGTTGTGCAGTAGGAGCCGAGGATGTAGTTGGTGCTGTAAGCTGTGGAGGCTCAAGCTGCCCCCATTGCCCCAGGGACTGATGAAGCTTCTTCCAACTTACTCTTTTGCCAGGGGGAGGGACAGAGTCACAGCTGTGTGGAATAATCCACGTGCAGGCCTAGACTATAGTTGCCCAGAGAGACTTATGAAGCTACACGTCCTTTCTCTTGCCTGGGGCAGGGGTGGAGTTGCAGGTGTGGGCAGCAATCTATGCAGTGCAGGTCCAAGATGACTGCAGTTGCCCCGGTAGACTTCTGATTATTCAGTCTGTGCCAGCCGAAGGTACCTGTAGTTACTGGGTAGGCTAGTGCGGTCTCCCCAGCTCTCTCCCTGCCAGAGGTGGGGTTGGGGGCTAGGCTAGAGCTGCAATCTTATCTGAATGGAAAGTAGCAGGTCCTCACCAGCCCTGTGATTTTCAGTCCAGCCCCTTCCCTCATGCCAGGCATGGAGTTAAGATGGCGGCTCCCGGCCTCTTCTGACTTGGACAGGCTCAAACCTTAGCTGTTCTCAGGATTCTACTTTAGCCCGCTGTATTTACTCCTCAGCAGCTGAAGTTGGTGCCCAACCATCTCTTCTTGCCCCATTTTTGGGAAGTGGAACTTCCAATTTCAGCTGTGGAACAGCTCCCAAGGCAGCTCGTGCCTCCAGTGGAGGTCGGGCACCAGCCTCCAGGGCGTGGAGCCTCTACTTATGAATCTTCTCTGCAGATGGGCATCTCCTCCTTCCACTCCTTCAAGGATGTTGCAGGATGCCCTTCTGGCCTCCTGGAGCCCCCACACAGGTGCTTCAGCAGCTCCAGAGAGCTCTGGGTGTTTGGTAACTGCCCCGTAGCAGGCGCTGACTCTAGGAGCTTCACTCTGCTGCTATCTTGCTGTTTGTCTCCATTTTTATTTACTTTTTAATGAACAGTGTAACTTTTTGAGGCCACTAACTCAGTAATGTGCACACCAATATTTTTAAACAGCATTAATTATCCAGAATCCATGCTTGTTATTAAATCATTCATGTAATCCATCTGACCCAGTTATTCAACTGGAAAAAAATTTGCAAAACAATTTTTTCATGAAACGATTTTTTTTAAATACCTGCAGCTTTTCATTAAATCTTGTTTTTAAAAATGATGCCAAGAGGGAAGCAGCTGTGGCTCAAAAAGTTGGGCTCCCGCCTACCATATGGGAGGTCCTGGGTTTGCATCCCAGGGCTTCCTTTGAAGGCAAGCTCAGCTGCACACCGCGGAGAGCCACCAGCCTGCAAGTGCCGCAGGGTGCTGCCAACCCACAAGCACCACAGAGCGCCTACTCAGCAAGGTGATGCAACAAAAAGGGAGACAAGCAAAAATACAGGAGAGTGCACAGCGAATGGACACAGAGGGCAGACAACAAGCAAAAAAGCCACAAGGGAGGGAGAGATAAAAAAAATTCACTTTAAAAAAAAAGTGATACTAAGAGCAAAGATACAGCATCCTGCTAATACTGTTTTAAAAGTATCTCTCATTTGCAATGTCGACTTTTTTTAATCTTATTTTTTTGAAAAGATATATAGGTCATACAAAATGTTACATTAAAAAATATGAGGTTCCCATATACCCTACTCCCCATCCCCCACTCCTCCCACATCAACAACCTCTTTCATCATTGTGGCACATTCATTGCATTTGATGAATACATTTTGGAGCACTGCTACTCCACATGGATTATAGTTTACATTGTAGTTTACACTCTCCCCCAGTCCATTCAGTGGATTTTGGCAGGATATATAAAGTCCAGCTTCTGTCCCTGCAATATCATTCAGGACAACCCAAGTCCTGAAAATGCCCACATATCACAGCTCTTCTTTCCTGTCCCTGCCTTCAGCAGCTCCCAGCAAATCACCTTACAGGAGGCTCAGCCCACTAAGGCCTTGAGAGGGTCAGGAAACAACGTCGAGACAGGGCTCTCACCAATGGCTGTAGATCAGCCACAGTGCGTAGAAGAAACGCTTCAGAGGCAAATGAAGCCACTAGATGACTCCCCACAGTGCAATATTTTTCTTTTCCCTTTTGTAGTTCTTGAAAAGAGCCACCAAAATCCACATGGTGTGAAGGACCAGAAAATGTCATTGTTTTGTGGGCTTTTTGGAAAACTAATGGAGCAATTTTAAAAGCATGCTCTAAACACTTGAATTTTGTTTTAAGGACCAGAATTTTGTATAATGAGATTACCTCGGAGGTCACCCAAAGAAGAGTGGCTGGTGATGCCACAACCTCGAAGTGAGGTACTTCTCCCACCCTGTCTGCAGCAGCCAGGCCTCCCTGTAAGGGTGAACTCAGGTCTCCCTGTAAGTGTGCATGACCAGGTCTCCCTTTAAGTGTGAACAATCAGGTCTCCCCATAAGTGTGCACAGCTAGGCCTCCCTGTAAGTGTGCATGGCCAGATCTCCCTTTAAGTGTGAACTCAGGTCTTCATGTAAGTGTGCACAGCCAGGTCTCCCTATAAGAGTGCATGGACAGGTCTCCCTGTAAGCGTGAACAACCAGGTCTCCCTCTAAGTGTGAACAGTCAGGTCTCCCTGTAAGTGTGAGCTCAGGACTCTCTGTAAGTGTGAACTCAGGTCTTCCTGTAAGTGTGCACGGCCAAGTCTCCCTGTAAGTGTGCATGGCCAGGTCTCCCCGTAAGTGTGAACAACCAGGTCTCCCTGTAAGTGTGCATGGCCAGGTCTCTCTGTAAGTGTGAACAGCAGGTCTCCCCATAAGTGTGCACAGCTAGACCTCCCTGTAAGTGTGCACGGCCAAGTCTCCCTGTAAGTGTGCACAGCCATGCATGTAAGGGCGCCAGGGTCCCTGGGCTGAGGAGACAAATGGAGCAGCGCTTGGTCTGAAGTTTTCCAAGTGAGTTGCAAGTGAGAATTGTGCAAAACAAGACTTTTTGAAGGGGAAGAAGCCTGCGCTTCACCTCCAATAGCTCCAGGCTCGCACAGACCCTTCATTAAAATGCAGACGTTGTTAGAAACTTTGAGCTTTTCTGCCAGGGAGTCGTCTAAACAACAGTCTAAACCACATGATGTCAGGAGCATCCAGGAGAACCACCCAAGAAGGCGTGCTTCTGAGGATCCTTGGAAATTGGGGGTTAACCTAAGAGAGGGGCATTTGCTGAAAAACCCACAGTTCCTAGAAAGTATAGAGGCGTTGCACATAAAATATAAGACAGCAAGTAGAGGAAGTAAACTCAGAACAAGGTAGCAGTCTTTGCCTCTGGGTAATGGGGAAGGAAGGAGACAATTTGTATTTTGGGCTCCACTGTCTCTATCTTTTAAAAATTATTATGTGCCTACCTTGCTTTGAGTAAAGAAAATAACCGTAATGGCTATATCCTTTAAAAATGAATAGCTGGGAGCCAATGTAGCTCAAGCAGTGAGCACGCCCCTTCCACATGGGAGGTCCCGGGGTTGGTCCTTGGTGCCTCCTGAAAAAACAAAAACAAACAACAAGAAAACAAATGAAAAAAACAACTCAGGGAAGTCAACGTGGCTCAGTGGTTGAGCACTAGCTTAACACATATGAGGGTACCTAAAAAAAAATGAATAACTTAGCTTCAAGTCCTCAGGCCATCTTTCAAAGAAGCTTCTTCAGTTGACTGCACAGCACCAAATCATCACTGCTGTTCCTACTAAACATTTATTAAACTGTACCAAAACAGTCCACAAAATAAAAAGGTAGGCATAATTTCTACTCATTTCTTTAAAAATCTAAACTTCATGGAAGATAAACAAAGTTGACTGGAATTCCTCAAATCACCTTGTTCTCAAACAAAACCACCCAAAGCCCATGAAGCTAAATACTTTCAACTTAAATTTCATATAAAAGCAATACAGAATAATAATATTGAACATGAGTACTGTTAAAGAAACGACCCATGAGAATCACTGGTATTTGAACTCTATTTCATGAAAACATAATTTTCTCCTTTGTTCTCCAGTCCAGGGAAAACAAGATTGATTCTTAACACAATAGTTTGTTGTTTCTTGTTTTCTTGTTCCAATGCTATTTATAAACAGGGACCAATAAGTCATTTTAAATGAAATGCAATTCAATAGAATTAGTTGGAAAATAAGCAGAATGCAAGTGGTTAGCTTTGCTTTCAAAATTTACCTACCAGGAGCAGATCTCTGTAATTAAAGAACCCGAATTCATAATTCCCTGACTCACTGCAGTTGGCAAGCAAATGCCCATTTTCATTTCACAACACTATGCCTTACGGAACAAAACACACGCAGGCTTAATCAGGTAACAAAGCACGTCGAGCACTCATCCTGAGACGAGGAGTCTGGCACGTGGAGTGTGAACCTCCGAGAAGCCCCTCGGGGGATGCTAATTCTCGGATCTGTACCTGTTCACAGCGTTTTCTGACACCTCTAAAAGAAAAAACTCACCCAGACCAGACATCGGCGTTCAAAACAAATTACTCTTGATGGGATTTCTGGAAGTCAAAGATACACACATATGTACACACAGCACACCTGCAGATGCACAAATACACAGAGCAGATCCACAGACACACACACATGCACACAAAGCACATCCGCAGGTGCACACACACGCACACAACATATCTGCAGATACCCACACAGCACACCTGCAGATGCGCACACACACAGCTCACTGGCAGGTGCACACATGCACACAGCACACCTGCAGATGCACATATACATACAGCACACTGGCAGGTACACACATGCACACAGCACACCTGCAGATGCACACACACACAGAGCTCACTGGCAGGTGCACTTACGCACACAGCACATCTGCAGGTGCACATATACACACAGCACACTGGCAGGTGCACACCCATGCACACAGCACATCCACAGGTACACACATATACACACACATGCAGATGCAACAACCCACATGCATTTATGCCCCCACATGCAGACAAACACACATTTGTGAACACATCCAAACACATGCACACATGTGCGTGCACACATGCACACATATGTAGCGCCCACACACATGTGCACACATGCAAGTACTCTCAGGTACAAGTCACATGAACACCCATGCAGATGCACACATGCAGATACAATACATACACACATAATTATAGATAAATACAGATTTAAACATATTAAAGGGCACTTAAAGAGTGACCTTTATTTATCTTCATATAATTTTTGTCCAAATTCCATAAGAAGAAAAACATTCTGTATTTTACTCTCTTAGGAGACAGCACTGAAGTCTGACTTTAAAACTAAAATGTAGGAGCCACTCCCTTCAGGAAAAACTGACCCTAATTCACACAGGAGGAAAAAAAGAGTGTTTTCTAAAAGATACTATTTGCCCAGCTAAGCAGCTTTTCTTCAACTCTTACGTGGTACGCAGGGGAAAAGGCGTCTTTGTGACATCTGGAATCTACTTCCAGGTGGAGGTGGAGCCCCCGAATCTCACTGTAGTGAGAAATGCTGAGATAGAAACGAGGTTCTACTCGTGCCCAGACACCGACCTTCGGGGGACTGAAGGCCTCTCTGCGTCACCTGAAGTCGACTCTCCCCGAGGCTGCTCGCAGCTCGCAGCTTGCACAGCTGGATGGAGGCTCCTCCCGGAGAGACGGGTGCCATGGGCGGCCGGGTGGGAAAGCCTCGGCTCTGGCGGTTCTGAGCCCTGCCCGTCACCTCTGCCCTAACAGTGCTCTTTTCCGACAGCCCCCTGGCCTCCGTACCACTTACTGGGGGTGCCCGCCTTCTCCTTGGTGTAAAAAGAACTCTGGGCTTCTCACCTGAGTTGCAACGCAACAAGAGCGTTTATCTGGGGTCTGAGAATCGTGATTCGGGGAGCACAGACTCAGGTAGCACCCCAAAACTGTGTCCCTTCTTTGGTGTTGGGGCAAGGTTTTTAAGGAAAAAGAAGATTCCACGAGTTGTTTGTGGCTGGTGGCTGCTCCAAGCGCCTCCCGACTGGAGGTACCTGAGCCTGACCCCCTGCACGTGGGCCCCAGCATGTCCTGGGCCTGCCGAGGCCGCGGCTGCTGGAGGCTGCGCAGAAGGGCCGTTGGTGTCTCCTGCCGACACCTGCCCAAGAGCAACCTCCAGGTGGCCTTCAGCGTAGCAACTCTATTTTGTTTCTTTTCAAACCTGCCTCTCTTTCCTGGAGCAGAAATGGAAGAAAGGCTGTGAGTGGGAGGAGAGGAGCCACTAAAATTACATAGAAAGAAAAAGTTATGCTTAAGTCAAGTTCAAAATATGAATTTAGAGGGCGGGTGGGGTTTTAAAAAGCAATGTCAACTGGACCTTTAAGGCATATAGTAGCAGCTCAGGAAACAGTTGCTGAGTGAAAGGTTTTTGCCTCTTAGCAGAAAGCAAAGGCTCATCTTACTTTAACTTAGTTATTTAAAAATAAAGACTACATGGATGTGCCAAAATCTCACAATCATAGTGGCAAGCTCCAAAACTGCAGGTCAGCAGTGAGACTGGCATCAATGTAGGAGTCCCAGTCCGCACGTGGGCTGTAAAACATCTGGCAGGTGGACACCTGCTCAGCCAATGCCAGCAGCACACACTCCAAGGTGGCACCGCGCAGACGTGAAGAAGGCGTGAGCAGGGCTGGGATGTGCTGGCCGCGGGTGCTTGACCACTAAAGAGCTTGCAGACCATTTGGCGTCAACACCGCCTCATTGTGCGCGCTCCCCCTTGCCTGACGCCATGCGAGATACGGAGGAAATCACTGACCCCCCCTCACCACCCACGCTCACGCTCTCCAAAACACAAGTTCAAGGAGAGGTTCCCCTACAGTGTCATCAGTTTGCTCGGCTTCGGGGGAGAAAAGCTCAAGTGGAGCGCAGTCCAGATCCAAACAGGCAGCGCAGCCTGAAGCTCCTCCACACGGTTCAGGAGCTCCCCGGATGGCCGTTTTGATCCAGCTCCACAGGCCACCAGCGGCCACCACGCTGCTCCCCAGGCCAGAGATCCTGGAGCAGAGGACAAGGTGCAGCGAAGCCGTGACGGCAGCCACCGTGCCTGCTAAGAAAGAAGCAAGAACGGAGTCCGTGCTGCAGGCCATTCCCACGGCACAGCTCTGCAGATGCTGCGCTCTATGTTCTCTTGGCAAGACTTGGCAAAAGAAAAATCATTCTTTGACAGGGTCCAAACCCAACATTTTAATCTCTGGAGTGAAGACTAGGTGCTCATTTCCTGTGACCGTGACCCTGGACGACACGGTCCTTCAAAACAAACCTTGGTTTCATGGCGGAATGACCTGGCACGAGAGGAACAGCAGCAGGAAGGAACGGGTTCCACAGGAACAAGCAGGGACCGCACCAAAGCACAGGGCCCCATCAGGGAAAAGCTCCGCGTGCTTTCTTCTTTTCTGTGATCCTCTGTTTTGGACTTCCAAAGTCGTGAAAGCAGCATGTTCTAAAGTGTTTGGACTTGGCTCGAATGGACTGTGTCCTTCCATCTTGTCGAGATCTCTTGCGGAAGACTCCCTGAGCTACTCCGAGTGAATTAAGTCCTTCCGTCAGATCTCATTCATAAAACTTTGAGATAAAAACCCAAGTTGTCCAAGAAAGTATTCTTGCTTGGCTGGCTTTCCTTCTGTATGCTGCATTGCTATTAATAAGGATTTAATGCTTATCTTTCACTTACCAGCCACTTATTGGACAAATAATTGGCATTAGATAAAAATGAAAGCTCTACAGCTTAAGTTTTGTGTGTCTTTTTGGTCCATTAGATTTTGGTCTTCATTTTTTTAGTTAAACTTTTTTTTACTTTATGTTAGATGGGTCTGTATTGGTAAATTTATTTAGTTATGTAATAGCTCTTTAGGATATATCTGATAAAAACCAAGCGCTAAAAGCATCATAAAGGAGGGATGTTCTTTCCAGGAACCCATGGACTGTTGTGGGATTTGCACCTGCATATCAGCAATTACAATACCAAGTAAAAACTTCCACAAAAAAATCAAAGGCATAAACAAGAGTGGGAGATGGGGGAGGGGTTGCAACAAGATGTTAAGGACCAGCAGGATCATGAATTTTTCCACAAAAATCATAATAGTGAAATTTAAGAGATGGTCAAAGGCACAGACTAAAATTCCTGATGAGGGTCAACTATTATATAAAATTTCTATGGGTAAGGTTGTAGATAATTATTTTAAATCAATGTAGTCATTCATTTGCTCTAGTGGGTATAAGTTCTTTTTTTCCCTCTCATTAAAATAGAAGCAAAAGGGGGAAATATCCACAGTGTAGCTTCAGTGCAACCCATCACTCACAAGTAACAGAATGAGGAGCATCAGGTAATGTGAACAGTCGCTGGATTGTGCTACATTTGGCTGTTTTACATCCTCACTTTCTGTTGAGCTTTTTACTTATTAGACTTCAGAAAGCGATTTTTCTTATCTTAAAAGACCAAATCCTACCTTTTTCCTACCCACAGACTCAATGAATAGAATGAATGTGACCCTCGTCACCTGTGAAAATTTTTCTTTTTATTCTGTCTCGAAGTTTTGTTGTTGGTGGTGGTTTTTGGTTTGTCTGGCGAGAGAGCAATGCCCCTAGATGGATTCTGGATGCCTCTTAGCCCAAAATCATGAGCCAATAAATGCCCAGTGTTTAAGACAATCCATTGGACGGTACTTGTTTCAGCAGCTGGGAAACTGAGTCACGGGAAGAATGCCCTGCTGTGTTTCCCACAGAGCCAGCCCTCGAGGACCGAGCACTCAGCACGTGTGCCGCGTGAGCCCTCCTCTAGCTGGACACGCAGCGCCTGCCGTCCACCAGCAAGGGGGGCGTGTAACTGCAGCAGGCCGGGACCTGCAGAGCCGCCGCTGTCTGTTCCATGGAACCAGGATACCTGCAGCCAGTGTCCAGGAGAAGAGGCCGGAGAAAGTCCCCGGGTCCCTGCCGGGGAGCAAAGGCACACTTGGTTTTCTACTAACCGCCTCTGCCGACGGGACATCAGAGACGTCAGCTCCCGCCCACGGAGCGCGGAGGTGACTGGAGAAGCTGCGGCCGGCTCGTCCTGTGAGGGTCATCTCGGGTCGTGAGGGGTCACCTGGCAGAGCGGGGCTGACCTGTGGTTTAAGGGCTGAAGTTTGACTCTAAAGTGGGTGGATTTGAGAGGCAACCTCACTGTCTCCTTCGCTTCCATGGGGACACGCACCCACGTTTAGGAGAGTCCCAAAGTCCTGGGGCCTCAGCAGCAGAAGACACAATCCCTGCTCCAAAGGAAAAGAGAAAGCCAAGAGCCCTCTTTCTAGGCCGTGGTGGGACCTTGCAGGTGACGTAGTTTAACACCCACGTTTTAAAATAGGGCAGCCACAGCTCAGAGAAGCAAGCAGCTTGCTCGCAGTCACACAGCTGTGTCAGGGCGGTAGCGGCTCGGCTCTCTAGCCAATGCTTTTTTTCGGTCAAGACATCGCACAGATCCTGTTTCTGTTGGGCAGGTGCAGGGGAGAGGGGGAGAATGACAGAAAATGAAGAAGAAAAGAAAGGAAGAAGGAGAGAAAACAAGAGAGAAAGAAAGGCGTGAAAATAGGGCATGAAGGAGAAAGAAAGAGAAAAAGAGAGAAAGAGAGAGAATGAAAGGAGAGAGGACGACAAAAAAAGGAAGAGCGCGTGAGGGAGAGGGGCCGGCGTGGGCCCGCGGCTGCTGAGTCGGCCGGGGAAGGCGTGCACCTGCAGGCCAGGACAGCTTCCGAGGAACGCCTGAGCCCTGCCTCCCACCGAGCTGCCCCCAGGTGAGCAGATCTCCATGGCTGATACCGGGTTTCGCTTTCAACCTCCAGCTACAGAAATGGTCATGACTCACCCCGATTCCCTGTGAACAGAAACTGCCTGGCTTCTCACCGCCCGGCGGAGGCTGGTCAGCGGTGTGGAGGCCTCGGCCTCGCGCCACGCTCCTCTGGGGGCATCTCGGGAGCGGGTCTTGGGCTGGCCACCTCTGGGCAGCCACGCCGATGGCCAAGCGAGCGCCCGCCCTGCGCAGACGCCTGGCGCGCGGCTGTGAAGCCGTCAAAGCCAGGTGACCCGCGCAGTGGTGAGCGTGGCCGCCTTTCAACGCTCCACTAAGCGCGAAGACTCCACCGAGGCCTCTAGTTAGCACTGGGACTTCCTCTGGAGTCTGACTGGTCGCATTTTAGGTGGCTCGACCGCAACAGATAAGCCCAAGAATGAGCAGGGAGACAGCGCTGTGTCCTGGAGAGTTCTAAGAAATGTGTTTGTCTTACAAAAAAGTCTTTCTGAGAAGCCTGGTAGGTCAGTGGTATGGCCAGCTTCTCTGGGACAGGCCACTCAGAGTACGTGATTTTATGGTGATCGTTTGGTTCCAAGTAACAGAACTATCTCCAACTAGCCTTAGCTGAAGCGTGGAATTTATTGGAAGGATGTGAGGTTGTGAGGTTTTCTCCTGAAGACCAAGGCAGGGGGAAGAGGCAGGCTGTGCTGCCGGCTGGATGGAGGAGCCACGGCTGGACAGAGGAGCCACGGCTGGACGGAGGAGCCACGGCTGGATGGAGGAGCCATGGCTGGACGGAGGAGCCACAACTGGACAGAGGAGACACAGGTGGACAGATGAGCCACTGCTGGACAGAGGAGCCACGGCTGGACAGAGGAGCCACGGCTGGATGGAGGAGCCATGGTGAGTCAGACCAGGGCCGCCACCAGCTTCAGAACCAGAACCGCCCCACCGGCTTCAGAACCAGAGCCGCCCGCCGCGTGCCTGTGGTCTCTGCTCCTCAGCGTCCTTCGTCCCCGCTTTGCTGGGACGGCGGCAGGAGCTTGCTGCCTCGTGTGGGCTCGACACCCCCACACTCAGGGCTCCCAAAAGGCTGACTGAGTCTCTCGAGCCCCTTCCAAAGCGCTGAGAGGGGCGCCGTGGTTCCGCCCAGCGAGGCCTGGCTCCCTCGGCGGCAGGCCGAGTTGAGGCTTCGGCTGCTGGAGGCACCCCGGGGGCAGTTCTCAGAGAAGGGACTCTGGGCAGACAAGAGCCCGTGAAGCAACCCCAGGAGCCGTCAACCTGAGACGGAGCTCAGGGTGATTGCCGGGCATGGCAGGTCGACTCTCAACACCCTGAATCTACAGAGGGAACAAAACGTGGCTAGGGAAACGAAGGCGAGAGCGTCAGTAAACCACCCCAGACAACGGGAAACCAGCCCGCTGGCCCCGACTTCAGCTTTGCAAGGCTGAATGTCGATCTCTCGCACGCTGGAGCTCTCTAACCCTGCAGGTTTCAGAATGGTCGCACTTCGTGCAGATATTGTGCAGGAAGCCAGGCTGCAGGCCAGCGCGTCTGCGGCTGCTACGTGTCATGTCCAGAGGAGCCGTCTCTTCCCCTGCGTTCAGACCCCTGAGGAGACGTTCTCCCGGGATCAGTGGTGGAGCTCAGCTCCACTGGGTGAGCCTGGCAGCTTTTCATCAATAAAAAACTTCATAAAATTACCATTGCCCTATTCCTCTCTCATCCTGAAAGTATGCCCTTTGTTCATCTGAAAAATACAAGCGCCTCTGGTTTCTAACGAGCAGCCTGTGTGCCTCGCCCACGGTCACGCCACGCCGGCCTCCCCTCAGCTGAGTTCTGGTGCTGTTTGCCGTCTGGGTGCCTCTTGTATCCTCTTTACAGCCCTGTACTGAGGCATGTGCACACGTGTGCACACAAGCACGCTGCTGCTCTCCCGCATGTCAGAAATTATGATGAGTTCGTGAATATAAAGACTTGTGGACTGGAAAAGCGCAGGAGCTCACCTTTTTTTTTTCTCTCCCCTCCCCCGCCCCCGCAGTTGTCTGCTCTCTGTGTCTATTTGCTGCGTGTTCTTCTGTGACCGCTTCTATCCTTATCAGCAGCACTGAGAATCTGTGTCTCTTTTTGTTGTGTCATCTCATTGTGTCAGCTCTCCATGTGTGCAGCGTCATCTCTGGGCAGGCTGCACTTTCTTTCGTGCTGGGCGGCTCTCCTTACGGGGTGCACTAATTGTGCGTGGGGCTCCCCTACGCGGGGACACCCCTGCGTGGCAGGGCACTCCCTGCGCGCATCAGCACTGCGCATGGGCCAGCTCCACACGAGTCAAGGAGGCCCGGGGCTTGAACCACTGACCTCCCATGTGGTAGATGGACGCCCTAACACTGGGCCAAGTCCGATGCCCCTGAGCTGACCTTGTTTGTGGCGGGACCAGCAAGTCCAGCCCCAGGTGGCCTCTGCAGGCCTGAAGGCCCCACGGACGGACCTCTGAGCCATCGGCTGGAGGAAGCATTTGGCAGGACGTTTGCGTTGGATGTCAGAAGTCTCAGGAAAGAAAGGCCAGGTCCTCCTGCAGCTGGTGGAATGTCTGCCCGGCAGGGGACAGGGAGGCCCGAGCCCCAGGTCCTGCTCGTTGTCCTTCCCCGGTCAAGGCGCCGCCCAAACAGCCCTGTGCAGCTGGGCCTCACAGCCACTCCCACTGGGCCCACACCTGAGAGGTCAGACGTGCTCCTTCCTGGCATGTCCAGCTGGAACAGGAACCGGCAGTGAAATGGCTGAGCTGCGGTTCAGCCGTCCGGCCGGGTCGTGTGGCAGCCTGGGTGCTGCGGCCTCTGCTTACAAGCCCCGTCAGCCCTGGATCTCCGTGCACGGCAGTCCTCACGTCAGCTTTCAGGGCGTTAGGCAGGGAGCTGTGGTGGGAGCGCTGTGCAGGAAGCTCCGACCTGCGTCCTGGGCCCCAGGTCCACGGCGACACCATCTACGAGCTCGCACGAAACGACCAGCAGGGAAGGAGCAGGCGGAGCGGCTCGGGGTCCACCGCTCCTGAGAGGACACCCACGGGATCTCCTAACCACGAGACCGGAGCTGGCGCACCCGCCCACTTATTGTAGACTGTTTTATTTTTATTTATTGCTCTATCCCCAGCAAAAACCAGAAGAACAGGTGTGCCTTACAAAAGAGAAAGGCGAATTACCATTAAGTGAACATTAATTTTACTTTGATTCACATGAGAAAAATTGTAGATCGGCACCAGAGTCACAGTCTCTGAGTTGAAAATGGTTTCGACTTTCATTTAGGCCCAGTTCCTTACTTTATAGGTGAGGAGGCCTGAGATACAAGCGCAGGCTGCTGTGCTGTGTGCCACGAGGCTGGGATTCTCCAAGCAGCTCAGGGATACAGCCGACCTCGAAATCAGCTCCTCAGAGTAAAGCTGCCATTTTCAGTAAGGTTACAGTAGAACGTAAAGTGTTACTGGTACTCAAAATGTTAATAATGCCACTGAGTCGTATTGAAACCTAATAATTATCAAGTGAAATTCTGCAAGATCCTTGAGTACTAGCAGGGGGTGTGCTTCACCCAGCCCTGCTCGCACGTGCACACACGCCAGGCCTGAACGAGCAGCCAGGAAGGCACGGAGCCTCCCGGGGGACAGGAGCCTGGTGACGTACGTGGAGGCAGCACTTGAAAAATTCTGGTAATTCAGCTAGTTTGTCAAAAGTCCCAAAGCACTGATTTCCACAGACGATCACACACATGTAACCTTCGGTCTATCTGGATGTGCCGGTCACACACGCGAAGGGCTGAGATTTTTGCCCAACCTGCACACCCGGACGTGCGCCCGCCGCAGCGCCACGCCGAGACTCCTGGGTCAGAGGCACAGGCCTTCCTCCTCCAAGGCGACGGCAGAGCAGCGCCAGCACTTTCTTGTGTGTCCCCAAGCCTCAGTTCCCCAAGTGGAGATACAAAGACGCCCAGGAGACCCCTGCCCTCAGGGAGGCGCCGCGGGGAAGGAGCCCCGAGCTGGGAGCCAAGCCGCCCGCCCTGCGACGGCTCGGGGGCAGCGGGCAGGAGGGGCTGATGGCTCCAGGTGGGCAGACGGCTCCGGGCGGGCAGATGGCTCCAGTGGACAGCCAGCAGGAGGGGCAGCCGGCTCCGGGGGGCAGCCGGCAGCCCCCTTAGGGGGCACTGCCTCCCCCTGCAGTGCTGTCAGCTCGCCGCCTTGACTCCAGGCTGCCTGCTCTAAACCCCTGGAGGCGACAGCCGGGCTGAGGTGGGCGGTGCCTCTGCTTATGAGAAGCACAGCCCCTCAGAGTCCCCTGGACACCTGCCTCAGCCTTTCCACCCCTAGAACTATGAGGGCTGCATGTAATAGATATCAGCCAATCGTGTAGACTCTCGTCCAAGACGATCGGCAAGTCTGTGCCTTGTATTCACACTGAGGTTTCCCCTCCCAGCCTTCGTGGCTGGTTTGCCCATAAGAAGAAATCAGAATGCTATAAATTTGAATCTGAAAAACTGCTTATCGTCCCCATAAGGTATGCACCCTGGTAAAATGTGGTATATTTGGCTAATTTAGCAAGATGTTAGTTTGTGACAACCCCTCTGAACTGTGTGTGACATGGAAAGGCTAATAATGCATCTAATAAAATGCATCTAATAACAATGCATCTAATTATGCATCTAATAATGCATCTAATAAAATCACACATTCACATGCATTTCTTCTACACGTTTGCTGTAGGTGTTTTTAAGAGTAGGTTTAAGGAAAAGAAACCCATCAAAGTGAAAGAGGTGTGCAGCTGAGCAAGAGGGTCTCGTCCTCGCTCAGGCCCAAGAGTCGGGGGGGCTTGCTCCTGCCGAACCACCCGCGGGGGGTGCCCCAAGAGGGAGCACCGGTTCTCCAGGCGTGGGGGATGCGCGGTTGGGGAAAAACCACGGAGACCGCTTGAGCGCAAGAACAGGTCTGCTTTATTGCGGAAGTACACTCAGGTATATAGGGTTGGGTCGAGGGAGGAGTGTGATGAAGGGAGGGCAGGCTACGGGGCGGTTGTGGATAGGCTGAGGCAGGCAGGCAGATCTGTGGTGGTCTGCCGTAAGCAGTTACTGGGGAAGAGGGCAGATTGTAGGTTGGCAATAAGGGCGGGACTGGCGGGAAGGACAGCGGGGGCTGAAAGGGGAGGAGGGGCGGAGAAAGGCGGCAACAGAGGTGAAAAAAGTGGTTTTGTTTAGGAACCCAACGCATCTAGTGCTGTAATGATCGCAGCTTCCCTGCTCTGGAGACACTTCCCCAAAACAGGATTGAAATGGAGGTGGGCTGGCTGACCTCTGGGACCCTGCCCATCCCTGCCCGGCTGTGACATGAACCTGGGGAGGACCCCAGCTCGTGGCCCAGGGCGCTGCTGACCGCTGCCCTCTTTCCTCACTGCCGTGCACTGACCTCCACCCATGGCCATCGGAGGACACTCTACGCCATTCTTTGCTCAGGCAACAAATCCACCAGCCATGGTTCAGATGGAGCAGTTGTTCCCTGCAGCGTGGGAAGTGAGAAAGGCTTTCTCCGTAGCAAAACCGCTGATAGCAAGTGTTTTTGAAAGCAGAGACTGATATGGACCCCTCATCAAGCACACAAATTGGTCTAATAGGATCGGCATTGCCTTGTAGCTGTACAGAAAGAGTCTGGTCTCATATTTTATCAGCCCTGAAACGGTGCCAAATTAGCACATAGCCATGCTGCTCAGACCACAGATTTTCCCCACATTTCAAAGCTAGAACAAGACAAAGTCTTCTTTAAATTATGTTGAGATCTTTTAACTCACACAGGTACAGAAAAGCGCCCTTGGAAAATATTGGTAACTTTGAAATCTATAAAATGAATAGATTGACTTGGGGAATTGACTTTCACAAATCAGAGAATGCATATTGAGTGCCCTCTGAATGTTAGTGTGAAGCTTGTCATAGACCTTCCCTTCCTCCTCCGTTACTCCTTCAAGGTAGGATTTTGTTGTTGTTACAAACACTTTCAACCCACCAGGCCAACCCACCCCTGCCCGCTCCTCCTGTGCCTGCTAGCCTCTAGTTTACCTTCTGTCTCTGCAAATTTGCTCTTCTAGGTATCTCATATAAGTGACATCATGCAGTTTTTGTCCTTACATGCCTCCATATTTCACTCAGCATAAAATTTTCAAGGTTCGTCTATGTTGCAGCATCTCTCACAGCTTCATTCCTTCTGAGGCTGGATACTATTCCACCATATGCGTAGACCACATCTTGTTTGTCCCTTCATGTGTTGATGGACACTTGGGTTGCTTCCATCTTTAGCAATTGTGAATAATGCTGCTGGGAGCAGTGGTGTGCAAATATCTGTTTGAGACCCTGCTCTCACTTTCTGTGGGTGTGTCCCTAGGAGTGAAATTGCAAGGTCACGTGGCGGTTCACACTTAACCTCCTGAGGAGCCACCAAACTTTCTTCCGCAGCAGCTGCTCCTCTTTACATGCACATCCAGCCAGGCACTGGGGTTCCAACTCTTCTGCCCTCTTCAACACTTGTTATTTTCCCTTTTGAAAGTGGGTGTGAAGTGGTATCTCATTGTGGTTTTGAGTTTTATTTCCCTACGAGGGAGGGACTTTTATGCCATTTTACTGGAAGGAAGTAGAGACCACGCAGGCTCAAAGCCCGCGAGGCCACCCAGCGCCATCTTTTCTCCCTGCCCCTTCTCTTCCTATCAGTGGAGAGTCGTGCTCACCAGGACGCGCCACAGCTCACCTTCCACAGAACCATGGAGCTCTAAGTGCAGCTCAAGACATCCCTGTAAGCATATAAAATAACCATAAAATTTCTATTTACATACACATATATGGCTAGCCATTATTTTTGCCAATTATGGTATATATGTACAATTCCAAACATCTTTTAAAGCATTTTACAAGATTATTTCATTTAATCCTCATCAAACCTTTGAGTTAAGTATTATTATCCCGTTAAAAAGTTAAAACTGAGACTTGGGAGACATTCTGACGCAATTTCTCGAAGGATCAGTGCTTTTTCTGCTTGCATCATCAGTTTCCGTTTCCTATTAGATCCTTCCCATAAGCAAATAAATATGTTGTAAATTCTCCCCATTCCACCTCCAGTCTCCACCCTTTCTCTGCTTCCTTCACATCAGACCTCTTGACATGGTCTGGACTTGCTGCGTCGATGTCCCCAGCCTCTCTGGAACCCTCTGCAAAGGCCATCGATGACCATCCCTTCGCCTGACCCAACAGCAACTCTTGGTTCTTGCATTGCTTCATCTCCCAGTGGCGTTTCTGAAGAATTTTCTTTTCTTCACTTCCAGCACTTCACACTCAACCATCTCATCCTACTTTCCTGGCCACTACTTCTGCTTCCTTTGCTCTTTTCTTTTCATATCCCTAAACTTCAAATGTCAGTGTACCCAGGAGCTTCCTTCTCTAACTTTTTATCTATCCCCAGTCCAGCATTTTGGCCTTAGGGACCATCTCTAGGCCAAAGGTGGGCCTCTTTCAACTCTAGACACGTATGTTGAGCTGATCCATGACATTAACTCTGGGATATGTAAAGGGCTTCTCAAACCTAACGTGCCCCAAGCTGAGTTCATTTTCTTTTCTCTGCTGATGATTGATTTCATGTGTCGAATTGCCTGGGTCATGTAGTCCAGTCACTTGGTCAAACAAGCACTGGCCTGATTGTTACTGTGAGAGTATTTGGTGGGTAGGTTTGCATCATTGTCAGTTGATTGCTTCTACAGTCAATAAAGGACATTGCCCTCAGCAAAGAGGGGTTGACAGCAAGGAGCTGGCAAACTAATCGGCAAGACTAAACACATGCACATGGGAAAATTAGACTCGCTCCATCCACAGAGCAACATATCACCATGAGCAATTAAATCTGGCAAGGGCCTATTTCTAAAGGGGGTCTGAGCCAGGGAGATTAATGAGATGAGGGTCTGTTGCAGGATAAACAGACCCAGGTCACATGTACCTGATCTCTAGACCTCATCCTTAAGCTCTCAGCTGCAGTGCAAGGAAGACCTTTGGAGCATGTTTATTAGAAGGCATCAACACACATGTGCTGGGCTTGCTAAGATGTCATGTGAGCTTACAAAGTACAGGTCCAGCAAGTCTTCGTCCCCTCAAGAAATGCAGCCCCACCAAGTGGCAGCTCCAGCAACTTAGAAAAAGTAGAGGAAACGGAAACAACTGGGGACACCCTGAACAGGCAAAAGCTGAGCACCCAGTTGGAACCTGGGCACCACCTCTTCAAAACCAGTTAAATTTTGTGGTGGTGGCAAGTGGCAGGAAGAAGTAAAGCAGGTGGAAAATGGCTTGTGACACTGTCTTTCAATCTATCTCCTGTTCTGTTTCTCTGCTTTCTTTTTTTCCTCTTGGCATTACAACTCCCCTCCAACTTCTAGATGAGCAGTTAAACCCTAAGCCCGGGCTCAAGTCCCCAGAGGGGCTTATCAGTACACACCAACCTGGAGGAAACCTTGCTCAGGTTCGATGAGTCTCCACAGTGCTCTAAGCTCGCCCGAATGAAAGCGCTGACCAACACAGAGGCTCGCTGCGGTGGTGCACGCTGAGCTACCAGTCTAAAAATAGCTGTCGTTTCTGGTGTCTAGAAGCTCTCTTTTTCTCTTGCTCTGCTTTCTAATTTTCCAATTCACACTCATTAAAATCTTCCAGTAAAACAATAAACAAGTTCGTGGGGGTGGAATAAATTTAGGATTCAAAATAGGAAACTACATTATGTGAAGCTATGTGTTTGAGGACATTAAAGGGCCTTATGTTAAGTGCCCAATCCAATTAAATAGTAAGAGAATATGAAAATTCCTGGGAGAATATTCCCAAAAAAGGTGTTTTTCACAGTACTGAAGGATCAAAATTCCTTAAATGGCTACTTTATATTACGTTTAACCAAGTTCCAGAAGCATAGCTACAAAGTGAAGCAGCTTCCTGAGACAAATTGCACGGTTCATTAGAGCTTGGGCCATCTTCAGGGCTCCGCTCTGCAGTTCAAAGCTACAGAGGCTTTCAGAGTGGAGAGCCGACCCTGACACAGCTTGAGGCTGTGTTCGGCTAGATAGTCCACCCCAGCACTAAAATTCTCAAGTACCTCCACATGTGTGTTTATTCGTAAATTACAGAATGTATGAAGTAGTGGGTTCATTACAACTTATTCAAAGTGAATACTTTGAGGCTGGATGCAGGATAACATCTTGCTAATCATGATGTTCTTGTTATTCTCAGGTAATTTCCCAAGGCTCAGCACAAGCCCAGGCAGGGGCTCATTTTTAGTGATAATGAAAGCAAATCCTGTTTCAAGCAGTCTTAATAATGCCAAATGCTTTGTCCCAGGTCCTTCTCAGGTGTGATTGGGCCATCGGTGTCTGCCCCCATGGCGTGGCTGACAAAAAGCCTCTCCTGGGACCTGTGGAGGTCAGCACTGCCGTCTCGTTTCCCTGTGCTTGGGCCATGTGCTACTTTCACTGCAGGTTCTCTGAGTCGTAAACCACCTTTGGTGAGGGCTGACTTAACTGAACTAGATAATACAACCCACAAATCATTTAACCAGGACACAGATAGACTGCCCTGGATTGTGGCTGGGGAAGTGCGCGGCCAGCGGCCCTCAGCCCTGCCTCCGAGACGTGGGGTCTCTCCTTCCCTCGTGTAGCTTCTGGCCTGTGGCTGCATGGGGCTGAGTCGGTCCACATGTTTAGTATCTCTCTAATTTTTAGGATAAAATATGGAGATCCAATGCACTCTTTTCCAAAGCTCATGTGGAGCAGGTATCCAGGGACCACTACCATCGGGAAATTTTCAGCTGTGGCTGCACCAACTCTGAAGACCTCTTCAGGGCATCTCACAGCGCAGAAAGAACCCATTTTAATTTTCAGATGCTGGCATGACAATGCCAGACCAGACTAAAGCTACCCAACTAAAATAACATTCTTTTTTGTTGTTGTTGTTTCTAAAGAATTTTTTTGTCTTTTTATTTATTTATTTATTTAATATTACATTAAAAAAATATGAGGTCCCCATATGCCTCCCACCCCCCTCACCTCACTCCTCCCCCCATATCAACAATCTCCTCCATCATCATGCAACATTCATTGCATTTGGTGAATACATCTCTGAGCACTGCTGCACCTCATGGTTAATGGTCCACATCATAGCCCACACTCTCCCCAGTCCACCCAGTGGGCCATAGGAGGACATTCAATGTACAGTAATTGTCCCTGTAGCACAACCCAGGACAATTCCAAGTCCCAAAAATGCCCCCTCATCTCATCTCTTCCTCCCACTCCCTACCCCCAGCAGCCACCATGGCCACTTTCTTCACACCAATGCCACATTTTCTTTGATTACTAATCACAATAGTTCATGAATAGAATATCAGTAAATCCACTCTATTCCATACTATATTCCTCCATCCTGTGGACCCTGGAATGGTTGTGTCCACTCCACATCTACATCAAGAGGGGGCTTAGATTCCACATGGATGCTGGATGCAATTCTCCTGCTTTCAGTTGTAGGCACTCTTGGCTCCCTGGTGTTGTGGTTGACCTTCTTCACCTCCATGTTAACTGAGTGGGGTAAGTTCAATAAACCAGAGTGTAGGAGTTGCAAGTCTGTTGAGGCTCAGGGCCTGGCTATCACATAGTCAGTCCAGAGATTCAGGTCCCCTGGGTATACATTAAACCCCAGCACCAACTACAGTTCTTGTAAAAGTAACAGGAGAGGCTTGTGAACAAAGATCACATCTGAGTCCAGCTCCATCACACAGAAACACAAACTCCAAAGTAGGACCAACTGACATGGCACTGAACTCCATCTGCCATGACCATAGAACTTGTGGGTCTCTGTAGCCCTCAGAAGAACCAATACCTGGGGTTGTATCTACTTTATCTGTCTCTGGGACTCTGCTGAGGTGTGCATAAGGGCAACCCCTCTGATAACCTCCCAGCTCTTTTTGGAGACTCATAATCATATAAACTCATTTGTCCTTTCCTTTTCCCCCTTTTATTCAGGTCAAAAAGCATTTTTGATATTATATGTAGATTGAGATATTCTGCTGGTCCGAAATGACCCTTTTATTCAAGGTAATTTTCAAGTTACATTGTCAGCTGGTACTTGATAGTAATCCCTTGGTGCCAGGGAGGCTCATCCCCGGGAGTCATGTCCCACGCTGGGGGGAAGGCAACGCATTTATAGGCTGAGTTTGGCTTCGAGACTGGCCACATTTGAGCAACATGGAGGCTCTCAGGAGGTAACTCTTAGGCACCCTGCAGCTCTAGGCCTTGTTCTTATCAGGTGCACAGGCTCACAAGCATAGTCATTAGTATCAAGGGCTCATTGTTGGACCTTCATTCTTTTTTGGTCTTTGCCATTGCACTTGGGGGATTGTTGCTGTTGTTCCTTTAGGGACTGTGATAGAGCTCCCCTGGCTAGGAACTCAGCACTCCCTCAGTTGTTGTTTTTTATTGTAGCCACTATGAAAATATCCAAACATTCTTATGTGCCCTGGATATATGCCCTAGAGAACTCCCTACCAACCATGTGTCCTCTGTCAATAACATCCCACACCAGTATTCCTCCCCTCCCATTGTTGAACCTCTCTGTGATCCAAAACTTTCTGAAAAGTGAAGCCCAATATATTGCCAGGTTCCATTAATAGTAAAACGGTTTACATTTTAGTCTATCAGCTCCGATATATTTTTGGTGTAATTTAACATGTCCTATATACATCCATGCATAATCCTGTGGAACACTTCTATTGCCCACACAGTTACATTGGTTCCATCTATTCAATACCTCTTTCCCCCTCCCCTTAGGGCCCATGGTGACAGTCAATCTTCACTGCTTGAAGGGCCATGTTCAAAGATACTTGCAACAGTGTTGAGGGCTTGACATGCTCAACTGCCCTAATGCACTGGGAGCCACCATTTCTCTCAAAGGATACAATTCCCTCTATTTGAGAACACTAGTCCTCCCCAGGATGTGGGTATACCTTCACTCTCATTTTATGGGTCTCTATCCAATGATATAACCCACTATGGCAAAAAGGCATTCACATATTCCCTAGGAGCCTGTCCTGTTATTTAAAATAACATTCTTTATTCCTATCCCTGCTGACCATTCATACTGGCCCTGCATCCCTGATATTTCTGTAACTGCTATTATTTCTTTTTAAAAGGCCATCGATGTAGACTTTTACTTTGGTGTATGACACATGGAACCCATGGAGTCAGTAAAGCAATATTTTAATTAAGCAATTAAAAGTGTGCTTAGGCATAACCCACCAATATAGGCAACTATACGAATCAGTTTCAAAACCATAATGTGAATGAAAAAGTCACAAAGTTGCTGTGATGGCTCGACTAACGTGTCAGCTCAGCCAGGCCATGGTGCCCAGGTGTCTGGTCAAGCAAGACTCTGGGCTAATTGTAATAAAGGGTATTTCCTGGATTGCATAGATGGCCAGTTACATCTACAGGCAGCCAAGGAGACTGCGTCCAATCAGCTGAAAGCATTCCGAGAGAACGTTCCCGCTTGCCTTCAGACGGCCAGCATCTCCCGGGAACTCATCAAGGACCTTCATCAGACCAGGAGGCGGGCTGGAGCCAACGGTGGAAAGTTTTAAGATTCCCCATTCCTGGGTCCGGCCTTCGTCGGCTGTGGGGACTTGGGGATGCATCATACTTACAAAACCCCACCAATGACGCTCAGGAAAACCAGTGGCTGGCCACTACTGCCAGCCCCCATGTGTTTATTTCACTTAGAAATGAGTCGAGAAGAGGCCCCCGTAAGGACAGGAGGGTGTCGGCAGGTGTTGGCCTCAGGCTCCTCTCCACCCGCGCAGCTTCAGGCTTGTTTGTGGTACTAATGCATGGGGCAGGCTTAACCGTGGGATTCCCTCTAGTTCTGACATTCTATGGATGAAAATAATTATATATCTTCAATTATTTGACCCTTTTGAAGTACCTGGAAAGTCTCTGGGGTACCAGACAATTAGGGGAAATTTGTGGAAATGTCGAGGTTCAACCTATAAAGCAGTAAAGAGCAGCGATATCTAGGGGACCCAGAGACATCACTGAGGTCTGAGAAAGCTGACCTGACAGCCTCTGCCACGGTGCTTTAAGGAAAACTGAAGGCAATTCAGGAAAAGCAGGTGCTTCTCCAACCCTGCTGTGTCAACGTACAGCTCTGTTCTGGAGCCGGATCCTTACAGCCAAGGAGCGCTCAAGAGGTGCCCTCGTCACTGACGCGAGCCGCGGGCCGGGGGAGCCCGCCTTGTGCCCAGGGATGCCAAGCAGGTGTCTGATGGGACGGGGCGCGTGGTCCCAGGAAGGCTCGCTCCCAGGAAAATCGAGGCTGGGATCGTGGGAGACCAACCCAGCCACAGAGCAGGGAGGACCGAACTTGGGAAGAAAGAAACCCGTTGTTCATAATCTGGAAGAACTCACGGAAAAGGAGAAGGGGACAAACGAGGACGCACAGACGTGGGGCTCCACATAGGCGAGGAACGTCCGGGCCATGCTGCCCTCAAGCAAAAGACCCAGATTTTCTGGTAAAAAGGCACCTCTAGAACCCACTGCTCCCAGAACCTGCCCCGAGACCCCAAGGAGGCACGCGGCCCCTGCTCTGCTCGCTCACCAGCCCCTCCCTCCCGGTTCCCCGGCCGTGGCCTGTGGCCTTCTCGGCCTTGGCATCCACCTTCCCTCCATGCTCGAGCCGGGGAGGGCCGTGGTGTGACGGCCACTGCAGGCCAGCCCGCTCGGCTTGCTGTGGCACGGCCTCCTCCGCTTCTTGCATCGTAGCCTTAACAGCCCTGATAAAAGCTGGAAAGATGCTTCCTTGGCAGAACAGACTCAGAGTCTGCCCTCCTTCTACACTTCTCTCTCGTGCCTGCCTGTCCCATCTCCTGGGAGGGGACAGCTCGTTTGGCTGCTGTCTGGGCCTGGCGGTTTGTTCTTGCGGAGAGCCGTGCCTCTAAAGAGCTCAGGCCGAGCCCTGAGCCCGGCCCCTTGGCCAGCCGGTTGTGCCAGGAGCTGTGGCGACAGCACCTTAAGCAGGTCAGCCCGCAGACAACAGAAAACTCCCTGCGGCAGCCAAGCAAGGCCGTCGCTGGACTTGCACGGACTTTTCATCTGGACTTCTCGTAGCCCAGTTAATAGAAACAAAGGGGATTGCATGCGTCTCTTTAATTAAACTTTTCCACTTTAAAAACACAAAGAGTAAGTTTTCAAGAACATGTATTTCAAGTGCAAATCAAAGTTTAAACAATGTTTACAGAGATGTACACAAATAAGCATCAGAATCTCCCTCCCTCAATCCCCATCTCTTTGCTGAAACGTAATCTTTGCTGAAACGTAATTTATGCACATTAAAAGTCACCAATTTTAAGAGCGCGGTTCAGTGAGCCTGACAGGCGCGTGCAGCCTCATAGCCACCGCCACGCTCACCGTAGGGGAGATTTCCACCACCTTCAAAGCTGTCCTCGCTCAAGCAGAGCTCCCTGTCCCGGCAGGCCTCTCCAGAAGGGCCCCGCGCAGTGCGTGCCCCTCTTCCACTGAGCGCAGTGCTGAGTCAGCCTGCGGCTGCGCATGGCGGCGGTCGCGCTTCCTTTTGTGACGGGGATTCTTCCAGGCAGACACCCCACCACGGGCTGGTCCATTGCCCAGTCGATGAATTTGGGAGTGTCTGCCTTATTTCACTGTATTAACAGTTTTTATGAATATTCGAGCACAGGTCTTTGCGTGGACATTTGCTTTTATTTTTCTTGAGTAAATACCTAGAAGGGATTTGGGTTATATGATAAATGTACAAACTGTTTGAGAAAGTGGCTGTACCATTTTACATGCCCACCAGCAAAGTCTGACTTCAGTTGCTTGACAGCCTCCCTGACACTTGGTGTGTTCAGCCTCTTATTGTACCCATTTTCGTGGGGCTATGAGACTATCGCATTGAAATTTTATTTGCATTTCCACAATGGCTAGTGGCGTTAAGCATCTTTTCATTTATTTTTCATGTGCTTGGGGTAGCGAAGACTTCCTAGATAGGACACAAAAAGCAGGAACCATAAAAACCAAACTTGGTCAATTGTTCTACATCAGAATTAAACCCAGCTCCTCGAGAGTCTGTTGTGAATATGAAACGTCAAGCCAGCCACACACCAGAAGAAAGTGTTGCAAGATATTTGTGAGATGAAGAATTTGTATCCAGACTATATAAAGGATTCTCATAACGCTTTAATAAGACAACTTGATTTTTTAGATGGCTTAGGGATTTGAGAGGGCACTTCTCCAAAGAACATGTACAAATGACAAGCAAGCACTTAACTCATTAGATTGTCACGCTTCTCCATATATTTTCACACTGGTTTTCTATGTGAGCTTCAACTCTGGGTCTTTAGGCATCAGTTTAATCCAATTTTGGGGTTATGTACAAGGCAACCCTGTGTTCAAGAGTAATGAGACATCAACATCATTTGATAGTTTTGTTTGATGATACTTTCAGTTATCAAAGAACAGGCTCTTGCTTGTCCCTCCATTTGCCTTGTCCCCATTTATTTGCTCCTCCAACAAGGCGTGAGGGGCCAAGTGGCGCGCACGAGGGGGACAGCAGGGCCTGTCCTTGCAGACGCTGCTCCTCGGGGGCCAGGCTGCGTGTGAGTTCTCAGCACCTCCGTGTGAGCAGAAGGAACGGATGCCCCGTCCAGAGGGAGGTCCATCCTGCCCTGGTGACCAGGACCCGAGTGCAGACGGGTCCTGAGTCCAGGGTGAGTGGGCTGTGGACACCCCTGTCCACCTGGGGGGGTTTGGGGGGAGACAGCGGACGCCCCTGTCCACCTGGGTTGGCTTGGGGGTAGACGGCGGATGCCCCTGTCCACCTGGGCTGGCTCGGGGGTAGACGGCGGATGCCCCTGTCCACCTGGGCTGGCTCAGGGGTAGACGGCGGACGCCCCTGTCCACCTGGGCTGGCTCGAGGGTAGACGGCGGACGCCCCTGTCCACCTGGGCTGGCTCGAGGGTAGACGGCGGACGCCCCTGTCCACCTGGGCATGCTCGGGGGGAGATGGCGGACGCCCCTATCCACCTGGGCATGCTCGGGGGGAGATGGCGGACGCCCCGTCCACCTGGGCTGGCTCGGGGGTAGACGGCGGACGCCCCTGTCCACCTGGGCATGCTCGGGGGGAGATGGCGGACGCCCCTATCCACCTGGGCATGCTCGGGGGGAGATGGCGGACGCCCCGTCCACCTGGGCATGCTCGGGGGGAGATGGCGGACGCCCCGTCCACCTGGGCTGGCTCGGGGGTAGACGGCGGACGCCCCTATCCACCTGGGCATGCTCGGGGGGAGATGGCGGACGCCCCGTCCACCTGGGGGGGCTCAGGGGTAGACGGCGGACGCCCCTGTCCACCTGGGCATGCTCGGGGGGAGATGGCGGACGCCTCTGTCCACCTGGGCGTGCTCGGGGGGAGATGGCGGACGCCCCGTCCACCTGGGGGGGCTCGGGGGGAAACGACGGATGCCCCTGTCCACGTGGACGGTCTCAGGGGGAGACATTGTACACCCCATCCACCTGGGGGGGCTCGGGGGGAGATGGCAGATGCAGGTTCTGAGCTTTCAGGGCTGATGGCTCCTGAAGCAAAGTGGCCTGTTGGTCCATCCAGACCAAAAGAAGGCATCATGTGGCTCCGTGAACGGCAGTCACAAACTTCTACCAGCGTGTTCCAGGCAGGGTGTCCTTTTTCTTTTCCAAGCTGCCAGGGACGTCCCAGAAGAGAAGCTGGTTCCCTACCTGGGCAAGGCAGGTCTCAGCCTGCCGGGCTGCTGAAAGCAGCATCCTGGAAACGGGTTGAATTTTACACCAGGGATTTGCTAGGTTGAAAGCTTACAGTTCTGAGGCTGAGAACATGCCCAAATCAAGGCACACTCCACTGCCGCTGTCTCCCTAAAGACCAGCTGTCAGGGTTCCTGCGCTCCTCGTTTGCGTGGCAAGGGCACGACGGCGGCATCTGCTGGTCTCTCCCTTCTCTTGCAGGTTTCATTGCTTTCCGCTCCTGGCTACATGCTTTCTCTTCTCTCATTCTGAATTTCATGCTCATATAAAGTGCTCCAATAAGAGGATTGAGACCTGCCGTGGACTAGGTCCTTCTGAAGTAACCTTTCCAGAAAGTCCTTATCTGAAGCAAACTAATCCAAAGGTCCCACCGACAATAAAAACTAAATAGAGAATTAAAATTTAAAAAGAGGCCCCATAACGACAGGAAGGTGTCGGCAGGAGGTGACCTCAGGCTCCTCTCCACCCACTGCTGCTTCACCTCGTTTACTAACGAGTGGGACAAGCTTAGCCATAGGATTCCCTCTCGTTCTGACATTCTACGGATGAAAAGTTAGTGACTATATTATTTCTTCCAAGAAATCAGTGAGTAAAATGGGAATATGCACACACATTTGTACCTCACCCTCTCCCAACCCCTCGTATGTGCGAAGTACAAGATGAGTTTTCCTTCTCTGAATCTCCTGGTCAGCTCTTGAAAAATGAGATGTCTTTGTCCCAATGTGGCGGATGCCAACATTTGAAATCCCAAAACAGAGGCCTAGCCAAAGCGGTGAGCTCTTGAGACGGGCCTTTCTGATCTACCTGAAGGACAAGCTTTGCTGTTGGCCTCCGGTGACAGAAGAGACTTCCAGGCAAGCCCGTCCTGTGGGCCAGGCGCCCTGGGTTGCTGCTCAGGCCTTGTTCTTTTGTTCCTCTGCCCCGCCTCGTGGAGCGATTTGGGCGCAGAGAATGAGGGTGCAGCAGGAGGGGCTCTCTGGGGCCAGCTGTCACGCTGGTCAAGCCCCGGCTCCCGAGCAGCGGGCTCAGGCTCGCTTCCCAACCTGGTGAGTGGCTCGGCCGTGTTCCGGCACCGGTCCGTCCTCAGAGTTTGGCCTCTGTAATTAGCGGCAGAAGATGGGGGGCACATCTAGAGCAGGCCCTGCCTCACTTCCAAAACAGATCGGTTGTTTCTAAGAAAGATTATTGTACAAAGCCGACAAGAAGCAGCGAGTGAAGATTGCCCAGCTGGGCCCCTCCGGGTGTCCCTGTGTGTGCAGAGGAGTATGACCGCGGAGGGCGCCCGGCAGTTGGGGGGGCACCCCGAACTCTGGTGTATCTGGAACGGGAACAGCTGAGGAAAAGAAAGCTATTCTCCCCAAATTTGCAGACCTTAGCTGGGCTTCGGAGTCCAGAGGTCCAGTAGCTGAGCTGCGCAGGGGCCCAGCTGGCTGTGGCCCAGTTCCCTGATTGTCCCAGCTCCAGGCTCCATGAACTCGCAGCACTTGCTCCCTTGTCTGGGCCCTGTTTTCACCCCACTTGGCCCCTCCACGCCGGGGAGGGCTCCGTGCTGACCCGTTCCTCTTGCTTAAGGGCCATTTGGCAACCACAAATCCTGGGGTTTTTTAAATGGACTGTTGGAGGCGTTTGGCGCTTGGTTTCTTCATCTCAGATTTCAACTTGAAAAGAGGGTTTACCTTTCCATGCAAATGTTATTGGTGGACTAGGCACCATAGGAGCCCAGGAGCAAACCAGTCCCTGGCATTTACATTTAGAACAGCCGCAGACGCAAACCCAAGGTGTCTAATTCACCTCCTCACCAAATTCACATCAGGGCACAAGAGATGACGTCAGCTGCCGCGAAGGGTGTTGGCTTGTTTGCTACAAAATCCCCATTTTCCCTGTACAGGCCTCCCCACAGCAGGGAAGCCCACCCGGTAGGCCTGAGGGTGGCGGGTCTCAGGACCCCTCCCCACAGCAGCCCCACTGACGCAGAGCATTCTCTGCAATAAACGTATGAAGCTGGTCGCCGTTCCCTCTGCACGGGGCTGCTGAGCAAGTTTCCCTTTGTTCACAGCAAGCCACGATTATCTGTGTGTGTTCTGCGGTGGATGTATTTAGGCTTTACATGATGATTCTAATGACCCAAGCGAACACGTGACTGTTTTTAGTTCCTGTGGACCATTTCAAAAGAAACCACGAGGTCAAACACGATTTTCAAATAGCAGAGCATTTAAAAACCTGTTGTAGAGGGAGCTGCTACTGAATCTTATAAACAACCCTGGCTTCACAAGCCTCACAGCACACTCGTCTCAAGAATCAGTTCTTTGTGGGAGAAAATAGATTTGTGTGGGATTCTGATTCAGAAGTCAGTTAAGCAAAGATTGTCTAATGGATTGGATAATACCATTTTTATTTGAATCATTGTACTATAGCAACATAATGCTTCGTAAAAATCGATTATGAAACCTATTTACATACTTGACAAAGTGCTTTTTTTTTTACAAAGTGCTTTTGCCCCTAATATTTTGGTGTTTGTTTTCTCCAACTTATCAATTTCACTACCAAAGCTATTACATCTGCAGCCACTGCTGATTTAGGAGGAGTCGATTCTGATTTGTGTGGAAGCCACTCTTCAAAATGTTACATAGCAACAGACTTAGCATTCTTTAGAAACTCTCCCATTAGGAAAAATACATCCTGCTGCTCCTCCCAGCTCTTCATCCTGTTGCCATAGGCCACACTGCCACCAAGTGAAGGCTCAGGGTCCGCCCCACTGTCCTGCCCTAAACTACTACCACCCAAGTTCCAACAGCCCAAACAAAGGATTTTAGCTTTGGACTTTTCCATTGCCAGCCTGCATTCAGTCCATCACAAAATAAAAGCAGAGTAGGAAGGAGCTGAGGATCAGAATGCTTGCGTGTTTGAGTTTCTCTGAGTTTTTTCACTCTGGGTCATGAGCACCTTCTTGTTTCCCTGCCAGGATTGCATTGCAAGAAGGGGTCCCATGACATCCACCTTTTGTATCTGAGACAAGCTCAGAGCTGTGGAAGTAGTCCGACTTTGGCGACTGGCTCGTTCACAGATATTAAAAAGCAGTCTTGATCCTTGGGGGTTGGTGTAGGAGAATGAGGTCCAGGCTGACCCAGGTTTAAGGGGGCGTCCATAATCTACACAAGCGCGTGACACGGAGAGGGAGAGGCTCGCGGGGCAGGTGGAGACCCCCACCAGGTGGGCGATAGGCACCGCAAGGCTCAGGAGAGGGTCGGCGTGGGGCTCTGGAGGGGGTCCTCGGAATTCAGGGGCTGGGACCCCGTGAGTGCCCGTGAGAGGCCCCTGTGGGGGGGGTGGGGAGGCCCAGAGACCCCAGGCACACCAGCCCCTGGGGAGGTGGGAGGGGCCAGGAGGGCAGGAGGTGGGGGTGGGAGGGGGAGGCTCACCCGTCCTCTGAGGGGTGGCACCGGCCACCAGCACCTGGCCTGAGAGCCACTCCCCCTCCTCCTCGCCGCCCGCCCTGGCTTGCCCGCCCTTCCCTCCAGGTCCTGGGGCTCTGCTCTCTCTCCCTCAGCTCCCCCACTTCCAGACGCATTCCGCTTCCACGAGGCGGGGCAGCAGGTGGACGCAGGAGCCTGGTCAGTGGGACGCTTCGCGGTGAGGCGCCGTTTCCCCACGCCGCGGCCCGCGGCGGCCTCCCGTGCAGAGGCTTCTGCTTCCCCAGTGGGTTTTACTTGGAGGGCTGGAGAAACCGAGAGGAGACTGTGAGAACAATGAAGGGAAAACGTCTCTCAAGACACGCCCAAACCAAACCAAACATTTGGGAGGAAAGGTCGAATACGTAAAGCACGGTTTATTTATAAAAGCACCAGTTGAGTAAACCTCCTACCTCCAGGACTTTCATATTTTGCTGGCTTAAAACAAAACGAGTGTTTTCCCTCCTCCTGCAGCTTGCCTGCCCACCTCCCAAAGTGTATGTCAAAACTCACATCTGCTTTTGTATCCCAGTTCTGCTCAAGCAGCACTGGCTTGCAACGTGCACTTTTGCCAAGGTAGCCACGCTGGCACAGGAAGCCCCGGCCCCTGCCCTGGGCAGGGACCAGAGCTGCCGGGGCAGGGCCACGCAGGGTCTCAGACTCTGGCACCTTCCCCTCTCCTTCCTCTGCAAGGGTCCCCAGCTCTGATGCAAAGTAGCTTTTCTCTCTAAAAGGAGCAGGAGGACTGCTTTAAAAACCCCGCAAGCGCCGTCCAAAGAGTAAGGGTATTGTATGCAATTTCCTAATAGTTCCTTCAAAAGAGGGGCCTTGTTACTTTCAGAAATACCCACATAATCTGTTACTGGAAAATGTCACAATTTATGATGGTAAGGATGGTCATCTTTATGGAGTGATTTGTGAGGACTGGAGAAGGTCTTTCAACGTAAGCAAAGTGCACTGGAAAACTATAGATTCCAACACAGGCAAGACGTCCACAGCCGCAGGGCAGGAGGGTGGGACGTGTGCAGCTGCCCTGCTGCTTCCAAAGACCCTCTGGGCAGGGGAGGCGCAGGAGGCGCTGCGGGGCCTCGTTGGGGCCCACGCTCTGGGCACACCCATTTAACTCCTGCAGCAGCTGTGAGGTGTCGCCCCGTTTTTGAAGCAATGGATCTGGGGTTGGGGAGGTTTAGTAACTTGTGCAAAGCCACCCAACTCTCAGGAAAGGGGAGGGTACAGGGGACGCTCGCGCGGGCGCCCTCCGGCTGCCTGCAGGGGCCCTTGCGGGGGGCAGAGGACGCGCACGCCAGGCCCTCGCCTGCCTGACCCCAGCTCCGACACGCCTCGCCGCCACGCTCCTTCAGGTGAGGGGGCGGGCCCAAGGCCCCGGAGGAGCAGAAGGGAGAGGACCGGCCCTTGCAGCGGCGGAGGCGGGAGCCCAGGCCGGATGGGCGAGCTGCACCGGAGCCGGCGGGCGGGGAGAGAACCACCACCCAGGCGGCGACTTCCCACCGCGTGGCCTCCGAGCCCAGGAGCCAGGGAGCGCGGGCCGTCCTCGTGGCTCCCTGCGCTCTCGGCCCACAGCAGGATGCGGGACCTCTCCCACCTGGGGGCGTGCAGCTGTGGCTGTGAAGTCGCGGCGGAGGCGCCCAGCCCCGCCTGGGCAGATACAACAACACAGCTCGTTCTGAACAAACGGTGACTCTCGGTGACCTGGCCATAACATCTGATCTCAATACTTGCTATGAAAAATACTTCCAGAAAACATTTGCTTACTTTCCAATCTTAATGCATAGAATAAAAAGTCTAAAAATTGTCTGAAGGTCCTGCAGTGTCTTAGGTAATCTTTCTGGACAGGATCGCTAGACACATACTAGAAAAGGCTTATCTCTAAACTCAAATCAAAACGAAAGGGATTTGCAACGGTTTTACCTCAGATTTCACAGCAAGAAAGAACATCTATCTACCATTAGGCCGTTGTGCTTTCCCAGCCATTTTTTGGGTAGAACCTGCTTTAGTTTGCCCCATTTCTGCTCAGAGGCCAATTTACTGCTCCGAGGTCCCGAATTAGCAGAACTTTCCTCGCCCCGTGGTATTGGCGGGTTCTCTGCACAGACGCGGGCGCCCAGCTCCCCCTCTCCTGCCCCAGCCTGCACAGCCACAGATTTGAGAAGTTTTGCAAAACCTGAGAATTAACACAAGACATCTGATACGAGCCTCTTAAAGCTCTATTGAAAGATAAATAAAATAAAGGGCTTTGAACAAATGAAAAAGACAGACCATGTTTTCGGGTAGGAAAATGCAACCCCCTAGAGACGTCAAGAGGCCTAGGTTAATTTATGACTTAATGTAACCCCATTTTTAAAAATTATTTGAAAGGATAACAGCCGGAGGCCAGCGTCCTCTGTTCTCTTCTCTAGGCCGCCAGCGACACACCTGTTCCCTCAGGACAGCCTCCTCCGTCCGCTTTGCTGTGGGGCTGAGGCCTCAGGAAGTGTCCACACGCTCCTCGCCAGGCCACGTCCTGGCTGGAGCCCCAGACCAGAGGGCTGCACCCATTCCTCCCCAGCGCTGTGCTGCCGCACAGAGCAGCTTCCCCTGCGTCCCTCCGTCCCAGCGCCGCATCTCCTGCCCGGGACCCCTCAGAGGTCGGCTGGAGCCCACTGGGAGACGTCCACGGTGCTGCGACTCATGCGACCTCAGAAGCATTTGCTTCTTGCAGCACGGACGTGCTCAGGCACAGCGTGTGCCACGATGCCCGGTGCTCTCCGGCCACACTGGGCAGCATGGGTGGAGGTCAGAGGTCATGTAGGGGTCCCCCTCGTGCAAGGACAAGGTAGCCTGAAAGGTCCCTTAAGACTTCAGCCTGCTTGGAGTGCGGACCCCAGGCTCGCCTCGCCCGAAGGAAAATCTCTGCTTGGCGTTTCTGTCCACCTGAGACCGCGGTGGAGTTCAGGTCATTACAGAGGCCCAGCGGCCGCGCAGTCCCCCGCAGGCGCCTTCCCTGCCTCGGGCTGCTGCACGGCTGGGACACGCGGGCACCCGCGGAGGGGGCACTAGGGCTCCCTCAGCTGACCGACCCGCAGGTACCCCGCTTCTGCTCAGACAGCAGGCGGAGCTCGCACAGCACCCACTTTCGAGCCTGCTTTCTGCCCGTGCTGCTACCACAGCAAGTGAGCAGGGTCTGTAGCTTGTGCTGTTTCACTGCAAAATAGAAATAGTCACATCACCTACCTCAGGCATTGGTGTAAGAATTAAATGGCACGATGCACTTGAAACTACTATGATATTTTATTACGAAATGCTCTACAAATGTTCATTATAATTATTGTGTAAAGTAAGAAAGTATCTTTTATTCTAGTTCGTTCTTTGAAGTACTAACCGGCTGTGTCTATCAGAGCATTTTGGAAATTTATCTCTATCCTATTTTCTTGGCCTGTTACTTCTAATTCTCCATGTTCTTCCCGTGAGTTTTGTAGACATTTAAGATGGGAAACGTACTGATGTAACATGAGTGCTGTTGGCAGAGGCTGCTTTATTTTTCTAAGAACAAATGTTCTTTGTTTATGTTACCTTAAGATCATCTCTGAAATGCCGTGATTCTGTAATGATTTCATTATTTTTTTAAACATTCCCCAGCTCTACTATAACGAGACCACACATCTACAGTTACTTTGAAACTGTATCGTTGATCAAAATATTTGGGGGAACAACTGAGCAGTAGGTTTAATTCCTAAATCGGCATGGTGTCCGAGAGTGCCCTGGGCTGGGATCTGACCGCTGCATGTGGACTCAGGCTCCTCGATGGAATCGCTGCTCAGCGCAGGGAGCGGGGCAGCCTGCAAATGCAAACGCCTGGCCAGGACTTTCTCTTCAGGCCACCACCTTGCTTTTCTAGCTGTAAGGAGAAGTCTTCTTCCTGCTCTTCATGACGCATCAGCGTTCCCGACAGCCAGCCTCTGGTGCTTTCCCCAACTCTAGTTCACATCCAGGCTGTTAGGCCCTGTGCCTGTGAGCCGTGGCCCTTCTGTGGAATTCCGTGGAATTGCAGAGGCCCAGCAGGCCCCCGTGAGAGGAACCACAGGTCTGCCAGGTCTAATCAGCTGCAAATTCAAACCGACTGCAGTTGGGCACTCAGCGTGGCTCTTGTTAGGCTAAGCTACGCTGTGCTGCACTAACAAATAAGCCTCAGAGAAGTCAGTCCACATCTCCGCCAGGCAAGGGCCACGGCCTCTGGCTGAGCGCTTGTCCATATCATGACTTGGAATCCGTTCCTGCACCGCCCGAGGTGTTGCCATCTTCACGTGGCCTCCAGGTTTGCTGTGGCAGGAGACAAGGGGAAGGCGGCTCGTCGTGGAAGGGACTCAAGCAATCTGTTCACATCTCCACACGTTCTCACCTCCTTGCAGGGGACTGAGCACTCTGGAGCCATCTCTGGCGACCCCTCTGCATCCATTTAAATCCCACTCCCCAGCTCGGGTGCACAACTTTGCTGCACTGCACGGAGGGAAACCGTGCTGCTGTGTGGTCCTTTCCTCCTGTCGCAGCCCAGGCTCCCTCTGCACCTTTACCCCTCAGCGTGGACACCTTGAAGAGTGGCCCTCCTGCCTCCTGCGGGCCACTCTTTCAGTTCACCCTCTGCTTGGACGTTTTCTTACCTCCAGGACAAAACTGAATTCCATGATTAGCTATCCTGTCACCAACATCTTCCAGTACTAGCAGCAGGTTGTATCTCAAACTCAGGTGTGCAGCACCTAAAATTATCTTTTTCATGTACACAATTTCTTTTCAAGTCCACATTCTGTCCAATTCGTAGGAAAGTTGCCTCAGCCCTTCCTCGGGATCTCCCTCATCGATAGGCAGCAGTTGCCTCTAATGTTTGGCTCATTATGCTGAGTTCCCTTTTGGGGAAAGAGCTTGCTTCTCAGATGCCTCCTGCCTTAGCATGTGTGTCTGAAGAAAAAGGGGGTGGGAACAGGCTGGGGCGGGGGCCAGTGCTTCTTCCCCGCCCCGGCTCTCATCCTGGTGCCCGTTTTATTCTCATCCAAATGCTGCCTTCATCCCAGGGTCTCGGTGACCCCCACCCTCGCGGCCCAGGTGCACGCAGCACTGCGCACTTTGGGGGACGAGGCTGCATCCTGGCTCCTCCTCCAGGGCCCACCCCAGATGCGCAGCTCCCCGAGCTCGCCTGCGGAAGTAGCACCTCCATGAACACCACAGAGACTGCAAGGAACAGCGTCTATTAAAAAGCCAGGGTCCCGTGGCTGGGGGGCTTTGAGATGGTGCAGGAGAGGCACAACTGAAACAAGCCGGCAAAGGCTCGCCAACGACGACGCTGGGGAGCGGGTGCCGGGGCTGTGTGGGCTGCTCTCTCACCTTTGTATGTATTTGACATTTTCCATGAAAAAGTAAAATTATCAACTGTTAATCTTCAAAAAACTTGAACAAATGGATCCTTTTAGAGATAGACTTCCCATTTCAAGCAGCTGAACAGAATAATTCATTCCAGGAGGTTAATTTTAGGATACTGAAAGAATAGACTCTAAGAATATTTTTGGCTACCTTCCATAGCTCTTTAAAAAACATAAATTACATGCGTTCTTCTGTGGGTGAGGCCTCGGGGGTACCTTGGGCGCCCTGGAGCTGCTCGCCCACTTGAAGCAATCACCTTGCAGGCCAGCTGCAGGCACGGCTCACCCCCTCCGCCCTAGCTCTAGGCACAGAAGACTTAGGGCGTAATTTCTGTAGGTCCCACAGCTTATTCATGTTCCTGTCCATTTTATGACTTTAGTCATGAAAGTGACCTGCTATTGTCCCACTTTCCTTTGTTTTTCAATACCTCATTTGTATGAGAAATAATTTCTAAGCAAACTGTTTTTATTTTAGCACCGTTTTAGATCTGCGGGTTTGGTGGCGAAGTGCAGAGCCCCTCCCCCAGCTGCCTCCCCTCTGTGCCTGTGTGCACGCTGGCGAGTTGCACCGACACATCCTGTGCGCACGCTGGTGAGTTGCACCGACACATCCTGTGCTCACGCGGGCGAGTTGCACTGACACATCCTGTGCGCACGCTGGCGAGTTGCACCGACACATCCTGTGCTCACGCAGGCGAGTTGCACCAACACATCCTGTGCTCACGCTGGGGAGTTGCACCGACACATCCTGTGCTCACACTGGGGAGTTGCACCGACACATCCTGTGCGCACGCGGGCGAGTTGCACCGACACATCCTGTGCTCACGCGGGCGAGTTGCACCGACACATCCTGTGCGCACGCGGGCGAGTTGCACCGACATCCTGTGCGCACGCGGGCGAGTTGCACCGACATCCTGTGCTCACGCTGGCGAGTTGCACCGACACATCCTGTGCTCACGCTGGCGAGTTGCACCGACACATCCTGTGCGCACGCGGGCGAGTTGCACCGACACATCCTGTGCGCACGCGGGTGAGTTGCACCGACACATCCTGTGCGCACGCGGGCGAGTTGCACCGACATCCTGTGCGCACGCGGGCGAGTTGCACCGACACATCCTGTGCGCACGCTGGCGAGTTGCACTGACATCCTGTGCGCACGCGGGCGAGTTGCACCGACATCCTGTGCGCACGCGGGCGAGTTGCACCGACACATCCTGTGCGCACGCGGGTGAGTTGCACCGACACATCCTGTGCTCACGCGGGCGAGTTGCACTGACATCCTGTGCGCACGCGGGTGAGTTGCACTGACACATCCTGTGCTCACGCTGGCGAGTTGCACCAACACATCCTGTGCGCACGCTGGTGAGTTGCACCAACACATCCTGTGCTCACGCTGGGGAGTTGCACCGACACATCCTGTGCTCACGCTGGCGAGTTGCACCGACATCCTGTGCGCACGCGGGCGAGTTGCACCGACACATCCTGTGCTCACGCTGGTGAGTTGCACCGACATCCTGTGCGCACGCGGGCGAGTTGCACCGACACATCCTGTGCTCACGCGGGCGAGTTGCACCGACACATCCTGTGCTCACGCTGGTGAGTTGCACCGACATCCTGTGCTCACACTGGTGAGTTGCACTGACACATCCTGTGCGCACGTGGGCGAGTTGCACCGACATCCTGTGCGCACGCAGGCGAGTTGCACCGACACATCCTGTGCTCACGCTGGTGAGTTGCACCGACATCCTGTGCTCACGCTGGTGAGTTGCACCGACATCCTGTGCGCACGTGGGCGAGTTGCACCGACATCCTGTGCTCACGCTGGCGAGTTGCACCGACATCCTGTGCGCACGCGGGCGAGTTGCACCGACATCCTGTGCGCACGCGGGCGAGTTGCACCGACACATCCTGTGCTCACGCTGGTGAGTTGCACCGACATCCTGTGCTCACGCGGGCGAGTTGCACCGACACATCCTGTGCTCACGCGGGCGAGTTGCACCGACATCCTGTGCTCACGCGGGCGAGTTGCACCGACACATCCTGTGCGCACGCAGGCGAGTTGCACTGACACATCCTGTGCGCACGCTGGCGATTTGCACTGACACATCCTGTGCGCACGCGGGCGAGTTGCACCGACACATCCTGTGCGCACGCGGGCGAGTTGCACTGACACATCCTGTGCGCACGCGGGCGAGTTGCACTGACATCCTGTGCGCACGCGGGCGAGTTGCACCGACATCCTGTGCGCACGCGGGCGAGTTGCACCGACACAGCCTGAGAACCGAAGCCCACACCCTCCAGGTTTCCTTGGTTTTCACTCAGTGCCTGTTTTCTGTCCCAGGACCCCACCTAGGGCACCACGTTTTGTTTGGTCCTCTCGTGTGCAATCATTTTTAAAGTAACATTTTACTTTTCTCTAATTCCTGAAACCAGCTCAGTGTTTTCCTAGAGCATTCACTTGCTTCCTGGTCCCTTTTTAATATTTAATATTTTGTGGAATAAAATGTGGCTTTGCCCTCATCGACTCCTTCATGAACAGGAAACAACACTTCGAAATTTCAGAATCAGGACAAGGGGCAGAAAACCCCGCCTCCCTCTTCCCTCCGGGCTGGCCGGTCAGCCGCCGGAGCCCCCGAGCTGGGCGTCCTCCCCGTCTGCGTGGGTGAGTGCAGGACCGGAGCAGGCTTCGCTAACGGAGGGAGAGTCCAGCCCCGAAGCTGCGGGGGCGGTGGGCCTGACCGCAACCACGTCCCGGATGCCGGTCAGGAGGCCGAGGGGTGCCCTGGGCCTGCGAGCACAGCGGCTGCCACCCTGCAGGGCCAGGGTCTGCTCACCAAGGGGTGGCGGGGGCTGCTCTGAATCTCGGCGCCGGGCAAGCCAGCCCCCGCCCTCCTTTGGGCACATCCGCCTGTGTCTCGCTGAGTGGCCGGAAAAGCCTCCGTGGTGCCCAGCGGCACCCTGGCTGGCCCCAGGGAGACCCACCACCTTCCCCCACTGCGCCCGTCTCCGCCCCGCCGCGGCCTTCTCCACCCAGCAGCCGCTTTATCACGGGCACACCGTCTGCCCTCCATGTCCTAGGCCGATAGGAGCCGAACCCCAGCCTGCCTGCGAGTCAGGAGCTTCCCCAGAGAGGCTGGACGCCAGGATGAGGGTCTTCTCCTGTGGACAGCTGTCCAGGTAGTGGGGCGCCGGCTCGAGCACAGGAGCTAAGCCCCGGGCCCCACACGTGAAAGGCCTCTGGGTAAACATGCTCCACGTAAAGCCACTTACGAACAAATAATGCTTGGGAAATAGGAAAAGGCGAGGAGGCTCTTTTTCTCACGTGGAACGTGTCGGGGACCGCTGGTCTGTCTTCTCCTGTGGACAGCTGTCCAGAGAGGAGGGCGCCGGCTCGAGCACAAGAGCCACACTTCAGGGGCCGCTCTGCCCCGGAGTCGCGTCCCCGGCGAAGGAGCGGGGAGACCCGGTCCGCGGGCCTGGCTAGGGGTGACCGCCAGCAGAGCAGAGCAGCAGTGGGGTCTGTGCCAGGCGCCTCCCGCCAGGCGGCCAGGGCCCGGCACGTGCCCGTGTCCCCACGGCGTCCCCGCAGCGTCCCCCGGCACCACTGCAGCGGCTCCCAGCCTGCTTGCTGCGCTGTCCCGGCCAGACCTCCCCATGGAGTCAGTTCTGCTGGTCGGGGAACAGCCCGGCAGGGGCCTGGCCGCGCTCGCCCACGCCTCAGCCCCCTCGCCCGCCTCTGGCCGCCCCTCCGTCCCAGCCACCTGCCGGGCGCTGCTTGCCCCGAGCCCCTCCTTCCTGGGGCTGGTCCTGGCAGGGCCGGCAGCTCTTCCCAGAGACTTCTGGACTGTTCCATCGCTGCGATCTCAGGAAGAGCTCATGGGCCCAAGTCCTAACTGGCTCCTGTCGTAGTTCAGCCTAAATACAGGTCCTCAGAGGAGATTTTCCTGAGGACTTTAAAGAGCCCCCGCCCGTTACCCTCCATAGCCTGCCCTGGTTTCTTCTTAGAATAATTTGTCATTATTCTTTGTCGTTGCTGTGCACTTGTTTATTGTAGGTCTTTCATGCCAGAATTTAGGGCCCCGAGGCGGGGCCGCTCTCTACAGCCTGCTCTCTCTGTGCCCACACCAGCTGGTGCTTCGGGGCTGAAGCAAATCCTGTGCAGGTGCTTAAACAAGGGGAATGTATCCGCTCAAGGTTCTGAGGCTGAAAGTCCAAATCGAGCGTCGTCAAGGCGATGCTTCTCCCAGGAGAGGTGGGAGGCCCTTGTCCCTGGGTCCTCTGTCACCGGGCCAGGCATGTGGCCTCTCGCGCCCCTTCCGGTTCCCACGTCTCTGGTCCCAGCTGCTGCCTCCGTGGCTCCTCTCTCTGCGGCCTTCCCGTAAGGCCTCCAGGGGGAGGCTCCCGGCCATCGTGGCCCCTCGAAAGGCCATTTGTGCGGTTCGCACACACTGGCGGCTTGGGTTTAAGGACACGTTTTCTGAAGCACATCCCTGCACACCCCACAGTTGGTATGTGGCAAATATTTGTTGAAGCAAATGAATAAATGAAAGAACCCAATTTCCACCGTAAACCTCCTGGAACTAAAGTCCTCCAAGGGCTCTCGTTAGCCTGCCTTCAAAGGCCAGCCTTCTTCGCATGGTCTGGCAAAGCCGTCTTGACGCGACTCCTCCCCTCCTCTCCAGCGTGAGAAATTATTCACATTTCTGGTGTATTCTCTGTGTCCATCTGTGCACGGATGCTCGTTTCGCCTGGGATGCCAGTCCAGTCCTCACTCTCACGCGTTCCTCTACTTGACTTTTCTTGGTCCTCCAAACCTCTTCCTCTGGGGACCCTCTTGGAATGCCCTCTCCACCGCCTGCCCTCCCCCTCAGGCCCCCACGTGCCCCCTAATGGCACACTTGCCACATTCACGCGCGTGTTCTCACGGGAGGCTGAGTCCCGGCATGCCAGGATTGTTTCTTACCGCGGCTTAAATTAACATTTTAACCTGCCCAAGCTTTAGGCTTTGCAAACCCGCATCGCTGCTGGACGGCATCTGGCCGGGCAGCTGCCGGGTGTCCTCCTTCGCCCTGGCAGTAAAAAGGTAAACCTTGGTTTAGAGTACCCTGCTTTGGACAGGGGAGCTGCTGCCCACGCGGCGTGAGCGTGTGACGTGGCCGAGTTGGAGTCCGGGCGCTGCCTGGAGCCCTGGGGGAAGGGCCTACCACCCCCGGCAGCCACCTGCGTCCCAGGAGCTGGGTCCCACGGGCCCCTGGCTGCGCGTGTAATTGTAGGTTGCAGGCTGTTGATGAACAGCTGCATGCATGGTGGAAAACTTATGAAACCACATTAGTGGAAATAAAAAATGGGTCTTGAAAAGCCGTATTCCTCAAAACCTGTCCACAAACTACCTGAAGTGCTTTGTCTAAAGGCAGCTCCCCACACCTCCTGGAGACGTGCGCGTTTCCGTGCGCTCCCGCGGAGAGCCTGCCACACACCCACCTGGGAGCAGCAGTTAAAGCACGCGGCTTTTGTTAAAGGAACAAAGGTGCGGAGGTAAAATCAGGACAAGTGTCCCTGGGAACATGTAACAAGAAGATGGGGGCAGAATGGAAAAGGCAGGTTGTTTTAGAGGGAAAAAAATGAAAGAAGCTCAAGCTCCCGAGTAGAAAGGCTGAGGTGAGTGATGGAAAAGAGGCGCTCGCTACAAAGGGGGCCTTGAGGCAGGGCAGTGGCACAGTTCCCACCGCTAAGGGCTGGCTCCAAGTGGCTCTGCCACCACAGCCACCTATTATTAGAAAGGTAATCCTCATATCTTATTTTTAAGCCTGTTTTTAAACTATTGCCACCTGGAAAACTAGACTAAACAGATCAAATGTTAAGGCTATCTAAAAATACTCTGAGCAGAAACATAATTAGGGTTCTAATTGGGATTATCATCTAGTAGACCATGGAGACAAACCCAAAGAGATAAGCCTCTATCAGTGGCATTAAATTCTAAGTGTTTAGTCGATTTAAGGGTCTAAGGCATGTGTTATTTCAACAGTATAGGAATTATGTTGAACAAGCTTCAAAATCCAAGTAATGAGTGCAATTTATTTTCTTTAAAGCATATTCCAAGTGCAGTGATTTCAATAGACAAAACAAAGTGTTGTTTGGAGGTTTCCAGTTCATGAGAATACTTAGTCACAGGAATTATGCTTTCTAAGTTTTCAGATACTCACTTTGGGGTGGACAAACATAGCAAGACAGAAATCAGAACATTTTTATTAGCTTTCTCAAGGTTGTCCCAGCCGTGTCACATGCTATCATGCCGTGTGAAATCTATCGAATTGATTTCATATAATAGAAACCACTCTCTGTGCAGAAGACAAAATGTAAACATTTTCCTATACAGCCAACCCTCAATTTTTACCCCAGAGGGTAGCCTTTTAAAAATGTATATGATCTAAAGATCTTTCATATTCTCTATTAAATCAGTTATTGGAAGAATCCATTCACTAAAAATTAGAAATTCAAAATTTTAAAATAATAGGGTCTCATAGAAACCCACCTCTGGATGAGATGAGAAGCTTTTGAGTCTCCTTATCTGGTTCTCCCAGTGAAATAGTTCATTCTGGAAGCCGTTCTCAGCCGAATGAGAAGAGCTAGCCAAGGAAGAGGAGGGTTTCTCTCGCCTTGGCTTACCTGCCAGTTTCCTTGAGCTTGGAAACAGTTATTAAATGCTTTGGTTGAAATTTTGGAGGGCATCTACGGGCTCCACCGCAGCGTCAGAGGCTGAGCTGGAGAGGCCACCCCTGGCAGCCCCGATTCTATGCTCCGTGTCCCAAAAGCCGTCTCAGCGACCTGGGGCCTCACCCACCACACACCAGCTCTCTCTCACAAGTCAAATGCCACAGCAGTTCTTCAAATAGAAACCTGAGAGGCGCGCCTCCTCTGTCACCGGCCTCTCCAAAGCACATCAAACGCTCCTCTTCGTCCAAGCCATCGCCTTGCCTCGTCTGAACCGGGGCAAGGGCCCCAGGATGGCGGCTTGCCACGCCGCAGCCAGCGTGACGGTGAAACATAAGCTGAGCCTCATCATTCCAAGTGCTTGGAATAGTGTGATTTACAATGAGCGGAAGGCTGCCCCTGCTGAAAAGCCCTCCGTGACTCCGCTGCACTTAATTAAACCTGGAATCGTCACATGCCCACGAAGCGCAGCAGCGCCTGCCCCTGCCCACCTGCAGCGTCTCTGCCCCTTTCCGTCCTGGCCCCTCCAGCACCTGCTCTCTCGGTGCGCCAGGGCCCCACCTCCCTCGGCGCTTCATAACCCACGGTCCCCTCGCCTGGAACGGCCAGCCTAGTGCCGGGCCAGTCCTGCCCACTCGCCATGTCCCGGCCCCAGGCCATTCCCTCCAGCAGGTCGTCTCCCGTCTAAACTGGACACTCTCTAGTTTTGATTAACCCCGTCTTCTCCTGCGCACGGCAGACCCACGAGGGCAGGGCTCACCCTGGTACCCCCAGGGCCTCGCACTGTCCAAGAACAATGGTAGAATGAACAAATAATTGGTAGAGTTTCTTATGGAATTTTAACACAAAATTTTAAAATGCTAAGAGCAATAGAACCAAGTAGATGTCTAGCTGCTTCTCCGTCCTTTTCCAGTTTTTCAAAAGAAAGCTACAATTGACCAGGGCATCAGGGTTCCTCACCTTCCAAAGACTGACCATCGGCTCCAGCAGGACCCCTTCCTTGGGGAGTGCCGGCATCCGCTCTTGAACCAGCGCGGGAGGAGGCATTCTCATGCGGTAAAAAGAATTCTCATTAACTGAGCTCCCTTCCTCTTCTTTGGCTTATGTCATCAGAGTCTCAGAGAACAAGTGATAAAGAGCTGCTGCCAGGGTGGATCACACACCACCCCCGGCGCCGAGGCCCTTTGCTCGGCTGATTCCGGCGTTTCCGCTCACTGCGGCTCTCAGTTGCCCTCCTACAGATCTAACCTTGCAATGGGCAGAGGACTCCGTAGGAAACCTTCTTCCTGGGCTGCAGTCAAGAAGAGGGATCGGCAGCTGGGGTGGATCTGCATGAGGGAGCCCCGACTCTCAGAACTTGTCTGAGGACTGTGGTGCCTCCGATGACGCGCGGGTGTGGACACGCCCCCTGCAGAGCCACGGCAGACGTGGAGCCCGGTCCACGAGGGCTACCGTGCACCAGGAGTCCACACAGCGGGGTGAGCACAACCGTAAGGAGTCGCCTAGGAGAGACGTTTACGGTTCAGGGCAAGTGCCGCTGGACACAAGAGTGCTTTAAAAAGTGCATTTCCTAGATGCTTAGCAAAAATGACGATCATGTATGCGCTCATCATTTTCATGTCTCCTACTCTTCTCTCTGAAACGGGTCGTTTAGAGGTAAAGTTTTAAAACCATGTTCCTTGGTCTGACTGGATAGTTTCTATCTCTTTTTGCATCTGGGAAAGGATGTAACACGTGTTCTTCAAGTGTCGATGGGATATATTTTTCACCCGTGGGGGTGATTATACAATACACTCACATTTGAGCTTGTGCGCATCTCCATGACTACTCCCTGGCTGCCCCATTTCTTAACAAGGGCTGGGAATAGTGCGTTGTAGTCAGCGGAAGGCTCTTCGGTCTTATTTTCTCTTTGACTTTCTCCAAGTACCAACCAATATCAACACTTAGAAAAGGAGTACTTAGCATTGACTCTGGGGAAGAGGGATGAGTTTAAAGACTGAGAAGGGGAATGTAAAGAACTTCAGCTTTATTTGAAATGTTTCATTTCATAAAAAAAGATGTGACGCAAATACAAAATTTTGATATATTTTAAATGCAGGGAGTCAGTTGCATGGGTGATTGTTATGTTATCTTTTCTATGAGATTTTTTTTATTAGGACATCTGATTTAAAGCCATACAAATAGCTAATTAATTAATTAGTGCGCACAGAGGCTCCAGGCCCCTGTGCCCTCCCAGCTCTGTGCTCAGGCATGGGGCGGGATGAAGCTCTGCCGCCACCACGCCGGCTTCTCCCACGCCAGCTCCCTGATGTAAACCTGCCCCGGCAGGAGATGCGTTCCCTGAGATGCGATGACAGCTGCAGCCATGCACAGGGCTTAAAAGGGGCTGCATGTATGCACCCTGGTAAAGACCAAACGCCTCTCCCGCCCACTGCCCATTCCGTGCCTCCTGCCATCTCCTCTCTAGGGACGTTGCAGCATCGATTACATTCTGCTAATCAGCAAGTCTTCTCAAGGGTTTGAGTGGGCGCATTTGATGAGATGTGAGGGTTGGTATTCTGGCAGACAAAAGCCTTGGAGACTGAAGGCCAAATTCTAAGTGGATGTCTTGTGCCAGAAGATGCTGGCTAAGCCTGTCCTTGGCTTGGTTTCTCAAGACTCTTAGCAGCACCGACAAATTTTTTGACAAATTAGAAGAGCAGTTTTCACCCTTCCCTTCGCTTATGGTAGTCTCTTGAATGGGAGCCATCCTCTGAAACGAACACTGCAGAGGTGGTGACGATGCCAACTGGCCCCAACAGCGAGTGTGTGCTCAAGTACCGGTGTGCCTGCGGCTACGCTCGGTGAGTTATGCTGACCTCTGCGGGGTCAGTGGGGGTCCCCGCACGCCCACTCCCGTGGCCAGCAGGTTTTTAGGCTGTTAAATGGTCTTTAATGGGTACTGATTGTTCTATTTGAAGCAGTCCCCAAAGCTTCTCTGGCTGATTCCTGACAGAATGGTGCTTGATGACGGAAGGCCTCTCTTTTGAAACCCGCAGCAGTTCTCTTCCAGGCTCCCCTACCCGTCGTTTTGACCGTGAAGGCAAAAAAGCAATAACCAGCAAGATGTAGAGGACGGACAGCAAGAGGCCTCTTGAGCCGTTATTTTGAATTCATCAGCAGGAAATGTGTTGTGTAGTCATTGCCCCATTATCATTATACATGAACTGATACAGTCTCTATTTAGTGTCCTTGGTTTTGATTTGCCACATCATTTCAAAGTTTGTCACACTTATCGACATGTGAACTGATGGGAACAAAATATCCTCTTCATAATCTAGTCCTTGAAGAAAAGACAACGTTATAGGAAAAAAAATAAACAGAACCGAGGTGCCTTGTCCTGGCTGAATTCAGCGCTCCATTGGGCTCTCCCTGGGAAGAAGGCATGTCCTGCGGATTAGATGGACTCATTCCCAGCTGAGACGGAAAGGAAACGGCCTAAAGTGGGGTTGTCTGCCCACTTCAGCCGCGTCAGTGACCTACTCTGCAGCAGAGAAGGGTGGAATTTCAATTTCATAACGCTGACCTCTGTGCCACAGACCTTCTTCTCTGAAACACGACTTAGTGTGTCTTTATTAAACGCCGTTCCTGGCTTCCTCCCTAAGTAGTTTTTGCTCAGATTCCGTGTTAGCCAGGGCTCCCGAGGGAAACAAACCGACACATACCGGACAATATTAAGGGGGCTATTATAGGAATTGGCTCACACAACCGTGGGATGGGCAAGCCTGAATTCCAAGGGCAGGCCTCACACTGGGAATGCCCTTGACGTTTCCATGGCTTCTCCAGGAGAAGCTGGCTGGAGCAGAGGTGGAAATTCTCTCTTCTGACTGCTGGAACCCTCATGTCTGAGCTGACTCATGCTGAAGGAGTCCCCTTGGTTGGCTGTAGATGCAACCAGCCACAGATGGCTGTAGATGCGACCAGCCACAGAGGCAGTCGACCAGCTGACAGATCCACCAAGTGCCCTACAGCATCAGGCAGGCCCGGCTGGAGCCACGGCAGGACGCCACGGCCTGGCCAAGGGGACAAGGGACCTCCGCATCACAGTTCCTTTTGAACCCTCCGTTCTCTTCTAGATGGGAGTTGTCACTGCCAGGGGCCCGCACCCCTCCTCGCATCAGTCCCCATGCCCACCCACCCCCAGATAGATGTTAGGCCATCGGGGGAAGCAGCGCAGCAAACAAGGGTCAGCCAGGCGAATGCACAACCCTCGGACGCACGGCCCTCGGACGCACAGCCCTTGGACGCACAGCCCTCCGCGCAGGCTCTGAGCAGTGCAGAGGCAGCCCTGCCCCCCCGCCCCTCCCTCCCCTCCCCCTCCCCTCCCCACACCACCCCTCCCCTCCTCCCTCTCTTCCCCCTCTCCTCCCTTCCCCTCTCCTCCCTTCCCCTCTCCTCCCTTCCCCTCCCCTCTGCTTCCTCCCCCACCCCCACCCCTCCCTTTCTCCCTGTCTTCTCCTCCCCCTCCCCTCCCCTCCCTTTCCCTTCCTCCCCCCTCCCCTCCCTGCCATTCCCTGAGTACAGAGCTCTTAGCAGAGCCCTGAGAACACCTTGACAAGGGCGTCTTTTATCTGAACACCTCAAAGTGACTGGGGAGAGAGGTGCTCTCTTTTGCTTTCAACTCCAAAGTAAAAATGATCTGAGAAGGAGAAAAGATGTTATGTCCCCTAGACGTCCACTCTTGCTGCTGCATCCTGGGCCTGTCCCGGCGGTGGGGGCGCTTTTGGTGGGGGGGGGCTCGTCGTCTCCCTGGGGGGGGAGGGTGGCCTCATCATCACTCCCTGGGGGGAGGGGAGGGCTTGTCCTCATTTCTGGGGGTGGGGCTCGTCCCCGCTCCTGGGGGCTGGCAGGCCCAGTCCTCCGCTCGGCGCCTGGTGGGGAGGGCCTGAGTCCGCAGAAGGCCTGGGCCTGGGGCTCAGGCAGCCCCTCCCCACACGCAGCCCCTTCCTCTTGTTTCTGAAGAAGAGCTAATGCCCCAGGGGAGACTGTTGAGATGAGGTGGTGGGTGCGAGAGTGCGCCCTGCAGTGCCTGGCTCACGGGGCACTTGACTGAGCAAACGCGGAGCTCAGGGGGCCTGGGGCCCCGGCACGGTCCGCCCAGTCCCCGCGGCACTGGCCCCTCCTCCACCGCCCGCCCAGTCCCCGCGGCGCTGGCCATTCCTCCACTGCCCGGCCCGTCCCCGTGGTGCTGGCCATTCCTCCACTGCCCGGCCTGTCCCCGTGGTGCTGGCCATTCCTCCACTGCCCGGCCCGGCCCCGTGGCGCTGGCCCCTCCTCCACCGCCCGCCCAGTCCCCATGGCGCTGGCCCCTCCTCCACTGCCCGGCCCAGCCCCGGGGCGCTGGCCTCTCCTCCACTGCCCGCCCAGTACCCGTGGCGCTGGCCATTCCTCCACTGCCCAGCCCGGCCCCATGGCGCTGTCCCCTCCTCCACTGCCCAGCCCATCCCCGCGGCGCTGGCCTCTCTTCCACTGCCCGGCCCGTCCCCGCGGCGCTGGCCTCTCCTCCACTGCCCGGCCCGGCCCCGTGGTGCTGGCGGCCTCCCCTCTCCATCCTTCCTCAGGTTCGCTCGTCAGTCACAGAGCAGGTTTTGTCCCAGCTTCTCTTCCCTCTGCCTCGTGCACCTCCCGTGGCGTTGCAGTTTCTTCAGATTCAGGCTCGATGCTTTGGGGAGACAGCCTCTCCGCGGCGGCTGTGCTGGCCGGCGTCTCCGGGCACAGCCTCGGCTGCCTCCACGCGTGATTCGGACGGGCTGGTGGGTCTGCGGTGCTCGGCCTGTTCACTCATTACAAAGCTCATCCCGTGGTTCCAGCTGTCACTGATGACGCTGCTCGGTCCGTCCTTTCATGAGCATGTGCACAACACTGGTATTCTCCTAGTGCTATTGTTTCTTTTTTTAGTAGGCCAGAATTCTTTGTAAGTAAAAATTTTCACCAAGTTTTTGGTTACTCTCAGGTAAAGCACAGGTAGGAAGACAACAGAGAGGTTTACATCTTTCACTTTGTTTCCTTCTCTCAGATTGGTGAGCAATTACACTGTCGTAGCTGTGGTTTTCATTATAATTATGATTGCACTGTTTGTGATGTATTCGATCGTTTCCATCACTATCACTACTGTTCTTGCTGATGTTCAAATTATCTCATCTTTGTCTAGAAACTGCCTACAAGTGGCAACCAAATTCTTGTAATCCATAATATCTTCCTGCTTTCTGGTACAACAAAATACTGCACCTTCATCTTATTTTACCTGCCTCAGATCTGGAGCCAACCATTTCTCCACAAAGCTGTGTTTCATTTTACTAGGAAATGATATTTGAAGATCACAACCTGGGTGTTCGAAGGAGGCGGTGTTACTGGGTTGGTCATTGTTTCTAGGCATTTTCAAAAGACAGTACAAAATGCATTTTACTTTTAAAGAGAAAATATTAATTTATTCAAGTATTTCCTTTTTAAATGTATACTGCTGTGCTAACTTCTTTTACATTTATACCTTAGTTCTCTCAGGCCAAAATCTTGTTTCCTAGATGCAATCGTTTTATGATAGCAAACAATGTAGTTAATGTAGATATGATTGCTGAAAATAATTTAAAATGTCCTTGCAATTCTTTTTTTTTTACACTTTAGGGTATATCCCCATTGTAGATGTACTGTCAAATTATAATGTTTAATGTCACTAAAAATAATTCTACTCTGTGATTAAGCCAACAACTCAATTCATAATTGTCTTCATTTGTTCATTTCACTTTTTTTAAACTTTATTTTTAAAGATGTTTTAGACTACAGAAAAGGTACATTAAAAAGTATAAGGGGTTCCCACATACCTCACCCCTCCCCCTCTCATTTTCTCCTGTTAATAACATCTTACATTAGTGTGGTACATTTGTTACAATTGATGCACAAATATCGAAGCATTGCTGCTAACCATGGCTGATAGTTTGCATTATGGTTTACACTTTGCACCATACAATTTTATAGTTTTGACTAAGCGTATGATGGCCTGTCTCCCTCATTGCGGTGTCATGCTGAACAATTCCAGTGTCTCCAAAATGCCCCACGTTGTATCTTTTCTTCACTCCCACTCCCCTCAGAACTTCCGGTGGCCACTGTCTTTATAGCAACGTTACAAGGTCTTCTGTTACTACAACAGAAAGTCTACTTCAGTCCGTGGTTGCCCTCCCCCCTTACGTTTGTCCATCCCTCAATCCTGAAGATCTGGGATGGTGATGCCCACTCTGCTTCAGATTGAGAGGGGCTTAGAGGCCACGGGCGGGCGGGTGGAATCATCTTGCTTGCAGTTGTAGACACTCTGCTTTTTGGGATGGGCGTTGTGCATCATCATCTTTTTGTTAGTTGTCCTGGGCGAGTCCGATGAACTGGGGAGCAGGTGTTGGCTGCAACTCTGCTGAGATTCAGGCCTCAACTGGCCATGAAAGGCCAAAGATTTAAGTCTCTGGGACTTATATTTAATGGGTATAGTGCTTACGACAGTTTCTAGGGAACATTTTTAATTTTTAAATTTAATTTTGTTTTATAATTATGTAAAATGTATGCACAGTTCCAAGAACAAACCTATAAATTGAGGTATCCTCAAGGAAGTGTGGTTCTAGCCTTAGCCCCTCTATCATGTTCCCTCTGCCCCCATAGGCAAACACTTAAAAGTAATTTTTGCTTTGTCTTCTCACTAAAGAAAACAATTTCTTAATTTACCCTTTTTGAATAAAAGGTGACATGCTATAAATACAATTCTGTACCTTGTTTTTTTCACTGAACAATATATCCCAGAAATCACATCACAGCAGTATTTAGAGTTATTCCTTATTTTTATAGCTGCATAATACTCCATAATAAGGTGGATGTACCTTAGTTGAACTAGTCTCCTCTTGATGGGTATTTACTTTCTCTCCAGTTGACCAATTGACCACTATCACAATAATGCTGCAGTGAATTGCCTTCTGCACATGCAGTCTTGCCAGTGTATCTTAGGGGAAAGTTTCTAGACATAGGATTTTGCTTTACAGCCTTTGTATTATTGTTCACGCCAAACTTTGATTTGTGATGGTGCCTGTTTTTCCTCAGCCTTGACAACTTTTTATAGAGTACGGGGTCAAACTGTTGCAAAGATGACACATATTGTTGTGGGAAACTGGCTTACCTGTTCCTTATTGTAAATGTTACATCTGTTCAATTGCAGATGTTGCAGTTGCTCCCTATTATTTTAGATGATGTTGCAGTTCTAATAGCAAACAGCTGTTTAGTAGTTTCCAATAAATACGAGATGGAAACCAGGGTCGAGGCTCTCAGTTCCAGAAGCTGTGAGTCCCCTGGTCCCGTCTTCATCTCCTCTCGTACCTCTCTGTCCTTCATTTCATAAAGTTCTGCATTGCCTTCCCTTGAGCCAACCTACTGTGAGCCGATCGCAGCAACTGGTGCCCGAGGTGGGGCATGAAGGGAAGAAGTCTCTCAGCAACTGGGGCTGGACCAGGGACCCGAAGGGAAGAGGGGTCACCTCGAGCAAAACTGAGGTTAGTGTAGTGGCGCCTTCGAAGTCCTCAAGGGTTTGCTTGCATTTCCCCAGGAGACGGAGAACGTCCTGTGTGGGTACCAGCTCATCGGATAAAGCCATCCATGAACGCCAAGAGACGACAAAGTTTCCTGTGAAACTCAGAACCTCCGGTCATGCAGATGGAGAGACAGACGCTGGAAACGGCATCGCTGGGCCTCATTCCGAAGACTAGAATGGCTTCACATCAAAGTATCTAAACTACAGAACTTGTTCACGTATAGCTTGGGGACAGAAAGAGATTAAGAAAGAAATTGAAAACTGGAAAAGAAATGCTGAATTATAAAAGGTGAAGAAATTCTAGATTAATAGATTTGAAACTGCTTTTGTGCTTGTCTGTTTGTTCAACATTAGTGTGTGTGTTGTAATTATTTCAGTGTGTGTGAAAAAGGAAAAGAGAGAAAAAGAGCAGGCAGGTGCCCAGAGCAGGGTGGGTGCCCAGAAAGAAAAAGAAAGAGAAAGAAAGGGGGAAAAAAAGAGATAGAAAAAGGAAGGAAAAAAGAAAAAGAGAAAAAGGAAGAAAAAGAGATAGAAAAAGAGAGAAAAAGAAAGGAAAGAGAAAAATAAAGGAAAAGAGAAAGAAAGGAAAACAGAAAAAGAGAGAAAGAAAAAGGAAGGAAGAAAGAAAAATGTAAAAGTTAAACAAATATTGAAAAAGTTAAAAAATTCGTGGGAATGCTAACTGACATGTTATAAGATGTATTTTGTCCTAAAATAAAATGGTTACTATAGAGATATGTGGGACAGAACTAGTATTCATATAGCAGAAGTATTCATATTTCAAAAGTATTGTGGTAGCATTCAGTGAGATAATTTGTTTTGTAAAAGTAAAACAAGCCTGAATGAATTCAAAAAGTGCAAAAACTGAAAAGATCGGCAATGGACTTTTGCAATTCTTTAAGGCTTTCTGCCCTTGCCTGATGGCAATGAATCTGGCTGCATAGAAGCCTGTGGCAGTGACCCTGCTAAGAAACATCAGAGGCAATGGTATTTTAAGGGCCTAGAATAGGCAAACAATTGCAACAAGCCGTAAGGTCCCTGAAATGTTGTTTGGTTGGGTAAGACAAAACTACACTCTCTGCTGTATTTGATAAAGTACAATGTTTTCTCATGTTAATAGAATATGTGATAATACTAAAAACCTTTTATCCCTCACTGAGATGTGTTAATTGGGAAAGGTCCTTCATGGGAGTAGGGGACCTCCAGCAGGCTGCTTTAAAAAATAAAAAAAGAGGGAGAAGGTGCATATTGACTTAGTCTGTGAATTGGGTGTGGCCGCAGGTCCAGTGAAGATGCCAAGAACACTATACAAACTGGGGAAAAGGAGATCGTTTTTGATCAAGTACTGGCATATAAATGAAAGTCTATTCATTAAATGTCTTCTAGTTGGAAGTCTTATTGTTTGTTGTTGCGGTTATGGATTATGTATAAAATGCTTGAATACTAATCAGAACTTTAATAATGTAACATATTGTGTACTTAAGTGATTTGATGAACTGTAAATGATACATAAATGTACCTAGTTGAATGTCTATGTATATCTCTTGTTTTAAGTTTGAACAATCCCAGGACTGAATATATTGAGGAAAAATTTAATGAGTATTGTTCAAACCTAAAAGTGAAAATATCATGCAGGAAGCTTTGTTAATCAGTGAAACGTCATTTGCAAAAACGAAAAGGGGAAATGTGGGGAACTGGCTTTCCTGTTCCTTTGTGTAAATGTTACATCTGTTCTATTGTGGATGTTGCAGTTGCTCCTTATTGTGGATGTTGCAGTTGCTCCTTATTGTGGATGTTGCAGTTGTTCCCTGTTATTGTAGATGATGTTGCAGTTCTGACAGCAAACAGCTGCTTGGTAATTTCCAATAAATATGAGGTGGAAACTAGGGTCGAGGCTCTCAGTTCCAGAAGCTGTGAGTCCCCTGGTCCCATCTTTATCTCCTCTCGTATCTCTCTGTCCTTTATTTCATAAAATTCTGCGTTTCCTTCCCTTCAAGCCACCCTACTGTGAGCTGATCGCAGCAACATATCTCAGTGTGTGTGTGCTATGAGCGGAGTTGAACTCCTTTCTCATTTAAGATCACTTATATTTCCTTGTTTATTAGAGAAGTTGTGGTTTCCAGAACAATCATGCATAAAACACATTTCCTCTTATATGAACTATTTATAAATTTTGCTAATTTTCTATAGACTCATTAGTCGTTTCACTTATACTTATTTCTTTGATGTTTAAGGATATTAGCACTAAGTGATATAAGTTGCAAACATATTCTTCCAGTCTCATTGATTTTTACTTAGTTTATAGTGTTTTCGCCATACCAAAAGCTTTTTAAAAAATCGCATTTATACATCTTTTTCCTGTATTTGTCCTGTGTAAAGTTTACCTCATCTCAGGTAATAGAGTAACTCATTTATGTTTTTGTCTAGAACTTGTATATTTTATAGGTACGTTTAAATCTTTGCTCTATTTTAAACCAGTCCAGGTGTATGGTAGGGGGAATGGATTCGATTTTATCCTTTTCCTTCTAGCTAACCATTTATCCTAGCACCATCATTTCCCCACAGATTGTTGATGCAAACTGGACTATTTTCTAAATTATCATATGCAATTGAGTTATTTCTGCATTTTCTGTTTTGCTTTTTTTGTTTATTCATATGCTAAGACCATGCTTTTTAGCTTATAATCTTTATATATGTTTTAGCATTTGGTAGCAATTGATTAGATTGCTAGCTTTTTGTGTTTTTGGTTGGAATTATTGCTTGTTTGTCCTTTCAAATAAACGTTAATTTGTTTAGCTTCAGAAAAAAAATTACTGGTATGCTTTTAAAAAATAACCTATAGTTTATAAATTTATAAATTAAGTTTATAAATTAACCTAAGGCAAATTGACATTTTTTGGGATTGAGTTTTCCTATCCAAAAACATCTTTGTGTTTTCATTTGTTCAAATCTCTTTCTCTTTTAATAAGAGCTTTAAAATGTGCAGATAAGAGGTCTTACACTAACTCACCTGGGTTTTGCAAAGCTTCTCAAATCTGGCTTGATGTTTCTTATCATTTAAAAAACATCCTTGGCCATTGTCTAGTCGAATATTACTTTCTCACCTCTCCTTCTGGAGTCTGGATCTTTAAAACTATCTCAGCGTGTTTCAGGGTCCTTTCTCGTTTTCTACGGCAGGCTATGGAGGGTAACGGGCGGGGGCTCTTTAAAGTCCTCAGGAAAATCTCCTCTGAGGACCTGTATTTAGGCTACGACAGGAGCAAGTTAGGACTTGGGCCCGTGAGCTCTTCCTGAGATCGCAGCGATGGAACGGTCCAGAAGTCTCTGGGAAGAGCTGCCGGCCCTGCCAGGACCAGCCCCAGGAAGGAGGGGCTCGGGGCAAGCAGCGCCCGGCAGGTGGCTGGGACGGAGGGGCGGCCAGAGGCGGGCGAGGGGGCTGAGGCGTGGGCGAGCGCGGCCAGGCCCCTGCCGGGCTGTTCCCCGACCAGCAGAGCCGACCCCGTGGGGAGGTCTGGCCGGAGCAGTGCAGCAAGCAGGCTGGGAGCCGCTGCAGTGGTGCCGGGGGACGCTGCGGGGACGCCGTGGGGACACGGGCACGTGCCAGGCCCTGGCCGCCTGGCGGGAGGCGCCTGGCGCAGACCCCGCTGCTGCTCTGCTCCGCTGGCGGTCACCCCTAGCCAGGCCCGCGGGCCGGGTCTCCCCGCTCCTTCGCCGGGGACGCGACTCCGGGGCAGAGCGGCCCCTGAAGTGTGGCTCTTGTGCTCGAGCCGGCGCCCTCCTCTCTGGACAGCTGTCCACAGGAGAAGACAGACCAGCGGTCCCCGACACGTTCCACGTGAGAAAAAGAGCCTCCTCGCCTTTTCCTATTTCCCAAGCATTATTTGTTCGTCAGCGACTTTATGTGGATCGTGTTTACCCAGAGGCCTTTCAGGTGCTGGCGGGCCCTGGGCTTAGCGCCAAGTGCAGCCCAAGGACGACAGGCGGGGATGCCCTCGAGGGCCCTGTCCAGCCCCTGGATCGGCACAGAGGCCAAAGGCCCCGGGCGTGTGGGTGCTCCCTCTTGCCTGCCAGGAGCCCGGGAGTTCCCTCCGGCTTGCAGACCTGAGCTGGGAAGGCGCGGCCCCCCGCCCGCAGCCCTGCGCTTCGCCTGCCGCCACCCCCCGCGGGCTCTGCACCCACCACCACCCGTGCCACACGCTCTTCCTCTCAGCCTGGCAACAGTCCACGAGACGGGAGGCGGGCGGGAACACGCACTCTTCGTTTCCGGAGATCCGCTGCCCTTGCCACGTGCAGTGCCCTTCGTCAGCGTTAGGCTCGCTCCTCTGACCCCGCGCCTCCTCTTCCCAGCTCTGCTGCGCCCCTGAAAGCTTCTCTGTCGGTGTCGGAGTCGAAGGGGAGAGGCGGGGAGGTGCTCAGGAGAGGGCATGCCAGGCGCGGCCCCTCTGACGACGCGCCCTCCCTCCTGCCTTCGAGCCTCGATCTTACTCAGCTACCAACTCCCCTAGCGACGCTGTTTAAGAAGTGCCTGGGAAAATTCTTCGTGCCCCTTGGGGGTGAGACGCAGAGCTGGAGTGGGAAAGCAGGGAACAGTTGCCGCCTGGCTCAGGAATGCGGGTGGGAAGGCACGCCCTGCTGCCCTCGTCCTGTCACCTGGAACGAGTCACCAGGGAGCCCGACCGACCAGCTGCGAGCTGGGTGCCTGTCGCTCAGAAGCCACAGGGAACAGCTACTACTCCAATTTCATTACGAGAAACCAAAGCTCCAAGAAGCCATCTAATTTTAAGGCCTGGGCTCTTTCCACTACATCTGTCATCTTACAAGATTTCCACAAACATTTCTCACGAAATAGAGGTTTTAAAACAGCATGTTTACTTTTTGTGCTGTGACAAGCCGGAGAGGCGCCCTCCCAGGCTTCATTCACCGCAGGTGGCACCCCAGGACCTTCAGGCCCTCCGTCGGGGCTGTGGGGGGTTGATCTTATAGGAAAACGTACAAAAATCCTCCTGCCGGCTGCTGGCTTCAGAGGACCTGTGGCTGCAGGACGACCACGTAGAAACCATGACCATCTGCAGCTGCACCTGCACGAGAGGGCGCCCCGAGTTCAGCATCCTAAAGTGACAGCACTTGAGGCCCCCACGGAGGCCGCAGACGTCCAGAGCCTCAACTGGGAAGGGATTCCCTCCATGCTCGCTGCGGTGTCCCCAGGCTCGTCTCCTCTCCCCTCCACCTTTGCTGCGGTGTCCCCAGGCTCGTCCCTTGTCCCTCCACACTCGCTGCGGTGTCCCCAGGCTCGTCTCCTGTCCCTCCATGCTCGCTGCAGTGTCCCCAGGCTCGTCTCCTCTCCCTCCACGCTCGCTGCAGTGTCCCCAGGTTCGTCTCCTCTCCCTCCACGCTCGCTGCAGTGTCCCCAGGTTTGTCTCCTCTCCCTCCACGCTCGCTGCAGTGTCCCCAGGTTCGTCTCCTCTCCCTCCATGCTCTCTGTGGTGTCCACAGGCACGTCCCCTGTCCCTCCACACTCGCTGCGGTGTCTCCAGGTTTGTCTCCTCTCCCTCCACGCTCACTGCAGTGTCCCCAGGCTCATCCCCTGTCCCTTCCACGCCCACTGCCCAGTGTCCACAGGCTCGTCTCCTGTCCCTCCACGCTTGCTACCCGGTGTCCACAGGCTCATCTCCTGTCCCTCCACGCTCGCTGCCCAGTGTCCACAGGCTCGTCCCCTCTCCGTGAGGCCCCATGGGGTCAGCCCTCACTCAGGGAGCTTCTACAGGAGGGCAGGCGTGAGAAGAGCTGGAGGGAGCACAGTGTTTGTACTGGATCTCCAAGGCCGTCCAACCCCTTTGCAGCCTCCTCCTCCTCGAAGCACGCCCTGCGCCCCAGGAGGGGGCGCCTCGGGGGCTGCTCTCACTTCTGGGGCATCAGGGACCCCAGAAGCAAGGACTGGTGCTGAACTCCAAGAGCAGCGCCCTCCCTAGCCCCCAGTTTCAAGTTTTTATCCAAAAAGATGGCCTCTCATTTTCATTGACCGAATGAACAATAATAATTTTCACTTCATACCAGTACATTCCCATGAATGTCCCTGTAGGTCGTTTGTCTACCGTGCTTCACCGGAGGAGCACGTTGGAGGCATGCGATGTCTGTCTAGGAGAACATGTGAGATGGACTGGACGCCCTCACGCTTGGAAAAGGGCCCTTTTCCGTGGACTTCGAAAGTGCAGCCCCGCTTCTGTCCAGCTCCCAGGGGATGGGACGAGTCCTACTCTAGCTCCCAGGCCTCTCGGCCAAGTTCAGTGGTTGAGAGTGGATGGAATGTGGTGTGTTTAAAATTATCACATGCTGGGAAACGGACTTTGGCCCAGTGGTTAGGGCGTCCGTCTACTATATGGGAGGTCCGCGGTTCAAACCCCGGGCCTCCTCGACCCGTGTGGAGCTGGCCATGCGCAGTGCTGATGCACGCAAGGAGTGCCGTGCCACGCAAGGGTGTCCCCCGCGTGAGAGCCCCACGCGCAAGCAGTGCGCCCGTGAGGAAAGCCGCCCAGCGTGAAAAGAAAGTGCAGCCTGCCCAGGAATGGCGCCGCCCACACTTCCCGTGCCGCTGACGACAACAGAAGCGGACAAAGAAACAAGACGCAGCAAATAGACACCAAGAACAGACAACCAGGGGAGGGGGGGAATTAAATAAATAAATAAATCTTTAAAAAAAAAAAAAATTATCACATGCTCCTGGAGCTAGAGGTCTCCAGTGCGCACCTGTGTGCACCCCAACCAGGCTGGCAGGCCCCCGGGCTGCCTACGCCACAGACGAACCCTGGGGAGACCTCCCAGAAGGAAGAGGCAGGAGCAGGCCAGGCTGCCCGGCACCGGGCAACGAGGAGCCAGAGAGACACGGAGCTGGGAGGAGAATGGCTAAAAACAGGTGGACCAGAGAAACAATGTGTCAGTGGAGAGAATCAACAAGGAGGCCAAGGAGGAACATTTGGTTTGAATAACGATTTCTTTAAAAATGAATCTTTCTCAAACGCTGTGTTTTCCTGTGTTGAACATTTGGGCTCATCATCAGCCAGTTTTATAACTACTTAAACAAATGGTAATTATTTTTGCTTTTTTCCAGAATTGTGGAAGGTTAATTGCCATTCTTTGTTTCCTTACTTCCAACACATTTTCTGCCAATGAAATCATTGTTATCTATGGAAATTTGCATCAGGAAAATGTGGCAGCAATTTAAAGGTTGTTTCCAGCTCCTCGATATTTCAAGTAGTCCAGAGAATGAACATTTGGGTGAAAGTGATTTTAAAATTAAAAATCACAAAAATAGAAAAAATTCTGAAGGGGCATAAATGTCAGCTGGGGATGTTCCGTTTCGATCATGTCTTCATTTCAGCTGAATTTTTGTCTTTACTTGTTTCCTCCAAAGTGCACTACAAGTGTGGGCATCTTGGGGGAACCCCAGAATGTGGGGTTCTGAGCCAATCAGCATCTTTGGAGAAGGACAGACCTTGCTGGCAGGACAAACAAGCAGACAATGGGGGGGGGCGGTTGGAAAGCCATTGTTAACTGCACTCAGGAAAACTTGTGAAGTCCTGCAATATGCACTTGAACACAAAAAGGTAGTGAAATTTAAAATATCTGTGAACAGTCTTCAGCTTACACAGCTGTGAGTCAACATGGCACTTCCACCATCGCTAGGGTGACTGTGGATGGGGTACAGTCGTCATTTCCTTCCCACCATCGTCTCAGTGTGACTTCAGTGGGGTCCATGCAGGGTAATAAAAGGTGATTCCATGGGGAATGGGATCACATTAGAACATCCAGGTTTTTAGGAGATAAATTAAATCTACTAACACTGACCTACGCTGGCCCTGCGCTCAGCCGCTATGTCTCTCCGCCCAGCTCTCCCTGAGGCATGAAGGAGGAATAGCCTGTGTTCATGCATCTGGAGACGCTATCCCTGCTCCACGCCCTGGTTAAATAAGTTATTTTAGTTATAACGTAACTATTCGTCCCCTAAATGATGAACTGGTTTTAAAACATTTCTACAAATTAACTACAGCTAAAACTCAATATAATATTAACAATGAAAACACAAAGCGATCGTTATGAAAATTGTAGGGTTTCTGCTTCTCCTTCTAACACAAACTTCTTATTAGTCATAAATGTACTCTTTCCCTTTTTATTCATTAAAACAATGAATAAAATAACACTCAATTTGAAAGAAGCCCTGTCTTTGGAAACAGACGTCTGGAAGTGTTTCCACGGTACTATTATTTTGGTGTCAGAAACAATGTGTTTCACCTTCAAAACTCATGTCTTATACAATTAGGCAACTTGGAAAATTTTGTCTCATGTTTAGAAGTCCTCTAAAAGAAGAGTTTCAGTGGTTTTTCTTAACCTATTTGTTAAAAGTATTAACATATAACAACTTCTGATTTGTTGAAAGAATATCTGATTGACCTCAGGGAAGATGGAAAATTGCTAGGCGCGTCTCACCAAAAACTTCTCTATGCTGATTTTGTAACTAGTACAGTGGCTGGGTCAGGGAGCGTCCGATCCTGCAGGTGCCGTTAGCCACGTCCTCCCCGCGCTATCCGCTGTGGGACGCCTTTGCCGGCTACAACAGGTTTAACCCACACATGGAAATATACCCATTTATATCCTGACCTCAAATCATTGTATCACAAGGAGGTACAGCAAGATTTTAAAAATGATAAAGCACCAGAACATGACGAGGAAGAGCACATAATCACGAGCAGGCATGCTTATTTGAAGAGGAAGCTAAAGTACTTCATTGACAGATGCGTGGAATGAAAGAGTTGGAGTAACACATATTTAAGTCCGCAGAGCTGCCCTCTAAATGTCACCTAAACGTTGGGAAAAAGAGAGCCAGCACCTCGCCCGGCAGCTGATCTTTGTTCTGAGAGCGGCGTGTCCGGTTCGGGCTCCTGGAGAGAGCGCTTGGGCAGGCAGGGCGGACGCTCAGGACCAGCGTCCCCCACCAGGGCCCTGTTCCCCGCAGGCCAGAGGCGGCTGCCCGAGGGGCTTCTTTCCCTAGAGGGGCAGCAGAGGAGAGGGCAGTGGGTGGTCCTCAGGACTCTCCCACAAGGATGAGGCGGGTCAAGGTGCTGGGAGCGGCCCGGGGCGCAGCCGCAGCGGCAGGTTCTCCCACAGCACAGCACCCCTTGCACCTGCCGGCCTACTGCAAGAGCCCCTCTTCCACACACAGAGGGCCTTCTGCCCCCCCACGGCAGCAGCCACCCCCTCCCAATCAGAGCAGCCCCTCCATGTGGCTCCCGCGGCCCACGAGAGCCCCCTCTTCTGCACACAGAGGGCCTTCTGCCCCCCACGGCAGCAGCCCCCCTCCCGATCAGAGCAGCCCCTCCATGTGGCCCCCGCGGCCCACTGCCAGGGGATCGTTTACTTCTTTCCTTCTTGTCTGACTCCTTCCACGAGGCGCCCCCACCGCTGGCCCCGGCCTCCCCAGCCTCCAGGCTGCCTTCTCTTCAGGGCGTCTGTAAGGCTGAAAACAGTAATCACCATCCAGGTCTCTTGTGAATTATCTGCTGTCATTTCACTCTCTTATTCCTGTATCTCCAGCTAGGTACTGAGGTCTTTGAGAATAAGTATTCCATTTTTTTAAACATTGTTTTATTCTTTACAACACTAACCCACTGCCTTATATTAGTAGCTGGCCAATAAATACTTACTGCAGCTTTGATTTCTCAGGTCTGGTATAACACTCTTCCTCTCCAACACCATCGATCTTGTCTGGTTCATTTCTTCTATCTGACACATTCTTAAGATCATTGAATGAACTATGGCAAGTATAAAGTCCTAGTACATGGTGTTAATAATTGGATGGTGGGAAGCAGACTTGGCCCAGTGGTCAGGGCGTCCGTCTACCCCATGAGAGGTCCGCGGTTCAAACCCCGGGCCTCCTTGACCCGTGTGGAGCTGGCCCACGCACAGTGTTGATGCGCGCAAGGAGTGCCATGCAGGGGTGTCCCCGCATAGGGGAGCCCCACGCGCAAGGAGTGCGCACCATAAGGAGAGCCGCCCAGTCTGAAAGAAAGTGCAGCCTGCCCAGGAATGGCGCTGCACCACACAGAGAGCTGACACAACAAGATAACGCAACAAAAAGAAACACAGATTCCGGTGCCGCTTACAACAACAGAAGCGGACAAAGAAGAACACGCAGCAAATTGTCAGAGAACAGATGACTGGGGTGGAGGGAGGGGAAGGGGAGAGAAATAAAACAAAAATAAATAAATAATAATAATAATAGGATGGTTTGTGGAAAAAACACACCAAATAATAACCTATGGACTCTTGATAGCAGTGACATGACACTATGTCCATGTTCTTTCATCATGTGTAACAAAAGTGTCAAAACAATGTAAAGCGTTGGTGGTGGGCTATATATGGGAATCCTGTGTCGTATGCAGGACTGTTTTAACTCGCAATTTCTCAAATAAAAAAGAAAGAATAAAAAGAGAAAAAGAAATGCCCTCAATTTTCACTACACATTCCACCACTGCTAAATCTCCATTTTTCCCTACTCCTATTAAGTACAGGGCTCCATGGAGATATAGATATATGTGTGTGTGTGTGTGTGTGTGTGTGTGTGTGTATAAAATAGTCATGAGACTACAAATATGACCTGTGAGGGATCATCAATAGACTTCAGTGTGATTGGTAGAGTCAGCCCTGCGCTCATTAACTGTGATCTTTGGATCACCTTGTGATGGTTTAAGGCTGTATACACTCCAGAAGATATGTTCTTAATGCTAATCCACTCTCTTGGGTGCAAACTTGTTGCAAGTGGACCTTTTGACTAGGTTATTTCAGTCAAGTCATGTCCCAGGGCAGGTCTTAATCCTCTTATTCTAGTTCTTTATAAGAGAATGAAATTCAGAGAGAGAGAGAGGAAGCAAGGAAGCAAGAAGTTGAAGCAACGAAACCCAGGGAAGGGAGAGACCAGTAGGCGCCACCACGTGCCTGGCCGTGTGACCAAGGAGTCCAGCTGGCTTCAGGGAGAAGGCACTGCCCAGCCAATGCCTTGATTTGGGCATTTTCTTCAGCCTCAAAACTGGAAGCCTGTAAGCTAGAAAATCCCGATTGTAAAGGCCAAGGAAACAAAAAGTCAGTTGAAATATCATCCTTCCAACAAAGGTTAAGAGCCAAATTCCAGTTTCATCCAGGATTTGCTATTTCTGACAGTATCACCTTCCCAGTCAAAGACAGAGCTGTGAGCTGGGAATTTGATGATTGTTGAACAAAATAAATAAAACCACGCATGTAAGCAAGCAAATTTTCAAATTCTCTCCAGAAGCTTCATCATTCTAGAAATAATTAACCTAAAATATAAAAGATAGCCACCTTGTGAATCCTTAAGGTAATGTGTATTTTTATCAAACTAAGCTTAGAAAAACAGTCTTCAGATTTCGTATTCTGACATTATTTTTGAAGTATTCATATGTGTCCAGAAATACTAGTTGACAATTTAATACCTTCTGATCCCATTTTCAGTTTACAAGTTAATTTAAAAATGAAGGTCTTGTGAATTCACCTAAGGTACTGACTCATGAAATAATTGCTTAGGTGGTCTCCTGTGAAATACAAGACAGAGGTAAGGCAACCTGTTAAATAAAAGCACAGTTTCAGTTTCTAGTGGATAATCAAAGCAGAATCTGTTTAGTGGGTGGCTTTGGAAATCTATTTTAAACAGAGAAGACAACCCCGTGCCCCTGACTCTTCCTGTCCCCGGCACCACTGTCTACTGGTTTGCATGTTTACAGCAGCACGGGACAGGAGGGGGCTCCGTTCAAAGCAGCAAAGCCAAGTTTGCGTTTTAGTACTACCACCGCTGCGCTCTTCGCCTCTGCTACTTCTCTTGACTTTTATTTTCCTTCTGTGCTCAGCAGCTCCTTAATTAGCGTTTCAGATGAGGCCGTCAGGAGCAGAGATGTGACAGCCTGCTGCTATTCTTGGCCCTGCTGACACTCTTCGCGGTGGCAGAGTGACAGCAGCAGCCGCGCCGTCGCAGGGAGCCTGCCTGAAGGCTGGCGCAAAAGGGGTCCGTGTTGGGAGGCAGCAACCTGTCCTGAGAAGCACCTGACTGAGCAGAAAGCTGCTCTATGAGGCTCCTGGAGCGGGAAAGCGAGCTCCACGTTTCCACAGCCCGGGCACGACGTGTGGCGAGCGGGGCCTCCGCCCACGCTTGCAGGCGGCCGCAGCGCCAGGCTTTTAGGAAGCGCGCACTCTCCACACTGCGGGCACCGCTGCAGGACAGCAGGAGCAGGCACGGGGAGGGCTCTGCTCGGTGGCAGCTGGGAGGGGTAGCCACGACAGGCCGCCGCAGGCGCCCTCCTGGCAGGCGGGCAGGGCGGCGGTCCCCAGTCCAGCAGCGCACTGGCCGCTGGTCCCCGCGGGGCCCACGTGGCAGGCTGGGGCTGACAAAGGAGGCGCTCGTTCCGAGAGGGGCACTGCGGGGCTCACCCCGGCCCCTGCCCTCAGACTGGAGTTTACTCTGCAGAGGGGCACGTGGACTCGCTTTTGTTTTATTCCCCCGACCAGAGGAGTCACTTGTAACGTGCTTTAAATATTAAATGCACATCCATTCTGTTAGCAATAGCACCTTTTATCTTCCCTCAAACAAAGTGAGCAACGAAGAGCTAATTTTTTTAAAGGCAAAGAGATTGGTGCGTTTTCCTTTCTTTCCTCGTGAGCCTGGCCTGACAATGTGTAGTGGAGAGGCAGGTAATGTTTCAGGATCTAGCTTTTCCCAGCCTTAAAATTTCCAGGCTTTTTGAAATGACCTTTCCCTTTCACAGTTCTATAAAACATTTTGACGTCACGATTCTCTTCCGTCTCTGAGAGCCGTTCAGGAAGCAGGTCCTGTGTTCCGTGAGGCTGCGAGGCCAAGTCAGGTCGGCCGACGTGCTGAACACCCAGTGGGCACGTCATCCTGCCGTCTTCAGAGGACACCTGCCCGAAATGTCCAGGAGCCATAGGTACGGGTGCCTGCGTGGGCCTGCGAGGCGCAGCTAGGGGGCTTTGTTCCACAAGACCACAGAATACGTGCAGGGGGTCTCCGCACTGGAAGGAGGAGCTGGAGGAGGACCCCTCATCCATCTGCCCCTTTCCTTCCACCATTGCCTCCGGCCTTGGGGTACCCTTCTAACACAAAAGCCAGAAGCAGGGAAAGGCAGCACCCAGCTGCTCCCTTGCTCCGGCGTCCGGGCCGCCACGCCCTCAGATCGTCTTGCCTGGCCTGGACTTGAGCCCGCCAACCTGCTCCTGGGCCCACACCTTCTCCTTGTCCTCCCACAGAGGAGCGAGCTTTCAATGCACACGTGGCGCGCTTCTCCAGGGCCTGCGACCAGGGACAGCTCCCACTGTCTGGCAAGTCCAGCGTGTCCTCGTGGCGCCCAGGCCTCTGAGGGCGGACCCCTGAACTCGTCTGCCGCTCTGCCCCTACCCTCCTTCCTTCTCGCTCCAGGCACCCTCTCAGGCCCGGGTGTTTCTCCACGGTCCTCCTCTCCTTGGGATAATCCCTGCCCCTCAGCACCCCGACACCCGTCCCACACGGCTAGTTTCCTTTCGATGTTCAGATTTCAGCCCCAACACGGCATCCTCAGAGAGGTTCTCCAGCCCTGACCAGTTCCGTTCCTCCCTCCACGCTGGCCGGCCTCCCTGGCAGCACTTTTCAGAGCAGGTCCTCCCACAACTACTGCCCACAGCCTTCCCCTCTGGCCAGGGGCCACCTTGCCGGGCCCACCTGTTCTTGCAGGTTACGTTTTCCTGGAGAAGAGCTGCACACATTCTTGTACGGGCTGCCTGGCGCGAAAGTGACAGAGATGAGTGGCTGCCAAAGGGACCATTTCCCTCGAGGCCTGGAGAATGTACAGAGCTGTCCCTGACCAGCAAACACCTGCTGGCACCACCCTGGACTGTGCGCCCTGAGGTGGCGGGAGTGGTGCTTGTGCTGCATAGCCACGTGCCCTAGCACTGCCCCGTGGAGAGGGAGCACTCGATAAATGCTCGCCAAGTCAAAGCGAAGAGGCGTGGCTGGATGAGGCGGACGTGCTTGGGGCGCTCACTTCGCAGCACTCAAGAAGAGCTTAATGAAGCCCAAAATCAGGGAGGTGAAGGGAGTGAGCCCCGACCTGCCTGGGGTTTGAGTTGGGGTGATGGGGACAGGTTATAGAGACAGGGAGAGCCAGGCTTTCCATCTTTCCAAATCTGCCCGTCCCTGCAATCTGCTGCCAGCCGCCGCTCCCCTAATCTCGCCTTCAGAACCTTTCTGCACTCTGTACTGTGTGAATGAAATATACTGTTTAATTTCCCAGCCGCTAAAACAAATTCCATATAGCAGGTTGGCCTCAGCAGTGGGAACTTACGGGCTCATGGTTCTGAGGCGAGACATCCAAAATCAAGGCATCATTCTGGCGACGCTGTCTCCCCAAACACTGTGGCCCTCTGGGCTGGCTGCATGCGGCGCGTGTCCTCGGCATTCCTGCACACATGCGCACGGCGCACGGCTTCCCTGGGTGCGTTGGCTTCCAGCTCCTCCACCGGCTTCTCCCTCCGCCTGGCACTCGCTTGGCTCACGGAGGACTCCAGGCTCGTGGGCTCAGCCTCCCCGGCCCAACGCGCCAGCCCCTAACCGAGCACCGCATCAGAAGGCCCGTTGACGAGGCTGCGCGCCCACAGTGGGGCATCAACTTGAGAACACGCGTTCCTGCGTGCACAGCTCCACGCCCCAGCCCGCAGCGGCTCCTCAGCGGCCCCAGCACTGCCCCAGGCCCTCCCCGCAGGCCCTGTAGGCTGCCACCCACCACTGGCTGGGGCACCTCTTACCCTGGCAGCTTCTCTCCATTCTTCTCCCAAGGACACCAGCTCAAGGTCAGCCAGGGCCTTTGCTTTTTTATCTCTTCATCGGACTCAGTGAAGCCTTCAAGCTGCTGCTGAAAGAGTGAAAGCTGATGGCCCGACTTTCATCTGACGCTTGGTCGGCCCTCTGCTCTCCCACCCAGTTCTCTCACTGGACTTCAGATTCCCCACCTGCTCGCCACGTTCCTTGGTGTCTTACGGAGTCAGCACCTGTTACGAGTCGGGCTGCCCTCCCACCGCAAAGGCTCATGTCCAGTTGCCCCCCCACCACCCCAGGTGAGCCCTGCTGCCCCCCATCTCCCCAGGTGAGCCCACCTGCCCCCCACCTCCCCAGGGGAGCCCGGCTGCCCCCCACCTCCCCAGGTGAGCCCACCTGCCCCCCACCACCCCAGGGGAGCCCGGCTGCCCCCCACCTCCCCAGGGGAGCCCGGCTGCCCCCCACCTCCCCAGGTGAGCCCACCTGCCCCCCACCTCCCCAGGTGAGCCTTGCTGCCCCCCACCTCCCCAGGGGAGCCCTGCTGTCCCCCACCTCCCCAGGGGAGCCCACCTGCCCCCCACCACCCCAGGGGAGCCCACCTGCCCCCCACCTCCCCAGGGGAGCCCACCTGCCCCCCACCTCCCCAGGTGAGCCCTGCTGCCCCCCACCACCCCAGGGGAGCCCACCTGCCCCCCACCTCCCCAGGTGAGCCCTGCTGCCCCCCATCACCCCAGGTGAGCCCTGCTGCCCCCCACCACCCCAGGGGAGCCTGCTGCCCCCCAACTCCCCAGGGGAGCCCACCTGCCCCCCACCTCCCCAGGGGAGCCCGGCTGCCCCCCACCTCCCCAGGGGAGCCCGCCTGCCCCCCATCACTCCAGGGGAGCCTGCCTGCCCCCCACCTCCCCAGGTGAGCCCTGCTGCCCCCCACCACCCCAGGGGAGCCCACCTGCCCCCCACCACCCCAGGGGAGCCCACCTGCCCCCCACCTCCCCAGGGGAGCCCTGCTGGCCCCCACCTCCCCAGGTGAGCCCAGCTGCCCCCCACCTCCCCAGGGGAGCCCTGCTGCCCCCCACCTCCCCAGGGGAGCCTGCTGTCCCCCACCTCCCCAGGGGAGCCTGCTGTCCCCCACCTCCCCAGGGGAGCCTGCTGCCCCCCACCTCCCCAGGGGAGCCCTGCTGCCCCCCACCTCCCCAGGGGAGCCCTGCTGCCCCCCACCTCCCCAGAGGAGCCCTGCTGTCCCCCACCTCCCCAGGGGAGCCCTGCTGCCCCCCACCTCCCCAGAGGAGCCCTGCTGCCCCCCACCACCCCAGGGGAGCCCGGCTGCCCCCCACCTCCCCAGGGGAGCCCGCCTGCCCCCCACCTCCCCAGGGGAGCCCTGCTGCCCCCCACCTCCCCAGGTGAGCCCTGCTGCCCCCCATCACCCCAGGTGAGCCCTGCTGCCCCCCACCTCCCCAGGGGAGCCCACCTGCCCCCCACCTCCCCAGGGGAGCCCTGCTGCCCCCCACCTCCCCAGGGGAGCCCGGCTGCCCCCCACCTCCCCAGGGGAGCCTGCTGTCCCCCACCTCCCCAGGGGAGCCTGCTGTCCCCCACCTCCCCAGGGGAGCCTGCTGCCCCCCACCTCCCCAGGGGAGCCCGCCTGCCCCCCATCACCCCAGGGGAGCCTGCCTGCCCCCCACCACCCCAGGGGAGCCTGCTGTCCCCCACCTCCCCAGGGGAGCCTGCTGCCCCCCACCTCCCCAGGGGAGCCCGCCTGCCCCCCATCACCCCAGGGGAGCCTGCCTGCCCCCCACCACCCCAGGGGAGCCTGCTGTCCCCCACCTCCCCAGGGGAGCCCGCCTGCCCCCCATCACTCCAGGGGAGCCTGCTGTCCCCCACCTCCCCAGGGGAGCCTGCTGCCCCCCACCTCCCCAGGGGAGCCCCTCACCGCCCTGGTGATAGCTAGCTCCGGTGAATGCTAACACTCACTGTGCCATCGCCAGCCCTGCCCTTTCCTGAATATTCAGCCCCCGTCCCTTGGCCTCGACGGCTTCAGGCAGCATTTAGTGTGAGCTTGGGAAATGGGAGGATATGAGGATATGGCGTTGGACCAGGCGAAGGAGGCGTCACGCCGGTGGGGGCCGGGCCCCTGTGCCCTGGGCCTCGCTGAGCAGCTTTCAGGCTTGGTGCTGAGGGCGCAGCTGCCCGAGGAGGACTGTGGCGCCCGCCTGCACCTCAGGGTTAGCCGGTCTCGGGGGCGTATCGAAATGCATTAGTTAAAACATTGAAAGAGGACAAATTCGCCCATTATCTGAAGGGGTGTTCTGGATTGATTGTGCTGACTCTGAAAGTCTCAGTGTGGCTCTGGTCAGATAAGATCGGAGCAGGCAGAGGACGGCGTTTGAAGCACTGAGTGGGATGGGGAAGGCGCCTGCGGAAGCCTGAGCCTGGCCAAGGCCGTGGACCGGAAGCTGCGCGGGAGAGGGCGCCCAGGGCTCTGGGGCCGCCGGCTGCGGCTGGAGCGGGAAGGAAACGCTGGGAGAGCGGGCAAGGGACACCGCTCTTCTCTGAGCTGTCAGTCAAAGCTGTGAAAACCAGACTCAGCCAGAGTGCCGCCAAGACGGAGGCCGGGCCGCGTGGTGAGCTGTCCACGTGTGTCGCGCACCCAGGCCGGGGCGCCTCGCGGCAGGGTGCTGGGCAGGGCCGCGTGGCGCCCGGAGGCGCTTCTGGGACGGTGACGGTTTGAGAGACTGTCAGGGTTCCCTCTCCCTGTCGAGAAGAAGGTCTGGGATCGGAGAGGATGGTTTGCAAACCAGCTGCCCATTCGCCCTGGATTCGAAGGGCCGTGGGACGCCCTGACGCATTGTCCAGAGGACACACAACGGACCCCAAGTCCTTCCAGCTCTACCGAGGATGCTCTTTATTAACGTTACGGCAACGCGGGCGCGACACAGGTAATGCAGCGTGACCCTGTGAAACTCCTCGGGGGGTGCTAAAAATACTAAGGCACCGCCAGGGCTTGAACTGTGCCTCCAAAACGCATGGCCTTATGTGGAAATGGGGTCTTTAAAGATGTTTCTAAGAAGAGGCCAAACTAGATTAGAATGAGGCCTCCGCACGGGGAGAGCCGAGGCAGGTGAGGGCACCCCGGGCACGGGCTGGGCAAGCCCCGGAAGTCAGGGGAGGCACCGCCCCGCGCTGGCTTCCCGGCCTCTGACTCCAGAGCTGAGAGAGAACAACTTCCTGCCCTTTGAAGCCGCGCCCGTGGGCCTCCACCACGGTGCCCCAGGAAGCAAGGCAGGGGGGTGCGAGCCCAGGGGGCCCGACAGGGACAAGAAGGACAGCTGAGAGGGACCGTGGGCGGCTGGCTCTGTTTAACAGCGTCTCACAGCAACCTGACTTCCAGGGAACTGAAGAGAACCACAGAAAGCCAGGTGTGCAGAGCGCTGCCTGCGAGCAGGCCCCGGCTCGAGTGACGCCACGTGGACAAGCCGCTGGGCAGGTATCCCAGGTCTAGGGAGCACTGGTCTGCGAGCAGGCCCCTGGCTCTGTGTGATGCTGCGTGGACAAGCCGCTGGGCAGTCAGATGGCCTGAGCCCGGTGGGCGCTGGGCAAGGCCCCAGCAGCTCCAGATGTGAGGCAGGACAGAGGACAGAGCGGTGGTGGGTGTGACCACCCAGCAGGGGCCAAGCGCACATCCCTGATTCTAGGTCCATTTCCAGGGCTCTCCAGGTGGGGCACCTGTGTGCCAACCTGAGGAAGGCACCAAAGGAGCACAGCTGGGTAATGCTCGTTCCACCTGCACGGGCTCCCCTGACCAAGGACACGCATGCGCCTCCGGCACCGCAGGACCCACCCAGCGCAGGCCTCGGCATCGGGGCGCCCCCTGCCCCAGACAGCGAGGCTCCCCAGGCTTCTGGGGCCTCCTCAGCTGGGGGTCTCGAAGAAGGCCGCACCCTCCTCCCCATCCTCTCCCGGCCCGTGGCCGCAGAGGCCGCGGCCGCCTGAGGCTCTCCTCCCGCCCCTCTGGCCTCCACCTGCTGGAGTCCACACTGAGGTGGGGGCTGTGCCGGGCGTGAAGGGCCGCAGCCGCCTCCGAATCCCTGAGGGCCGCGGCGGGGCAAGAGGTGGAGCGTTGGGCCCGCGCGGCCGCTGCACGCCACCTCCCTCCGGCCGCAGGCAGGCCTGGCAGTGGGCAGCATGGCACGCGGAACGCATGGCACAGAGGCTTCCTGCTGGCGGGAGGACGGCGCTCCCAGCGCTCAGGACGGGCCAGGCCCGCGGTCGCTTGCAGGACCATGTCCTGGGCTGCCCGGACGGTGCTGCCCGAGGCCCATGGCCACTCACAGGGCCACGTCCTGGGCTGCCCCGGTGGCGCCGTTCCTTCCCTTCCCACGCTGCCCCCGAGTGCGCGGGGCCCCGCCCGGACGCTGTCATCTGCAGGAAATCAAAACCCACGTGTGAACAGAAAATTCTGTCATTTATTTGTGTTACCAACTTCAGGAAGAGGAAAAAATCACAGCTTTCTTTTTGTTAAAAAAAAAAACACCGGTGAAAGGTTTAAGCCTGGGTGACCTTAAATCGTCCGTTATTAACAGTCAGGAAACGCCAGACCCAGGGGTCCTCAGAGCTGTTATGAACTGTGAAAATTACAAAAATGGAAACAAAAAATAAGGCAATTACCTCCTCATGTGTTAAGAAGTTAAGTTGCCTGCCCGTTGCTATGGAGCTGGCTTCCTGTTTGCCCGGCTGGCCCCGCGCGGGTGGAGACGGGCCAGTGGGCGCCAGCACTTCTCTCCCTGTTCCGTAACGTGTGTCGTGGTAACCGAGGTAGTCTGTAATTTAGCAGTCAGTAAAACTTGGTAAATTGCATTTTCAGATGTATCAGTGGTTTTCACTTTTATTCCTGCAAGAAATTACCGCTATGGCCTAAGTCCCGCTTGGTGTTTTGAGAGGGAACCCTGTGTTTACACATCCTGGCTCGCGGTGCCCCCGAGACCCTGCTCTCCGCACCCCCGAGGAAGCCCGTTTCGCTGCCGGTAGCCACGGCCCATATTCACTCCGGCCACGCCCATGGCTGAGTTCTCCGGGCTTTGCCGTAAAGATCCAGGAACCTAAAACAACACATTTGGTGCATGGGAGTGGATGAAGTCTAAAAACAAGCAAAACAACACCAGGAGTTCTCGGCCTAAATGTAAAAATTACACCTAATCCAAAGATATCCAGTACCTCTTACGAGAGGGAACCCCAGGGCAGAGCTGGAGCCTTAGGAGAAAAAAGCTGCTGACCTGACGAAAGCCCAGGCATGGAAGGGAAACACCAAGATGAGGAGGCGGGGGAGCCAGCGGTGGGTGCGGAGGCAGGCAGAAGCACCCAGCGCCCACGGCTGCAGGGCCAGACCACACCCCATGGTGCACAGCCCGCAGCCCACAGGCCACCGCCCACGGTCCACGGCCCACAGTCCACCACCCCACTGCCCATGCCCCACGGCGCACAGCCCATGGCCCACCACCCCGGAGCCTATGCCTCACAGCCCACAGCTCACACCTTACCACCCCACAGCCCACGGCCCACTACCCCACGGTCCACAGCCCACTGCCCACAGCCCACCACCCCACGGCTCACGCCTCACCACCTCACACCCCACAGCCCACCACCCCACTGCCCATGCCCCACGGCGCACAGCCCATGGCCCACCACCCCGGAGCTATGTTTCACGGCCCACAGCTCACACCTCACCACCCCACAGCCCACAGCCCACAGCCCACAGCTCACAGCCCACGGCCCACAGCCCACAGCTCACAGCCCACGGCCCACAGCCCACAGCTCACAGCCCACGGCCCACAGCCCACCACCCCACGGCCCATGCCTCACACCCCACAGCTCACACCCCATGGTCCCACAGCCCACCATCCCACAGCCCACAACCCACGCCTCACACCCCACTGCTCACACTTCACCACCCCACGGTCCACGGCCCACCACCCCACAGCCCGCGGCACACAGCCCACAGCCCACCACCCACCACCCCACAGCCCACCACCCCGCAGCCCGCAGCCCACCACCCCACGGCCCATGCCTCACACCCCATGGCCCCACAGCCCACCATCCCACAGCCCACAACCCATGCCTCACACCCCACAGCTCATACTTCACCACCCCATGGTCCACAGCCCCCTGCCCACCACCCCACAGCCCACCACCCCATGGCCCACACCTCACACCCCTCAGCTCACACCTCACCACCCCACGCCCCACAGCCCACCACCCCACTGCCCATGCCCCACAGCCCACGGCCTACAGCCCACAGCCCACCACCCCATGGCCCGCAGTCCATGGCCCACAGCCAGCCACCCCACAGCCCACAGCCCACGCCTCACACCCCACAGCTCACACCCCATGGCCCTGCAGCCGCCACACCACAGCCCATGGGCCATGCTCCATGCCCCCCACCCCATGGCTCCACATCCGCATGGCCCCAGAGCCCACACCCACAGCCCACCACCCCATGCCCCCACGCCCCACGGCCCAGCCCTCCGCCAGCCCACCATCCCACGGCCCACGCCTCTTGCAAGCCCAGAGGTTCCAGGCCCCCCTGCTCCTGCCCGCCCCTCCTCATTGCCTGGCACCCACCTCCCTCCCAGCCCAAAATGCCTCGGGCAGGGCGGGCTTGAGCTTGCACTCTGTCTCGAATAAGAAAGCATTTTTCCAGCCTTACAGGGTTGTAATGGGCAGTTTGGACGGCTCAGCATTAAAAACTGAAGCTGAGAGGTGGAGTTTAACGGGCTGTTGACTCTGCCCCCAGGGACTCTCCTCCTCGCAGACGCCGTCCTGGGGGCCTGCTGAGGTGCTGGGGCCAGTCGTGGCCAGAGCAGGGCCTTGGGCGGTGGGGACCAGGCGCTAGCTGAGCCCGGGCGTCGCAGGCCCTGGGAGGTGCAGGAAGCCCCCATGGGCCATACTGCCTTGCTAGTGAGTTGGACCAGGTTGGCAGGAAGGTGCCAAAGGGGACAGACATCGCCCGGCGCTCTGCTCGTCCAGAGCGAAGCCCGGTTCATTGCCGCACGCCAGCTCACGTGCCTCGACGTGAGCTGAGTGTCTAGGTTTCCATCACCACTGCCAGCCGTGGCAGGAGAGATCCCTGGCCTTGGCAGGTGGAGAGAGCTGGTCCTTCACTTGGGGAGATGCTCTGCTGGGGAGGCAAGGGGGTGCTGGGGTCACGGCCCGAGAGGGCCCAGGCCGCGTCCTGGAAGCAGCACCCGCCACCCAGCAGTCTAAGACGCCTCGAAGGACACCCTGGAGCAGGGCCTGAGCCACCACTCTGGCCCCTCACACTTCTGCTTCTGTCTCTGGTCGCTCTGACTGACCAGGTTTAGCAGTTACATAAAAAGTATTGAAAAGCAATGAACTTCTGCCTTCCCACAGAGGAGGACGCTGGGAGATTCCCACGCTGGCATGCTTACCTGTCTGCCACATGCCATGCGGTGACAGGTGATGTCAATGAAAAGGTGACATGTGACACCCCAAAAAGCAGATCACGTAAGCAGCAGTATTTCAGGAAAGTTCAATTTCAATTTCCCAGTCTCTAAAGCTACATGGTCAAGTGCATCTATTCTGGAAAAAAAAAAAAGATGAACACATGTGTAGGTTTCTTTGTTTTTTTCTGTATTCAGGTTTGACACTAGTCATCCATCCTCATTCACACAGGAACCGTGGGACAACCACGGGATGCAGTTCAAGCTAGGGTTGAGTTTAATCTGACAGTTTTTCTTTTTTTTTTTTTTTTTTGTCAGTGTTTTATGTTTATTGAAACATAAAAATAGAATATACATACAATGAGTTTTGCTTATCAGTCAATGCAGATTAACACAGCAGTATCTACAAGGGAATGTGGATTAATTTAGAGTTTTAGTTTTCTGGGTTTTTTATTATTATTTTTAAGATTCATAGATCACACAAAATGTTACATTACAAAATATAAGAGTTTCCCATATACCCCACTCCCCATACCCCCCACTCCTCCCACATTGACAACTTCTTTCTTTAGTGTGGTGCATTCATTGCATTTGATGACTACATTTTGGAGCACTGCTGCACAGCATGGATTATAGTTTATGTTGTAGTTTACACTCTCTCCCAGTCCATTCAGTGGGTTATGGCAGGATATAAAATGTCCTGGATCTGTTCCTGCAATATCGTTGAGGACAACTCCAAGTACCAAAAATGCCCCAATATAATACCTCTTTTTCCCTCTCCCTGCATTCAGCAACTGCTATGGCTACTGTCTCCACATCAATGATATAATTTCTTCCAATTGCTAGAGTCACAAGAATTCTATAGCAGAATACTAGTAAGTCCACTCTAATCCATATTTTACTCCTCCATCCTGAGGAAACTGGGATGGCGATGTCAACTCCTCCTCTAAGTTGAGAGGGGCTTAGATCCCACATGGCTGATGGATGGGATTCTCCTGTTTGCAGTCGTAGACTCTCTTGGTCCCTGGTGTAGTGGTTTACTATCCTCGCCTCCCTGTTAGCTGTTCCGGGTAAGTCCAACGAACCGGAGAGTCGGTGCTGCAACTCTGCTGAAGCTCAGGGCATAGCTGGCACATAGACAGTCTAGAGATTCAAGTCCCTAAGCATCCACCAAACCCAGCGCCAACCACAGGATCAGTAAAAGGGACAGAAGAGGCATATGCAGAGAAGTCACATCTGAGTCCAACTACTTCACAGTCAGGAGCACAAATTCCAAAGTAGGGCCTGCTGACAAGGCACTGAACTCCAGAGCCATCTGTCATGACTGGAGGACCTGGGTGTCTCCTGTCACACTCCCCAATGGAGCAGTAAAAATCCCCCAAGTACAGGGCAAAGACCAGTGAAGAAGGATGGTTCAATGATGGGCCCTTGATACTGATGACTATCCTTATGAGCCTGTGTGCTTGAAATTCCAACTAGGCCTAGAGCTGTAGGGTGCCTAAGAGTTACCTCCTGAGATCCTCCATGTTGCTCAAATGTGGTCACTCTCTAAGCCAAACTCAGCATGTAAATGTATTACCTTCCCCCCAGCATGGGACACGACTCCTGGAGATGGGCCTCCTTGGTGCCGAGGGATTACTATTGTATGAGTCAGTCAAAGGGGTTCTGATGCAAAATACCAGAAATCGGTTGGTTTTTATAAAGGATATTTATTTGGGGTAAATGCTTACAGATACCAGGCCATAAAGCATAAGTTACTTCATTCATCAAAGTCTATTTTCACAAGACAGCTGCAAGGGTTCAGGCTTCCTGGGTCCTCCCTTCCAGGATCTTGCTTCTTTCTGGGTTCAAAGTTCCTTTCTTCCCAGGGCTTGTTTCTTGCTGGGCTCAGGGTTCCTCTTTTCCTGGGACTGGCTTCTCTTTCCTCTGAGAACTTAATTCCTGGGACTCCAGCTTAAGGCTTCAGCATCAAACTCCAACATCAAATCTCTTACATCAAAAAACCCCAACTCTGTCCTTTGCCACGCCTTTTATCGCACTGATGATATGGCCCGATCAAAGCTCTAATCATAACTTAATAACACCCAGATACAGTCCAGATTACAAACATAATCCAATATTTCTTTTTGAAATTCATAACTATATCAAACTGCTACACTCCACCCTCTGAATTCCAAAAAGACATTACAATATTTGAAAAAAATCATTCAATCAGTAACAATACAAGCACTAAATCATATCACAATCAATTTAAAGAAATACAGTTTGTCTTGGGGCAAAGTCCTGTCTGCTATAGACCTCTGAAAGTTACAGAACAATTTGTCTGTTTCCAATGCACAAATGGAAAGAAAAAGGATAAACCTTTTCAATACAGTAAGGGAAACTGGGAGGGAAGCATGAGTCACAGTTCCTCTACAGTTCAGTAAACCTGTAGGGCATCTTTCATTCAATTTTAGTCTGTGAGTCATTCTTAAAATGACGGTTTCTTCTCCTTGGTCCCTTATGGGAACCCATCCTTTTCACATGCTTGCCCAATGGCCATTTTCTTGGTTCCACCCTCTTCCAGCATCTGGGTGTCGACCAAGTTCCAGACCTCTCCTTCCAAGAGTGATGGGGTGATTCCCACACCTTACCCAATCTTTGGGTTACAGTCTTAACCCCCCTAGTACAATGATGTGAAGACAACATTCCCCTAACCTTTGACAAACAGGCTCAACCCTCTCAGCACAACGAGTTGACCACCTGGCCTTCCCTCACCTTTGGCATATAGGCTCAACCCTCTCAAAGGAACGAGTTGACCACCTTCCCTAATCCATGGGGTACAGGTACACCCTTCTCAGACCTGTGGGGTGCTGACCCTAACCACCCTAATCCTTTGGTAATGTGCTCCACCCTCACTGTACCCTGGGGCAGCAAAACTCTCCCAGCAGGAATATCCACCCTCTTCAACTGCTGGGGCAAACTCACCCTCTATGTACACATGGGTGGGGTTCCTTTCTTGCCCAAGGTGATGTCCAAATTCCAGATCTCAGCTCCCATGGGTTTTCCTCTAAAAGCTATCTGTCCTTCAAAATCTCCTTTCTATGTCCTTTTTATTCCAGGCTGACAGTGGTTTAGTTCATACAGCTCTCTCAAAAACCTTGTTGGTATAGCATGCAGGAAGCAGGGGTCCAAGCCATCAGACAGTAAGATTTTCCACAAGTCTTTCCTAGATAACTGCATCTTCAATCTTGATTTACCAGTTCCAAGTTTAGTTAAGTCCTCCAGTGAGGCACTTTCACCTGGGATCTTGATTTCCAGAAGCTTGGAATTTCCAAAATCAATTTCTGTTTTCTTTGTACCTGACAGCTCAGTCATCAGCATATCTCTTTCATCTAGCATTTTGCTATAAGCTGCATTTGCTATAAGCTGCAAGCAGAAGCCAAGCCACATTCTTTGAATTTACTTTGGAAATTTCTTCAGCTAAATGCTCAGGCTCACCATTTTCAAATTCTGTCTTCCATAAAACACCAGGAGTTATTCCCGCTAAAGTCTCTCTAACTTTAAAACACAGATCACCTTTCCTTCAGTTTCCAATAATAGTTTCATCATTTACATCTAAGGCATCATAAAAAGCCTTTTTCGCATCCATATTGCTATCAACAGTCTCTTCAAAGTACTGTAGGTCTTTTCTTCCAAGCATCTCACAATTCCTCCAAAAAATACTCCTTGCCTATTTATAAAACCAGTCCAGCATTTTGGTAATTATAAAAAGCACTTCCCTACTCCTTGGTACCAAATTCTGTATTAGTCAGCCAAAGGGGTGCTGATGCAAAATATCAGAAATTGGTTGGTTTTTATAAAGTATATTTATTTGGGATACGAACTTACAGATACCAGGCCATAAACCATAAGTTATTTCACTCACCAAAGTTTATTTTCAGATGTTGGAGCAAAATGGCTGCTGACAGCTGAGTTCCTCCCTTCCAGGGTCTTGCTTCTCTCTGGGTTCAAGGTTCCTTTCTTCCCAGGGCTTGCTTCTTCCTGGGCTCAGGGTTCCTCTCTTCCTGGGGCTGGCTTCTCTTTCCTCTGTGAGTTTAATTCCTGGGGCTCCAACTTAAAGCTTCAGCATCAAACTCCAACATCCAAAAACCCTCAGCTCTGTCCTTTGCCATGCCTTTTATCTGTGAATCCCCACCACCAAGGGGTGGGGACTGAACACCCTAATGATGTAGCCCAATCAAAGCCCTAATCATAACTTAATCACACCCAGGTACACACCAGATTACAAACATAATCCAATATCTATTTTTGGAATTCACAACTATATCAAACTGGTGCAACTACCAAGGACCAGCTGGTGATGCAACTAGAAAAATACCTTGAATAAAGGGGAAATGGTAAAGACAAATGAGTTTATATGGCTAAGAGTCTTCAAAGTGAGTCAGGCGGTCATCAGAGGAGTCGTGCTTATGCACATCTCAGCAGGATCTCAGAGACAGCCAAAGTAGATACAACCCCAGGTGAGGGTGCTCCTGAGGGCTACTCAGACAGCTTTTTAACCAGTGTGGGACTGGCTCATCAGGCCCGAGGGCTTATGCAGGATGAAAGTGAGCCATGGAGATGCAATAGCAGAGCTAACTGGTGACGAGGGCCTCCACAGATGTGGCCTTTACTGCAGCACCAGGCCAATGAGGGCAGAACCATTTTTAGGCAACATCTCCATCATCACCATGAAACTCTTCTGAGGCCCTGCCATGGCACCTGTCACCCCAGAATGTGCCTGCACAGGAGAGTTGCTTAACACTAAATGCTTATCGGTGCATCTAGTGTCACCTCATTAGCCCTCCTAAAGAACAGCACAGACAGGTACTGCCCAAGAGATGCCGAAGGTGACCACAGATGCAATTTCTCTTTCAAGAATAAGCAACAGATATTTATTTTAATGTATTTTATTTAACTCAGCATGCCCAAAATATTATCAATTCAATATTAATGCAAAAATTATTAATACTATACTTGCATTCTTTTCTCTGTTAAGTGGCCTTTGAAATTGGGGGGCGTTTTGCACTTACGGTCCAAGCCACATTTCCTTAAGTCCTCAACCACATCCTGTGGCCGGTGGCCTCATGCTGGACAGTACGGGCACTGCTGACTGCAGGGCCACTGTCACCTTGAGAAGCTCCACCAGCTTCTTCATTCCTGTGGCTGCTCCTTGGCCCTCGATCAGCTCTAGGATAGTGAGCCGTGGGTCAGCCCAACCCCACTCAGCTCAGCCTCAAGAAGGCAGCTCAAAGGGTCCCTGCAAGACCCTAAAAGAAAGCTGTCAGAATGAACAGCACTTTGCAAACACAACTCTTCAAGAACTTTAAAAAAAAACAGAGGTACCACTTCAGAAACACTGTGAGGATCACTTGACCAAGAAGTTATTTTCAGCCATAACCTTACAGGACTTGGCTTGAAGACATGTTCCATAGGCAGCCTCGCCTTGGAGGACGCAGGTGTGTGGACCTGTTCTTTAGGTGCATCACTTTGATGGATGCAGGTATGTGGTCTTGTTCCTTAGGCAGCATCACCTTGGAGGATGCAGGTACATGCACCTGTTCCTTAGGCAGCACCACCTTGAAGGACCCAGGTATGTGGACTAGTTCATTAGGTGGCATCACCTTGATAGATGCAGGTACATGAACCTATTCCCTAGGCAGCATTACCTTGGGGGATGCAGGCACATGGACTTGTTTCTTAGGCGACCTCACCTTGCAGCATGCAGATACATGGACTTTTCTTAGGCAGCGTCACCTTACAGCACACTGATACACAGACCTGTTCCTTATATGGCATCGCCTTGGAGGACGCAGGTATGTGGACCTGTTTCTTAGGAGCGTTGCCTTGCAATGCACAGACACATGGACTTGTACTTTATTTGGCCTCGCCTTGCAGCGCACAGGTACATGCACCTGTTCCTTAGACTGCTCCACAGAGAACCTAGAGGTAATGCAATACAGAGTTTTGCCTTTTACCACCCTGGCAGAATCTGGTATCTCAGAAGCGGCTATGGCAGTGGCTACAGAGAATCTGCTCTCCCCTCCCCACCCCCGTCTGCTCCCAGGTAAGGCAGCACCTGGCCTGTGCCCAGGCACCCCTTCCCCTCCCAGCCCTGGTCTGACATCCACCTCTCCTCCCAGAGCTCATGTGCCCCAGGGAAGTCTGACTCCAAGACTAGGAGCAGGCCTGGGCAGCCTCCAGGCACCCCGACCTTGACTGGTGCGATATGGGGTCTAAGCCAATGGATGCACAAATTCCAAGGAGCAAGGGAATTGGGGTCCATTAGAGGCTAGAGGAGGTTTGATGAGGGCTTCTGGGAAAGAAATTCCCTCTCCCTGAAGAGGGAGCCACAGAAGGCTGCTTTCTCTTCCTCTGGGAAGAGGTCTGGGAAGAGGTGTGGTGTGGGACGGGAAGGCAGGCACGATGGCAGCATTTCACCGCCATGAGGGAAGCAGCAGGGGATGAAGCCATGCACAGATAAGGGTATGGCTGGGGGACGGTGAGAAATAGGGCTGGAACCACTCAATCAAACTGACTCTGAGGTCCACCGTACTATATTTCCAGCTAAATATTCCATAAATTATCCACTGTTTGAGGCAGTTCATGCGGGTTGTTGGCGATGTTGGTAGACGCTCCCCCAGGTGAAACAGACTTCCAAAATCTGTGCTGCAAAGCCCACAGCTCCTGAGAACAGGTGGCAGCAGAGCTTCTGGGGACACACGCGTAAGTTCAAGGCCCACGCGGGGCGGACAAGCGCCACAGGCAGCTCCGTGGAGGTACACGGAGCAGCTGCTTCCTGCTTCCATGGTGGGGGCACGGGCGCAATCTGATGTGAAATCAGGACCTCGCAAAAGAATCGAGAGGCCACTCGGCCAAGACGCGTCTTCACGATGGAGCGCCGGCGCTCTGAAGCGGGGTCCTCAGGAGCGTTCCCGCCGGCGGGGTGAGCCCCCTCAGCCTCGCCCCCGCCCACCGCGCCCCAGCCGGGGCCGGGCTCCCGCGCACAGCCTCGCCACGTGCCCGAGAGGCGCCTGGCCCCAGCCCGGGCTCGCCCGGCCGTGACTGGCCACGCGGTTTGCCCCCCACGACCCACGGCCCGCCTCCACGTCCTCCGGCCTCGAGCCGGCCCACGCGAGCGCCACGGCCTCTAAGCCCCCGGGCCCTTCTACCTCATCTCAGCTCAGGGCAGGCTCTCGCCTGGGCCGGGGTGGCACCGCCCTGCAATCCCGGGGAGCGCGAGCCCGCGCCCGCCTCCGCCTCCGCCCAGGCTCGAGTGCGGGGGACGAGGCGCCCTCGGGCCCGCGGCGCGGGTCGCCCCGGCGCCCGAGTCCCGGCTCTGCCGAGCGGCAGCGGCTTCGCTCGGTTTCCTGACCTCGGCCACGCGGCGCCGAGACTGCTGACCGCGCAGATGAAGGGAGTCCCTGTGCGGAGGCTTCAGGCAGGAACCGCGTCACGGGCGCGCGTGCGGCCTCAGGCGGGCCGCAGAGGACGGGCCTGCGGACTCAGCGCGGCTTCTGTCCCAGGCCGCGCCGCGCGCAGGGCCGCCTCCTCACGGGGACGGGGCGGCGCGGGCCGGCGGCCTCTGCCAAGCCGTTTCTGACAACTCTCGGCCGCCTCGTCAACCGGGCAGGGTCCGGGTGAAAGGGCAGCCTCAGGGTGGCCGGCAGGTGCTCGCCAGCTGCAGCGCCGTCAGCGCGTCCTGGGGAGCGCTGGTACCGGGCTTGGCGAGGGAAGACTGTGGGAAAGGGTGACACTTAATGTTCACAAAGTGGAAGCCAGAGCCCGAGCTGCCGCTGGAGGAGGGAGGGAGAGGGGTTCCACAGCTTTGGCGCGCCAGGAATTTGAAAAGTGGCGCCAAAAGGAGGGAGGGCCAATGGTGTGAAGCGAGGGTGGGGCCAAAGCCGGGAGGGCCAATGGTGAGTGCTGAGGGCGGGGCCAGAGAGGGGAGGGCCAATGGTGAGTGCTGGGGGCGGGGTCAGAGAGGGGAAGGCCAATGGTGAGTGCTGAGGTTGGGGCCAGAGAGGGGAGGGCCAATGGTGAGTGCTGGGGACGGGGCCAGAGAGGGGAGGGCCAATGGTGAGTGCTGGGGGCGGGGCCAGAGAGGGGAGGGCCAATGGTGAGTGCTGAGGTTGGGGCCAGAGAGGGGAGGGCCAATGGTGAGTGCTGAGGGCGGGGCCAGAGAGGGGAGGGCCAATGGTGAGTGCTGGGGGCGGGGCCAGAGAGGGGAGGGCCAATGGTGAGTGCAGAGAGCGGGCCCAAGAGTGAAAACGGCGCCAAATTTGAAAAGCGCTCCAGGAGTGAAAGCAGCGCCAAGCCCACCCAGCCCACCCGGGTGTACAGTCGTGGAGCAGAGACTGCAGGGGAATGCGGAACTTAGACGCCTCCCATAGGCTGTTACCCCTGAAGTACCCAATCAGCGGGGAACAGGGGAGGGACCTGCGTGTTAGGTTTCGGGTGTAAATGTCAGTGTTTCTTGCTGTTTGGTGCACGGCCATTTTATCCAGGTCCAGCGCCCATTCTTGCAGGATCGTTAATAAAATTCTTTTCTCCTCCACCATCGGGTGAGCTTTTGTTTTCTTACAGGTGCAGCTTTCTTTCTAACAATCTTGGGGGTTCATCCGGGATCCAGAGTTTCAGAGGGGGACCCCCAAGATGGAATAGGGGAAGGGGTGCTCCGCTGATGGAGCGGTGTCTGACTCCGCTGCTGGGGGCCGCCTCTGACAGCTGCAGGACCCGAGACCAGACACTTAGATCTGCCGATTGTGGACAAGAAAAGGGGAAGGAAAACCTGCCTCTCACCGACCAGGTAACCCTGTGCATGGGCCAAGGTAAGAAAAGGGACTGTTAAGTATTGCCTGGGGGTGGGGAAATTCTGATGAGTCGGGGCTTGAAAGAAGCCCAGACAGTACTCAGAATGGGGAACAGAGGCAGTCGGTCAACCGGGGAGGGATACTGTAAGATCCCCAGGCCATTCCTCCAGATAGTCCATCAGGGAGGATGTTGGAACATCGGACCAATAATGATTGGACCAAGGGAAAGGAAGTGATCACCCAATGTGTTTTGGCCAAAATAGGGGGCAGATGAGGATTGGCTCCGTGCCAACCTTGCTTTCATAATTCTCTTTATGTTTGTTGTTTGTTCAGTGTATGTTTTAATACCTCTGGGTGGCAATATTAAGTTGACAATGAAAATTCTTGAAAGAGTTCTATTCAAATGGCTAAAAATAAAAAAAGGGAACTTATATTAATAAATAAAGTATGGAAATCTTGAAATGCCTAAATTGAGAAGAATGGTTTATTCTTTTTTCACAGAACAGAATGAGGGATATGAGACTTAAGTAGATATAGAAAGGCATGAAAAGTTTGTGCGAGTGCTGACTAAAATTTGATAAGTTTGCTTAAAAGAATGTGTTTTTTTCTAAGATAAGATAGTTGGTTTTCATAAAATCAGAGTGGAAGCATGTAGGACAAAACTTGAATGCATATGGCAAGTTGTAGAAGGTATTGTAGAAGGAAGCATTAAGTAAAGGTAGAATTTGTCTTGAGATGAAGTCACTATTGTCTATGTGGTTATGGATAGTTATAAGAAGGAATGTTTAAACCAAAATGGTTGAATGGCTAATTCCAGTCAGTCATTATTAAACAGAAACTAAATTGATTTTAATAACAAAAAGTAGCTTCATAACAGGAAGAACTGTCAGAGCCTCAATCTGCATATTAAAGTGGTGGTAAAGGAAGAAAATCTTGATTCCATTGGGCATCTGTATTGCTGAAGTAAAATACTTGTTAATTAATGTTGTCATGGTGAAGGTGTAGAAGTAAAAAGCTCCCTAAAGCTGAAGGATGCTATGCACTAGGCAGTGGAATACTGGAGCTGACCATCCCAGCTTCTCTCTAGGGTCAGCGGTGCTGCAGCATGCTGGCTGTGGGAAGGACATGCTAAATGGAGCAATGATTACTGGAGTGCTGTGAGTAGAACTTAAACATAATTGGCATTATGGCCTGCTCCCATGTAGAGGCAACTTGTATGGTGTGCGTTGCAAACCTGGAGCTTAGATCCATTAATTGCAACTTAAAAGAAACTTATGCATTTATTAGTGCATTGATTGATATTAAGTACTGCACCTATATCTCTCCTGTTCTAGAAATATGCTTGATGATTATGGTGATATCTTTTTTAGATCATATGCAACGAGATATTGAACATGTTAAAAGGTCCTGGTAAACTTGATTTTCTAAGTAGTTAATGAACATGCTTAATCCAAGTCTCCCTCCTAGCCTTTATTCTAAAACCTGTCCCACTCATATCCTGGGGAGGACTGGCAAACCCACATGCCATCCTGCCAGAGCTAAGCATTTTCCCACCAAGAAGGAAACAGTAAATGAGGTGGCTGGGATTCACTTCAGCTTGGCCCCTTCAGGATGGTCTGTGGGTAACCTTTCCTCACCCAGGACCTGGAAACCAGTTTCTGATGAAAACCTGCAAAATAAAACCCATCAACTTTGAGAAGTTGCAGCCTTTAGCCACCTGGTCTTTTTTATTTTTGTGGCCCAGTATCCTTCCAATGATACCCTATATCCTCAAAATTTTAATTAAGTTTATTTCTCCCATCTTGTTAGCCATACAGGGATTTCATCCAATTTTGCCCAGGGTACCATAGTCATCTTCCTCCAACCATGATAGAATAGCAAGAGGGTTTCACACCTTGATAGGAAGGCCTACTGCCCCTGACCAGCAGGAAGCAGTTATAAAAGAGTGAACATTGTCCTTCAGCATCCCTTTAAGAATGATGGTGTGAGCTCTCAGGGGGAGATAGAGGCTTCAGAGGGACTCAAACGGGCACTGGTGCAGGCCCCTGTTGTAGCCTCCCTTCCCTTGAGAAACACTTCCATCTGTTTGTTACAGTGATAAAGGGACAGCCTTGGGGGTTCTGACCCAAATCTGGGGAGGTCAAAGGAGACCTGTAGCCTTCCTTTCCAAAATCCTGGATCCTGTCTCCAGGGGATGGCCCAGATGTGTTCAAGCTGTGGCAGCAACTGCTCTGCTGGTAGGGAGCCTTAGTTGTTAGCACCCCGCATCAGGCCAGGACTATTCTGTCTCAGAAAGCGGGAAGGTGGCTGACTGACTCCCAAATTCTGAAGTATGAGGCTACCCTAAAGGAAAAAATGACTTGGTATTGACAACAGACCACAGCCTAGACCCGGCCTCCTTCCTCTGGAAGGACCTGACCAAATGGAGGCTCCTGAGCAGGACTGTTGAGACCTGATTGAGTATCAGACTCAAGTTTGATCTGACCTCAAGGATCTTCCCCTACACTTGGGGAAAAAAATTATTTATAGATTGGTCCTCCAGGATCCTAGAAGGAAGGGACACAGTGGCTGGGCAATTGTGGATGGACTAACTTGTGAGGTGAAAGAAGCTGGCCAATTGCCCAATGACTGGTCAGCTCAAACCTGTGAACTGTCTGCATTAAATCAAGTCCTCAAATTATTACAGGAAAAGGATAATACAATCTACACTGATTCCAAGTACACCTATGGGATAGTCCACACCTTTGGAAAAATTTGGAAAGAAAGGGGATAGATTAATAGCAAAAAAAAGGGGCTAGTCCATGGGGAATTAATAGAAAAAGTACTGGCCAATCTACTGGTACCCAGGGAAATATCAGTGGTGCACGTAAACGGACACCAAAAAGGTCATACGTTTGAAGCAAAGGGCAATAGGTGAGCAGATGAAGGGCTAGGAGGCCTCCCTTAGCTCCCGTTTGAAGTTGATGATCCTGATACCCTCCATCAAAGAGTTCAGGGTCCCACATTCCCTGAGAAGGAGGTGAAGGAGCTGGAGCAGTTAGGAGGGACCCTGGATGATCAGGGGAGGTGGCTCCTCCCAGATGGCAGGCAAATGTTGAATAAGCAAGTGATGAGAGAGGCATTAGCAGTCTTACACCAAGGGAGTCATTGGGGGTACAGGACATGTGTGATCATGTTCTTAAGAAATTAGGATGCGTGGGCCTTTATACTGTAGCTAAACAATAAGTGAATGACGTATAATTTGGCAAAAGGTCAATACGAAAATCTTAAGGAAGCAAGAACAAGGGGGACAGGAGCTGGGCTTCAGGCCATTCCAGAATATTCAGGTTGATTACACTGAAATCCCCCGATGGGTTGGCTAAAGTGTATTTGGTTACTGTAGATCATTTGACAGGATAGGTAGAGACATAGCCTCTGTTCTCAGCTACAGCATCAAGAACTTCTAAAATTATCCTCGAACAAATCATTCCTCCTTATGGGTTAGGGGAAAATATAGATCCAGACAATGGCAGCCACTTTACCTCCTGTGTACTCCAGCAAATTATGAAAAGCCTGCGTGTCACTTGGAATTTCCATGCCCCTGGGCACCTGCTGTCTTCAGGGAGAGTGGACAGAATGAATCGACCTTTAAAGAAGCATCCTTCTAATTTGGTGTTAGAAACAAAGTCACCCTGGATTAAGTGCTCACCCATAGCCCTGTTGAGGATTAGAACTGCCCCCAGGAAAGAACAAGGAATCCTTATGAAATGCTTTCTGGCTTGCCTTTTCCCAGGAGGACTGGAGACCTCCCTTCCTTAGAGTTGAAGGCTCTCTTCCTTAAGAATTACGTACTGGCTTTGTCCTCTGCTTTGTCATCCCTCAGGCATCGTGGTTTGCTGGCCCAGACCCTGCCTCTCGAATTCACTGTCCATCAACACCAACCCGGCAGTCGGGTTCTAGCAAGTCATGGAAGGGGTCCAAACTTCAGCCACCTGGGAAGGACCCTGTCCAGTTTTGTTGACAGCTGAAACTGCAGTCCAGACAGCAGAAAGAGGCTGGACCCACTGCTCTCTAGTAAAAGGGCCAGTACCCAACCTGGACGATAAGTACCCACAACACCATCTGAGTCCTGGGAAATAACTCCAACCTGGTAACCCTTAAGGATCACCCTGAGAAGGCAGTCGTTGGAGGGCATATCGGAAAGGGGGAGGGACGGCTCAGACTCCATATCAGTGGACTTCGCAGGGAGATATCCCTCCACCTAGAGGGATGGCTTTTACTTATATCCACCTTGTCTAGGGCCTTAATAGACTAGCGGATGAAGGATTTAAAGTTTCTGAAAATGAGAATCATTATACTGACTATGATGTTTCAGATTCAGACCATGACAAACCCCATTAAATTGATGGTAAATATAACCAAGGTTCTGGAGTCCCAGACAGTGCAGTTTGATGCCTGCCAAGTAATAGACCGTGGGAATTTGGAGACCAGCGATGGCTGGGTGGGGAAAATAAGTACCTATGCCCAGAGCCAGGGGGGATGGTTACGGTCAAGCCCCGCCCCCTTGCTCCTCCTGCGTGATGTATGGTGGACTGCGCAGTACAAGGGATGGACCATGACTAAGGGATGGGTCTTACCAAGTTCGAGGCCTTTAAAGGGTAAAAATATCCTTTCATAAAGGTGGTACCCTGCCAGGCTGCAAAGGTCTTCAGCAGTGGTAACTATTACTGGTAGTAATAATTATCCAGTAGTAATAGCTGTCAAGAAGGCAGACAAATTAGAAACTGGGAGCATCCCCAGGGACCACGTAGTCGATAGAGCATATGGAATGGGGTGGACGTTACAGGTAAAGATCCTCTGGGGAGGTTCCGCATCCGAGTCCTTCCTCCCCCTGTGGATGTGACGTCAACAACGCCCCCTCCAGCCAACCCTTCAGAGATGCCAAGGGAAAACCCTCCAAAGGCCAGGGCCCCGGTGCAGGATGATCCCAAAGCAGTCAGGATACTGAAGGCAGAGGATTTAAAGCAGAAACAGAAACAGGATATCAGGACACAAATGCCTGGGTAGAATGGGTCAAATATACAGTCCAGAGTCTGAACAAAAGCAGCTGTTAGGCTTGTGCAACAGGCCGGCCCACTGCTCATATCGTGCCCTTTCCACTAGGTGTAGAAAAGCATGAAAGGGAGTTTAAGTGCATACACTCCTCTTCCAGAAGGCTACTCCTGGTGAAAACTGTAGTACGTTGTTCTCTCTCTTCCCTCCTGTCAATAAGGGAAACACCAAAGCCATACCGGCTTCCCACCTGGGTCCAGGACGTCCCTCTCCCTGTCTTTCTAGATGGGGAAAGGGGCTCCAGGACCTGGGGACCATGGCCCTGTGTACAGTATGGAACGTGAGTGAGGACAGTACTGGCAAGTTCTCCAGCTTGGCCATACCCTGAGCAGAACTTTGGTGGTACTGAGGAAAGGGCATCCTCTGACCGGTGTTACCTGAGAAGTGGGGAGGAACCTGTGCTCTGGTTCAACTCGCCACCCCATTCACCCTGGCATTTGAAAAAGAGGAAGAAACACAAAACCAGGGAAGGAGAAAGGAATACCTGGTTCCTTTGATGACTAAATTTATCTAAATAGTACAGGAGTTCCCAAGGGAGTCCCAAATGAATTTAAAGCTAGAAATCAGGTAGCTGCAGGATTTGAGTCATTCTTGTTCTGGTAGGTCACAAAAATGTGGATTGGATTAACTATATATATTATAATCAGCAAAGATTTATCAGTTATACTAGGGATGCAGTTAAGGGAATAGCAGAACAGATGGATGCTACTAGCCAAATGGCCTGGGAAAATAGGATAGCCCTGGACATGATGCTGGCAGAAAAAGGAGGCGTCTGTGTTATGATTGGAGGGAGTTACTTCACCTTGATCCCCAATAACACGGCCCAAGACGGGAATATCCAGGCCATAGGCTTAACAGCCTTATCTGAAGAGTTGGCAGAAAATGCTGGCATCGACAACCCACTCCCAGGGTGGTTAGAGCTGGTCTGGAAAATGGAAGGAGTGGCCCTGTCTGTCCTGACCGCCCTTACCGTCATGGCTGGGGGACCCACAGCAGCTGGATGTTGCATCATCCCCTGTGCCCGAGGGTCAGCTCAGAAACTCATTGAAATGGCCCTAACCAAACAGATGCCCACACAGCACAAGCAGAACAACTTGTGCCCCCTTGAAGAGGAAGATCTCTGTGAAGAATGTGAGGAAGTTCTTAGCATATTTAAGAAACTAAATTGTGAAAACTAAGAGTCTCAAAGAAAGAGGGAGGATTTGTGGGAAAGGGTTATGCTTAATTTTCACAAAGCGGAAGCCAGAGCCAGCTCTGCCGCTCAAGGAGGGAGGGTTAGACGCCTGGGATAGGCTGTAACCCTGAAGTAGCCAGTCAGCGGGGAACAGGGGAGGGGCCTGCGTGTTAGGGTTAGCGTGTAAACGTCAGTGTTTCTTGCTATTTGGTACACAGACATTTTATCCAGGGCATGAGCCTGTTCTTACAAGATCGTTAATAAAATTCTTTTCTCCTCCACCATTGGGTGAGTTTTGTTTTGTTATAGGTGCAGCTTTCTTTCTAACAAGATGCAGCATGGTTGGCCAAATGCCCCATCAGTGGACAAAACTTTACAAATATAACTTTTGTAGAATTTCCAGTGTAATAAAGGTAGTTTTCAAAATTAAAAGTTCATCATTAGAAACTCCAGTTTGTAGGACAAAAAAATGTGTGCATAGCTGTTTCTAACAATCTGCTGAAATTTTGTAAATATAAATGGCTATATCAGGCTGAAAACAGCAGGACATAGTGACAGACGGACACCTCAAAGATATTGTTCAGTGACTTGTGTATAATGGACAAGAGCCACCACATGCACACACACGCATGTATGTGAACACACACATACGTGCACACAGAGGCGCCCGTGTGCATGCCCATGCACACAAACACGTGTGTGCTCATACGTGCACACACATGCAGGCACACGTGGCGCTGGGTGTGCTCTGATTCTTAGACTAGTGTGCTGGCTTGTCCCTCGGCCTGGCAGCCGTGCACACCCACCGTCCCCGTGGCAGCTCCTCTATCACCTGAGCTGGAAGCAGAGGGCGGGTGGCTGCCACACTGGCCCTCTTTGAAAAGAACTCAGGATGCACAGCAGACATGTGGGTTAAGCTTAGAGGCCCAGGGGACTAAAAAGAGTTGAAACAACGTAGTATTGCATTTCAAAGCACCTTCCAATTTTCAGAGCATGTCGAGCCTTTGCAAAGTTAGGCATATTTTAAAGCAATTCATCAAAGAGCTGCAGGTACCAGCAACTCCAGGTTCAGCACATTCAAAGACCCACGAGGGAGCCAAAGGGAGCCCCATCTGGAGAAGAGCTGTGCTGGGCAGCGGGTCTTGCCCTGCGTGATCATTGTTTCCTCAAAGATTTTTTGGAAGATGTCCTCTTGTTTTCAGAGCACTTCAACACACCAGGCAAGAACGGATGAGGCACCTTCTGCTCTCCTGGAACAAAACGTAAATTGACAGCAAGGGACAAGCTGGCCCAGTGGTACTTGGGGCCAGACGAATGTCTTCATTGTTATTTCCAAATGCTTGGGTTTTTCTAAACCCAAAACACATTTTGCCCTAAGCCCTTTTCCCCTGTATTTTAATAAGTCACGAGTATTTGAAGGGAAATTGAGCCCATATGTGTCTAGTATATTTACACTCAAATAATTAAAATCTCGTTTGTGAGATTATTTAGAGGACCAAGGAGCCTCTGAGCACCTTTGGGGTTCAGCTTCCCCCGAGGCCATTCACCACCTGGAAAACGAGCCCCATTTGCCCTCAGGCCCTGTGGCCTAACCTTACTGCAAACTCATAGGCCACTTCATCAAGACCGTTCTAATTTCCAAGAAAGGAAATAAACTTCTACCAAAACAAGAAAGTCTCCAAATGCCCCTCTTTCTTGCCTGCTACTAGGATGACTTAGCAGCAGGTGGCCACGCACAGGAGAGGGAAGGTCTCAGGGCAGCTCACATTCCAAATGTCCCGGTTAAACTGTCCCTCTGAGCTGGAGTAAACCCAGTCAGGCTAACAGACCGTTTTAGAAGTATGAAAACAACTCGAGGGTTAGCACGCTTCCACCAGAGAACTCTGTGAACGCTGATGCCATTTTCCTAGTCACCAACCTTGAACAAGGGACACTGATCCCGCAGAAAGGCCAGCAGCCTGCCTACTGGTCTGCTGTCCCCTGAAGTGCAGCGAGAAAGCCTTTTGACATCGAGCTGGAGAGAGGTGAGGCAGCATTTCTGGCCATTTCTTCTCACAGCAGCGCGGGCTCCTCTGCTGGGCGTCCCGCTCGCTCCTCACTGCTGGATGACCGCCCGGGCGCAGAGGCAGCCGCCCTGCCTTCACCTTCCCCTTCTCTTCGCTCTTTCCTCCACATACACTTCCTGCTGCATGGATCCCAAGAGGCTAACGCCTGCTGATAAGGGAGGAGGGGACGTTACTGACGGGGTGAGGGGTTATGTGGCACCTGCAGTGGTGTGAGTCCAAAGCCAGAATCCACCAAGCCCCACGGCAGCCACGTATCTTGGGCCGTGTAGCCCCTGGTTGCTCTGAGACACACCAACGTGCCTTCCCTTCCGGGAAGCAGGCGCTTTGCTCCATTTCAGCTGGAAAAGCATCTGTAAATCAACAATGTTTATTTTGATTTCCACCCTATGTGCCTCATAATTGGTGGCATTTCTTCCAAGTTCTGGCAATATTTCGGCTGTCAATTGTAGATATTCTTTTTCCTGTCTTCACAGTTATTTGAATAGGAAGTTGGAGAGACTGTGTCAGAATCTGTTAACCAAAAGGCTGTAAGCCAGAGAGCATAGGTCATTTTTAAGTATAATTTTGTCTGCAGCTGTCACCAGTTAGCACGATCTTATTTTACTAGGCTTTCCCACCAAAACCACCTCTGTCCATGGCATTAGGCAACTCCACTCAGCCCTTACTGGTCTGAGTAAACCTGTGAGTCTCTGAAGCATCTACGGGACCCTGTACCTGGGCCTGTGCCCCTTGTGCACCCACACCTGGTCCCATGCCCCTTGCTCACCTGTCACCTGGGCCCATGCCCCTTGCTCACCTGTCACCTGGGCCGTGCCCCCGTTCACCTGTCACCTGGGCCTGTGCTCCTTCTTCACCCAGCACCGGGGCCCGTGCCCCTTGCTCACCTGTCACCTGGGCCCATGCCTCCTGTTCACCTGTCACCTGGGCCGTGCCCCTTCTTCACCTGGGCCCGTGCCCCTTGTCCAGAGCTGCCCAGAGTGCATGGGACTCCCGTGCATGAATTTAGAAGAAGTTGCCCCTTCTCCAAGAAACATTACTTACCTCGACTGAACAATTTCTATCGTATACTAACTTTTAGAACAAGACACGTTACTGTCATTTTCCAGAAATTTTGTCAAAATAGGGAGTGATTTTCCTTAGAGTTGTGCACATAGAACCTGCACAACTGTACATGATCCTGCTCTTCTTTCTCTTGTCCCTGAGAAAACTTCTTTTAGAGACCACAGGGGAATTCATGGTTAAATACAGTAGATTGAAAAACTGTTTACGTGCTCCAGAAATTTCAGTCAAATGATAGTAAAAGGGCTTTTTTAAGGCATTCATCCACACAGAGCAGGAGAGGAGGAGAGTCAAGAGATAAACGGGAAGAAATTGAAAATTTGAAGATGAAAGTGTGAATGGAGAAGGAAACAGCCTGCCCTGGGAGACTGCCTGGAGTTGGAAATCAGGAGCGTGTGGGACAACAGAGCCGCCAGAGCAGGCGTCGGTTTGACCTTGCGCCACGGCCACCCACAGCAACCTCGGACCTGAGGCTTGTCCTCGGCTGGAGGCTGAGAAAGGTCCCTGGCTGGGGGCACCAGTGAGGACGGGTCCTCGGGAGAGGCCGTGCCGCCATGCGGTCGGGACCGCGCCCCAGGCCCGCCGGCCCGCGGAGGAGCGCAGCAGCTCCCCTGGGCCTGGCGGGAGGCCCCCCTGCACCCTCCTGCGTGTCCCACAGTTGAGAGGCACCACTGCACACAGCTTTTGAGGCCTCTTAAATTTAACAATACAGCCAAGGAGTGTCTGAAGAAAGCTTCAAACGTGAGACTCGGGGACCGACACTCACAAACGCCAAAGGAGCAACGTGGAGGAAGCAGAGCCTATGAAGGGCACTGAGCAAGAAAACGACCCTGGGCTCAGAGAGCAGAGCTATTGCTTCATGAATGAAATGAAAACACTGGTGGAGATTTTGGGCTGCAAAGCTGAGAAAGCTCTGAAAAAGTACAGTGAAAAGAAGAGACAAGAAATAGGAAAGGAAAGAAAAGAAATTTAAAGGGTTGGTCTAGAGTGACCAATGTTCAAAATTAGGAGTTCTAGAACAGAGAATGGAGAAACTTCGGGAGACTTTTGAGATGAATAGTAATAAAGACCTAGAAAGCGGAGGAAACTAAAAGCAAGAAATGCCTAATTCCAAGTAGATGATAAATCTACACAAGACAAGCGCCGTGTCCCGCGGGTGTTACCCACAGTGTGTGTGTGGAACAACCGTGAGCCCCACTTACCCACCACACGCAGAGGGCGTGGGGGCCAGAGGGCGAGTGAGGGTAAACCTCTCCATCTACAAAGGGAGGTAAACATGCCTAAAACTGAAAAATCAATAAATAATGTTATTGGATACATGGAGATAAATGTATATGTATTTAGGAGGTACCAGGGAATGAACTTGGCACCTTGTCCATGTGAAGCAGGCACTCAACCACTGGGCTACATCTTCTCCCCTGGAGATAAATATTTTAAAAGGTGAAAATGATAACCTCTCAGAAATGGGAAAAGGGGAGGGTGTGGGGAGAGGCAGGTGTCTTTTTAAAAACAGGTCTTGAAAAACTATTGATTATTTGAATTATGTAAATGCACAATCCCAGTTTTTTAATAGAACTGTGTAAGAAGAATCACGGATAGGTGTAAGTGGAGATGAATTCAAAGGTATTAAAGAAAGAAAGAGGACTGGGAAAGGGAAAAAATAAAGCAAAAGGCAATCCCCAACCCCAGCCCACCCCCCAGAATTATGCTGGAGGGGGGCTGGGGAGCTGGAGGGGAGCCCACTGCCACAGTCAACTGCAGGTGGATCTGGCCAAAGCTGTCTAGAGGGCTGGCCCTGTTACCTGTGGACACTGGAAAATATGTGATGTGGAGAACTTGTTGCTATTTTCAGTCGAGAAAGTGGGAGGTGGCACACCTGCCTGCTCCTGCCTGTGCCCACCTGCACCCACCTGCACCCACCTATGCCCATCTGAGCCCACCTGCTCCGGCCTGCAATTGCCTGCTGCTGCCTGCACCCACCTGCACTCACCTGCATCCACCTGAGCCCACCTGCTCCTGCCTGCACCTGCCTACCCCTACCTGCACCCACCTGCTCCCGCCTGTGCCCACCTGCACCCACCTGCACCCACCTATGCCCATCTGCACCCACCTGTGCCCACCTATGCCCTTCTGTACCCACCTGCTCCTGCCTCCACTTGCCTGCTCATCCCTGCGTCCACCTGCATCCACCTGTGCCAACCTGTGTCTTCCTCCACCCACCTATCCCGCCTGTGCCCACCTGCACCCATCTGTACCCACCTGCTCCTGCCTGCACTTGCCTGCTCATACCTGCATCCACCTGCACTCACCTGCATCCACCTGTGCCAACTTGCACCTGCCTGCACCCACCTGCTCCCACCTGTGCCCACCTGCATCCACCTGCACTCACTTGCACCCACCTGCACACGCCCGAGTCAGTCCTGGCTATCCCCTCCCATCCCTTGTGCACCTCCCCCTCTGAGACACAGTGGCCCCCTGCCCACTGGGAGCTGCCCCTACCACACCTGCCGCATCCCTCATCTAGCAGTAAACCCTGTAACTCTGGGAGAGCCCCTTTTCTCTTAGTTTCATTACAGTCAAGGTTAGACTTCCAAGTGTCTATGTAAAGAAAACACAGTAAAAAGGACAAGACAAACTAGTGAAAGTAGAAAGACGTCTTTCCGAGACCAAGGCCAGGGCCACCAACCACCTGGCAGAGCTGTGTTTGATCCGTAGGCTATTCCCAGTTTCCTCTTCTTTTCCTGCTTGGGTTCCTAGCTCGGAATCTTTTCTCCAGATCTGCCTTTACCAAGATGACAAGAATGAGTATTTGGGGATTATATGCTTGGAAGTGGGTCGCTAGACACCAAATTAAAACGAAAAAAAGAGGAGATATATAGAAATAAATTATTATTAAGGATATCTGCATTGTCCAAGGAGAATATAGATACAAGTTATTACTTTCAAAATATGCAAACTGTTTTGTGTTGAACCGTAAGAGCAGTTTCCCTGCGCTTCCTTTTCCACCGCTGGCAGACATCGGCTCGTGGGAAAGAGCGACTTTCCCAGGTCTCGGCCCGCAGGTGCGCGCGTGCTCTGCTGCGCGGCCACGGGCAGCCGGGCCACCTCGGCCCCCTGGCGGGGCTGCTCTGAGCACTGTGGGAATCCTCAGTGGCCATCGGCGCCCGGGCTTCCACGTGTCCCTACAGGGTAAGGCTCCTGCCTGCAGCTGCCTGGCAGGCACAGACTTCCAAAAACAGGATCCAGACAAGACGGAGGCGAGCCCGAGGCGGCCCAGGGAGCTCAGGAGCGTGAGGCTTATTGGATGTGAACTTACGCTGGATTCCAGAGAAACAGCCCCTGGCCGCTTTATTTGTGTTATTGACGCCTCTTTTTCACGGGCATGGGAAAATCTTCTGTTGGCTGCATTTCTTTAAAAGTGAATGGATAGACGAGACATGGACACGGGGCTGGCACTCACGTTTCAGTCCTGGCCTAGGAAATGACAGTACATCGGACTTTTCACTAAGAGAGAATCCAAAACGCACCATTAGGCAGGCATGCAATAGCTCAATGAGTCCCAGACTTTTTTACTATCTGTTAAAAGCAATGGTACTTCTTCTCTGAAAAATGCAGAGAGGAAATTATACTTAAAATTTTACGAGTTACGGATTCCCTAAAAACCACCAGCGGCCCCTTAATTAAGAACCCTTACTATTAAGTGGGAATTCTATACTTCCAAAATAAGGAGCAGGGAGCTGTGCGGTCGTACAAAGGCAGTTTTCAAGCTCGCGCAGAGCTTGACGAAGTTCCCGGAGACCAGCTGACCTTGCTCCCGCGGCCCCGGCGGGCCTCCGGGCTTCCTGTAAGCCGGGCGTCAACTCCAGGTCTGGCTCATCTACTGGGGACAATCTCACAGCCTCAAAGGGACACTCCAAAAGAGTGTAGGAGCAGGAAAAGGGGGGGTGTCTGTTAGAGAGAGGAGTGTGGCTGTCACCTAATTGACAGTCAGAGGTGTCAAACAGGACCCCGCCTGTGCCCCTCCCAGCAGGGACGTGTAAATAAGGAAGTGCTCAGGGGGCTGGATCCTCTCGCAGGCACCTGCAGGAACTGCAGACACCCACCCCTTCAGGGCTGAGAGCATTTGGACTCTTTTTACCCTGGCCAGCATCAGGCTGGGCTTGGTGGTGATCCCAGACACCTGCAACTCCTCTCCACTCTTCTCTAGAAGCCTTGGACAGCTCTAGTAGCAATGTACCCTGACCTGAACACTCCCTAAGCTTTGAGTGCTCCAGTCACGGTTCCTCTTAAAGTTCTCACATTAGTTGGCTGTCTGTGGCTCCTGGCCCTGGGATGTGCTGCTTTGAACCTGGTTTTAGGAGTATTTTCGGTCTAGGAGACAAACGTCTATCAGGAAAGCCAGGTTGCCACTAGGACTCCACTCTTGTGGAGCAGATCAAATGAGGCAAAATGCCTTTTTTCTACAAGGACATCATCCGATAATAACTTAAAAATGATCACATGAGTAATTTGCTAAATGCCTTCAGCTTCACAGCATGAGGAAGACGATGGGAAGGGAACTAGGCAGGGCAGAACTGCAGCAATCACACCTGCTAGTGAATGGGTCTTGTGTCTCTTAGAAGAAAGTTACCTTTTAGCGCCATATTAGAGGAAGGAAGCCCTTGCTGTCTATCTAGCTAGAAGCACTGCTTTGGAAATTCAGTCTTGTCTTCTCATCACTCTGCAGCCCTCAGTGTGTCTGGGACCATACTCTCCTGCTGGGCCACCTGTACTCCCTTGAAAACTGTGCACAATATTTTTAGCAATCATGAAAATGATCATGAAATACAAGGTACTGATGTAAAATAAGGCAGTCCCTATTTTACAAGGCGGGATCACTAATCTGGAGTTTGGCATATAGAAAGCAAGTCAATGAAAGTTTGTTATATATGTGAACAAGAGAATGACTGAATGGAGGAGTGGACATTCCAGACGTACTATGGGATGGCCAATATATACGTACATAAATCTTTTGCGTGTTATGCAAACTTCCCAGCAGGGTGGCTACTGGATCTTTCTCACCGCTCACCTTGCAAGCTCTCACATATCCCATCCAACACTAACACAAACCCTAAACCCTGACCATAACCCTAAACCCTGCCCCTAACCCTAAACCATGGTCTTAACCCTAAACCATGGTCTTAACCCTAAACCCTGCCCCTAACCCTAAACCCTGTCCCTAACCCTAAACTCTAACCCTAACCCTAAACCATGGTCTTAACCCTAAACCCTGCCCCTAACCCTAAACCCTGACCCTAACCCTAAACCCTGCCCCTAACCCTAAACCATGGTCTTAACCCTAAACCCTGACCCTAACCCTAAACCCTGTCCCTAACCCTAAACTCTAACCCTAACCCTAAACCATGGTCTTAACCCTAAACCCTGCCCCTAACCCTAAACCCTGCCCCTAACCCTAAACCCTGACCCTAACCCTAAACCCTGCCCCTAACCCTAAACCATGGTCTTAACCCTAAACCCTGCCCCTAACCCTAAACCCTGACCCTAACCCTAAACCATGGTCTTAACCCTAAACCCTGCCCCTAACCCTAAATCCTGTCCCTAACCCTAAACCCTGCCCCTAAACCTAAACCCTGCCCCTAACCCTATACCCTGCCCCTAACCCGAAACCATGGTCTTAACCCTAAACCCTGACCCTAACCCTAAACCCTGTCCCTAACCCTAAACTCTAACCCTAACCCTAAACCCTGCCCCTAACCCTATACCCTGCCCCTAACCCTAAACCCTGTCCCTAACCCTAAACCCTGCCCCTAACCCTAAACCATGGTCTTAACCCTAAACCCTGCCCCTAACCCTAAACCCTGTCCCTAACCCTAAACCCTGACCCTAACCCTAAACCATGGTCTTAACCCTAAACCCTGCCCCTAACCCTAAACCCTGCCCCTAACCCTAAACCCTGTCCCTAACCCTAAACTCTAACCCTAACCCTAAACCCTGCCCCTAACCCTAAACTCTAACCCTAACCCTAAACCCTGCCCCTAACCCTAAATCCTGTCCCTAACCCTAAACCCTGCCCCTAACCCTAAACCCTGTCCCTAACCCTAAACCCTGCCCCTAACCCTAAACCCTGTCCTTAACTGTAAACCATGGCCTTAACCCTAAACCCTGACCCTAACCCTAACCCTAAACCCTGTCCCTAACCCTAAACCCTGACCCTAACCCTAAACCCTAACCCTAACTCAAACCCTAAACCCTGACCCTAACCCTTCCTCACTCTCTCATCTCTCATGTAACCCTGGCCTACCCCTTCCTCACTTTTTCACCCCCCACTTCTCTCTACCGAACATTTCTTTCTCTTCCAGTTGTTTTTCCCTAAACTAACCTCATTGACCACTTCTTGCTTCACCCCAGTGCTCATCCAAACCAGCCCAGGGCTGCTCTGCCACAGCAGGCGGGGGGCGACCGTCTCCCCACAGCACCAGGAGGAGGATGTGGGCACCAGCAGTGGGGCTCCGAGCGTCCTCCCAGCTGCCCACAGGAGCCCAACGACATTTCTCAAGCAGAACCACTCGTGACCTCTAGGGATCACCTGGAGAACTTAAAAGGGAAAAGCCACGCTGGTTCAGGGGCCTGGCAATCAGCTGCTGCATAAACTTGACAAATGCCCACTGCATGTGTTATTCGCAGGGCAGGTAGTTTGTGGCAGTGTGTGGGCTTGGACTCAAATTTTCTATAGACTCTATGAGATTTCCTTGAACCTAAAATTTCCAAATCAGAACAACTTAGAGCAGCAAAATGTGAGCTGCCGGATCCAGTACGTGCTCACAGCCCATTGTAGCTGCAGTGCCAAACTGGCACAGACTTGGAAGAAAGAGAATAATGGACAGCATGTCCAAAGAGAGGGGCTTTACTGACACTAGGACATAAGCACGTTTTTAGCAACCCGCAGACAGAACAGCCTCTGAGCAGTGGACGCCTGCCTCCTTCTCTGAGATCTGAGGCCAGCACAAAGCCAGGCACAAATGCCTCACAGTAAATGACAGCTCAGCATTGCCGGGCTTGCCGTGAGGTCGCTGGAGGGAGGATCAGGGCTAGAAGGATGGCAGGAAACGTAGAAGTCTTCTGTGGGATGAAGCTGGGACTTTGAGATGTTTGGTGCTTGGCAGTGAGGACACAGTTTCGACGCTTGGTATTCAGCTCATGGGAGCGAGGGAGACACGCCATTTAATGGTCTTCAACATTGACCAGATTGGATTTTTTTTTTTATTCCAAAAGGGCACAAGCATTTCAGTACTGAGAAATTTTATAAAATGCTTCTTCTTTACTACTTCAATCTTAAATTCCCTTGCATCTAAGAAATCTACCTATTTTTATAGATTTTAAGTAAAAATGTCCTTATAACTTCTGGAGTCCTCTGAAATCAGGCAATAGACAAGGCAAGAAAGAGAAGAGAAGGCACAACCTGTTAACACCTCCGCTCAAGAGTGACACGCCTCATTCCCAGCCTCAACCTTTTGGCAAAAGCAGACCACATGCTCCCACCCCGATGGCGGGAAGCCCAACTGGACAGCCTTGCTACAGCCCTGCAGGAGCGCTTGGGTGGCGTCTGGTCGCCTCTGTCATCACCGGTTTCCTTCACAGCTCGGGTCACAGCCCAGGACAGGGAGAGCCCAGGGCCAGCAGTGCTGCCGGCTAGCCCACCTCCAGGGGCACTCTCTTCCCAGTTCCCTTTGGATCAGTCTCAAGCGGGCTCTCCCCTCATGCTGGCCACGATGCCAGAGGAGCTCAGCTGGCGCCCTCTTCAGAGCCAGAAATCACGGCTCACCCCTCTCGCGATCCACGGCAGTTCCTGGAAATGAATCCGACTGAGCGCACTTGAGATCCCTGGTCACCACTGACATAGCACTGCATCCCGGGGCAGGGGTTCACCGCCGGAGAGGTGGGGTCAACAGCAGTTTGGGAAGGAAGAGGTGCTGGGCACATAAGAAAATACCGACAGCTTCTGCAGTTAGTTCTAGGAATGCAAACAGACATGCAGCCTGTGAATTTGCTTACTATTCCTTCTTGCAAATGTTAGTGCTCTTTTAGTCTTTAACATTTTTTGTTTCTGATTTTTTGTTTATAAGAAGAAAGGTATAGCACTCCTTTTCTCTCACACTGCAAAAATGTTCTAGGTTAGGGATGGTGGCACGCCTTTTTTTAACAACTTTAAATAAAATTCTCAACAAATGTTGAGATAAGGGTATCCCTTAAAATACGTGTAAAATCAAATCACATTGTATTTATTTCCACTTTCGGGGTGTTGATTTCTTGAACTTTAAGAGTTTTCCCATAGGTGTGCATTCTGTCTACCAGGCAGAAGGCCAGTTTCTCACGATTACCAGGAAGTTCGGAACTAGAGATGTCGGGCTCCTGACTGACGACCATTTTCAAACCTGCACCATTCAAATCGTGCCCAGATGGAAGAACCAGGTGATTCACGTGTTCGTTCAAGAAACATCAGGATGGGAAAACGGACTTTTGCCCAGTGGTTAGGGCATCCGTCTACCACATGGGAGGTCCGCGGTTCAAACCCCGGGCCTCCTTGACCCGTGTGGAGCTGGCCCATGCGCAGTGCTGATGCACGCAAGGAGTGCCGTGCCACACAGGGGTGTCCCCCGCTCTAGGGGAGCCCCATGCGCAAGGAGTGCACCCATAAGGAGAGCCGCCCAGTGCGAAGGAGGGAGCAGCCTGCCGAGGAATGGCGCTGCCCACACTTCCCGTGCCACTGACGACAACAGAAGCGGACAAAGAAACAAGACGCAGCAAAAAGACACAGAAAACAGACAACCGGGGGATGGGAGGGGAATTAAATAAATAAAAATAAATCTTAAAAAAAAAAAAAAAGAAACATCAGGACGACCAATTTTGGTCACTTAATATTAACGTGTTGTGGGCCCTGGGCAGCGCTGCCCAGAGCCTGGTGTCCCAGCCTGTACGGCCTGCGGGGGAAACCTAAGTGGACAAGCAACACAGGGGGCAGCAGGCGGGGCCACACCGGGCACCGCAGGTCCACGTGCAAGCGCGCATTCCCGAGCTGCCATAGCCCCGCACCGTGTGGAGGCTGGACAGGCCCCGCCCTCGCGGCTCCGGGGTGGGCGGGGCAGGGGGCGGGGAATAGGCGGGTGATGGGGCGGGGCCCCGTGTGGGCGGGGCCGAGGGCGGAGCTGCGGCGTGGGCGGGGCCGCGCTCCCATGAGGCCCTGCGGAGAAGCCGCGCCGGGCCTCTTCCGCTTCCAGCTTCCGGGTCGCCCGCCTCGTGGCTGCTGCCACGCGCCTCCCGTGTGCGCCTGCCTTCGCCCTGTCCTCTGCGTCTCCTCTGGCGTCTCTTCGGGGACACGCTGGGTTCAGGGCCCGACTGCGTGTTCCAGGGTGGCCTCCTGACCCCTAACACGTCGCTTAACTGCACCTGCAGGCCCTTTTCCCAGGACGCGCGGCTTCGCAGGCCGCAGCCTGCCTTGGGGGCCGCAGCCCCGGTGGCGGGCTGGCCTTCGGAGCGCAGCGCACGTTCAGCTGAGGCCGAGTCCGGCCGAGCACCCCAGACGGAGGCCCTGGCCCGGGGCCGGAAGGCAAAACAGGAGAGGGAGTCTGGAGAGCCACCGGGGCTTTGGCGTTGGCCTCAGGCAGTAGGAAACCACTTGCTCTTCGGGAAGCTGTCCTGCTGATGAGTGGGAAATGGTTAGGCAGGCCCGAGCGGCGGCGACCAGCGAGGTTACTGCAGTGACCTGGAAGAAGGAGCAGCAGTGGTTGGGTGTCAGCGTAATGAAGGAAGCAGATAGGTCCGCAGGACCTACGGCAGGACTGGATTCCAGGCTGATGGTTTCCGGGTGCAGACGGGAGGGAGGGGCGTCACCGGGCACGACTCCTGGAGGTGCCGGGTGTGCCACCTACTAATCTCAGAGAAGAGCTTGTGAGGGATGACGCTCGGAAACTCAAATTTTCGAGCCACACAGTAAAAAAATCTTCTGAAATTGAGATCATATAGAACTTAAAGGAAAATCAATTGCCAAATGATCGGATAGCTTCATTTCAACTAAACCAAGGTTGTATTGTTACTTGAATGCAATTAAGAATTTTAAAGAGAAAACCCATAAGCAGAGAAGGCAGTTCTAGTTCCAGTTCATTATTTGGAGTATTTTTAGTAAATATCCTGGTATCCTGCTGCTCAAATGTAGTACTGATAATTTTTAATTACTTGAATTTGTTTTAACCTATGTAGTTTTCAAATAAGTGAGGTTTATGGTTACTGTAAAATTTTTATACAAAGCAGAATTAATAAATCTGCTTATATCAAGTAGAATGACATCAATGCCTAACTTCATCTGACATAGAGAGCTGAAGCTCAAAAACTATTTGTTGAAAGAATAAGTGAATTGTAAAGGCATCAAATAGTCACACCAGAAATTTATGTGAAAGGCGATCTAGATTAGTCGTTTTGAGGGAATTTTTAGCTGCAGAATTCCCAGTTCAAAGACATCTTACATGAAACTCAATATATATATTATCTGATGGAACAGAGCAATGCTGGTTGAAGCGTGGTTAGAGACTCGCTGTCCTGCCCACTCTCCCACTCCCATCGACCAGAAGGACCTAAGTAGAACTTCTAGGGCCCCGTGAGAAGGCATTTTTGAAAGCACTGACTGGTGTTTCAACTGAGATGACAGTTTGACCTTATTTTGAATTCCTTCCTAGATAACAAAGAACTTTTTTTAAAAAAGTTATATTTTACAAAGGCAAATAAAAATGTAGAGTGCCTAAAAAGATCTCAGTCATCTTCTGAAACACAGATAGCAAATGAAAGAATGGGACCTGTCTTAGCAGAAGGGAGGAAGCTACTACTTAAGTATTGGCCAAAAAAAGTGGGAGTTTGCTAGCAGAGCCCAGGAGGTCTTGGAACTTGAAAGCCTGCTTCCATAGAAGGAGAGAACAAAGTACAGGACAGAAACAAGTCTATTGAAGCACTGGACAGAACCATTGAACTTTTAAGTGTACTTCCCACTGGACAGAACCACTGGACCTCCAGGTGAAGTCTCCCACTGGACAGAACAATTGACCCTCAGTGCACCCTCCTATTAGACAGAAACACTGAACCTCCAGATGTGCTTTTTCACCCACAGCAGGAGATTGTGTCTCTGCAAGAGAGCAGAAGTTTTCTCCCCAGAAAATGTTAATAAGTCCAGATGAGGCTCAAGGACTCCAGGTATGGCTACAGAGAAAATTAAGGGAGTATATGGTATTGAATATTGTCCCCCAAAATTCATGTTCACATGCATCTCAGAATGTGACCTTATTTGGGGGAAGAAGATCTTTGCATATTTAGTTAATTAAGATGAGGTCATTTACTGGATTGGGGTGACCCTAACTCTAATGACTGGTGTCCTTATAAGCAGAAAGGACACACAGAGACACATGGACTCACCCAGAGAGAAGACATGTGGAGGTGGAGGCAGAGACTGGAGAGCTGTGTCTATAAGCCAAGGAAGGCCACAGACTGCCAGCACCCACAGAAGCCAGAGACAGCCAAGGAAGGAGCCTCCTGTGGAGCCTCGGGGGAGAGTGCCCTGCCACATCTTGACGTCTGACTTCCGACCTCTTTGTGGACCTACGAACAGGGTTAGACGGAAGTCTGCAATCTGATGCCCTTTTCCCCTGCTGGCCTCAGCAGCCAGGCATGGCCCCACTGGCCAGAGGTTAAAAGAGTGATTTCTGGAGAAACTGAGTGATCCAGAACAGAGATCCCTGCTGCTACTGATATTTAGGGGCTCCCCAGTCCTGGGCTTGGTCCCTGTCTGGTCTCCTTACGGAAAATTTCATTTAAAAATACACAAGAAAAAAGTATATGAGAAAATCTCTCAGACTGAAGGATATGGATCTCCACTTCGAAAGGGCTCTTCAAGCATTTAGGGGAAAAAATATTTGTAATTATATTGAAAAGAGGCCTGCATGAAGGCTCATCCATGAGAAATTCCAGAACATTAAATGTGAAGAAAAACTCCTATAAGCTGGTAGGCACTTTTTTTAACCGTCAGATACAACTAAGGAACGTAGAAGCCAATGGAGAAATATCTTCAAATTAGAAGAAAAAATGATTTCCAATTTTAATTCTAATATTCAACCAAACAATCAGATGTGAAGGTTAAATAAAGATGTTTTCAAATTTGAGAGTTTCTTTTTAAATTCTGTAATGGAATTAGCCCAGAAAATAATAGTATAGTTGTTTTAGCTTCCTAGGTGCTCAAAGCAGATACCAAGAAATGGGTCAATTTAAACAATGAAATTTATTAGCTTACTGCTTTGAGCCCAGGAAAATGTACAAATCATGGCATCATCAAAGTGATGTTTTCTTCCTGAAAACCGGCTGCTGACAATCCTGAGCCTGGACTCCTCTGCCACATGGCAAGGCACATGGCAGCATCTGCTGGTCTATCCCTTCTCTTCTGGGTTTCATTGTTTTCAGCTTCTTGTCTTCATGACTGTCTCCCTCTCTCTCTCTCTTTCTCTCCGTTCCATTTATAAAGGACTCTAGTAGCAGGATGAAGACCCATCCTCGATGAGCTGGGCCACACCTTAACTGGCATAGCCTCATAGAAAGGTCCTACTCAGTGGTGTCATACCCACAGGAATGGATTGGGTTTAAGAACATGATTTTCTGGGGTCCACGCAGCTTCAAAGCACCACAACCATGTCATGTTCCCACAGACCCTGCCTCCCTCCCTGCTCTCAGTCAGGCCACGACCTTCCTGGGCTGACCTGGCTTCTTCCCTTTAACACCCAAGCCAAGAGGCTGCAGGGACCCAGATGCTCCAGAGCTACTCAGGGACCAAGGCTGTCGTCACTCCTGCACGTGGGAGGCAGAACAGTAAAAGTCGGCTAGAAGGAGAGAAGGGAGATGTTGGTGTGATTCAAGACAGCTGAGACCATCTGTGGACCTGGTGCCAGTTACGGCCTTTAGATAGTGAGGTTTATTGAACTGGTTAGGAAATTTAATTCATGGGATTAGTATGATTATTTATAGGTGGTATAAAGAAAGGAGGAATCCAGGTCTTCTGGAAGAGCCAAACAGCATGAGATCACCTGTGGCTTAGCTTCTTTTGTCTTCCAAGTACATGTAGTTTTCAATAAAATCTTAATCACTTCTTTCTTTTCCAGTCATAGCATATAGAACTTGTTAAGAGATGGTTAATGGAGTGATTTGAAGGTTCAGGGTTTTATTGAAAACTACATGTGTTCATGGCACCATGGCTTGAATATCTAAAATGTTATTGAAAATATGTATGTGGCCCAGGAATAAGTTTGGTTTTTAAGCCTTGGGAATGACACAAAGTCGCCATTTGAGAAAGTGAGCATGACCAAAGGTGAGAGCTGAGCACTGAACCTTCAGGGACACATGCTTTTAAAAACTAAGAAAAGAGAACCCAGCCTACGGCTCACCAGGAGGTGGCTGATAACCTGTTAGGAAGAGGACCAGGAGTCCAAGGCCACTGAAGCCAAAGGATGAGAGGCTGCTTCAGAGGAGGGCGATAGAGCAGCAGTGGACGACAGCACAGTGAGCCGACAGTTTGCTCATGAACTTTTCATATAAGGCTTTATGGAAAATGCAGTTCACTTTTGTTAGTGTTTTCCGGGTGCACGGCAGGACCACTTATATCTGTTTCATCATCAATAACTTCTGGGGCCTTGCAAAACGACTTCTAGAAAACCACCAGCTCCCTGAGTCACTCAGTCTTGCCCCATCGGAAGGAATTTTGTTGACTTTAACCAAGGCTGTGTCCATGAGTCAAGTCTAAATAGACTGGCAACACAACCCGAAAAAATAACCACATCAGTTGTTAATTAAACCCAAGGCAGGAGAAAATGCCCACATTAATCATGCATTAGGAGATTAAAAATAGCTCCCTGAAACAGACTGTTCAAAGTCTTGTCGCCACATTTTAAAGCTCTAGCTGCCCCCACCCAGCAAAGACCCTGACCATCAGCTGAAAGCGAGGAAGCTGCTCTTATCTGGTGCAGGTGATGGTGACACCCCATCTGCTCTGCTCCAGCCTCACCGCAAGGTCATGCTGAACCAATTCCTTCATGGCGTCTTGCCAATAGTGTGTGTTTACAGTTAAGTACAAATCCAGCCTGTCAAGGTTACAATGTTTAGTTACAGAGAATCTTCAAACACCAAACAGGTAAATATTTTCAACCACAAGACCAAAAGCAGTGCCTTTTGGTCCTTGTCTGCAGTTCGGGAGCAGAGTCTAGCTGGGGGACGTTTCTTTCCCACGGCAGCACTGTGCCTGGGCCACGGTGAAGGTGAAGAGTTTCAGAATGGGGTGGGCAGTGAGGGGCGCCCGCCAACCTCCCGTGCTGGCGAAGGGCTGCAGCGCGGGTCGTGGGACAGTCCAGGCTGGGCAGCTCCCTTGGCTCCCTCGGCCAGCAGGTCCCTCCCCGGGGCCGGCATGAACGCCCTGTCCACTGCCCTCGGCCAGTAGGTCCCCTCTTTATGAGAGTATTAATTATGTGCCTAATTATTTTTTATTGGTTGACTAGTCTTTTCTTAAAAGTCCCATATGGTTATTTGATTTCATTCCCTTCCATAAATTTGGATACGTTTCCATTTAAACAAATTGTATATATGGAAATGTGGATTTGCTTTTATAAAAGAAAAATTAGAAGGTGATGACTTGCTTTTCAAAAGAATTCACTATAAGATGCCTATAGTAATGAGAAACATCTGCCACAGAATTTAAATGCGTCAATATATGTAAAATTGCACAGGAATTTATTGATTACACAAAGTGAAATGTGGCTGTGCCCTGCTGATTCTGTTCCTTTATCCGCCGGTGCTCTGCTGATGTCTTTAAACACCTGGCCTCTGCCTTGGAAAGCCTTATTCTCTTTTCACCACCCCCTTTGATTCTGGAATATGCACCAATGCCATTTTAACGTTGACTGTTTTTAAGCTGGTTTCGTTCCCCTTTTAATTTCGCTCCTTATTCACGTGTAGCGCGCACCTTCCAGAGCATTCCCCGGGACCACACCTGGCCGAGGGGCGGCTTGGCGGCGCTGCAGGATGCTTCTGACTTCAGACACGAGGGGTGACTTTTGCTTGCTTTTGAGCTCATTTTACTCTAAAATTTGCTTGATTACTAGTGGCCAATTTGAAAAGGTTCAGATTTTCTTTCCAAATTAAGAAAAAGTAGAAAGATTCCTGGAAATGTGTAGTCTTCCTTCTTTTTAAAAGGTGGGTTTAATGACGCATTTCGTCTTCTCAGTCATGTGCCTCGTAGGGCTCCTTCTCAGGAACCCTTACGCTCCTTGAGGTCTCCCTCCGGCCCCTCGCCCACCCCTGCGCCTTCCAGGGACCACTCCCCCTCCAACCCCTCCCGTCCCTCGGCCTCAGGGAGGCTCTGCTGAGCCCACCTTCACTCAGAGAGATGCACTCTGTCTGAGAAGGTAAACTCCTCCACAGCCCTTTGTGAGTCCACAGTACAAATGTACTTTTCCTTTTTTAAAAAATCTCCTGTGTATTATTATAGAGTGTTGCTTAAATATTTTAAAGATTTTTGGGGGTGCTTAGAAACATTTAGTAATTCTCATTTCACTTTGCTGATTTGTTTTATTCTTAAAATTTGAAACCTAGGAATTAGGTCGTGTATGGCTTTGGGCCATGCACCCATTAGTTTTACTATGTGTAGTTTAAATGGTGTGTTGTCAGTGGTGCCTCTTTCTTCTGTACCTTCCATGCCTGTTTGCTGCTTCCCATCCGTGAAAAGGTAGGTGAAGGCTGCAGCTGGGACTGTGTGCCTGCTTCCAGCGTGTGTCTCGCTAAAGAACCATTTGGATGACGGATAAAGCATGTGCTTGTTTCCCAGAAGATGCCGAGAAAAACCCTCCCCAGGGAGACATTTGAGTACTTAAAAGAATTTGAAGAATTACAAGCTCGAACAGCATCTCACATTCTTGATACACTTGAACTCTAGGGACACTGACGTGGTAGAGGACAAAGCTCTTGACTTCAGGGCAGGAAACACATGGCCTTATCTTGGCAGTGGGCAGCAGGGAGAGCGGAGGCGGTCATCTCCGGCACTTTCTTCCGGGGGGGAGGGGCTGCGCTGTAAGAACTCTCGCGGGAGCCAGGAGGGAAGCACCTGCTCCCTGGAAGGCTCCTGCTCCCTGGAAGGCACCTGCTCCCTGGAAGGCTCCTGCGGTTTGGCGGAGCGTGTTTCAATGATCTGTAATACGGGATGTAAAACACTAGTTGGGTTGAGTGGTGGAGCTGCGTTGTCTGAGACCGGGGTGGAAAATGTTGACAGCACTGAGCAAGAGGATTTTCCAAGCCTTTAATTCCTGATATCTATGAAGAAGGTCTCGGGCTCCTTTCATTTTGTGCATGTGGGTCGTATCAGCCATTCCCTTTTCCTGTGCCCGCCCTCTACAGAATTCACTGTAAGTTAGACAATCCCACCCAAGGCTCCTGGGGCTTCTCCTCCTCCAGATTTCCTGATGGAAATAAATAATTCCTTCTACTTGGTAGGAAGTTTGAGGAAAAGTAAAGAACAAAATGTCCTCTGAGCTCGAAGTTCCCATTCTCTCTGCACTGGCCTCCAGCTTGGCTCTGCTAGCGCTGGTGCCCCGTGGCCACCAACTGTTTGTGGCCGTGGCCGGCGGGCGCGCGTTCCACCTGCCGGGCTCGCTCTTTCCTCTGTACGCTTAACCCCAGCCTAGAATCAGCTCTGAAGGGGCTTCCTCGCTGCAAGGCGCCTGGGAACTCGGGGCTCCCCCCTACTGCTGTGGTTTCCTTGTTGGGGGCCGGGGTGCAGCAGGAGCCCGCTGATGCCTGCGGAGACAAGCAGAGGCCAAGCACGGGGGGCTCCCACTCCCCTTGCCCTTGTCGGACCCGCTGGCCCCGTGTGGGGACTGGGGCAGAGCGCTGTGACAGCTGCACGGGGGAGAGCGGGAGCCACGGAACAAGCCGTGGCCCTGTCCCCAAGAGCAGGCGCAGTCGTGGTGGGAGGGAGCCCAGGAAGACGTCAAGGGTGCCTACGGATGGACGCTGCGAGCACTGCCGGACGCCACAGCAAGGCCGGTCACCTGCGCTTGCTGCGGGGCCCCAGGAGAAGCCTGTCTGAGGAGGGACATCTGCCCCGCACTCCCAGGCAGCGTCCTGGGAACAGCGGGAGCAGCATGCTCTCCGTGGGAGGCGGCCTAACGCTGCTGACAGCGCCGAGGAAGGGCACTGAGGATCGCAGTGATAAAGGATGACCTGGAGGGAGCGGCGCTGGAGCGCGGCGGCGAGGCCAGGGTTTCCCGCGTGTGCACATGGGTGTGCCGAGTGGACCACGGGGCCCTGCACTGCACGGCACAGGAGCAGGGGGCCTGTTCGCCCGGAAGCACCTGGTCAGTGCGCATTTGCTGTGGGCCAGGCCGGGAGCGCTGACCGGTCTGCGTGCACAGAACATTCTTACCTGGCAAGAGCGGGGATGCGACCGTTGCCTAATGCAGGGGACGGCCCGGGTCTGTGTCCCCTTGCGCTCTTTCTCCGGTGGCCCTTCTTCATCTTTGGCCATCAAACTGGCCTCTGGGTTCTTTCCTAGCTGCTCGCTGGTTTTGTTAGGAAGGACAAACGCAGCTGAGAGCAGGGGTGCTTCTCCCCTCCCGGAGGGCTTCTGCGGGGGCGGTGGGCGTCAGGAGCGCCCTTCCCGGCGTCCACTCACGCGTGCCACGCCGTGCGCCCGCTCAGGTCTCGGCGGTAAACGCAGGCCCTGGGACCTTGCGGTCCCCTCCCAGCCTGGAGGTGCCTGTCGCTGCCTGAGCTGCAGGGGCCAGCGAGGCGCCCGGAGCAGCAGGGGGGGTCTGGGGTCTGCAGAGAGCAGCTCGGGCCCCCACCGTGCTCCCATACCTGCCCTGCCCACACGCCGCAGCCCTTCCTCAGAGACCCTCGGGGGGCGTGCGCGATGAGCCCGCTGGCCTTTGCCCAGAACGCCTGCTCCGCTGCCCTCAGGAAGGGCCAGCCCCACGCAGCCGGCTTAGCTCAGTGTCTGTGCTGCGCCCCAGCCAGGAGGGAGAGCCGGCTTGCTAGAGCAGCTCCTCACTGCAGGCTTACTCCCTCTGCGCAGCCAGTGCGCTCATCTTAGCCATTGATTGAGAATGAGCAAGCTGCTCGTGAGACTGTCCTGAGCTTGCGATGTGAGATGACTGTTGCAGTCACCTGAAAATCTGGACCACTAATGGGACAGAGGGACGAGCAGGGCGGCATCTTCAAAGATGTGGGCTGGTGAAACCGGCGGCGGCAACGATGCGCCTCCAGGTGACTTAGAGCTCTTCCCCCTGAGCCTCCAGGTGGCCTGGGGCTCTTCCACCAGCCTGGCAGTCAGCACTTTGGGGTCCACAAGGAGCTCGATACGTGTAAGGGTCGCTGGCTCCCCACTTGGCAGAGTGACCATTCCAGCACTGGCTGGAAGAGGCCTGCTGGAGGGAAGCCACTAGGCTGAGGGGACAGTGAGGAGGAGGAGCAGGGCAGGGAAGGGCACCAGTTGACAATGGAAACACCTTTTGAAGCTTTTTACATTTGGGGTTTTCTATTTATGGGGGGGTCATTTATAACTCACTTCTCTCTAGGACTTACCCTTGAATGACTCAGAACGGCTGTGCATCCCCTGCACCTGCGAGACCGGGCATCGGGTCCCTGCTCTCTTAGACCCGAGGACCTAGAGCCCCACGTGGGCTGTGAGCAGGCTGCACCCCCCCCCCCGAGGCTCCACTTCACCTCTGCTGGACAGAGGCCTCCTTTCAGCGTTTGGAGAGGGGAACAAATGGGCAGGGGGGTGAGGAAGGGAAAACAGAGAATCAGAGGGCAGATAATTCCAGATGTGGACTTGAATGAAAACCAAGGCAGACCACGGAGTTAGAACCAAGCAGAACAGATGGGTGGTCACGGCGCGGCTGGTTCTAAGACCCCAGGGGCAGGCTCGACCGGGAACTGCCAGTTTTCTGTTTCAGGCTTAGTACTTGGGTAGGGAGCGAGCTGTTGCCACAGGGTCTGGCTAGCTGGAGGAAGTCCCTCCCCCCTCTGGTTAGCTGGAGGGGGCTGCTCCCCCCTCTGGCTAGCTGGAACGACTCCCTCCCCCCTCTGGCTAGCTGGAGGGGCCCCCTCCCCACCCCCGCTGCTCTTGACCAGGGAGAGCTGCCTCCACCCTCATCCAGAGGTGCTCTGGGGAAAAAGCACCTGCCTCGTTCTGGAAAGAGGCCGAAAGAGAGGCCGCGCGGCTTCACCGGTGGCCGACTCCAGCCTCCACCTGCAGGACGAGGGGCCGACGTGGCAGCGCCCTGGGCAGGGCCTCGCCTTCTGGGAGGATGTAATAAGCACATTTCCTCGTCCATAGGAAATTCTTGCTTAATGCAGCTCTGTTTCCCGCGGTTGCCGCACTCGGCTACAGAAGATAACGCCCTGGTGTCGAAGGTAATAGTTTTTTCCCTTTCTTTCTAAGGGGCTGAGGGGTGGGTTTTCTCCCTAATAAAGAAGTCCACAGATAAGACAACGGGACTTGAGTAGAACCTGGTGTAAGGCTGGACTGAGAGCGCAGGCACCAGCACCGCCGCATGCCTCCTGGTGGCTGACTGCTCCGTGCCGGGTGAAGGCGGCGGATCCTCGACGCTCCTGCCTCAAGCCACCTCTCCACGCGGGGACGCGGGCACCGTGCGCGCCTCCATTTCTGGCGCAGGCCGGGCCAGCAGTGGAGAAGCGATTCTGCACACTGAGGAGCAGAGGGAAGAAATGAGGCCCAGAGCAAAGCGGGAGCCGCTTCTGCGGGTGACGCCTGAAAAGCCGTTCCACACGCCAGGAGCTCTGCCCAGAAGCCCCATCCCCACGTCTCCAGTCTCTCTGGCCGAGCCGAGCCCCTTCACCTCAGGAAAAGAGCCCAGAGCGTGTCCCCCAAACTGCAGCCCCACCTGCAAGTCCACTTGCCAGCCTGGACATGTCACCCACAGAGTGGGACCCCTGCCTGAGGTAACCCCTCCCCAGGTGTGGCGGTGCTAGAGCAGGTAACTGAAAGTGATCCCAAAACTTTAAAATACACAAATTCAGAAGTTTGCAGAGGCACATTGTGAGTTTCATTACAAAAAGGAGATAATCTTTAAAGATCTCTCTTCTCATAATAGTACAAGTAAACAAATGTCAGAAATTTTTGCAAACTTGTGGATCTGCATTTCATCAATCTGTTTGTCAGGAAAATAAACTATGTCTATTAAAACCAGTAATGTTTTGAAAATTAAAATTCTGAGTTTTATTTTTAACTCAAGTGCAGTGAGCTGGCACCAAACTTTTAGAGGTTGGGGCAGGCTTTGTCTTTTTTGTTGTTCTTTTTCTTGTTTTTTTTTGAGAGACAGAATATGATGGAGTCAAATCCAAATTGGTTCCAGCTTTCTCAATTTAACTTTCCTTTTTATTTTTGCTGCATCTATTGCCACTGCTATTGCAGCTCCATTCTCTGGCAGCTGAGTACATAGAGGCCATCCCTTCCCTGGACAGACAGTGGACAGCACAGGTGGTGGGACAGCGCCCGGCAGTGCCAGTAGACAGACAGTGGACACAGGGATGGTGGGAGAGTGCCTGGCAGTGCAGAGTGGACAGGCAGTGGACAGAGGGGACAGCAGGACAGAGGGGACAGTAGGACAGCACCTGGCAGTGCAGAGTGGACAGACGGTGGGCAGAGGGGACGGCGGGGCAGTGCCGGCAGTGCCAAGGCAGCATGGGGCAGAGGCAGGGCTCAGCACGGAGGACAGAGGGCCAGTGCACCCAGGGAGTGGTGCTTCACCACAGGGCAGCCTGGGGTGGGGACGGCCGAAGCCCCCAAGCCCGTTGAACTGGGATGGCCGGCGGGGCAGGGGTCCTCGGCCTGGCTCGCAGGCCTCCCTGCTGGCCTTCCTTGGGCACCCGAGCTGGAGCCACAGCACACGGGCGGCCCAGCTTCCACCCTAGAAACACGGCTTGGCCACAGACACTCGAGGCCCAGCTGGACTCAGTCCAGCGCCCCGCGTCCAGTGTGCTCCCCGGCAGGGAAGCGGCCATGGCACCCCCAGGGGAGGCCGCCTGTCGCTCGGTGGTCGGCCACGCACTGCGTGGGCCTCACCCTGCGGCCCGTCCCCCGCCTCCCCGGCCTGTGCGCCCCCTGCCCACGCGGGCGCCAGGGCTGCCGTGCGCCTCCGCCAGTGCGCCCCTGAGGCCCGGCGCCCCAAGCCCAGCCCCTCCCGGGACCCCCACTCCCGCCCGGGCCAGCCGCCTCCTGGCTGGAGTTGATGACGTTGCAGGTGGCTCGGGGCCTGGGTGAGGAAGCTCCGGCAGCCACACGTGGCCTCGCCTGCCCGTGGACCGTCCACCCTGCGCCAGGAGCGCGTCCTCCCTCGCGGGCGGCGGCCCATCAGGGCCTCCCAGGAGTGGGGTCAGCGCCCCTGCCCCCAGATCAAGACTCAGCCGAAGCAAACCTACAGGGGGGAGCACTGCCCAGAGTTGTCTTTCCAGGCTGCAAGTTTTGAAAACATGAAAACAGTCACCCAGTCAAGGGAAAAACTGAATTGCCAATTCCTAGGTAATTCATGATATTCCATATATGTGATTTTGTTAGCTGACAACCCAAAGACACACTTTTTTTTTCTGATTAATTTCTCTACCAAACCCTTTTTTAAAAAAACAAACCCACTGGAAAATATTTTGAAAATATTTTTATAAAAGCAGCAAAAATAACTTTAGACCTAGCAAAAGAAACAGTCGGCTTTGATTTCAGAGCAGGGCTTATCTTCATAAATAGGTGGGGTGGTCACTGGCGTGTGGCCCCAGGTGATAAGGTGGGAGGGGGTCAACCAGACACTGCGCCGCCCGGGGGTCTGGCTGGGGTCTGGCTGCAGCGCCCCGAGGCCAGGCGCGCCTGGGTCAGCTGACGCTGCTGCTCTAACAGGTCTGAAAGTGGGAACAATGGCCGGCGCGGGGACACTTCTCAGCGCTTGTGTCTGTGACTTCCCACGCCGGAAGCAAACGTGAAATCTCTCCCCTTCCCCGGGAAGCTGCGGGTGGAGAGTCTGAAGGTGGCCTCTCTGGCCGCCGCCTGCTCGGGGGCCTTCACCTGGGCAGCAGGAGTCCCCGGGAGCGCGGAACAGCTGGAACCTCCCCCGAGGCTCCCGCGACCCCGCCACGCGCAGAGCGCCAGGCCGGGACCCGTGGGTCAGGCTGGAGGCTTTGGGGGCTGGAGTTGCCCTGGAAGGCGGTGAGCAGCGAGCACTTGGTCCAGGCTCCAGGGCAGGAGGCACATCCCGGGCGGACTGCCCGGAGGGGGCCAGGCCGGCTGCCCGGAGGCCGGCGGCGTGGGCTCAGGTGGCAGAGGCTCTTGTAAGCCTGGGGACCCTGGGGCGGGTTTATCCCGCCCAGGAGGATGTGTGCGAGCACCGGCTAGAAGGGCACGTGTGCCCGCTCCAGCCCCGGCTCTGCAGCCCCGTCCTGTCTGCCACGCTCAGGAGGCGCCGGTTCCGCCGCACGGAGGAGGTGGGCAGGGTCACGCGGGCCCTGAGCCGTCCTCAAGCCTGCTGGGTGGCCCAGGCGGGGCCCTGCCGCCAGCGGGCGTGGCCTCCGCGGGTGCCGCCCCCGACCCCGCCCCTGCCTCTCCTGGCCTCAGGTGCCCACCTGGGAAGCCGGAGCCCCTACACCCGAGTCCCCGCCCCGCACACCCTCCCTGCAGCCCCCCTCCTGGGGGAAGGCCCCGGCCAGGGCGAGCACCCGGGGGCTCCCTGGTGGGAGAGGAGCGGTGCAGCCCTCCAGGTGGGCGCCCTCCAGCCCCCAGGCCCAGCGCACAGGTGTCAGTGGGTGGAGCCTGTGTGACTGACAGCCGGGCTGCAGGGAGGGGCCTGCAGGGCTTAGGAGGCCGCCCCTCTGCGGGGCTCGGGGCGCATCCCGTGTCTGGAGCAGGGGTGGACATTGCCAGAGGCTCCTGGGCTTGGGAGAGCCTGGGCCCCCCTGGAGCCACGTCAGCGTCCCGGCCCCTCGCCCGGCCCCCCGACCTTCCCCTTCCTGCCTGCAGCCCCCACCTCTGCACTGCACCTCCGGGAGAGGAGGCCTCCGACTGGACGCCCACAGCGCCTCACCCAGGAGCCCCGGTGTGTCCCCTGCCGCCAGCTCGTGAGCCGCCAGGGCGCTGGGAGCCTGGACGGGGCCGGGCGCCTGGACTTGCCGATGGCAGCAGAGGGTGCTGCAGGGCCAGGTGCCAACACCGAGAGGGAAGCCGCACCCGGGCGCGTGGGACGGAGGTCCTGGGACTCATTACAGAAAACGTGAAGCAACTCGGACTCCGTGTAGACTCGAGGTAGCACAGGACAGAGCAAGCCCCAGGTCAGAGGCTGATCTGGTGGCGCCTCCCGCTCCTTTAGCCGGGGGCAAGCGGAGGAGAGTGGGAAGGGGCTAGGGCCGTCGCCGTCGCACTGCGGCCACCTCAGTCCGTGGGATTTCCCAGGGAGTCCCCAGCCTCTGCCCCGCAGGCAAAGCACCCGTCCAGGAGCCTCTCCAGCCAGCTCCCCCGACGCCCCCCCCCAGGGCGCTGGGCCCCGCGAGGCCACACCTCACCCAAAGGGACACTCGGACCCGGGTGCCAGGCCCTGGGACTCCGAGCAGTGCCGGGAGCCCAGGAACCTGCCTGTGTGTTTTGGGGAAGGATCTAGTTCTGTCTGGGACACAAAGCCGAGAGTATTCCTGAGAAAGTGTAACCTTCCTTGCTCAGTTTTTCTAATAAATGCCCCAAACCCAGAGCTAAAGCACCGAAACCCCTTCGGCTATCATTGTTTTAAAATCTGTTTGCTTTCATCTGATCAAGTCTACCGACTTTGGATGTGGACACACGGGCATCGCTGCAGGGCCCTGATGAGTCTTATCAAGTTTTGGGCACTTGAGTGTTCCTGGAACCACCCTTTTTAGACGGACCTTAATTTCTCCCAGCCCCAGGCAAGTCCACGCTCATTTCTCTGGCTGACCCCATAATATTTACTTACAGCATTCATGAAAACACCCTGCCTGCCAAGAGCTGCTGGCTGCAGGAAGATGATAAACCATAAAAATATTTAATCAGCCGGTGGGAATTCCCTCAACCTTTAAATCAAAGGCTCGCTGGCGGCCGCGGGGACCTTGGGAGGCCGGAGCGAGGGCGCCTGGGGGAGCGCGGCCGGCGTGGGGGCCTCGCGGTCACGGGCCAGGGGCAGCGCGTGGTGGCCTTGCGGTCACGGGCCAGGGGCAGCGCGTCGCCGCCCGCCTGGCTCCTCACCAGGTCCCTTCTCTGAAGGGTTTCTAAGGAGACGGCGGGCTGGGCGGGGGAATCACCGGGGCTCGGCCGCTGTTCCGCTGCCCAAGGCGTGGCCACGGCAGTCCCGGCCTCCTGTCAGGAAGTCCCTGGCCAGAGGCGCCCTGGCACAGAGCAGCCGCCCCTTCCTTTTTCAACCAGGTCTGCGTTCATGGTGTTAGGTTTTGAATTGCAAATAGTATTTAATTTGCAAAAAGCTTGTTACTGTTAAAAAGAAATGCTTAAAACCCCTGGGCCAAAGAGAAATTCCCATTCCATGTTAACTTAGTATGAGATACAGTCGCATCCCAGACTCCGGCTTCCGTCCCTTGCCATTCCCCACGGCAGCTGCTCCAAACTCGCCTTCAGGGGCCACCCAGGCACCAGGGCCAGGGCCAGGGCGGGGCAGGACATAGCACTGGAGGTGACGCTGTGACGCACCTGAGCCAGCCAGCGCGCACCCCTCTGCCCTGTGGGGGTCCTTGCCACTTGAGTCTCCCCGTCTGCCAGAGCTTTAATAGCTGAGCCAGGTCTGAATTTCGACAGAATCCTGCCCTTCCAGGGCTGCCCTGGACACGCGGAGAGGCGGGCGCTGCGGTGACGCCACCCACTTCTGCCTCTCGCTGCGACGCTTGTCCTGGCAGCTTGTTCCCGGGAGGCAGCGGGGGCCGAGGCAAGAGGATTTCCATGAGGTCCACGAGGTCGACCGGTCGAGCTCACGGGAGCCCCAACCCGGCACCCCCACAGGGACAGTGACCACGGCACCGTCTCATTGTTCAGCCACACGGAATGATTTTGAATCCTTCCATCACCAAACTGCTGTCATCCAGTTTTCATCTATTGCCCTAGACATCCTGCCGAAGTTTTGTCCTCTATTCGCTTTCTGCCAAAGTAACATTATTGACTCAAAATTCTGATTAGAACTGCAGCTAAGAGAAACCGGTTTGGCTGCATAAAGTTTAAGGAACTTTTCAATTCACCTGCTTAATAGTACCTATAATCCTGACAGCAAAAGATGATTTTCATTAATTCTTTGTTTCATGTTCATCCAGATCTTTTCTATACACACACATTTTTATAGCGATAGGATCATGCAGTTCATGCACTTTTATAATCTGCCATTTTGACTCTAAACAAACATGGGAAAAGCCTGAACATTTTCCCATGTTAATATTCTTCTAAAATATACTTTTTATGATTGTATGAGGCACATAACTTATTTAACTCAATCCCTACAGTTGGAACTTTAAGATGCTCCATTTTTGTCAATACCATCAACACTCCTGAGATGAATATACATTCATCCTAATTCTAATAATTGGAATTCTAGTATCAAAGGGAATTTTTAAATAAACATTAGAGATTTTTAATAAATGTTGCCAAATTTCCCTTGGCACCCTAGGCAACATCAGGTATTATCATGTTTAATCTTCACCAATTGATGGAGGCAAATAGTATCTTATTCTTGCTTTAATTTTCAGTTCTTTGCAGTGTTATAAGAATGAACATTGTTTTAAATGTGTACGGGTCATTTTATTTCTTCTTTGAGCAGAACCTATTCATGTCCTTTATCATTTTATTTTGGTATTCTCATCTATTTATCATTGATTTCTAAGAGCTCTTTGTATATTAAGGACCTTAACACTTTATGTGATGTATAAGCAACAAATTTTTTTCCATTGCTGAGGCCTCAAAATGTTATTTAGTCTATTTAAATTTAAAATATTATAAACAACAACTGTTGGTCTTTTTCTTAATGGTATTTGACTTCAGTATCTTATTTAGAAAGTGCTTCCTCATCCCCAAGATTATATAAATAGTTTTCTTTTCCTCCAATGTATCTGTTTTTTCTATTTCACATCAAAATCTTTAACCTGGAATTTATTTTGGTGTGAGGTGTAGGGTAGACTTACGTCCTCTGATCCCAAAAGCCAGTCTACTGGTGAATGCTTCCTGTTCTTTTCTCACTGCCCTTGCTGTATCTAGCCCCTCTGGGTGAGCTGGCATTAGTTCAGGCATCAGTCCTCTCTCTATAACCCGGCTCAACTTTTAACTAGTTAACTTGTTTGGAAACTCAGAGAACTAGAAAATATTAAGCCCCCTTATGCTAATGTAAACAAGTTTTCATTTATTTGATCAATTCTCACGTGATCGTTCAGGGTCTGAACTAATTCATGACTGAATAAGTCCAGCGTGTGTGTGATGGTTCCTTGGCATCAGGGCTCCCTTGTCAGATGTGGAAGTCGTTCCTTCCTGGGCTCTGCAGAGCCTCCGCTGTCCCCATGTGCTAGCCCTGCGGCGTCCTCCACACTGCTGCAGGGGCCCCTCTGTTCTCAGAAGGCGCTAGCGGGTGCCTGGGTGGCAGCGCCCCAGCTCCCCCGCTTCTTGCCATTCTGCCTGGAATGGTCCCTGGTGCCACCTCCTCCTAATTCCAAATGGAAACGAAAGGTTTTTTTAGATATATTATTTTTTAGAAGTTTTAGATTTAGAGAAAACTTAAGACAATAGTTCAGAGTTTCCGTATAAGGTCTGTTTTTAAAGTGAGAATTCCTATAAACGTCTATGTCAGGGTGTCTCATTTTAAAACATTAGCTCCTACAGGGTGTGGCATTCTCTCTAAGCAGGGCCACCGTTTTCACTGCCACGGGAAGCGCTTGGTGACGTGGTGACGATGACCCTGCTTCTGCTGGTGAAGACGCTCTTAAGTCAGCAATGCAGAAATTATTGACAACTTATGTGGATACGTCTTTTTTTCCCATGATTCTGTTCCTCCATTAGGCCCTACTTGGACTGTTCTTTTTCTTTTTATCTATTTTTAGATACTGTTTGAAAAATATCCTGGTGCTGAAACTGCATGTGCATTATCAATTTCCATGGTGGCATACTATTTTTCTAAGTAATTCTCTCTTCGTACCACAGACTGGCGTTTTATTTGGAGACTATTATGAATACCCTTTCACAACTGCATTTGTTTTGATGTGCACCATGATGCCTAATATGTCCTCAACTTTGAAGCAATTCAGAAGCAATCAGTGTGGATAACCTAAATTTTTTATTCCAAGAAGCATAATTTTTCAATTCAGAGAGGATTGTTGAATTTAATTTGGCACCAGAAAATCAAAATTCCCTTGTTTTGTTAGGGTTTTTCTAGAATTTTCCTTTTCTAGGTTACATTTTAAACAAAATGTGTAAGAGGGAACAGATGTGACTCAAGCTGTTGGGTGCTTGCTTTCTACATGGGAGGTCCCAGGTTCAGTTCCCAGTGCCTCCTAAAGAAGATAAGCAGACTCAATGAGCTGACACAATGAGCTGATGCATCAAGCTTATGCGGTAAGCTGACACATGAGCAGACACAACAAGCAGACACAATGAGCAGGAAGCGGATATTGTTCAAGTAGTTGGGCACCCACCTCCCACATGGGAGGTCTGGGTTCGGTTCCTGGTGCCTCCTAAAGAAGGCAATGAACAAACACAGTGAGTAGACAATGAGCAGACAAAATGAGCAGAGACAACGTGCAAACAGTGAGCAAACACAGTGAACAGATAAGCAGACAGATGAGGGAGCCATCTCAGAGGGTGGGGGAAGTGTGTAAGAGCTATTTTTCCACAGTGTCCTGAGTTAGTTTTAGAATGTATGTTCAGGGAAACAGACTTGGCCCAATGGATAGGGCATCTGCCTCCCACATGGGAAGTCCGCAGTTCAAACCCCGGGCCTCCTTGACCCATGTGGAGCTGGCCCACGCGCAGTGCTGATGCGCGCAAGGAGTGCCGTGCCATGCAGGGGTGTCCCCCACATAGGGGAGCCCCACGCGCAAGGAGTGCGCCCTGTAAGGAGAGCCGCCCAGCGCGAAAGTAAGTGCAGCCTGCCCAGGAGTGGTGCCGCACACACGGAGAGCTGATACAACAAGATGACGCAACAAAAGGAAACACAGATTCCTGGTGCCGCTGATAAGGATAGAAGCAGTCACAGAAGAACACGCAGCAAATGGACACAGAGAGCAGACAACTGGGGGTGGGGGAGAAGGGGGAGAAATAAATACAGATAAATCTTTAAAAAATAAACAATAAATTAATTAAATAAAATGTATGTTCGATACTAGTCCAAAAAAATAGCAGAGCTTGATAAAGAAGTAGCTCTCTTTTCCTTTGGTGAAATTTTGCTTGTTGCTGTTACTGTAGAAATAGGATAAAAAATCTCTACAAGCGCTGTAAATGCATCTATCGCTGTATCATCTAAGAATACTTCCTTCTAGCATAAGGTGTAACCTAAGGGATAAAAGGTCATTGAAGAGCATCAAAGGAGGCCGGGAGGGAATAGCCTGCGTGAGGCAGCATTTGCCTCTTTGTTGCGGGCAGGAGCAATTCTGCAAAGATTTGGGGGCATTTCTGAGAGGAAGTAGGAATCTCATGTCCCCCAGAGTCACCCACTTGGAAACGTGAAGAAACTGCCTGGGCAGTGGGTGAATCGATGCCACATGGCTGGGTTCCAGAGAACATCACATGTCACCAAAGTCCTAGAATTACAAGTCAAGGGATCCAGCGGCACCTGCTGGACATCAGGCCTGTGAAGTGGGGGCCCCCCACCTGCCTGCGTGTCCACTCCCTCTTGTCCACTCACTCGACCCACGTTCACCCAACACCTGTGCTACGCCAGGAAGGAGCAGCGAACAAAACAGCCAGATGCTGTGACATGCTAGTGCTCGATTAAAAATGCAGTTATTTAATTGATTAGATGGTGAGTCATATTCAGAAAGAAAATATTTGCTTCAGGAAAACCAAGTGTGACAGGATGAAAATACAGGGACAAGAGCTTTGTGTACAGAGACCATGACTGGTGGGAGGCATGTCTGTGTAGGGAGTCCACCAAGAGAGCCCTCTGGGCCAGGCACGGCATCCTCACTCCTGGAGGCCAGGAAATGGAGCAGGACACCTTCTCCAAGTGCCAAATGCACCCACCCACGTGGCCACCCAGCCGCCCAGCCACCCACCCACTCAGCCACCCAGCCACCCACCCCTCCACACAGCTACCCACCCAGCCATCCACCCACCCACCCAGCCCTCCACCCACCCAGCCGCCCAGCCACCCACCCAGCCGCCCAGCCACCCACCCAGCCGCCCAGCCACCCACTCAGCCGCCCAGCCACCCACTCAGCCATCCACCTACCTACCCATCTAAACTGGAATTGTGGCCAGCTGAGTAACGAACGCCAAAAGACATCCCCCCCCCCCCCCCCCCCCCGAATCCCCAGAACCTGTGACAGTACCTTATAAGGCAAAAAGGGCTTTGCAAATGTGATGAAGTTAAGGATGTGGGGTAAGGAGAAGAGCCTGCTTGATCTCAGATGCCTTTCCAGGAGGGGGCAAACAGGAAAGTAGAGATGAGGGCTGTTGGCAGCCTTGGAAGCTGGAGGAGGCAAAGAGCGGCTTCTCCCCTGGAGCCCAGAGAGAGGAGGCCCCCGACACCTGGAGCTCAGTCCGGAACAATGAGAGAACACTGTCCTATTTTAAGCCACCAATTTTGTGTGATTTGTTACGGCAGCTGCAGGAGACTGATACCCACACACCCACACGACCACTCATCCACCACGCAGCTCTCCACAAGGGTCTAATGTCCAAAGCAGACCCTTGGCCTAAATCCCTAAATTAGTCTTTCTCCAAGTCTGTTTCATCTCAGAAAATGGCACAACCATCTGCTACTCACTCAAGCCAAACACAAAACAAAAACAAAGCAAAACTAGGACTCATCTTGAGTTTCTCTATTACCTTCATCTCTACCCCATTCCCAAATCCAGAGTCTGCAAAGTATTTGGTTCCATCTCCAAAACCGATCCTGAGTCTATCCATTTCTCTGCCACCACCTCAGGCTAAGCGTGCCCGTCCCTTGCCTGGGCCACTAAAACGGCCACCACGCTGCGCTCCCGTTTCTTTTCCTGCCCTCAAAGCCGTGCTCCACAGAGTGGTCGGAGGGAAGTTTAGAAAATACAAATCAGATGGAACCGCGCCCGCTTAGACCCACATGAGCAGAGTGCCAAATCACAGTGCCGAGGGCTGCCCGCACGCCCTGAGAGCCCTCACGGGGTCCAGCTGCCCTTCCCCAGCAAGCCCCCGCTGCAGACTTCAGAGCCTCACGTGCCCTTGCCCCCATCTGTGGCAGCCTTCCTGCCCCCCAGCCTCTCCTGCCCCCACGGCCTCCCCTGCCCCCCACA